>NC_051180.1:39931295-40531295 GCF_013339695.2 Rhipicephalus sanguineus | reverse complement strand
TGGACGCCCTTGTAGACACTGGAGCCGCTATCTCGGTCATTCATCGCAAATTATGCCGTCGTCTACGAAAAGTGCAAACTCCGTATGTTGGTCCGGTGTTATGTGGCGCCAATGACAATCCAATTTACCCTATTGGACAGTGCACTGTTCGTGTTCTGATCGACGGAATTCGCCATCATATTCAGCTTTCTGTACTTTCTTCGTGTGCTCACCAGATTATATTAGGCTGGGACTTCCTGTCAGCTGCTTCCGCTATCATTTCGTGTGGTCGACACGTTATTCACATTACGGACACCGAGCATTCTAGTGTTTACGATTTCTCGTCGCCTCACCTTGTCGCAGCTGCGGATTTTGTACTGCCTCCAGCCCAAGAACGTATTCTCACAATCAAATCAAGAGATACTATAGACGGTGACGCAGTGGTTGTCCCTGATCAGCGGTGTATTTTTAGAGGAATCGTATTCGCCTGTTGTCTTGTGCGGTTTTCACGTGGTCATGCCAGTCTCACCGCCTACAACACGACATCAGAGACGCAACTCCTGTCTGAGGGGTCCACTGTTGCCAGCCTTATCGACACAGTACCGGTATGTGTCATCACTGTATCGCCTTCCTCGTCAATCGCAAAGTGTACGCCTGCGGGAGGTTCATCTAATGCTCTCAAAGCCACTTTGAGTACCGATCTGACTACAACCCAAACCCATGACTTATTGGCCATTTTAACGAAACACCAAGCTTGTTTTGACGTTTGTTCAGATGGCTTGGGTCAAACTACGGCGGCCTCTCATCGTATCGACACAGATGGGTCTCGTATCATTCGCCGTCGCCCTTACCGTGTGTCGTCTTCAGAACGCAAGGTTATCGAGGAACAAGTCAATGACATGCTCGCACGCAACGTTATCAGGCCTTCAGCAAGCCCTTGGTCTTCTCCTGTTGTCCTAGTTAAGAAAAAGGACGGGTCCGTACGATTTTGCGTTGATTACAGGGCACTAAACAAAATTACCCGGAAGGATGTATATCCTATGCCTCGGATTGACGACGCCCTTGACACCTTACAGGGCGCTGAATACTTTTCAAGCCTCGACTTGTGATCTGGCTATTGGCAGATCCCGATGCACGAGTCTGATAAAAGGAAGACCGCGTTTGCTACACCTGATGGCCTCTTCGAGTTCAATGTAATGCCTTTCGGGCTCTGCAATGCCCCAGCCACATTTGAACGAATGATCGACACGGTACTGCGGGGCTTAAAATGGAAGACCTGTCTTTGTTACCTGGATGACATCGTCATCTTTTCGTCCAGCTTCTCACAACACCTAGAACGTCTAGACGAGGTACTAACGCGTCTAGCCAAAGCCGGTCTCCAGCTAAATACCAAGAAGTGTCGGTTTGCGAGCCGCAGCATCAAAGTGTTGGGTCACGTCGTCAGCAAGCTTGGTATTGAACCCGATCCTGACAAGGTGGCCGCTGTCTTGCACTTTCCTAAGCCCACTACGCTAAAGGACCTTCGCAGCTTCCTCGGCTTAGCGTCGTACTTCCGCCGGTTTGTCCGTGATTTCGCCACTATCGCAGCACCTCTTCACAAACTTCTGACCACAAGTGCATCCTTCGTTTGGACGGATGACTGTGAAGCTGCTTTCCAGACCCTCAAGCGATGCCTCACGTCAGGGCCAGTTCTTCGCCATTTCGATCCCACAGCACCTACTATCTTACACACCGACGCAAGTGGGCGTGAAATCGGCGCTGTCCTGCTGCAGCATGACCAGACTTCGCAAGAGCAAGTAGTGGCTTACGCGAGTCGCACTCTCTCTCCAGCTGAACGGAATTACACCATCACTGAACAAAAATGTCTGGCCATCGTGTGGTCTATGCAAACGTTTCGCCCTTACTTGTACGGCCGCCGCTTTACGATCGTGACCGACCATCATGCGCTCTGTTGGTTGTCTTCTCTGAAGAACTTGTCAGGACGCCTCGGCCGTTGGGTGCTCCGACTCAAGGAGTATGACTACATTGTCACATACAGGTCGGGTAAGAAACACCTAGATGCCGACGCTTTGTCGCGTTGTCCGCTGTCGCAAGATAACCATGACGCACCTACCTCCTGTGTGGCACCTCTCAGCGAAGCGACCACGCAGATGACCAGCCTTAGTCCGGTCAAGTCCACTGCGCCAGATGACTTGCTTCAGTCCGCAGACCTCGCCGCGCTCCAACGTGCAGATACATACTGCCGTACAATCATCGATCGGCTCACTGGCTCGTCCCGTGCTCCCAACAGCCGCTTACGACGACAGCTCGCGCGTTTCAAACTTCACGACGGAGCGCTCCTTCGGTACATTTACCATCCTCTCGGTAACCGATGGGTCCCAGTCATCCCTCGCTCACTTCGACTCCAAGTTTTAGAAGCCTTTCACGACGACCCGACGGCTGGCCACTTAGGTTTTCATAAAACCTACGATCGCATCAAGACTCGCTGCTTCTGGCCTGGCCTTTCCACTAGTGTTTCCAAGTACGCCGAGTCCTGTTCGTCATGCCAGCGCCGAGAACGTTCCACATCTCTTCCCGCCGGCCCTTTACAACCTCTACCGTGCCCGACCGCTCCCTTCGAGTTCGTGGGCATAGACTTATACGGACCTCTTCCGCTTACACCCGCCGGTCATCGCTGGATCGTTACTGCCGTAGACCACTTAACTCGCTACGCTGAGACGGCAGCTCTTCCTTCTGGTGCTGCCTCCGAAGTCGCCGACTTTGTCCTGCGTGCCATTATCTTACGCCACGGCGCCCCTCGAGTTCTCCTAAGTGACCGTGGCAAGACGTTTCTTTCTCATGTCCTCGCTGAAGTCCTACAGGCCTCTGACACCATCCATAAGACCACCTCGGCATATCACCCGCAGACAAATGGTCTCATCAAGCGTTTTCACCGAACTTTGTCCGACATGATCTCTATGTATGTTCAGCCCGATAACAAGAACTGGGACACAATACTGCCTTTCGTCACGTTTGCCTACAATGCGGCCATACAACGCACTACAACCTACAGCCCGTTTTTCCTCGTGTATGGCCGTGCACCGTCTTTTGTTCTGGACACCACTTCTTCTCCGCGCCCTCTGTCCCATTAGCGTCCCTTCCAGAAGCCCGCGTCGCCCGCTGCCGTGAAATTGCCCGCGCCAACACCTCTGCCATTCAGGCCGAGAGAAAAGTTCGTTGCGATGAGACACGTAGGGTTGTGTGTTTCCACCCAGGTGACGAAGTGCTCCTCTGGACACCTGTTCGCACACCGGGGCTCTGTGAAAAATTCGTTCAAAGATACCTGGGCCCTTACACCGTGCTTGAACGAACGTCTGCGGTGAATTATCGCGTCGCTCCTGTTAGTTCGGCTTCGGACCGCCGCCGTCGCGGTACCGAGATCATCCATGTGTCTCGCCTGAAGCCCTATGTCCGGCGTTCGTACCCTTACTAAATGGACGTCTTGCTGACCGCTTTCGTGAAGGGGGAAAATAGTGTGAGCGCTGACTGTGTCGGTCATCATCTTCACTTGTGCATACAAATCATCGTGATCATCATCGTGTTGGATCGCCGGTGTTCGGTTTTTGGTTCGCGCGCCTTTGCTGTAAATACAACAATCGTTCCGTCGTACCTGACGTCGTCTCACAATACATACATACATACATACATACATACATACATACATACATACATACATACATACATACATACATACATACATACATACATACATACATACATACATACATGAAGAGCTTGCATTTCATCACAATGAATCAGCAGCTGAGTACGCCAGTGCGAGGTATATATGGAAAACCTTCAAACTTTATGTACACTAATGCGAAACGAATAACTTCTCTTCTGCTCGACAACGCTCGTTATAAATTCCATATATTTCCTTACATTTCTCAAATATTACCATAAGTGTCTTACGGAAGCATATGAAATTATTGGAATGGCGTGCAGAACGTTTCAATATGGGGTCTTTCCTTTTTAAATCAAATTCGCCCTTCGTAGAGTTGTTTCACGCTCGGAAATCACATAGAAATTCTGGATGCTGATCTCGAAGAGGGCGCAGTGGGTTCTTTTGCATTTCATTTATGTAAGTGAACCCCGTATGCAAATAAGGCGCTTTCATGCCGTCTCGTATATGGAGAGGGTTTTCGGGCCTGGATGCTTATCCAAGGTTTAATAAAACGCACGTGCTATTATTGTTCCCTTGAAATCTTTGGGTCACGCTTAACCACGTATCTTTTTTTTCTTTCTTATCTTGAGTAGGGCTTTTTTTATTGATATTACGTAAAATGAGATATTGGTGCACAAATAAGGCGCCGGCTACGCCTTAGCTCTGAGAGGGATCGAATATAGAACATACAGGTTCCAAAACTTCCTCACACAACAAATCCGCAGCACATAGGATGTACAAACTGAAGAACACCACGACACTATAACCTCTCCAAAATGCAGAGTGACCGACGGAAATTATTACTTTTTGTCCTCTTCTGTTCTGTTCTGTTCTGTTCTAACTGTTTTGCTGTGGAGAGGTTGAGGTCCATATTGCCTCGGCTGCTCCATATCACCAAGTTATGCAGCGAAAAAAAAAAGGAATAATACTGAACGATACCTAAACATGAACAATCCGCACACTGAAACCACTTCAAATATCATACCAATACACAGTTTGCTTGCAGCAGTTCACGCTGTCATAAACTGTTCACCCGCACACCTTCCTTTTCTACTATCAGTATATGCACTAACACCTTTCATATAAATCAGTCCCTGGCTGTCTATCACTCATTTCAATTTACGTCCCAATTAGTAAACTACAGTAAAAGACGACAATTACCATCCTCTATATGCCTAGCAACGTTGCTTGTTGGGCGAGTTGGAACGAGTCAGTTCCAACGCACTGTGTCCTTGCGCTGTGTCCTTGTCCTCTCACTCGTCTGTTGCCTGTTTTTTGCGCTGAACTACGCTATGACTGACTCTATATGCCTTTCCTGGCCTAGTTGTCTGTTCAAGTCATTTGGTTGTGTATAACATATAAACGAGCCCCTCGGAAAAAAAAATCCCGTTCAATGTTTCTTTATGAAGTTCTGAAGTCATAGATCATGTGCTTCTTTGGTGCCGTTGCACGTTGCGCTGTTGGGCATCACTTAGGACTATAAGTAACTGCAAGCTGCTTGAAGGCGAAACGCTGCGCAAGTGTCAATTCATCCCCCAGTACACTTTCTACCGCACCAGCCTCGGTAGCTGAGAGGCTGAGGCGTTGTTCTGCCAAACTCGACAGCGTGATTGAGTACAGGAAATTGGCCATGCGTCATGATGTACTCAGTCAACATCCGTACACGTTTAATTTCAAAATGCATATATGCTGAATGATACCAGGCCAGAAGTCCACAGGATTGCTGTTGTATGACTTCAAAATTTGCAGCTATGCATGATCCCTTAGAATAATATTGGTTAACAGACGAACGTACGAGGGCGCTGTATTGTGTAGAATTTATAACGCTATACACGAAGCAGAATGCACGTAATGTTCGCACGCCAAGGAATTAAATCATGCTTACTTGTAGAACTTTGGTTGAGTGTGAAAAAAATTCGAGAAAGCAGAGGGCAGTTTGGGCTTAGATGGCAGCAATTAGATTCTATATATGGCCTTGTTTCAACTCTAAACGCTTGCGAAAAAGAGGGAAATTGCCAGCTTGTCAAATCGGAATGTCCAGGTAGCTAATCAAATCGATGCAATGACTAAGTTTAATTGAGTCTTAGACCACAGAGTTTAGGCCACCACTTTAGACTTCGAATTTTTAGGCTGCGAAGAAGTGAAATTATGTTTACGTCCTAGAAACCGTAAGAGTGGAACTACTTTCAAGATATGCGGCCTTCGGATGGGTTAAGAAATATAGTATGCGTTCTAGATAAGCTTTTCAGTAAGTGTGGGTCAAGCAGTCTTGATTTAAACATGCATCTGTCCATAATGAATTCAGTGTAACTGTAGGCATTTGATTGAATATGAGATGGACTCCGATGCGCTGGCGCATACTTTATCAGAATTCAGCGGGACGAATATCTCGAACAACACGCTAGCCTTAGGATTCCTAATAAGCTTAAATGATTTCGTTGTCTGTCGAATTTGGTTACATTGTTAGAATGGTTGTAAATAAAAATGTAAAAAGATATGTGACTTAAATCAATCTTTTCAATTAGTCAGCCTGAAATGCTTTTATTTTTCTGCAAGTAACATCCTTTTCTTTTGTTAGCACATGCGAGGAGGTCATATGGCGCTATGTTTATTTACAAAAAAAAAGGGGGGGGGGGTTAAAAAGGAAGGGGAGGCGGCAGACTTTAGCGAATCCTCCGGCTCTGAGCTCATTCACTCTGAAATCAGCATTTTCTCAGGGTGGAGACCTTCATAATGAATTTTCTTGCTTGTTTTGTTCTCAGGTAATTGTTTCCACCAAGGGGAAATATGTTATGAAATGCCTTTAAAGAAACAAAGATAAAGCGATTTTTAGATTATCTTCAATTATCCGCCAGACATTAGGACTTGTAGGGCGTCCGAGCAAGCCGTATCACGCTATACCAAAGTATTCGTATTAAAAAGCTCGTTTGAAGCAGAAATAAATTACAAAAAGGAGACAGCAAGCTTCAGCCATTCGTTCGGCCCCGAACTCATTTACATCTAGAGCAGCGTTCTTCTAGAGCGGAGGACTTGAGTTTAATTTTCCTGACGTGCTTTTTTTTTAAAGATAATCATGTTCTCCTACAAAGGGGAATATGACAAAGCATTCGGGGGTTATACTTTGGATGTAGAGATACCATTCTCAGGATTTTGCACACATAAATATGCGCCGATGGGGCGACGCAGGCGTTACCATGCTGTGCTGGTTGCCCGAAAGACGAGGCTTCAATTTCGGTCACGAAGGTCACAATTTCATGGAGGTGAGATGGTAGGGACCCGTGTACTATTCGATGTCAGTGCACGTCAAGGAACCTCAGGTGGTCGAAGTTTACCGGATCCCTCCACTACGGCGTGCCTCAAACTCATATCCTAAATTTGGCGCGTAAAAACCGAGAAATTATTATTACATAAATTATATACAACATAAATACCCAAGGAAATGGACAAAGGAACGGTCGCCCCGCAGCACTTTTGGTAGTGCTATGCACGCGTAGTACAAGGTTGTAGGTTCGTCTCCCACCAGCAGTAAGCAAGTTATTATCTTTCTACTTTCATTTGTTTTTACCACAATTATTGTACTTGAGAACTACAGATAGCACCTCATAGGTACTTGCATTGCACACCGCGAAGTTGGCACAATTTAATAACGATTGCGAAGGTTCTAGGTGCCAAAACCATGATATGCTTATGGGTCACGCGGAAATAATTTACTTTCACTGACTCAAAATCAAACATATCGTTGAGTATAAGCTTCTAGCACTCGACCATGCAAATTGAACGCATGACGCAGTAACGACAGCGGTGGAGTGACGCTGGGGGCGTGACGAAGACGGCGTTGGGGAGGAGTGACGTCAAAAGGAAAGATGGCGGAACAGTCAAAGAGTCTTGGCGGTGAACGAATGATCAATGTGAAGCGAACAAAAATTGGAGGCGAGTCTTGACTTCGGTGTCTGGAAGCGGCACTCGCACCTCGGCACTCGTGTGCCCTGCTGTATCCCTAACATTGTGTTTCATCGCAATGCAGAAGCGGATCTCGGAGGTCCACGTAGAAAGAAGCGCGCTGTTGAGCTCTGTTCCGCCAGGTGCCGCAACGATCCCAGATGCTGGCAAGAAAACCGCCTACACTTTCAATGAACTTATTCAAGTAATTTTTATTAGTTATACTGACAGCGAATGGGCCCTTAAGTAAACTTATGCTCCCATATCATATGTATCTAATATAACTCTTAAACTTTAAGCAGAACCACCAATTTCGAACCAGTTGTATATTTTAGAAGACTTTTTCTGAATATTCGGAAAGCCGGAAGTAACTGTTCGACCGGAAGTGCTTGGAAGAAAAACAAGAGTGTCACTCGTTGCTCGTGGCACTAAGAAATGAACAACGTCGGTGCATTACTAAGCTGACGTTGAATCTTACGTGCAGATCACGCTGTGACGCAAAGTTCCTCGGTTAGCGCTGTATAGCCGGAGCTTGTCTGCTGTGCCCGTTATTGGCGAATGCTATATAGCATTAACCAGCGGCCAGCACCTGAAAGGGAGGGCGATAAAGGTAAACTTTACTTTACAACGCCGTATGTCGACGTTACTGTACCAAAGATACTGCAAAGAGAGCTTATGTACAAAAGTGTCGCTGCTTTTGCTGGAAGGTCTTAGTGTTCGCAGAAGGAGACGGTGACGTCAGGAATCAAGCACAGGTCCCGAAGAGCGCCCTCAAGAGTAAAGACGTCGATAGTGGCGGCATCCATTCACCGAGACGCTGCCATCTGCGAGAACGGAAAAATTCAATCTCCGTCCAGGTTAAAAATCCCACGGTTGGAAGAAGCAGCACAATGGCGGTCACAAAAGCAGATTCTTTCTTCTTTTCCTCGATGCTTACTCCCAGAGAGCTCACATGGAACGGGAGGTGGTGCGTTTCAATAGCTTAGCGTTCGAACGATGGGCGACCGAGAATAAGCCTTTATATAAGAATTTATTCACCAGAGTTTTACCGTATTTTCTGTACCTATTTTTCCCCATCTTGAAATGTAAGCAGACACCCAATGTTCTGTTTACCGTCGAAGTTGGCCAGCAGGACAGACGCCGTACTTTCTTTTATGATGCTAAACATAAACATTTCCTTTAGACGCCATAACCTCGAGCCGCCCATTGTGCGGGCAAAAAGATATTGCTTCTATATTTCTCTCGAAAGTACGGCAGTAGCGTACCTTTAAAGTTTGCCACTCGTTCTGAAGCGCAGCCGCATCGAGTGAAGTTCCAGGCCAGCTGCAATTTTGGGACAAAGTTTCGTGCACCCTTGGAGAAAAGTTTTTACTCGGAGCCTTCTGAATGACAAAGCGCTTTGCTAGCACGTTACCTTTCAAGGAATTGTGCCCCCGTTTTCGAGAATGAAGTTATCCTATATACCGTTGTGTTGAAGTACAGCTCTAATAACAAAAGTTTGAGGAAGGGCTAACGCGGGTTTTCAAGGCTGAGTTAGGCTTTCAGTCCTGTTTCACGGATGCGGCAGCGGAGACAAGAGAAAGTTCCCCGTAATTTCCTAATGCGAAATCCTGAGATGGCTCATCAAACGCGAAAATTGACCGTCGGCGTCAACACGAGTGATGCAGAATATCATCCCATGATGACGTCACCATATGACGTCACATGACGACACAGATCGTGAAAATGCGTGTCGTCACCATGACTTCACACATTCATCGTCATCACAGGACATCGTCGCTTGGTCAAATGTTGGCGGATCACGGAGGCAGTGCAAAACCAGGTGCACAAAGCTTTTAATGCCTCCGATCCTGGAGGCAGTGCAAATCCACGTTAGTTACAGAAGGCTTTTGCAGGGTGCGGAGGAGGAACAATACATTGACTGAGAAGAAAAAGAAGATGGTTTTCGACTTCGAGCCGCCTTAGGCAAATGCATAAGTGACCCCGCTAGTTCTTTAAAATTTTGATATGCTGTGCTTTCGTGAAGTTCAACGCGATCAGGAAACATGTAATCGCGAGGAAACTGCCCACAGTAAGTCCCCCCGTCTCCCACAGTGTTCACCGGCTGAAGGAAGAATCATCATCATCATCATCATCATCATCATCATCATCATCAGCCTGTCTACGCCCACTGCAGGGCAAAGGCCTCTCCCATGTTCCGCCAATCAACTCGGTCCTGTGCTTTCTGCTGCCACGTTATACCTGCAAACTTCTTAATCTCATCTACCCACCTAATTTTTTGTCTCCCCCTCACGCGTTTGCCATCTCTTGGAATCCAGTCAGTTACCCTTAATGACCACCGGTTATCCTGCCGACGTGCTACGTGGCCGGCCCATATCCATTTCTTCTTCTTAATTTCAACTATGATATCCTTAACCCCCGTTTGTTCCCTGACCCACTCTGCTCTCTTCCTGTCTCTTAAGGTTACACCTATCATTTTCCTTTCCATCGCTCGCTGCGTCGTCCTCAATTTAAGTTGAACCCTCTTTGTAAGTCTCCAGGTTTCTGCTCCGTAGGTAAGTACCGGTAAGATGCAGCTGTTATATACCTTCCTCTTGAGAGATAGTGGTAGACTACCATTCATGATTTGATAGTGCTTGCCGAATGAGCCCCATCCCATCCTTATTCTCCTAGTTATTTCACTCTCATGGTTCGGCTCCGTGGTTACTACCTGTCCTAAGTAGACGTACTCCTTTACAACTTCCAGCGTCTCGCCACCTATCGCAAAGCGCTGTTCTCTGCCAAGATTGTTCCACATTACTTTAGTTTTATGCATATTAATTTTCAGACCTACTCTTCTACTTTCCGTATCCAGTTCAGTAATCATGAGCTGTAATTCGTCTCCCGCGTTACTCATCAATGCAATGTCATCAGCGAATCGCAGGTTACTGAGATACTCTCCATTAACTGTTATCCCTAATTCTTCCCAATCTAGGGCCCTGAAAACCTCCTGTAAACACGCGGTGAGTAGCATTGGAGAGATCGTGTCTCCCTGTCGTACGCCCTTCTTTATTGGGATTCTGTCGCTTTCTTTATGAAGGACTATGGTGGCTGTGGATGCGCTGTAGATGTCTTCCATTATGTTTATATAGGCTTCGTCGATGCCCTGATTCCGCAGTGCTTGCATGACTGCTGATGTCTCCACCGAATCACATGCCTTCTCGTAATCTATGAAGGCTATGTATAGGGGTTGGTTGTATTCCGCGCATTTCTCTATCACCTGATTGATAGTATGAATATGGTCTATTGTTGAGAAGCCTGTACGAAATCCTGCCTGGTCCCTTGGTTGATTAAACTCTAATGTCCTATTAATTCTGTTAGCAATTACTTTTGTGAATAGCTTGTAGACAACGGACAGTAAGCTGTAAGTAAGGAAGAATCACGTATCCTTTTATTATTATTACCGCGGGGAAACCTCACCGCTGCTGATGGAACTCAAACTTTTTCACTTCTTCATTACGGACTGAGACAAGCTTGTCAGGCCCCCTCCGACATAGTCTCGTTCTTCCGTCTCACCGTTCGTTTGCTCCTCTTTATATTTCCTGCAGCAGCCCTTGGCCGCTCCGCTAATCGTTTGGGCCAAGCAAACGCTGATTGTTTCCGGGAGCGCACAACCTGGCGTTGGCACTTGGGCTCTTTCTTCCTTGACCTCAGCCCCACATTGTTCGTTTGTTCTACAGAGGGTCAAGTATAATGAGAGCCCGATCTTCTGGACGTCGTCAGTCCATGTGGTTCGTATTTTCACGTGGATGCTGTTATCAGATGTGCACCCTTCGTTTCTTCTTTTCCTCCGCTCTTTGGTTCTAGCTTCCTCTCAGGACAAAGTTGCGAAAAGCTTGCTCCAAACGAGGCAACTTGACTTGATTCTATTATGTCTCCCGTCACTTTTTACGTGATACTTCGCTCTTCGTAAAATTAATAGCAGGGTCTTTACTTTGTTTGTTTCAGGAGGCTGGTGCCCTGTTCACAAACCTTTGCGCTCCTAAGTGTTCCTTCCTATTGGCCGATTTTCTTCCCTAATTGTATGTGGAGCCTCGGAATTGGCTGCAGATTTTTTCTTAGGAAGAGTGATAACGTAATTTGTTTTGTGTGTGAATTCGGGTGCTGGTTATGTGAGGTGCATTTCTTTCTCCTATTCTGAATAATATTTCTGCTCTACATCACCTGCACGGAAATGCTTTCATCGTCAACCAGATATTAGGACCATGGGACTGCTTGTCACAGTTCCGAAAGTCAACGAAAACGCAGCTGCAATTTCTCAAGGATACCGGACTGATTCACCGTCTGTGGTATCGAACGCGGAACTGTTGTTACGTCGGTGGTAACAGTGGCTTCTCTGCCTCATCTCTAACTTTTATTCCCCCCCCCCCCTTCCCCAGTGCAGGGTAGCCAACCGGGCTCAGCCCTGGTTAACCTCCCTGCCTTTCTTTTATCCTTCTCATCACCCCCGCCCCTCCCAATCTACGACTGTTGGGTTCTTTCACCTAGAATGTTTTTTGAGTCCTTGCGGGATCGCGATGCTTCATAGCTGATAAAACGAAAGGGCCAACGTACGAACCGATATGATTTAAAAGTGCTGAAAGTATCGGCTCCACAGTCCAAAGGTTAATTTCTATTTAGGCAATATTGGTCTATATCTTGGCTCCTTCAGTTTGGTGGGCATTATCTCGATCAATCGGGCTTTAACACACCGCGTGTACCAAGCCAGTGACGTATTTTCTCGCGTTTAAATCGCCCCAAAATACATAAATTTTTGGAGCTAAAATCAAAACAAAAAATGGAGATTTATGTGTACGAAGGTGTCTTCACGGCGGAAGTTTAGAGCTATGCAGAAAAACTAGCTTTGCAGCAATCCGAAAGGATCACGAAAAATTTGCAAGTAAAAACAAAAACAGAACAAGAATTCATTTTATATTACGACAAAAGAAAGTGTTAACTAGAACGAGTGTGGAGCTCGACGTGCCTGTCCACTGAAAAGGTTGGCCATCGGGATTATCTGCCTTTGTTGGCAGAATCAGAGACAGAAGTCAAGAAAAAGAGAGAGAGAGGTGAAGAGAAAGAGACGATGGCGCATTGAAAAATACATTCATTTCAGTTGAGTGGTAACTGAGAAATTCATTCATAATCAGAAGACCAGACGAATGCGCTCATCACTTCATAACCTTAACCGTCGTGGTATCCAGACAAAGATATCGTCTATATGAGAAGAATTGCACTGAAGTGCATCTGTGCTTAGCGCTGTATCACGGTCGTATCATTCGTCAATACTGCAGGAAAATACGTTTTCAGGTGTGAATGATCAACAAAGGGGTATCGACCTCTTCACACAACACAGGAAATAAAGGGTCGTTTTAAACGTCGTTTTCAATACCACATCCGCGCTTGTCCTAAGAGAAAGCATTCACTTATGCGCTCGAAACTCGAGCGTCTTGCATTTCAACGCCATGCGTCGTTAACATACGAAATAACAGGAATGTAACGGGCGCGAAGATAAACGGAAAAGTCCACACAAGGATCGAAAGTCCAGGTCCTGCGGTGGCGCAAGCTCAATCTGCCGAACTCTTCCGGCACCCGTGTGTCCCCCGCAGGCGCGCGCGCTGCGCAAAGCAAAACAAACGACCGTTCGCGGAAGGAAAGAGAGCGTCATCCCCCAAAATACGCACCAAAACGCCTCCATCCGGGCGAAAGCACGGAGCGAGCTGGGCCTTGGGGCAGAAACGCAACACCGCCTTTCTTGGCGTTAATTACGGCTCGGGCGGACGTACTCGGCCTCCCCCTGCTTCTTCTCGCCCCCGGTTGGTATGAAGGCTTCGGGAGGAACTTATCGTCGACGTGTTTTCCATACGCGAGCCGTGCCTACAGCGAGTCGGAGCAGACAGTTTCTCTCGCTCCTCATTGTTATTAGCGCGCCCTCAATTAAGGCGTCCTCAGTGTCCTCTGCGCCTAGCGTATGTCCTCGTAAGCCGGGAACTCTTTCTTCCGCTGTAAAGAGGGCTGTTTGTGTCTCGTTTTCAAACATGAAAGAGAAGCCCTTGAGGCTTCGAGTAAACCATGGCGACTGTTCGCGCACCCAGTTTCCTGTGACATTCATTGACTCCTCGAAGTTGTGCCATCGCTACGGCTATTCTTGTTGGAGCCGTGCTTGTGACCACTTTGGATTTGTTTGGGTGTTGCTATCTGTGACTTGTTTCGTCGTAAAACAATGTTAAAGCATTGCAGCGAGCCCTTCTATTGGTCCCCCCTTTGTGGTAGTTTAGCGGCTGAACAGTTTCGCTGCTAAGAGTACAGTGAACTGGGCTAGTTACAGCGCAGCAAAAACGAAGGAAAAAAGCTAAGGCACGCATACGAGAGGACAAAGCACTGATTTCTTCTTTCTTGTCGCGCTGTAACACAACGTATCGCTGTTAAGCTTGAGGCGGTGGCTTCGAATCCCGGCCAACAGCGGCCACATTTCGGTGAGGGCGAAATGCAGAAGCGCCCATGTTCTTAGGTTTAGATGCAAGTTAGGGAGCCCCGGTGTGGTAACGACTAATCCATAGTTTCCTATGCAGCGTGCCTCATAAACATATCGTGGTTTTAACACGCAAAACTCTAGAATGTATATAAACTTTTGCTTATTTACATCGTACGTTCTTGTCGTTTACTTGGTTGCATTGTACATTGCTGCATGGCAGCGGAAGCGAATTTTTCAAGGCGTAATCATCCCCTTATTAAATGAATAGTCGGGGACAATCGCTGCGGCCCCGTAGTGTTTGGCGTACTCTAGCTAATCATGCTGTGGTTGCCATGTAACTGTCTGAGGCCTCTATAGCGCACAGTGTTTCCATCCGTCGGCTCCCGCTTTTATTTTGGATTTCCAAGCTTTCTTTCTTGTTACTCGAAATGTCTTCACTTCGTCGCTTTTACCGTATCCAAAAGCTCCTCTTTTTGTGCACGAAGGGGTTCGATCTTGTTCTCGAGCCTGTGGCACGAATATTAATTCTGTGAAATGTGCCGAGGATTTTTCAATAACCAGTGTCACATGACCAGTGGCGCATGCCCATGGAGGACGACTATGTTCGTTCCCGCACATTTCCAAGAATTCATCTTATATACAAAGAAAACCTTTTTACGCCTACAATGTTTCACAATGAAGGTGTTGACGCTTGTGTCCAGCCACTCATTATTGCCTCATTTCTTCTCTGCAGATCAACATTGTGTCGATTCAATGCACGCGCGTGAGCTCTCAGATAGCCGTAGCTCTAGAGCGATAAAGAGCAGCACAGGTCACACAGAAATGTTCGTTACTATTGCATTTGATATCATCTGAGGTACTCGGCAGAAGTGTTTTGACAAATGGTTTTGAATGTTTCATTATTGACTTCGTTAACTGGAACATAGCAACGTAACCGCCGTTAAGATTGCTAAGGTTGTCGATAACTAAAGACTCCATTTGCTTAATTGACCGTGTAAATCTGTAACGCCTTGCGGTCTGAATGTAATGGGGCCTTTTCGACGCTTTTAAATCAATGCGATTTCCACATGATAGAAAAACAAAACAAGAAAACACACACACACACACACACACACACACACACACACACACACACACACACACACACACACACACACACACACACACACACACACACACACACACACACACTCTGGGAAAAGCCTTATTTACTTCTCATGCGACGGGTCTCTTCATGCATCCAGAAAGAACACGAATAAATACTTCTCGAAAACCATTTACAAGTTCCATACGTTATTGTAGGTTATCTTCGCGAGACGGACGGGTATTCCCTCGACACGACGTGGAGGAACAAGAATTGTGTCTCTAAACGCACAGACTCTATAGCGTACCACCAGCGCCCTTCAGTTGGTCGCACCTGAAAGGAATATGGCATCTATCCACTGTTCCTTGTTTTCTGTTTATTTCTTTGGGACTGTGGCACGACAACCAGGGACACATATATCGTCCTTCGCGTGTGTCGGTGAATAGACCATAACGTAAAGGATAGGTGTGGGGAAATTGCGTCGTTCGAGACGTGCTGTGTAGTGAATACCGAGTGTTGCGTATAGTACACCGTGTTGTACTAGACGCGAGCAACTCTGCCGCTTTCTTTTATTTGCATTTTTTGGCCACTACGAAGAATGGCGCGGAGAACGCTTGTGGGTCGGCCTCGAGGAAAGTGGATACGTGATCCATCTTTCGTAGCAATTGGAAAGCAAGCCCGAAGACGAGACGCTCGAGTGAACGCGGGTCTCGAGCCATGAGCGCCCACTCGTGCACTTGGAGCAACCAGTGCGCTCCTGCGTACTTGATCGAGCTTGAAGAAAATGCATCGCTTTGGGCCTTTTATTGTTGCTGGGTTTACACTGCGCGTCTATATAGGATGTTTTCGGCGGTTCTGCGGTGTTCTGTTCTATTTGTTTCGTATCGGCATTGGCGAACAGTGCGAAGCATTACTACGCAACATCTAATGTCAGAGGTATCACTGAACTTAACGACCGCGAAAATTTTAAACATGTAAAAAGATTTGTTTATTTACTGTCAGCCAATAATCTTTTGGACCAACAGACACAATATCTAGCCACAATATCTCAACGGTGCTATGCGCATTGATTCTGACGAATATTGATAGATGGTTTCTGCGGTGATTTTAACGCGAAATTTCTTTATGCCAGTCTCCACCGAGAATTGAGTGACATCATATTCGTTACGGAAAGTATAGGAGAACATACATGTTCTCATATATGCGGGCAAAGTTTAATCTCCTAATCCTACTACACGGCACGTAAGCTGCGAGTCTGAGGAAGTAATTTGAATAATCACGTATTTCTTGCAATAAAAGACAACTAAAAAAAGGGGTGGTAGAATCTTGCGACAGGATAAGCGAAAGTTTCTAAGCGAAGTGTGATTCAGATGCTAGCGACACAATGGAAGGTCACAAAAGGATCGCATCACTCAAATGTAAGAGGCGTACAAATAATAATCGAAGCCTCGCAAACGAGAGCGATAGAACGATAGAAAAAGAAGAAAAAAAGAAAACGGCAGCACTGCGCAAAAATATAAGCTTGCGGCCTTCGGTCCGCCATTTCATCTATCGGTGATAAAGCTCGACACTGTGCCGGATCCGCACACCGCTCTCCTTTCGTCGCCTCCTGCAATATTAATAAACAAGTGCGCGGAGATGACGACAAACAGTGCAAACGGAGAAAACTGTGTCCTGGACGCTCACGCGCGGTTGGTGCGTTTTTATGACGGACTGAGTCACGTACCGCTTCGAAGTGAAAATATAACCGTGCTCGCAACTTTTTTCTCTTGCCCGGATTTCTCTCAACCTCCCCAATATCGGATGGCACAAGCTCGGCGTCACTACCGTCATCGCCGCAATATAGCGAGTCCACGTGCCTAGAGCGAGCGACCGCGCTCGAGGACCTCGTCAGGATCTTCCGAAAGTGGCAGACATCGTTTTAGCTTTACTTTTCCACACGCTCTCCTCCGGTGTACGTGATCAAGTGGCTTTATGACCGGATTTGCCGAGATGTCCGCTAGTCCTGGTGGGCTCGTTTTCGATAATGTTGTATACGGCTTCTGACCAACCGCCGCTGTCGACATCGACACGTTTGTAGCGTCCGCGAGAGCGAGCAACCGTGCGTCTGCTCGTTATTGCTTGACACGTATATATTTGAGTGTGTCAAATGTTTACGGGTCTCGGAAAAAAAGAAGTCCGAAATTGATTGCAGAGATATCAGATTACAAGCTGCTTGCACCCCGCTGACGCATTATGTTGGCCATTTTTTTTTTCGTTTCGAAAGATAAAACATGAACTGTCGCGCCGTTTTCTAACGCCTCTTGCATTTTTCAAGCAAGGCAAGGGGAATTTTTTACTGCAATGTCATTTCTTTAGCCGAAATGTGTCCAAACATTTAATTCTATATTTATGACACCCGTGTCCAAGCGGCTTTTCGTAAGTGGAAGGGTGTGTTCTTAACGAAGTGATTCCCAAAAATGTAAGGAAACATAAGAAAGACAAATGAAAAAAAGAAAGAAAACAGAGATACCGATGAAGTTGTTGGTGTCCGAGTATCTTACTGGGAGAAAAAAACTAAAAAAAAAAGACGAAGAGACATGCAGAAGAGGGTGCAGATAATGAAATTTTATCGCTCGAGGCTTTAGGAAGTCACTGTACCATCATACTTCTTTCATGTTCTACGCGATAGAAGCGCAAGGGACCATGCCATTCGGTCACCACTAGAGCGTGTTTTACGTACGCACCTGCCTTTAATACGATGAAAAGAGTGAACGACGGGGGAAAACACACGAGACTACCTGAAGAAATGAATAAAAAATAAAAACTGAACGAATAAAGAAAAGAAGAAGAGAAAGAATAAAGTAAGGACAGCACCAGCAGGCAAAACTCAATAATAACAAGCTAGCGATAAGAGAAACAGGTGTTGGGATGAAAACAATGCGGGAAACGCGTCCACACAGGGGCGAGAGAGCCTGGGCAATTTTCAAGTTAAAGCCGAAGACAACAACAACAATAAGAATTGCTAACTAAAGAATGAGGAAAAGCGAAAAGGAAACTTATGTAGTGTTGCTGCGATGTCTTGCCTCACGGAAAATCCTGCCGTGCTGTAAGTAACAGCGCACGGGCATCTTGATTGCTTCACCGAGTTATCCTACCTGTTTCTTCGCCGATGCAGGAATACTCACAGTTTTTCTCTTGTTTATTTGGTTTTGTTTCTGACTTGGAAACCTTCAAGTTTTCTAACCGCACCTTTCGAATATCGGCTAGGCCGCTGTGCAGTGTCCTGCTTCGTATGCATCGGAGCGAACAAAACCACCGCTGAAGTGCCCAGCCGGCGCGCATCATTGAAACTTCCCGGCACATCATCGTCGCTCGTTGTTGGGTGGGAAGGAATAGTTGAGCAGCACCTGCCGCCTGGTTCCTCAGTGAGCGATTCACGTATATGCTTCCTCTAGTGTACTGTCAGATGCCGACCGTGTACACAGATTTCTTGCTGGCGTACTTACGAGCAGTACACCCCTTGCTTGCGGCTGCTGGTGGTGTTATCTTTGGGTAATTTTTACCAGCTATGGGAAGCTTACGTACTTTATATGTACGCTATGGCTTGCAGTTTTTACACTCTGCGAATTTCAGACATCTACACGCCCGCCTGTCCATCCTGTCCTGAAAAATGTATCAAGGAATTTTCCGTTCTTTTTCGAACGCGGCGTTAAACATGTCACGGATCTGCTTTCGGAAAACGCTTTTATGTATACGTAGATTTTAGCTCTGGAATCCTTTCAGATTTCTGATCGTCTTGCAGGCGTATTTTGTTCCGCTTTTAGCTCCTACCATATCGAAAAATCTTGCGTTTGAGTAGGCTCGCTCCGTAAGGCGACGCAGCGAACTTCGTGTAATAAGTGTCCACATTTTTCCATAGGATGTATATACTCTGCTCTTCATATCTCGACTTGGTAGTGAATAAGCCACGTAACGGAAAGAATAAAATGTTTTCCACCGAGATACACAAAATTAGTTACGTAATAATACTTCGTACTCCCACGTATTCCTATTCTGTGCGCCCATATCATAGGTGCGCAAATTTACCAATGTGCAACATAACTACGGAAAACACATTTGGTCTTTTCTTTAAGGGGATGGTTAAATTTCAGAATTGTTCCCCTATGGGTGCAATAATGTCCTCTCTAAGCTTTTCTTGGTATTATATACATATAGATACTTGCAACCGACAGAGTAAATTCTAAGCTTTAAGAGCTTGCTTCTTTTGATTCAGCTGTAAATTCACGGCTTACACGCATGTCATGCTATTAGTACTATTTTACGTCTTCGTAAAGTTGCCTCCTAGTTTTTATTACAGCATTGCGTTGGTAGTTCTGAGAACAAACAGCTCAATACTGAAACATGTGATAATGAAGGCAGTCGTCGTAGTCACTCAGAAGCTATGGCATTGCGCTGTTGAGCCTGAGGTCGTGGGTTCAAATATGGCGATGGTGGCTCCATACTGAGGGCAGCTAAGTGCAAAAGACGGTCATATACACAGATTAAATAACTCTAGGTGGTTATAAATTGCATAAGCAGTGCGCCATTGTGACGCGCCTGATAATCGGATGGTGGCTTTTGTTAAGTAAAGCCAATATTACGCGTGACAGTATGTAACGTTTGTTGGCGTTTTACGTCCCAAAACCACCACACGATTATGAGGGACTTCGTAATGGAGGGTTCCGGAAATTTCGACCACCTGGGGTTCCTTAATGTGCACTTAAATCTAAGTACACGGACCTCTAGCATTTCGTCTCCATCGTAATGCAGCCGCCGAGGCCGGTATTAGATCCCGAGACCTGCGGGTCTGTAGTCGAGCATCATAACCTCTAGACAACTGCGGCGGGTGACATTACGCGTGAACCGCGGAAATAGTCAGATGCACAGCAAGTACTTTTCTGAAAAGATAAGACACTCGTGAGGGAGAGACTATAAAAGGTGCACTAAAAATAGCGCGGGACCGACTGCTTCTTGTCTGCCAGTAGTAAGGCGAGAGTTTGGTATGGAGGCGCTACCTTCATGCAATAAAACTTAGCGCTGCAAAGCGGCTAAGATAAATGCTCGATACAGGAGTGGTTCGCGCCCGCGAAGGCTGCACCAACCTTCAGCCCTTGTGATCCAGAAATGAAAAGAGAGAGAATCATGATGCTTTTAATGTACGAAGAGTTTTCGAGTTAGGCCCCCGGGAAACATCGCCGCTTTATTGTCGCTTCGGGAGTGGTATTGCATCCGAGACGATAATGGTCACCACTAAAAGGAAATGCCGATAAGGGACGCAGATTTTGTTAGTAAGGGCTCGCTCGAAGCTTGCTTGGCCTACGCTTCCCTGTTTGGCGCGCTTTTTATATGTTGCTCGGTAGGATTCAGCGGGCAGATATAATTGCGGCAATATGTTAAGACAGGTATAACGACACTAGGACGCGCAGTAGGCGTCAAACATTTATGGACCACGAGATACAAGAAAAATCTGAATACTATTCCCGCTGCTTCGACTGGCAGCCCTGAATTTCGGTTTTCGGCCTGTTCTGAAGCGTGCTGACAACATGTACTGTGTAATTCGACCGACTAGTCACATATTGGTGGGAAGTTCTTCCGGACTTAGTGGTCGCCAACCGTTTGACGCCGACTGTACACTTCCATGCCGCACCAAGGAGTGCGCAAATGTCGGTGGCATGAAAGACGGCGAACTGCGTTAGCCAGCCAGATGCTCTCCATTGCGCTATAGTATAGGTCCTGACAGGGACACTACGTGCGCCAAACCCAGGTATCGGTGGTTTAGCTTGCGCACACAATCTCTTCTCCCTTTCGAAAGGACAATTTAGCACATAGCACCTGAAAATATTTAGGCAAAATTATTAGCACCTCTAAAACGTACCAGACTGTTCATATGATAAACAACCATATTTAAGAAATTCTTTAATTTTCTGTTTCTTATGTTCACATGGTCTTGCCTTGGAGAGGAGGGAAGCGAGAGGAACGAGTAATATTTTCCGATTAGCGTTAGGCGATAAAGACAGGGCTAACCGGTAAAGATGGTAGAGCTGTGCACGGGCCGTATTTCCGAGCCCGAGCCCGGCCCGGGCCCGCTGACTTTCCCGCCCGAGCCCGACGGCATAGGGCTGCGAGCCCGCCCGGCCCGGCCCGACGTACGAAAACACAATCCCGGGCCCGGCCCGGCCCGGCCCGGCTTTTTGAAGGTTCGCTGAGAAAACAAAACATCGTTTTCCGGTAATTTGGCATTTCATTGAGCATATCGAATATGATCAAACGACACACGACGAACAGTCTGTATTACACAGATTACAAATTACAAGTAGACGGCCTCATGCCAGCAACAATGAAGTTCACTCGCCAAAGCCGTCACGTGTATGGGTATGCCCATGCAAGCGTCAACTTGCCCGAAGGCGATCTACGTCGGGTCGCTGTCGCGCGCATTTTCACTCATATGGGATTTGGCCTTAAATCTAACGCGAACAGTCGCGCGGCGCCGTCACTAGCTCAGGTGGTGTTACTTCTCTGTTTGTCGGAGTGCAACAGAGGCAGTGCTTTACCTGCTCCCCTTTTGTTTAAAGTAGCGAATGGAAAGGAAAAGTGGTAAAGGCGCTGCATGCGTGCTGAAAAACAATTCCCGCTCATTCTCTATATTTCGGGCTTGAGTCGGGCTTTGCGCCGGGCCCGAGCCCAGCCCGATAAAACTCCAAATAGCCCGAGCCCGGCCCGGGCCCGAGGTGAAAATACGTCGGCCCGCCCGAGCCCGGCCCGCGGGCCGGGTCGGGCTCGGGCTTTCGGGCTACCCGGAGCCCGTGCACACCTCTAAAAGACGGTAAAGACAGTTGTTAAACAGGTCTTAGGTAGTGCGCACGAGCTGATAAATAGCTATTTATCTAACAGACAAGCTGTTTGTATTTATAACATCATTTGCACTTTTAAATCTATTGACAAAGGTGTCCCGCAAGGTTCCATACTGGGCCCACTTTTATTCTTAATTTATATTAATTACTTAACTGCTAATATAACACACAGTCAACCTTTCTTGTATGGCGACGACACAACAATAGTCGCTAGTGACAAATCCATCGACGCACTAACTAAAAACTAGCAGTTGCTCCGTGTACGAATACAACCGATGAGCGAAGCTCCTTAGAAATGGAACGCAAACGACTATGCGCCTGATCTCGCTGCTGGTTTTCATGAAGACGGTAGGGGGGGGGGGGAGAGCGTCTGCTGCGCCCCTTGGCGGGAACGACTGAGCGAGTGAGTGTGCGGCGCGCGCAGCGCAAAGGGAGACAGGTGGGAGAGGTGTGCGGGCGGTGATGCGACGGGGAGCTTCGACGGCAGTGACGGAACGCCGCGCGCAGCGTTTCATTGTCTTTTTGCGCCGGTGCCGGGTGGGAGAACGTCTGGTACTATCTTCGACAAAGCGCTTGTAGTGCGCTAGCATGATGGTTGTCATTTTACTATCCAGGATAATAATAATAATAATAATAATAATAATAATAATAATAATAATAATAATAATAATAATAATAATAATAATAATTATCTGGGGTTTAACGTCCCAGAACCACGATACGATTAGGAGGGACGCCGTAGTGGAAGGCTCCGGTAATTTTGGCCACCTGGGTTTCTTTAACGTGACCTAAATCTAACTACACGGGCCTCAAAGATTTTCGCCTCCATCAAAAATGCAGCCGCGGCGGCCGGGATTCGATCCCGCGACCTTCGGGTCAGCAGACGAGCGCCGTAACCACTAGACCACCGTGGCAAGGCCACAATCCACGATAAGGGTGGTGAAAGTGAAGACGACCATTATAACCAGTTGTGCACAGAGCTGATTTTTTAACCTGGAATTTCTGGTGCTCTAGAACCGAACCGCTCAAGGCCTAAACATTTCCTCTTAAATCACCAGCTACTGGAAGCTAAAGCGATGCTTAAGAGAAGCGAGCTTCGACGGCGGCATGAGTGCCTAAGGAGCTTCGCTCCTAATAAATTGGCCACTGACTTCAGTAACACTCATGACTGGTGCAAAGCTAACGGTTTATTAATTAATGCCAATAAAACACCGTTCATTGTTTTCCATTCAAGTCATAGCACTCTTTCACCTATACCCGTTATAACTATAAACGGCCAAGGCCTTCCAAGTACTAATAAGTGCACATTTTCGAGAGTGGTCCTGAATGCTCATCTCAAGTACACTAACCACATTTCACATACAAGGCAGAAGATAGCTCATGCTATCAGAATAATAATTAAAGCACGACCATTCGTCAACTTGCAGACATTGCTTAAACTCTACTACGCCTTCATCCACAGTCATGTTACGTACTGTATCACGTGGTACCTATCCATCTCACATCCTTCCACTTCAACGTCTCCAAAACCAAATCATTCGCATCCTAACATTCAGTTCACCGATCACCTGCGCGTCTTCACTTCTTCAGCAAGATGGAATACTAACTGTATGTAATTTATTCAAGTATAAACTGGGAATTCTTCTTTTTAGGTGTCTTAACGGTACCATAACAGCCGACATCTTGGGGAAATTACATTTCTTAAACACCAATCCCACTAGGTCTGCCTCAAACAACAACTTTTTACTACCGCTTGTACGTACTAACTACGGCAAACACAGCCACATTTGCAGCTATAAAAATATGGCACTTAATACCACTCAGCACTAAACAATTACCATTAGGAGCGTTTAAAAAAGAACTTGTTCATCTTATTGTTCACTCATAAGTAATCCGTATTTCTATATCTTCATTTCCTTACGTTTAGAATCACTACCGTGGGCGCTACTGTTGTATTTATTACTCATGCACGTTTGTGTTGTTTCCATAGCTATGTATAATTACTCACCGTTGTCTTACTGCCATTTTAACTGCCATTTTTGTCGTACATTTCCGTCGTTTATATATCTAAGTATAATTACTTAACGATGTCTTATTGTCATTCTTACTGCCATTTTTTATTGTACGTTTGCGTTTTTTTAACTATGAATAAATATTTAACGCTGTTTTTAACACGAAAGTGTTTTATGCTGGGGTCCACCAAGACTTCAGTGACGTATTTCCGTCACGGAAATGACGTTGAAAAAATATACACGATCAGATGGCAAATAAAATAAACCTTCCGTCAACGGGCGTCGAACCCACGACCGCGCAGTCCGCAACAACAGATGCCTGGCACGCTATCCACTGCGCCATAGTCACAGGCTCTAGCGGCTTTACAAACGCGCCTTTTATATCTACCACTTTCCCGGTCGGCGGGGTGGTGTTGCCCTGGTAAGGTAAAGTAATTCGTCATTGCTGCGGCCTCCGCGACTAGAACCTGCAACGCGTTACACGTCCGGCCCATTCGGCGCGTTTTCAATAGAAGTTCAATTTTGTCAATGCCTTAACACACCGCGAGGTGGTGACCTTAGCCCTAGCGTCGAAAATAGCGTCGTAAAAGCGTCGGCCTCGCTCACAGCTTCACGCTAATCCAAACCAAAAATAGCTCTGCGACGTGCGCCTGCCTCACCTGGCTGTAAAACCGCGTTCCCCGCTCACGCGCTCGCCCCGAGAAAACTCGCGGCCGGGCCCGGGCTACCGGGGCGGCACGACGCGCTTTGTGTTTCCCTCTATTCCGGCCGTGGTGTTCAATCGCATTTTAAAACAGGCCGCGGGATGGCGACCAAGTTCTGCGTCCAATATGCGACGCTCATCTGGCTATCACACCTCGTTCTCTGATTACGCTTTCACCGTTAACTACCACAGCTACCACAAGGGTTTGTTTAATCATTTAACATGGACGTTAGTCGTCGGGATGGAAATGTACCAACAATCATCAGAGTGGGTGCATCCACGTTAAACGGCGCTATAGCTGCCAGACATCTATATACATTGTGCGAACTCTCTTACATCAATGTACAGTAAACATTCAGTTACTTCTGTAAGGGCACGCTTTACTTTCGTGTTATTCCGATTCCTATGACGGAGGGATCAACCATTTTTTTACTATTTTGTTGTACTTAGCGACATGTAATTTTCTGACAGGAGGTCCCCTTTCAGCCTTGTGCTATGGGACCTCCTTCTGTATACTCTACCCCCGTTGTGTTTATATCGTTGTGTTTATATCTTTGGTACGAATAAAAAATTCTTGAATTGAATTGAACCGCTACATGTCGTAGTTGTGAACAGAACACTTAAAAAAGACCAAAGAAAAACAGAGTCGTTTGACTCTTCTGTTTTACCCCGTATATAACTCTCACATATATTACTCTTCAAAGATGTACGTGCATTCACTCTCTTTGGGAGAGTCGTGCGTCCCACGATTCTCCAAGAGAGCGTTAACGATGAAGTGATCACTACATATAGAGGTGCGGATACGTTGATATTCCGTGACGTTGGATCTCATGACACTGATGTAGCGCCTGGTGTATTCAGATGTCCAGCAATGTTCAGTGTTTGTGTTTACAGTGCCTATTAAGGTTTCTAAGCGAGACAGGTTTAAATGCTCGTCTTTAGGGCATGTTCTATGATGTAAAAACTTTCGCACGTGTCCTGTCCCCGCGCAGGACAGTGTGTATAGTGACTCATTGTTCCATACCACAGTCACCTATCTTCATACCTTCCTCTTTATTTTTTGTCTTCCTTTTCCCGTTACCCACGTGATGAGTAGCAGGCTGGAAATTCGCTTTCCAGGCCGACCTCTTCTTCTTTCTCGTAATTAAACGTCATCTCCTTCACAATTCTGTAGTAATCCGGCTGCTTGCTGTGACAGCACAGGGACATTCGCCTGCGTTTCCCTCGAGGACGAGATTGGCATAAGGGTCAATGGCGCACGTTTCCTCTTCAAAAATCCGGAAGAGAACTTCCGCCCAGTCGTGTTGTCGAAATGGACGTGCCGCTGCACGCAAACACTGTCACAGTAGCGAAAAGTTCGGAATCGCGTTCTGGTGAAGTACAAGGTCGTCGCACTTCTCTCAGGACTAACTCGTTATCGCAGTCCTGTCTATCCGCATTAGGAAAACACAGCGCTCAGCTCTTTCCATACGCGCTCTGTGGTGTTGACTTAGCGCAGCAGAAACGCGGCTGTTGGCTTAAGCAGGACCGGAGCAGCGTCGATTGGCAAAACGTGACAGGCGTGTCTTTGCCGGCTCTGATGATCACCGCAGTGGTGAGACTACGTGCCTCCGACGGAATCGCCTCTTTCCTATACGCTGTATTTCGTACAGTTAATTCCGTGCAGCAGCTGCAAAACGTGACACCTTCTCAAAGCTGGTGGCCGCCGTCTGTGCGTCGGAGAAAGAAAATTACTGTTCGCAGAGTGCCACTAGCGTCACTATACTAAACGTGAATTGCTTTATGACATCTCGTGCGCGAGCTTCACATCGAAGGGAGGGCGGTGTTGTGTCCTCATTATCTTGTTTAATTACCATGCCACATCAACTAGATCAACTAGGACCTGTTCATATCACGCATATCTTAAAAGCGTCTTTGTGAACATTGGTGTTCAGCGCCGTGCTGCAATTATCTCTTCTCAATTGTTGAACGTTTTGTATCATCAATCAATTCGTGAAGGCAAATAGCTATTCGTCTTGATAATTCTACGAAGGACGAAAGATTTCAGAGCCCCTACTGTAGTAATCGGTAAAGACAAAACAATATCACCAACGAACAAAGCAAAGGTGCTAAACAAATACAAGAATATTACGTCGAGGCGACTACGTAGTATGCTCCATACTGCCAAAAAAAGTTTGTTATCTCTACTGGAAAATGAAGATAATAACGAGGCGAGCTCCTGTGAGGACTTAAGAAGTACCGTGATTGAACAAGAATTTCAATAAACGAGAAGCAAGAAACTTTCATTAAAGGAATTTCACGCCCATATTATGCGTGTTGTACGTACGCGCCAGCTGTCGTATGAGCCTCCAGAGGCAGTGTAAGCTCCACACACACACACCACACACACACACACACACACACACACACACACACACACACACACACACACACACACACACACACACACACACGCACACGCACACGCACACGCACGCACACAAACACACACACCATTTAAACTCTTTTCGTATCGTAACATAGGCATGTGAAGTTTCCATCTTCAATACCTAAACAAATACAAAGAGAACGTGGTTGAAGTTCATGTTCAAGCCACTAGTGAAGTCGCAACATATAACACCGAAGCTCAGTTCAAGTCTCACTCTTTAGTTTTTTTCTTTCGTTCGTCTTTACTTCTGGACAGCTTTTTTTAGTTGGCTTGCGAAATGAACAGGTAAGCTGGAGGTTACGGAGGTGTCTGATCTTTCTAGCGAGTCTTACAGTGATTTTCTAAAGGCATTTATTATGTTTTTCCGCCAGTGCGCCATCTCAAATCGTATAGCTGAGACTTCCGGTCACCGTCAGCCAAGTTCGTATACATTTATGCAGAATATCAGGTTGCACTGGTGCATTCCTGAATTCCACGATGGCTTACCTGCTGTCAGATTCCAAATCCTGCATGGGGAACTCATTTTTAAGCCGTCGCGTGAGATGCATGCACGTCGGTCGCGGCACACTTCGTATCACGCTCTTTTAGGGTTTAGTCTTTTTATCGTAACTAGATTTGTTTCATTCCTATAAATCGCAAGCGCAGGCTCTATTCATGTACTCACTTATCAAAGTATGCATTTAATCATTTGCGAGTTCATACGACCAGATTTACCAAGAAACTGTGACGCGCGAAGCTATATATTAACAACAACAACAACAACAACAACAACAACAACAACAACAACAACAACAACAACAACAACAACAACGACAACAACAACAACAACAACAACAACAACGGGTTGGGGCGACGCTTCATGTAAGATGTTTTTGGAAGCCATCATACGATTTAAACACCTCAGTAGAAACACTCCTTGTGCATTGGCTTCTTAAGTTAGGACCATATACGAAAGCAAAAAGACGATTCAGAAATTTAAGTAATCATGATCTGTGAATTCCTACCGACGCGCAAGAACAAGATCAGAAAAAAAAAGTGAATTCTTTAGCGAATGCTGTGGAGTAGATTGAAATTAATTACAGGAAAACTTTAGCGCAATGCTACAACAAACATTATAGATCGTCGAACTCCTTGATATTTCTTTGTCGGATTTTATTCAGTAATCGTTCCACTTAATATACTGGATTGCATTTGAAGAAATTCGCTGTACTAAAATTTCCATATTTCTTCCTGTCAGTTTATTTTTTTTAGGAAATAGAAGATAAATGGAGTTGTTCTCATCATTGCTTGGTGATGGCTACCCCTTTCCACATAGTTGTTAGGATAAAAGAATAAGAAACAAAACATATCTATCTATCTATCTATCTATCTATCTATCTATCTATCTATCTATCTATCTATCTATCTATCTATCTATCTATCTATCTATCTATCTATCTATCTATCTATCTATCTATCTATCTATCTATCTATCTATCTATCTATCTATCTATCTATCTATCTATCTATCTATCTATCTATCTATCTATCTATCTATCTATCTATCTATCTATCTATCTATCTATCTATCTATCTATCTATCTATCTATCTATCTATCTATCTATCTATCTATCTATCTATCTATCTATCTATCTATCTATCTATCTATCTATCTATCTATCTATCTAGCCGCCCACGTCTAGGTGCTCTCGTGCGACTTCACCGCACAGCTGTGGTTGCTAGCCAGATCTATGCGAAACTCTGCTACCTAAAGGTAGCATATACAGTGACTCTACCGACGAGCAGTGTTCCCGTGAGCGTCTACGCGAGTGCACGGATGGATGTGTTTTCATCGCGATTTAACGACTCTGTCGGGCCTCAGCGATGTCGAAAAATAACTGCTGCGTTGTCGGCTGCTCAAACACGCAGAAAAAATCGCAAGGACCGCACTTCTACAGGTTTCCGGTGCTATTTCATAAGCGAGAGTGACGACGGCGGTGGACTGCGGCTGTACGACGTAGAAGGTAAGCAATCGCGCTTTGTTTACGGCAGTGTTAGAAAGGTTACCGTGTTTTTATTTCTCCATTTATGTCGCTACGTCTTCAGCGAACGCTACTACGTTTACACTTGGTCGCCTCGCCTGCACTGTAGACGCCACAATGCACATGAGGTTGTTATTACTGATAAGACGCGATGCCTAGGCTCTCTTGAAAAACGAATGGCGCGAAGCGCAATGCTAGAGAATGTGAGGCAGGTGACGGCTCCTTTACAAAAGCGCCGTGGAATCACACGTATGCTGCCCGAAATCGGCTGTAATTTACCCAGGGGCGTAGCCAGAAATGTTTTTCGGGGTGGGGGGGTGGGGGTTGACCCATACTTTATGTATGTTCGTGCATGCGTTTGTATGTGTGCGTGTATATATACGCAAGCAAAACTGAAAAATTTCGGGGGGGAGGAAATTGAACCTCCCCGACCCCCCCCCCCTCTGGCTAGGCCCTTGATTCTACCTAATGATGGCACTGGAATGCGGTCACCGGTGCCTGCGTTCGGCTCACAAACTAGGTGGCTGGAGAGGATCCACTGAGAGGACCCCATGACACGTCGGTAACGTGATAACGCAGACGCTGCATGGCGGCACAAGCGGCGCTTTTGCAGCCCGACCGCGCTCGCCCGCTCCCTGAAAAAGAAAAAAAGAACATAAACAAGAAACAGCTTAGTTCGCTTAAGAAAGGTCGAAATAATGAGAGAACGCCTGCTTTCACTTATGGACAACAAAATATTTTTTTTTTCAGCGAAATTACAAGGGGTCGACGGACATGCACCGACGCTCTTATCTGAACACACCCAGCAAATACGTAGCCAAGCTGCTATGACAAGCTAGGTGACCACCAGCTCCGCAGTGACTCAGTCCCGCGCCACTAGCGCAAGCTGCCGAGATATTTTTTCACAAGTTTATCGTGCTGGTCTCAAAGTTTTACCAACGCTGACCTTTCGCGTGGCCGGACCCGTGAAATCCATTCGCCGGTGCGACAGCGCTCCCTCAGAATCTACTATATAAATCCATGGCACGTAAACGAAGCTACTGCGTCGAGAAAAAAACGTTGGTTCATGCGTCAACGCATGCAGGCATTAGTGATCGGTACGTTATAAAGAAAGCGGTGTACTTACGATGAGCTCCACTTCGTAGGGAAGCTTGTTGACGCTTGTCTGTGGCGAACACTTGGCGCGTATGGTGACATTGTCGTCCAACACAGCTGTCACATCGGACACATGTCCACTATTATAAAGTGCGGCTCCTTTGCGCACACTATCGCCGCAAAAGTAATTATTTGGGACGCGCACAAGCAGCAAATCGCACGCAAGCACTTCCGTCGTGCTTGCAGTGAAAGGAGGCGTCTGCTACGCGACCCGCCAGCGGTTCCAACGGCCGCCGCTACGCGGCTTTCAGTGGCGCCCCTATAGGCGCTGCGCATCGCATATATTCAAGCATGATTTTGCAGGGGCGTAGCCAGGGGGGGGGGGGGTTCAACCATACTTTATGTATAGTCATGCGTGCGTTTGTATGTGTGTGTGTATATATACGCAAGCAAAACTGAAAAATTTCGGGGGGGGGTTTAACCCCCCCCCCCAACCCCCTTGGCTACGCCCCTTGGCTACGCCCCTGTGATTTTGCTAGACCCCGTAGGAATACGCTAACGCGAGTTACTTATAATATCGCACCGTAGCGTGATATCGTAGCGTATGATGTCGCAGTTAGCAAGACGTTTGATAGTGCGGTTAGCACCGTAGCGTATTATATCCCATCATGGCACCGTAGCGTGCTTTTCGTTTCGATAGCACGGACGTATGTGCTCTAGCGTGAGTGCTGATAATACGTCAGACCACAAGTTACTATTTAAATATCAGTGTAGTCGGCGTGCCTGGTAAGCCCACGATGTGCACACAACTCCTCAATTTACAAAAACACGCCGACCCGACTCAAAGCCAAAGAAATGCAGCATAGAACTACTCGCTGCCTGCTACGCAAAAAACCGATTCCCACAAGGTGTGGGATCTGCCGATTTTTATTTTTTGGCAGTTCTATTTTATCAGTATTTTTTTTTCAGCCTCTTACAGCACGTGAAACATTCGTGACCCCTGATTGACTTGCATGCATGGGCCTGTGCAGGGTTCTCTATTGGCGGGTGGGTAGAGAGCGGGGGGAGAGGGGGAGAAGTAGGTGAAATTTCACCGCAGCGCCCCACCCCATCTACCCAACACCCTCCCACTGAGGCCCTTACGATCACAACGCAGTGCAATGACGTGGTATGAGGCCCCTCCCCCCCCCCCTCTACCCTCTCCCTCTTGCTCGCCTCGTGCATGCGCCTATACTTGCATCGAAACAGCGGGATGTAGAGCTCTGAACGTGCTTCAGGTTTCATTATGGGAGAAAACAAATGTTGCTCGGTTGTACGTATTACGACACACCAACAAACAGAAAAGCAAAATGTTCGATGCTTTCGCAAGGAGCTGTTTGCAAAGGCAAATGCTGAGTGCTTTCCATCAACGTGTTCTTTCGCGGGAGAGCTCTCTACGTAGACGACTATCTCGGCTACTGGTACTTCTCACGTGATGCGCGAAGGAGAATCGAATACAATAGCCTTGCGCTTCTTTTTTTACGGTGTCACGCATTCTTCGGTAACTCTAACCAAGGAACTTCGATCTCTGAAACTGGAGACTTGAATTGCGAGACGTCCTACGGGGCTGAGTGCATGTGAGAATTGGCTCCCAGATATTTGCATGAAGCGAACTAACCGCTGAAGCACAGACAAAAAAAATTCAGCCAGCTCCACTTCGTGAACACTGTCGAAAAAGCGAAGCATATGCCCATCATTCATCCGGATATATCGTACTTCTATGTTTTCCAAGTCTTCATTTCGCGGGCGCTTAGCTTCGGCCTCCCTGGCGCGAACGTCACGGTTGGCTCGGTGGCGACCAACCATGACGCAAACTCCTGAACCCTGACACTGACACGCTATTCTACACTACACTGTGCCTCACCGTCACCCTATTTTGGAGCGTTTCTCGAAGGTTCACCTCGCGACATCCTCCACCCTCGCCCTCGCAGCACACCCTCGCGTATCGCAGCACGCCCCTTGCCTCTCGCAACATGCCCTTGCCTCTCAAAGCACGGCGCAGCCCTGCCCTTCCTAGCGAGCCTGACTCTCGCCGCACTGCAAGGCCAAAGGCCACATGATAAGTTCTACGCCAACCCCGGGCATGAAAGCCTCGACTAAGAACGACTTCGCTGTTAAAACAAATATAAACGCGGCACCGCCTCGGCAGATTACGGAAGCAATAGGATAAAGTACTAGCATTGGGATCTCTGTCGTTACCTGGAAGACAGGCGAGTCCATTTACGGGATTGACCAGCGGGGAGATATAAACCCTGCAGCCAACGTTAAGAATTGATAAGAGTGCGATTACTTCGATCCTGCGTGGTTAAGTGCCATTCCAAGGATGCATGGTTGCAATTCACTTTTATTTTTATAGTGTGGTCGCGTAGAAGCTAGATGCAACCTACGGAGTGTGGTTTGCAGTTTATGCGCCGGTTTTGCGGCCTGTCGTAGTTTCGCACTGCGAAAGCACGTGATACATGCACCTTAACTTCGACTGGATATCTTTACTGCACTTTCATAGATTGAGATCATGTGCACCACTTGTTGACTATGACGGCTCTCCCGATGGGTGCGAATTGATCTTTGCGTGACAAATGAGGAGCGTGAACTGATGGGAAACAAGCAAACACACAGGGCGACGCGCTTTTAAGAGCTGTTCATGTGGGATGGAGTAATACAGGTCCTCTACGTCGATGCTGAAATGGGTGCAGCCCTTCTGAGGCTCCTGCTTCACTAGATAGCGAACGAGGGCACTGGAGCTTGGAATCACGAAGGGGTCGACGAGTTGAAGAGAGTCAAGATACTTCTGCAGGTATCCCGAGACAGCGTGGTACCAAGAATCACTCGCGGACGCAATCGCATGGAACGGCATAGGCGGCTTGTGTGTTTTCATAGTGTCGAAGACTTCCAAAGTGAGGCTCTTTACATTCTTCACTTAGGACGACAGGTGAGACAAGTTGAGGTCGTCTTAGAAGGCTACGGCCCCGCGCTTAACGGTTGCAGGCTTATTGTTGACACCTCTGAAGTTCTCTGCCACCTCGACGGCCTTTTTTTTTGCGAACTTGTGAAAGTGCATTATGAAACGCCCGTAGAGAATCAAGATGCTTTTGTTACATACAGAATCACCTTGACTTTCTTCAAGTCGTCGACCCTTTTGATTATCTAGCGAAGCAAGAGGCTCGGGAGTTCCCTGCTTTCAGCATCGACGTAGAGGACCTGTATTGCTCGATGTACCATGAACACCTGCTAAAAGTTGGTCGTCCTCCTTCCTCGTGCCTTCGTTTATGCCTCATCAGTTCGCGCTCCCTATTTTCGACGCTTCCATACCAACTAGTCCACTTTTCTCTTCCAACTTGTCCACGATTTCCTGACGCTTCATTTTGCACTTAAAATTTATTTATTTATTTATTTATTTATTTATTTATTTATTTATTTATTTATTTATTTATTTATTTATTTATTTATTTATTACTGAAACCTACATCGCCCAAGTGGGCATTATTGTAGGGGGGTTAGAAAGGAAAAACACAGTTTTGCAGTAAAAAAATGGCACACATTTGCGCAGAAATGCCTGCGTATTCACGAAAAGCACACATCTTGTAGTGGTGAACAAAAATGTTGTGTGTCCCTGGTATTACTTTCGCAAGCCTTTTTTTTTTCCTGAGAAACCTATGTGAATTCTTTTTCTACCTTCCTTCTGCGTATGTATGACAAACACTTTTTCCCATTTCTGAATCTTTCTTCACCCTGCGGGCTTCCACAAGGCTCATTTGCCACACTTTCATGCACGTATGACTCTCCAAAGCAATCCTACTTTGTGGTGCTCCTTTTTTTTTGCGTTTCGTTGCATGCATGTATTATTGTTGTTTGCGACAGATACGGTTTCACTTTGTCTTACTTCTCTCCCCATATTCCTTATGGCACTGGCGTGGCCAGAAGTAAGGGGGGGGGGGCGTTCAAACACCTCCCCCCTTCGGAATTTCGCAATTTCAGCATGTGTATATATACACGCACAAACACAAACGCACACACGAACACACACAAAGTATGGTGGAACCACCCTCCCCCGTTTCAAAAAAAAAAAAAAAGGAAAAAATTCTGGCTACGCCCCTGCCACGGTGACACCGTGGCCGCTGTTTTATGGGCACTGGCTCGAAAGCCAGGTTTGGAGCAAAGGAAGACAACAGGCTGGGAGCACGTTCATGCTTCAATGATTAACGCTGCTATAGCGCTAGGGGCCACAAGAAAATTTTTTTCCAATCTTTTATCTGTTTCTCTTTGAATGGACATCAGCTATGCTATATTTATTTACGTGGCGTTTCGTCCTTCTCTGTCTTTTTAATGTTATATATCTTTCAATTTTGCTTTATGTAATTATTTTCTGGCATTTACCTCATTATCTACAGTGTGGCCCATCCCCTCGTGGGTGCAAGCCAGTTTTCCTAGGCGACAAAACAAAACAAAACGTTCACGCTCGGGGGGCTCGCGCTCGCTAGGCCGCGCTGGTGATTTCGGTAATATGGCCGTTGCTTCCGACGAGTAAAGTGTTTTTCTTGCTGCTGCCTCTGTGTTGTCTCTGAGGGCTCCAGCCGGCCAGTGGCTCTTAGCCTACACCCTTTGCCGCAAATGCCACGGTGGGGGGAATATTCTCGGACCGTAACTATCTTGCTTGTTTAAAGCCTTCCCGTGACTGGCTGACACGTGGTGCTACCCTATCGGCGATAGCGGCAAGGGCGAGAGCGAGAGAAGAATCATAGCTGGCCGGGTTGATGAAACAGCAAGATCGACACCTCGATTCTGCTGTTTTGAAGAAAACTTAGGTACTACCGTCACTTCTCCGTATTTGAATCGTCATTGGGCCGATTGTGGTAGCCAGCATAGACGCCGACTTCGCGCGAACGCCGCTCCACTCTAAACCACCCTGCCAATATTGCGTCCCTCAAGACGCACTTGAACGTCAAACGAGCGCAATATTCGATAGAGGAAGGCTTGAAACGGGAACGCATCCGCTTGTACGCCCCTGGTTGTAAAGCGGGTCGATAATGTTTACTTTTCAAATCACGCTGACGCATTCGTAGATATTGGTTATTTAATTTGCGCAATGTTTCAAATGTGACAGTGATGAAATCACGGTGTGCTTTTGAAAATGTCTGTAACGCGCTCAAAGGAAACAACCCAGATCGAAGTGGCCAGAAAAGAAGAAACAGAAAAGTCTTTGTCGAAGCAAAAGTGAAAGCAAGAGTGTCTGGAAAAAGAAAAAAATATTCCGCACCTCAGAATTTTCGAGATTTCACAAGGATAGCCAGGTATAAATTACATAAGAAAATAAGGAAAAGCGTTCCCTTGAGACATTGCGCAACTTTTCAGAACAAATGCCTTTTCTAGCATTTTTTCCTGTGTTTTCTTACGGTCGCCGCCTTCTTCACCGCAGCAGTGTCGTTATGCTAATGAATCTCATTTTAAAACATCTCCGCGTCTAGACTTAAAGTTCAAAGAGACGTAGGAGAAATTCAAAATGCTCCCGTTTTGAGGGCATCAATGCACACCGCAGCACCACATTGTGTTCGCGACGTTTGCGGTGTTGCAACGCATGTAGTTGTGAAGAATAAGCCTGAAAGTGCTTGTACGTGTGTTTGTGATTTAAGGCGAAAGAAACGTGTTCTTTAAGTCATCCTCTAAAAACGATTTGTCTTCGTCGCTATGGATCACTGCTCCCAATTCTGGCCCATGGATATCATAAGCTTGTACTTACCTCTCGAGTTATGTATTCAGGTATTTATGGAGATCTTGCGGAGTGCTCGATTTGAATTTGTAATGAAATGTTTTGGGGCGATTTCAACATGCTGTAAGGACAGTCTACTTTTCTTATTGTAAATCTATACGAAGATCACACTATCCTTGAAAGCCTCGGGTATTCGTTTTCTCTAATCTAAAAAAAAAGGGAGCTAGCGCTATAATCTCTTGCAAGTAGGAAGAAAAATAATGCAGGCTCATGCATCACTGTTATGCATGCAAAGTTATGCAGGCTTAAGCCACATATTCAATCTATGCGATGTGAACCATACGTGAAAGCGTGAATTAAATACATTGTGTAATTTCACGCAATGTTGACGTTTATCAACACATAGGCCACAACAAATTTGTAGTGCAGTACCGCAATGCAACATTGTAATGCAACAACAACAACAACAACAAGTAACAAAACAACCGTTTTGTAGAAGGGCCGGGGTGGATTGTGAAAGAGAGGAAAAATAAGAGATGCAGGAACGCACAAGTTGTAATGATGACGTTGAAGAGTCGCGAGAAAGAAGGCGGTGCTTGCTATGCCTCCACAAATACAAAGAGGAGGGTGGGTTTGGGAGTAGAGGGGTGCGCCGCCGCCGTCGCCTGTTATTGGTCACGCCGCTCACGCCGCCGCCGAAGTCCCAAGAGAGATCACGCCGCCGCCGCCGCCGCGCAATAATTGCCGCGCGCCGCCGTTAGTGTTTTTTTAATGTTTTATGCCGGGGTCCACCACGGCTCCACTGACGCATTTCCGTCACGGATATGACATTGTAAAATATAAAGACTAACATATGGCAAAGAAAAAACTATAAGAAGAAGTTCCGTCACCGGGAGTCGAACTTACGACCTCTCGATAACCAGCACGCAGCGCGAAACGTCTCCGCCACAGACGGCATGTTCACTATTATGCTAACGGCGAGCTATTTATATACACCATTTGCCGGTGGCAGTACTCAGAGATCGGCGGTACAGCGTGTTTTCGTTATCACTAGCGAGATGGCGCGAAGGGCTCGAAGAGCGCGCTTTAAAAGTCGTCCCCCACGCGGAATAGCGCGCTCCTCGACAGGGCGTGGTCGCTCGTGCGGGCGCTTATCTCGTGATCTCGGTGGTTTGTACGTCTTGCGCTCTGCCTGCAAGTTTCCGTTGAGAGCACGAAGGTCACCTCGCTCACTGCAGCGGCCGCTTTTGCGAAAGGAGCGCGCTGCTCACACAGAAATAAGTTACAACTGTGACAGTTCGCGCTCATCCTGTGTATGTTCGTTCCGCGCGTCCTTTATGCTTGAGCAGTGCATTGCAATTTTGAGCGGCTTGCCGTTCTTCGCGTAACATTACAATTTGATGCTGTAGCATTCATTCCTTCGCGCTTGGGGCGCAAGAATGCACAACAAACGCTCAACTACGTCTGTGAATACAAGTTTCACTTTCGTGTTATACCGATTCTTATGACAGAGGGGTCAGCCATGTTCTTTAATTCGAATGGGCAATCTGGAAATAAAATACAGCACTTCGCCGGAGGAGCTCTTCTAGATGTGTCTGTGTAATGAACTGTCCATTTCAGCGGCCGCTGAATAGCGGGAGCTCGGCGAGAAGCGCGCCCCCTGTTTCCGGTTCTTGTTCTGCAGGGCTATCATGATATCACGAAGCTTTCGAACACTCTCGACACAAATGATAGGGACGGAATGCGCTTCAATGCAACGAACGCAGCCCTCAGAGATCCGATTTTCGGTGCACATGTCTTTTAATCGTGTTAGCCATTGCTTTAGGTTTAATGTGGCCGCCCGTCCAACGCAGCTGTAAGGTCGGTACGCATTCCCTGCATGGTTGTCAAACATTTGGGACACATCCATACGCAAATTCAGACTTGAAAAGTTCCCGTTTCTGTGCGTTTCGTCCACTGTCTACTTACGCTAGGAATGTGCTGGCGGGTTCGGTGCGGCGACGTGGTCAAGAGCGAGGTGACATCACGGCTCACCGCTTTATCGAATCACTGAATGCGCTTTGCCGAAATGGACTGTGGACACCTCCTTTGGATGAACGCATCGAGAATAGCTCCCCAGAAGTTGTAGTATCTCGTTCTTCAGAAATATCACGAGTATTGCCTGACCTTAACGCTGCCGCGTCCTCCAGCCTTAAAGGACGACGACCCAACTCGCTGGATAGCAAATTCTTGGAGTCTTGGACCTAGTACACTGTGCATAAATAAAATAGATAAGCGATATATATATATATATATATATATATATATATATATAATCGCTTAGAATCAAAGGAAAATGTGTACTAACGCACCGATATATATATATATATATATATGTATATATCTCGGTGCGTTAGTACACATTTTCCTTTCATTCTTAATCGAGTAAATCGATAAATACAGAAGTAAAGAGAATGGCAAACTTAGAATATAGCCGAGCCAGTTGGTAGGTATTCATGTTAAGATGACATGACGTGGAAACACGGACAAAAGAGAATAGTCGAGAGAGTGAACAGCTATCTCTCACGTAGACCACTACTCGCACTTGATTGATAGGTATGACCTCTTACGTGGGAATGCGCAGATAAATATTTGTGTCTACCTTCGGTTCCGCTGCTGTGTGATTTTTCAGTTGTTAGCGGCGTTTCTGGTGTCTTGCCTACTCTGCTGTTTCAGTGTTTGCACGCCCTGTTTTTATAAAGGGCCCTTACCAGCTTCTGAAAATACAACAAAAAACAAAAAGAACGAGCACGTTATTCTCTCTTGGCGTTTCTTGTCTTTTGGTGCATTTCGTGATGCCAAACAGTGATTCACGTGACGTCATCAGGGTAAATACTCTCGACTGGTCCATATACGAGAAATAACAGTTGTGAATTGTCTTCCATACTGCTCTGCTACGCAGCCGCCCACCCGCTCTTGCTTCTCTCGCACGACTATCGTGCGCGATTAACTGATTTCGCTCCATTTTTAGCGCTTCCGACCGGGCATGCAGAGATAACAGACTGTAGCCGACAAGCGCGAAATCATAGTAGGTTCAACGCTTAGTGCTGACATTGTACGCGTGCTTTATGAAGAAATAAGTGGCGAGGAGATGTCCCCTGTATTAAGGGTAGTGAAGGCGAGAACGAAACCAATGGAAAAGGCGCCGGATTATATGATTCTTTCAAAGAAAGCATCCCACTCTTTACAGAGGAGACGATGTAGCTTTCCAGGAAAAAGGCGAGCCCGCTTGGACGATTCTTTGTATATTTTTTATTGCGTTAGCAATTGTATGGACACTCAGCTCAGGTTTTCACCGTCGCCGTCATGTTCCGTATAAACTCTAAATCGATAACATCGCTCCGCGCAATGTATGTTCTACCCGCTAGTAAAAGCTCGCGAGCGTTGGTAAGGAATATGACTAGAGCAGAGATGAAGCTGGCCATCTCCGTCACACGGAATAATATCAACCCGCGTGCGAGGCCTGCCATCGATTGCTCCTCAAGCAGAAGGAAACGCCCCGCCCGTCATTTGCTGGGCGAAGGAACAGGAAGGGATTTCTAGGGAGAGGGACTGCCCAACTCGAGCAGCAACTGCGAACTTTGACTATAAGGGCGCGGTCGAGAGCGCTGGCACGCGCGCTATTTCGGCAGACATCCCCCAGCGAACGGCTCGTGTACCTTCTACGCGCTGTGAGCGTTGTAAGCGCTGTGATCTCACTGCTTCGCGCTCGGACCACTGATACGACAAATTGACCGAAAACCACTTCTCTCCCGGGAGCGGCCATATTGCCACACACCAGCGTTTTGTAGAGTTAAGTGAGATCGGAGCAAAAAGAGTTAGCTGCTAGCCCTCGTTCATGTAACATTACGGCGTGTACTTATCGCATGCATTTACTGCTTCGCCCCCCCCCCCCCCACCGCGCCGCGCCGCTGCCGGTCCGATGAACCCCGCGCCGTTCACGCGCCGCCGCCGGTGATTTTGGGTCCGGCGCACATGTCTAGTTGGGGGTGGAGGATTCCCGGTCTGTTGGTGATTATTTACACATTCACTAATTCGCAGATAATGAGGCCTAAACAAGCGTGCATCTTTGTCATCTGTCATCGACGCTTGTAAGCCTTACATCATTGCCTTGAGTCGTGGCTGCGTCCAGACACTGATGTCCTCGAAATGTTTCAAGCACTACATTGTCCCTTGATTCATTGTTATCGGTGCGACCGTATTTCTTGTTTTTTTTTGTGTGTGTGATTAGGGTAATACTTCGTAAAATATACTAATGTTCATGTTTGTGCGTTTTCTTTTCCTGTTTTGGAGAAATCTTCATTGACAGGTACTGAGGGAATATTTCGCGTTTTGTGTTCTATTTCTGTACTATGAAATTCAAATTCAAATTCTTTATTTTTTCCAAATACATTTGGAATGGGTTCCAGGGCTAAAAGCTGCGGTCTGCAGCTTGACAGAGGCCCGGAAACCAAAAACACAAGGCAGGGCTTGACATCGAGGCACACGTGACGCCCGTCCTTGGTGCACATAATAATCATGAACAGAGGAGGAGAGGAAGAAAAAAGCGGAAAGACAGGGGATGTTAGCCAGTTCCTTAGACCGGCTTGCCTAGCACCTTTGGCTGTGGAACGTGGTAAGGGGGCTAAACGATGCTGAAGAAGATGTTAAGAAAAAGGAGAGCCAGAAAAGGAAAAAGAAAAAAAAAAAGATGGGGAAAAAAAGGAAACGAGAATATGTCACTTCTTAGAGTCTGTCTCTAAGACCAGTTGTCCGCAAGAAGCGCAATAATGCTTTTAAAGCCTTCTGTGCTGACGATGGACTCGGCCAGGGTCCCAAAACCCTTGTTCCGACAAAGGGCGATTATCAAGTTTATCTAGCGCATTGGAAAGTTCTTGTCTTGGCGCACTGAAACGGGGACACTCACACAGAAGATGGGAGATCGTTTCTTCGCATCTGCAGTAATTGCATGTGGAGTTGTTGGCCATTCCAATCAGACAGGAGTAGGCATTCGTGAAGGCCACGCCAAGCCACAGGCGGCACAGAAGCGTCTCCTCAGCTCGCGATATTCCTGACGGAAGACGGAGCTGGAGATTGGGATCCAAGCTGTGTAGACGAGCGTTGGAGAATTCAGCCGAGTTCCACTGGGCAAGTGTGAGTTCACGTGCCAGCGAACGAAGTCTTGTAGCTGCGTCGGTTCTGGAGAACGGTATATCTGCGTAGTGGTCACTGTCATGTGCAGATCGGGCGGCCTCATCCGCACGGTCGTTACCGTATATACCACAATGACCCGGTATCCACTGATACGCTATGTTGTGTTGTTTCTCGACTGCATGGTGGTGGAGAAGCCTTATAGCAGCGACTAACTGCTCATTAGGTCCATAACGAAATGGCGACATAAGACATTGAAAAGCTGCCTTGGAGTCAGAGAAGATGGACCAAGCTTGCGAAGGTTCTTCAATTACAAATTCTAGTGCTGCACGGATGGCGGCGAGTTCTGCGGTCGTTGATGATGTCAAATGCGTTGTTTTGAATTTTATGGTGATTGACTTCGCGGGAATAAATACTGCCCCTGCTGAGCTTTCAGAAGAGACAGAACCGTCCGTGTAAATGTGAAGGCGTCCGCTGTGTTTCTCGTGCAGGTACAGTAGTGTGGCTTGTTGTAGGGCTAAATATGACGACTGTTTCTTCTTTTGGATTCCGGGAATGGTGAGTAGGGCTTCGAGTGGGTGTAGACACCACAATGGTAACAGCGGTCTTTCTGCATGCTTGAAGGTCGAGGGAATCACTGTTCGATGTGATGCTACAGTACCGCTGAACGCAGAGTGCGGCCTAGATGTAGGAAGTGAGGCGAGGTGGTGCGACGGAATCCGTAGCAAAATGTCTGATGTGCATTCTCAAAGCATCGACGCGTATGTATGTAGTGATTGGATGGTCACGCGCGATGACGACAGTCGCTGCTGTAGATGTGCATCTCGGAAGGCCAAGGCATATTTTCAGTGCTTGAGCTTGAAGCGACTGGAGGACACGTACGTTCGTTCTTCGGGTTTTACAAAGCACAGGTAGGCTGTAGCGCATGAAACCGAGGAACAGAACGGTGTAAAGTTGAAGCATCGCTCGCACAGATGCACCCCACGATTTTCCAGCAAGAAACCTTAAGACGTGGGTGATCATGGTCAGTTTCTTCTTCATGTAGGCGATGTGAGGGCTCCAGGACAGGTCGCGATCGATTATGACCCCCAGAAAGCGGTGGGTCTTCTCATAAGTGATAGCATGGCCGTTGATTTTAATTACATACGGGCCCATCGCCTTGCGCGTGAAGGCAACAAGTGAGCACTTTTCTGATGACAGCTCCAGCCCCCGTCCTTGAAGGTACTTTGTCGTCAGTGTAGCCGCTCTCTGAAGCCTGGCACGTACGTGAAGACGCGTCACCCCCGAAGCCCAGATGCAGATGTCATCGGCATATATTGATAGATGAACAGACCGTGGAAGTGCGTCAACCAGGCCGAGAAGCGCTAAGTTAAAAGTGTGGGGCTCAGAACTCCACCTTGAGGCACGCCGCGACAGGTGTAATGGTGCGTGGTTGGACCATCTTCAGTCTGTACAAAGAAGGTCCTGGCCTTCAAATAGCTGTCAATCCATTGGTAAACACGGCCTCCTAATCCAATACTTGCCAAGACATCCAGAATGGCTTCATGCGATACGTTGTCGTAGGCGCCTTTCACGTCCAAGAACATCGCCGCAGTTAATCTTTTTGGCTCTTTTGCTGTTGCACCGACGAAACCAGGTCGATAACGTTATCGATGGACGACCGTCCACGCCGAAAGCCGGTCATAGCCTCAGGGTATATCTTATAGTGCTCCAAGTACCACTCTAGGCGAGTCAATACCATCCTCTCCATTACTTTTCCAAAACAGCTGGCAAGTGCGATGGGGCGATATGAGGTCAAGTCTAGAGGAGATTTACCTGGCTTAAGCAGAGGAACGAGGCGGCTGGATTTCCACGAAGACGGTACCAGTCCGTTGCACCATGAGTCATTGTACACGGCCAGAAGGGCACGCCGAGCTGCTTGACCGAGGTTGCAAAGTGCCAGATAAGTGACTCCATCAGGTCCAGGTGATGAAGATCGCTTGCATGCAGTCAAGGCTGCCTGAAGTTCCTCTGGAGAGAACAGAATGTCCATTCTTGAATCTTTGGAACCTGGCGCGCTTCCTAAGTAACGCGTGGTGGACGTGGACACCTGACCGGCAACCTTCACGCAGAAATCTTCTGCGACTTCAATTTCGCGGCGACCTTGGTGGAGAGCAAGGCATTTGAAGGGGCGATGTTGGTGCGGCGATGTTCGTAGGCCGCGAACAATCCTCCATATTTGCGATAGAGGCTTGTGTGGATCAAGCGACTCGCACAAAGATTTCCACCTGAATGATTGGAGTGAGTTGATTCGACGCTGAATCTTCTTCTGCAGACGTCTCGCCTCTCTCAAGTCGTAAATTGATTTTGTGCGCCTATAGCGTCGTTCGGCACGGCGACGGATAGCTCTGAGCCGCTCCAATTCCGCTTCATACTCGCAAAATTTCGATGAAGGTTCAAAATTATAAGTAGCTTCGTGAGCAGCATCTCTGATCATACCCTCCAGATTTTCGAGAGGACGAGCTTCATTTTCCTGACACCGCTCTTCTGTTAGCGACCTGAACTTTGGCCAGTCGATGCGAGGCGTAGCGGTGAAATTTTGTAATTTGCTCAGGCCCTTGATTTTTAAATAGGTCGGAATGTGGTCACTTCCATGGGTCTCATTGTCTGCAAACCACTGCACCTTGTGAGTGAGGCTTCGTGACACAAACGTGAGGTCGAGGCAGCTGCTGTAGGTCAATCCCCGTAGAAACGTAGGACTGCCGTCGTTTACGCAGCGCAGCTCTTGATCCGACGCAAAGGAGACAACTTGTCTTCCACGACGATCCATCTTCAGACTTCCCCATAGTGCAAATTTAGATACACATGTACAATACATAGGGAAAAAATATTCACTGCATGAAACACGCATGCATGCACATATATGCACACATACACATCTGTACAAACATGGATGCACATGTACAATATATAGGAAAAAATATTCACTGCATGAAACACAACAACATGAAGCACAAATGAAGACTGAGCGAGTTATCTACTAAATATATGCCGAACATAATGTATATATTTCATTAGGAATTGTTTTTGCTTGCTGCTTAATGATGAAGTACTCATATTGATGATTTTAAAATTATTTGACGTCGTGAAGTTAACGTGGGTTTCCCTATATCTTTGTATCGATTAAGAATTGATGGCAGGTTGTGTTTCAAGGAGTGCAGTTTATAAAAAGTAAGGAAACGTGGTATTAACCATAAGTCAGTGGAGCGTGTGCGAGGATTACTGTACTGCTGAAGCAATGCAATTGAGGTGATAAAATGCTTGATAGCGGGCGAAGACACATAAAATGAACGCATAATACGAAATGCGTACATCTGATTTATTTTAATATGTTGTACGACTCGAAATAATGTTCTGTGGAAGACATGTAATCAATATTGGCGATGTTGCGAACAGCTTTCTTTTGTAATAAGTAAATTCTCGCAATGTTTCGTTGTGTAGTGGTCAGCCATACCAAACTACAATAATTAATATGCGATGCGAAGAGTGCATGATAAATTTGTATTTTCACTTGCAGTGGAAGAATAGTGCGACAACGCGACATAGCTCCCGTGCTCACTTAAAGTTTTTTGCACAAATTGTCAATGTGAGTGTCTCATGAGAGATTCGAGTTAAATGTAACGCCAAGAATTTTATATTCATTAACAACTTCAATCATGTGTCCGTCGCAGTAAATAACTTGCTCTAATTTAATTGATTTGCTTTTGGCACGGAAAAAGAGTACTTTGGTTTTAGTTGGATTAATTTTAAGCCAGTTAGAATGTGACCAGAATACTAGTTTTTCAAGGACGTGATTACACTTTGACGCCAGAGCTTTTTCATCAGGGCCAGAGAGCAGGATAGTGCTGTCATCCGCATATACAATAAATTTTGAGCTTGCAGTCAATACTGAATATATCGTTAATATATACGTTAAAGAAAAGAGGACCCAAAATACTACCTTGCGGCACGCCATGTTTTATAAAAAAAATTCGGCAGATCCGACGTACCGTGGGAGTCGATGTTATGCAAAGCATGCGGCGGGTAGGTGACTGTGGCGTAACCTTTTTTTTACTGAGCGACACTTTACAAAATGACGCTAAAGATTTGTATAAATTATATACACACACTTATATATGTTGAAGAGCCGCATTATGTGTTATATAACCAGTTGTTTACGGTTGGGTAACGCTGCCAATGGCAATGTGGGTATTACCAACAACAGAAGCGGTAAGCTGATATGTAGTGCTTATACGTGTCCCGAGAACGCACGCACGTTTCACGAACCCGTGTACATGTGTGCAAGAAGTTCTTGACAGTTCTTGAACAAGGGCATCATCACCGTGATCAGTGAGCACCGGCAGCTGGTAATGACTTGTTATAGGATCTGGTAGTGATGGTGGTGACGAGGGGACCATGTGTAGTGAAGTATTTGGTATGGTAGAGCTGTTGGAATTCGTGGATGCCTCGGTCATTTAGTCGACAAATTGTCTGTCGACAGAGCCGGCGACATGTCGGAACCTGAAGCCACCCTTCGCGTTGGTGAGGTATAGACCGTCGAGGCTGGTAGGCCTGGATAGTGCTACGTAGACCAACATCAGTGGATGGTGTTTGTCGTATTTGTATACTACCTGGGCGTATGTGGCCTACGTAGCCTAGTCTACAAAGCGGCTGTCAATCAATCAGGCATCATCGTCGGTCAGCATGAGGCCATCGCCCAGCCTCGTAAGACATGAAGATGACACTGCGTCGTTCTGGCGGACTAAGTGCACTTTACGGTGCGGTGATGTGGGTATCATATGTAACATTCGTTAACGTATTCCTCCGGGGTCGAGCAATGCTTCAATATAGATTGCTGAATCATAGAAATACAAACGTAATGTTTATTAGACTGCTATAAAAGCGGAGCCGACTCTGGAACTACAGACTTTAATCTGATATGACGCCTGTATCGTAGGAGTAGACGTCGTAGGAGTATCATGTAGTGTGTATTGCTTTCTTGTAAAATTAGATAGCCAGCACCACAACCGCAATGGACGTTGCATCGATATTACGCCTGCGTAGGCTGTTTTTCCAAACCAATTTATAGACCTGGTGTGGCTCAGTGGTAGAATGCCTGATTGCCACGCGGAATGCTTGGGTTCGATTCCTGCTGGGATCCTAATTTTCATTCTTTCCATTCGTTGAGTCAACGCTGCCGATGTTGGTTTTCCTTAACGCTCTAGCATTTAAGTTAACAATGTCTGTTCTCGCCGTTCCTCGGTAGATATAAACTGTCAATCACCTGTGGCGCATACCCGTACACCGAGGCCCGTTGTAAACGGGTATGTGCCACACGTGTCTAGTGGAAAGGGTTTGACGACGTACGCGACAAGATTTTAAGTTTATTGATGTCATGACCCGGCAGTCGTATTCGTCAAATCCTCTTACCCTCCCATGCAAATTTTGGTCTACACCAAGTTAAGGAGGCGATCATGAGAGCACCCAGACGTAGGCGGCTAGATAGATAGATAGATAGATAGATACGTAGATGGAAACGCTCAAAGTGCCAGAGGTTCGCTAAGAAATGCTTCGCATTTAAAAGGGGTGATGAGCGATAATTGCCAATACACACACAATGACTCCTGCTTGTGAGATATGAACGGAATAATTCGAGCTGCTTACCCCGAACCCCGTAATCTGATAGTTTTAGTAGAAGGATGTTATGGTTCAGTGAATCGAAAGCCTTACTATAATCAACGAAGATACCGAGAGTTACAAGCTTATTTTCAATGTTATGTAGCACACACTCTTTTAGAGTTAATAAATCGGTTTCAGTGGAACGCCCTTTCCTAAAACCTAACTGTGCGTCAGAAAGTAAATGTATTTTGTCAAAGAAGTTAGTCAGTCGAGAAAACAATATTTTTTCTAAGCCTTTCGAAAATAAAACGCCAGGCCTGCGCTGAAACCGCAGCACAGTCACAGCGAAAGCTGGAAGAGCGGCGTTTCTAGAGCTCGTCAAGCTCTCTTGGGACTACAATACACGTACACTAGAAAGGTACCCACTACGTCATAAATCACATTTTTTGTGAAGTTGGGAAGCACCTTCTAAACCATTATTTGTCTTCTGCGGAGAAGCGAGGCACCAGCTACACGTCTGTAAGGCATTATGTGAACTTCGTGACGCGACGACTAATGACGATGAAGAATTATGGCTCAGCTCTTTGTAAAGGGTTGGAAGCTTTAAACGGCCCACCAGTTATGTAATTTGCATTGGGTGACGCCCAGTCGCTATTTCCCTCTCCCGTCATGCTGCATAACATACGTTGACGTGGGAGAGAGACGGGGGGGGGGGGGGTGAAGAACTTTACTGAGACCCCGAGGAAATGCATCATGCGCTTATGGGCTTCCTTGCCAAGCCAATACTAGTGCACTTGCGAGGAACCCACTACGCTATAAATCATTGTAATTTTACAGAGACCCCGAGGAAATGGATCATGCGCTTATGGGCTTCCTTGGCAACCAATACAAGTGCACTTGCGAGGAACCCACTACGCTAAAAATCATTGTAATATTTGAGAAGTAGGGCGCAGCAGGCACTGTGCCATTTTTCTTCATTCTACGGAGAGCGTTGGTACCTGCTAAACGCTTGTAAGGCATTATGCGCACTTTATTGATGCTGTGCCTGATGACGATGAAGAATTATGGCAGAGCCCTTTGTAATGGGTTGGAAGCATTCAACAAGCTACTCGTTGCGCAATTCGCATTGTGTGACGCCTGGTTACAGAATTCTCGTTGTGCGACGCTTGGTGCTTATTTTACTCTTCTACCACGCTATATTGCATATGCTAATGTGGTTCCTTCCCGACATGAAGCCTGTATAGGACCTTTTTGCAAAGCAGCTTCAAGCACCGGCATGGCTCAGAGGCTGAAGACTGGGCTCCCACGCAGAGGGCCCAGGTTCGAACCTCGTTCCATCCTGGAATTTTTTTCTTATTTCGTTTTTTTTTCTTATTTCGAGCGATACTGGTTACGGACACCGGCGGCGGCGGCGGCGGAGGCGGACAACTACGGCGCCAAAAACGGCCGGTGAAATGATCTCATAACAGCTTTCACTGTAAAACTGGAATCACGGATATCGGTCTATAATTTTTTGCGTCATTCTTATTACTACCTTTGTAAATAACAGACACCTTAGATTTGTTCATTGCCTCAGGAAATTCACCTAACTGGATAGCGAGATTAAATATGTAAACGAGGACAGGTGTGAGGTGTTCTATAACGTATTTTATAGGCTTTATCTGCAAGTTATCTATATCTAAAGCCTTGCTGTTCCTTAGACCTATAAATGTTCGAAAAACATCAGCTTCACTTATATCGTGCAAAGAAAGCTATCGGCTGGGCAATCTATTGTCGGCCGGATAACCTCTAGGTTAGTATCTGGCAAAAAAACTTGGTTGAAATGATCCGCAAGCAATTTCACGGTTATCAAGCCTTAGCTTTAGGGGCGCCTCCGGTTTGTTTTCACGGCCCAGAACCTTATTTAACGTTTTCCACACGACTTCCGGTTGTTCTTTTTAATATCAGAGAATAGTTGCTGATAATATGCTATCTTTGCTGATTTAAGCTCGGCGTTAAGTTTATTTCTGAAAGTTTTAAAATCTTTCAGATCTGACGACATTCTTGTACGCAAGAAGGTGTGAAATCATTGTTTTTTTTATTAATAGCTTCCTTGTGAGCCGGCGTGACCCAAGGTTTTCTTATTCTTTTTGATGGTTTAAATGATCCGAATGGAAAGTGTATGGCATAAATTTGGGGAAAATGTTTCAATAAACGTCGTGTATGCAACGTGCACATTCTTAATATTGCATATAAAAGACCAATCCTGAGCACTAATATCGCGTTTAAATAAAAGTAAAGCGTCGTCCGATACGTACTGCATCGTGATTACGTCCTTTCGAGTATTTTTATGAGTTTTGGTTGTTAAGAAAAACATGAAAATTGTGCAGTGGTCACTTATAGCTGACGCTATAGTTCCTGCACTGAATACTGTAGTTTCCGCGTTAGTAGTGAACAAGTCTAGTGTCGATGAAGTGTTTTCGATGATGCGTGTCGGCGTAGTGATTATATTCTTAAACCCTACTGAACATATAGTGTTGTTGAAATCTTGGACGTCGGAGTTGGTTTCAAGAATATTATAGTTAAAATCTCCACCGCAAACTAGTTTGGGATTATTAGTTGATACGAAACGCAAAAATGTCTCAAAAAAGTTCATGAACTGTCCAAAATTCCCATTTGGGGGTCGATACACAACAGCCACAACGTCGGAGTTTTGCTTTAGTGTAAGTATCTCGTAATCATTGGTATTGCAAGTATAATCTGATATTACATCATAATCTCTAGAAGCTTCCGCGTAAATAGCGACACCACCACACCTACGATTACTGCGATTGACGAAGAAGTTTTTGTATCCATTAAGACGGAGCATCGCACAGCCGTCATAGTACCATGTTTCCGTAAGCATGAAAATACCATAGCCAAAAGAAAACTGGTCTAGGAAATAAGCAATCTTATCATACTTAGAAAGGGCAGAGCGTGCGTTAATATGCAAAACACAGAACTGTGCGCAGCAGAATACGGAAGAATTTCATGGGGCAATGCAAAATCGTGATAGTGCATTTTGACAGATGGAACTGTACACACAACAAAAAAAAGAGTTCGGACTACACCAATTGTATCTTAGTGAGGTCGTCTTCACAAGTGATGGCTATTGCGTTAGAAGTATTTGACTGCCTGGCAAAAATCTTTCCATCGTGGGTCCAGACGGATCTCCACTGGCAATCTTTCTTACGCCTGATAGCCATACTGAGAAGCCTCTTTAGTTTAGTACTAAGATGTTCGTTTACATAGATAGCACTTGAATTAAGTCCTAGGCTATTGTTAGTGAGCCGGGCTTTCCTTGCTTTCCTTAGTGTCTTGTCGCGCTTAGACCGGGACTTGAATTGCACAGTGATGTTAGTGTTAACCGGATTACGTATGGGGACGCGATCACAAGCCTCCATGTCACACTCGCTGATCGGTTCATTTCCGATAGTTGACAAAATGGCTGTAATGCTCTCATTTTCAGCCCTAACGACTCCCTGAATTTCGAGATCGGCATTTCGAGAATATTGCTCAAGATGAACAATCTGGTTCTCGAGTTCGCCATTATTTCGCTCCAGGGAAGCGCACTTTGCATTGACTTCCTGGTTGTCCTTCAAAAGCTGGGTATTTCTTGCAATTTCAGTGTCAAGTCTCTTTTTCAAATCGTCGATTTCTCTGTGCGCAAATTCGATGCTCTGTGCCATGTTCCGCTGCTCATTGTTCAGATCACGAATTTCATTACGCAGGTCCCTTTCATACACTTCGCGTGACGATTTCATTTCTAACTTGAGTTCATCCTTTAATTTCTGAAAGATTTCGTCCTTCACTCGAGCAAGTTCCTTTGACATTGTTAAAGATGATGCACTCACTTGGCAGAAGCGACGAAAAATACAAACAAATGTAAAAATTGCAAAAGATGCCCAGGACTAACCTGCAGCAAAGAAGACTTCAGTATCAGAGCAACTAATACCGGCATCGTCGCCACTGCCAAGTGAAACCAGCAAGCACAGCGAGGCTCCTTTTGTAGCCTCAGCAAGGGTGACGTCAGACCTCCGTCGCAGATAGCAAGCGCCGCCGATGAGTGACACGCCACCTGTTGTCGATGCGTGCCGAGAAGCGTGTCAGATGACTAAGCCTCGGCCGATGATGACGTGGCGCGAAATTGCGGCTGCGCAGAGGCAATCTGCAGCAAAGAAGACTTCAGTATCAGAGCAACGAATACCGGCGTCGTCGCCACTGCCAAGTCTTGTGTAATTACTCCCCACTGTATTAGAAGGTTTATGTCATTACTAGAGGCCGGATTTTTAGTCATTAAAAAACGCGTTTTAGGCACCAAACATAGGCGGGGAAAACAACGTTTTAGGCCTCCAAAGTCGTAAATATAGGCACAATAAATGTTTACACAAATGCAAATAATTTCAAAGGAAGACGTGCGCGACTTCTATTTACGACAGGAAAACAAGGACTGTTATGTTTTAGGTTGCAGACAGGCACCAAAGTTGAACGTAGCAGTTCAATTGTCCTTTGTCACGCGCGCTTTGCAGAACACAGTAGCTCTGCTTATTCTGTAGCGTGGTGAGTCTAGTAGTGTCCACTGTCAAATCAACATACAACTCTGCGCCTTTCTTTTCGGCAATGGTGGAGCAGGAGCAGACATCCAGGTCGCTAAAAGACCTGAAGAAATTCTTCCTACAGGCCGGGTCGAATCGCGTAGATCCAGTTTCTACCCTGGTGTTGAACACATTAACCCTTTCCCTATCGTGTTTTTTGACCAAAAACGATACAAAAATACGGATTTTTTCTTAGCTGATTTGATTATACTTGTCTTGAAACAACTAAAAAAACCATTTAAAGGCGCTTTATTCACTAGAGACAAGCAAAATAATTTTTTTGAAAATATTAAGGGGATGGCTTCACTGTATTACACCACGAAAAGTGTCCCAGCCTCTCCTGTCTTCGATGCAGAAAATGTCACTGAAATTTAAAAAAAATAATGCCCAGGGACAAGGAAGCCCCTGAAAAGAAGCTTTGCATGCGTCGTTGGTGGTTTGTTTACACCTATCGGCGTCTACTGCCGAAACGTTGGGACGCGATCTTCGGCCGAATCCGATGACTTAGAAAAATATATGCGTCTCTGTGCATTCACTGTTTACTCACAGGTGAACTGAAATTATTCATTCCACAAAACGTCGGTGATCACGCGTTTTCTTTTTCTTCCTTTTTTTCTGAAAAAAGCTTCTGCCGGCACGCGAGGCTCAAAGGAGGACGTTCATTTTCTAATGGCGGTTGCAAGAATCTACCATCTTTTTAAGCCAGAGAGAACTCGGCAAGATGAATCAGGGTAGCTTAATTTCGCTGCCTTCAAACGCTGCTTTCACCGTGGACGAGCCCAGCTAGTCTTCAGTAGGAGCGGTACAACCTTCGTAAGCGAGCTCAGCTCGTCTTCGGTAGGTAAAGGGTTAAAAAGCAAGTTACAAACTAAACAAAAAAGTCACAGTTTCGCCGCAAGGCCGAAGCAATGAATGCGATAGCAAGAAACTAATGCTATATGAAGTGAGGCTCGCCAATGGATACTCTGTTTGAACAGCGCTCCTGTTGCAAAGGCGGCCGAAGCAGCGAAGGAAACTAGCGTGCTTCAAGTGTCGAGCTGTGACACTTGATAGTTCGCGCTCATCTTTTGTTTGTTCGTTTAGCGGTGTCCCTTGAGCTCGAGTGGCTTTCGTACGCTCGGTAACATGAGCGCGGACATCACGGTGAAAGCGTGAAACATCCCTCTTCCCCTCAGCACAAGAAAACCGCGCGAGCAGACAGCGGAAGGGCAAGGTTCTCCCTGCGCAAGTAGAAGAAGCAAGCGAGCTCGCCGACGACTTTTAAATGCGCCTGTCGCACTCTTAACGCCATCTCGCTGGTAATGAAGGAACGCTTATAAGCGCAGCCGTCTCTGAGTCCTCCCAGCGGTAAAGGATGTGTATATAACGCTCGCCGTTACCAACGTGGAGGATCTGCGTTTCGTGGCGTAGTGGCTAGCGCTACTCGCTGCGGAGGAAGAGGTCCCTGGTTCGATTCCGCGCTTCGGAAACATTTTTCTGATTTTTTTTGTTTGGGGCTTTTATATATATATATATATATATATATATACACATACTTATACATATACGGTGCATGACGGCGGCGACGGCGACGGCAAAATCCAGCCGAGACTGTCCATATAATTGCTATCGCAATAAAAGCGCGTGCACATCACATTTTTCGTTTTTATTTTTCTCTTCACTCTCCCCTGACGGCTCTCCGCAATTTCGCATTCGCCAACCGCTCGCGCCATGTCAGCGCGGCGGCATAGGTTCGCCAATGCGTCCCATTTCACTGCTGCTAGCCGTTGTTTCCGGGATTTGGTTGAACTAGACGACTAGGTTGAACAGCATAGGGTTCCGAACAGTCAATGTTGCGCGGTAACATGAATAACAGGCTCAAACTGCACCGGAAAGCGAAACTTGAGGTTAAATAGTGTTCATATAGGAGCCAGTTTTGTAAATAGGCATTTATAGGCACTATAAGAAAACTATAAAAGCCCTCCTTAGCCTCTAATTCATGCTCATATATCAAAATGGCGCGATAGGAACGCAAGGAGCAAATAGGCATTTGCCTAAAATCCGGTCTCTAGTCATTTCACTCCGCTTTATAAAGCGCGGTGTAATAAACGCACCAATGGGTTTCGTTTGTAAGCTCGTTGCGGATTGTGTCGTCAGTTACGCGGAAATGCGTTATCATTCAAAAATTTTGCCCAACAGTCATGTTTCCATTTGATATCAGTGCGTGCTTTCACAACTAAATAAAAAAATTTGCAGTGGCTTAGCTCGGAATATGCCAGGATATACGTAGCGTTAGCAAAGGTTCAGCTGATTATTCTGAGCTTTCCAGATTGTCTAGGATTAGCTTGATTGTCATGCTTACTGCTGCTCCAATGACAACCATTCGGCCACATCGTTCAGAACCGGTAGACCTGGCGGCATGGCCGGGTAACGATACCCAGTGGTAACGCTAAAGAGCGGAATGTTCTGCTTAACGAGAAAGTTCTTGCACGTTGTACAAACCCGCGCCACGGTTTCACCCCACTCAGGCGCCGCCACTAAACTCAACGTTTCACGCATGGCACTACTTAGCGGCGTCAAGTGTTTCATGTGCCATAGTCTTTCACACACGTCGCACACGTATCCAAACGGATTGTTTACGATGTCCGTCTCGAAGGTCCGAGTCGCACTGGCGCTTTGACTAAGTTTCACAGTATAGGCAGTCGATCGGCGAGCGTTGACGTCATCGACGGCGTCTTGTTGTTGCTGCTGCAGAGGTGGTCGGGCACGTCGCTCAGCATCCTGGCGACGCCGCTTTGCTAGACGTTCCTCCCTTTCCTCCAGTGTCTCCGCAGCAAGTTTAGCCTTCCTCTGTTCATTCTTCGTACGCTGAACCGCTAATTGCCAAGCAACTTCCTCGGGATCCGATGACATAAGCTTCTCGGCTCTTCTGCGCCGTTGAGCAGCGTTTGCGCTCTCCTTCTCATGGCGTTACCCACCTGCAAACGCCAATCAGAGGCGCTATCAAGCGGCACCAGCGCATTATCAGACGGCGACTGCACAGCGAAGGCGAATAGCTGCGCGCGCCATGGCTACGACGTCACCCCTCTCGAATGCGCAGAGCAGCAGCGGCGAGCCGCGCGCGGAGGTGGCGGAGAGCGCGTGAGATGCCGGCTCCGCACTCATCCTCGCGCATGCGCAGCACGGCTCATGATGACCCACGCGAAATCTGCTCCGGCTAGGCAAGTGTAGCTAACGCTACAAAACATTTGCCGCTTGCGGTAGGCATCAATGAGCTGAAGATAATCATTGTCTTCTGCTAGAAGGACGGTAGGCAAGGTGCCGTGTGTGTATCATACATGTTGCATTAAAAAGGCTTGAAGTTATTCATCTATAAAAATTACCTAACATTAACGAGTGTTAGGTGGTTCTTTTGGGCAACCTTTTGTGTGCAGTGTTCGCGTTCAAACGAAAAAAATCTGGATGTTTGAGCGACGCATTCTTAACCGACGGTATGTTCCCCATGTATACGAGATGAAGCCGATCCAATTATTGCTTGGTCCATCATTAATATCATCCATTTGACAACGTAAAATATTAAGCAAATAAAGAGAAGCCCTTTGAAGAACTATTTTTTAAATAGTGACTACTAATTTGTGGAGGTTCAAGAATGACGACCCTGTTTGAGTGACCGGATAAAATAGGAAAATATTCAGAGTATTGATTGAAAGTGTTCAGTTTTCGCAATCCCGTAAACACGACACGTGGAAATGTCCTTCAAATGTTCTTTAAATAATAGTAAGCCATGAAAATGATACTATCCATTTAGCCTACCATCTGAGCCATCAAGTACACAAAATGTGCAAAAGAATTGTGCGCACGTATGCCCACTTCTGAATATGCATACTTCTGAAGTATGCGCACTTCTGAATGTCACTGAAATGTCAAGAGTCGTTTTGAGTTGATGAACATCTTTTATTCGAAGGCTTCTTCTAAGATCACCGAGGTTGTTTTAATCCTGTGTTTCTCAGCGCCGTTTCGCAGATTCAGATTTTCTGACGCATTACGAAGCCTGAGCGTAAAACTTTAAACTAATTTATCGGCGTCGAGTTTACTACTACGAAAGTCTCGCGTCTCTTAACCAGCCATCTATTGGACAAAAAAACCATCCCCATGCCCATCTGGCTCGGTCCGGGAATTTCGTAGAGTTTCGAGGGTTGGCATCACTGCTGGTCCACCCGTTCGCGGAACTGCGCAGCCGCGATTAGCCTCTGGTAGCAGCTCAATCTGAGCGGCTTCCTCATTAGGGCCTCCGTTCACAGGCCATTCAATATTGGAGCGGCCTGCGTACTGTGCTTCTACGCGATTCCGCACGGCTCGTCCACTGCAATCGGTTCTCGCTTTTAAACGCTCCACAGAGTGACGGCGCCACGGCACTGACTACGTCGCATTGCTTTAGCGTGCGCCTCTATCTCGCTAGCCGTCGCGGTTTAACTGCGCCATTCGGAAGCTACGGGTAGCACTTTTTTTCCCTCGAAAGGAATGGGCACAATTAGAGGGTTCTGACCGTGGCAAGCGCGAGAGCTTTGAATTGTTTCTTTTCTTGTTGATTTATCATTCCATCGCTGACGACGCAGAGAGCCTGCGCGCACTTTTCCGGCAAAACTACATCCCCACCCCCGCCTCGTCAGCTTTTTTGGGATGATGGTTTACTTTTCCCATTTCCGTTGGCTTTGTCAAGTTTGGTTGAAGATATCGCTCGCTGTGAGGCCATGCCTTAACTATCTTGTTATGGAAAGTCATTGCGGAAGGCTGGGTGTTTAAGCCGACGTGAAGTTTTCAGCAGGGTAAGCGCTTTGGTTCTGTCAGACAGGAGCGAGAACCCATAAATAAGTCAGCGATGTTCCTAGACTGGTGAAGAGCACGTAAAAGCCCCGGAAACATCAAGTTTTGAGGATAACGAGGTCTGTGTATATTCTGTGATATTGAAACGCATGATTTCACCTTTGCATACCATGCGAACTGCGTAATGAGTGGTTGCTTTAAAGCGGCCCGCCCGTTACAGAGGTCTCAGCTATAATTAGGTATTATCACCATCAGCCGTAGCATCAACAAAATGTGCAGCTGTATAGGTGCGCGTGTTGGCTTACGAATCGGGAGAGAAAACGGAATAACAACAACAACAACAAAAAAACATTTTGCAGGGGACGCCAGAAAGTGCTTCTGGCTTAATTTGTAAGCAGCTTTCGTGTGAATGAGCTGCCTTCGCATCTGGCTCGCTGCGGCGGTTTTCGGAGAAATCTACTATACCTGCGTGAAGCAAGCGTAGTTCGAGATGGATATTTCAACCGTTGGCATAGCAGCACTGCACACGTACAGCGGTCGCTTCAAGCCCTACCATTGGCATCTGAGTACTCGGAAAACAAGCTTACACTTGTCCTTTTAATATGAATTACTACGTCCATTCTTTCTTTATGAAATTGATAAATCCTCTTTCGTGGCACAGCTAAATTATCGGCAGCGGAGTTCCCCAGAACCTTGCGTTCCAACCATTTGGGCTAATATGGCGTATCTATAGTGTTTTCGAGAAACGAGGTTTATGCACGGTGGCATAATATCACCTTCGCATGCGGGCGCTGAAGCGATTATAATTGACCTAAGCTTAGATTAGGAGGCGTATTCTCGTTTTGCTTCCGCTATGTCGTACAAGCACGCCCAAGAAGCCAATTTACCCACAGAAGTGCACGTTCTTTTAAAGACGATAGTCTTTCTTGGGGAACTTAAACGCAGAAATTTTGGTCTGTCTTTCTGTCTGTCTTTCTGTTTGTCGGCACGTCACCCGACTCAACCACCCGGCCAAAGTTGAACCACTTGCTTACCGCCCACCCATCTTGAATTGGTACGACTGTTCATACTTGTGAAAGTTGTCGATCAAAAAGTAAATATTACGCATATCTGAGGCGCAACATCATTAGGTAAGTATTAGGTGGTGTGTTCCTTTAATAGAAAATACATAGATACGCAATTTTAAAGACCCTAGTTTCTTAAGCTGCGCTGAAAATGCGACTGCGCTGAAACTTGCCTTCCTCCGTGCCCTCTGCACAAGCTCATGTTGTGTTTCGGTTTCGGTTCAGTATTGCATTGTACGAATGACAGGGGGCGCCGCTCTGGCATTCCTGTTTTACCCAGGCGACGTGTAAATAAGAGAGTTTGTGGAGAGTACTCGTTGAGTGCGGACGTTTCTTCTCCTTCGGCGCATCGCGCCAAACAGCGTGTTCGGGCTGGCCGGCGTCCCCACCGGTCGCGTTGGTCACCGCCGGTCTTCGCCTGCCGCTGCGCCGCTACTACCAGCCCGCAACACAGCACTCATGTTTCCCGACGTATTGCCAGATGGCGTCCATATCTCACGCAGCGCCTCTTCTATCGTCTTTAGACGACATTTGCAGCGAAGCACGCAGATACGCGGCCAATTTTTTGAACCGAAAAAGCCAGTACGCAATTGTTACGTTGCTGAAAACATAGAGGTTAACCATAATTTACAATTGCCTATAATTCTGCTGTCGAATTGCCTTCGAAAGTAGCAGTGGTAATAACAGTATCCAAACGAGAGGATGAGATACGATGACACCTTCAGCGGACACCTTCAACAGCGGACACCTCCGTAAAACTGTCCGGCTACAGAAACTAGACCCTGTCGCTAACCACTCGTTATCCGAGAACACGCATACAAAAAGAAAACATGAAACAACGCACACAGCCGGGTCCTAAGCTCGGACTTATCATCAGATATGATGACGAAGAAAGACACGCAATAACCTCTTATATGACGCTAACATAAAGATTCAATAAAGTAAATAGCAAAATAAGCCCGAACGACGTCAGGATAATTATGAGAGCTATGACACAAATCCTGCTTCACTGAGCCGTTCGAAGAAAAGCCCTGCCCTGATGCTCTCTTTCTAATGCCCTGCAGTACACCGTGATCCTTGTTGACAAATGAGAATGCCGGACACTGCTAGACGAGACTCAGCTTTTCCCAAGGCATATCGAACACCCCTCTGTGATCACTGTTGCCTTCATCGGCGCAAGCACGCTCCTTTCGTTTAGCCTTGCTCAGAATCCTCTGTACTTGAGTCAAGATTCGCTTTAGTGTTTTTGTTCCGGGTAGTGGGGTTGTATTAGCGGCGCAGTTCAGTGCAATGCGTCGAAGTGTGTGCCACTACACTAGGTGCAATGTCGGATGAAGTGGTTCCCGTATTGGATAACTTGCTAATCCGCCACTCTTGAGTTGCTGCAAGGTTATTTATTTTTTTCTTTATTTATTTATTTACTTATTTATTTATTTTACAATACTGCAAGCGTGATAGGCCCATGAAGGGGTGAAATATCAAGTTACAATTTCTACACTACGGGTTCAGAAAATAATTAACCTCGCTAACAAATGGACAGGGTCGTATCATTGCACGGGTAATACATACGTCATTATAAATTTAGTGTAAGGCGCTACTCAAGATTACATTTTGTTTCCAACTATATGAAGAGCACTGCATCATCTTACTGGTTTTATATATAATGGCATCCAAACGATCTGACTGCCTTATTAAAATTTCTTAATCACTTTCATTCAGTGTAGGGTAGCAAACCAGACGCGCGTTTGGTTGACCTCCCTGCCTTTTCCTCCTTTCCTCCACCGCTTTCTCGAAATAAATTTTGACCACTAGAGCCATGGCGGTCTTTGCTGTTGAGGAAGACCCCTTTTGATGACAACATTGAATTGTAAACGTCATTTTTTAATATCACGATACGGATTTATCGAGTTACTTATAGGACTTCTAAATGGAGAAACCAAGCGAATCCATCGGCGCATAGTAATATTAATATCTGGGGTTTAACGTCCCAGAACCACGATATGATTATGAGAGACGCCGTAGTGGAGGGCTCCAGAAATTTTGACCACCTGGGGTTCTTTAACGTGCACCTAAATTTAAGTACACGGGCCTCAAACATTCTCGCCTCCATCGAAAATGCAGCCGCCGCGGCCGGGATTCGATCCCGCGACCTTCGGGTCAGCAGTCGAGTGCCATAACCACTAGACCACCATGGCGGGACCCATCGGCATATATAGTGATCGAACGCTGGAACACAAGACGCTTCTACTGTTGTTTTTCTCACTATCCTGAAAATATCATGGTCTGAAGGAATGAAGGAAGCAAGGAAGGAAGCAAGAGAGAAGGCAGGGAGGGTAACCAGGCACATGCCCGGTTGGCTACCCTAAGCTGGGGGAGTGGAAAAGGGAAGTACAAGGATGAGAGAGAGAGAGAGAGAGATGAAATTATAGAAACGATCAGTAAATGCCCTGACGCGTATGTAGCGGTGGCACTCTGCGAAAGTCAAATGCGTTCACATAGGCTAGTAGTCCTTAAAAAACACAAAAGTGCTTTAACTACATTGCGAGCCGATGAGAGATGGGGACGGTGCTTCAGCAGCATCTGCAAGGAAAGCGTTCGATTGTCCAATTGTCGCGACGCGTCAGAAAGTGTTCGTCTCTCAGAGGCAAATTGAGGGCAGCGGCATAACAAGTGATTGATGTCTTTTTCGGTGCCGCAGACCTCGCATGCTGCACTGGCTGTCACTCCAATTAGCGTTGTATATGCCTTCATGAAGGCAACCCCCAACCAAAGCCGACAAAGAAGCGAAGCTTCACGTCGACGAAGCCCGGATGGAGGTCGGAGTTCCAGCGCATGGTTTACTTGGCGGAGTATTGTATGTCTTATGCTTGGCGTCTTCCACTCCGCCAGAGAGAGACTACGTGCCAGGTGACGAAGCTGCCTTGCAGCGTCTGTCTTGAGAGAAGAATGGGAACGTTGTGTTCTTCTTGATGGGATGTGCGAGTCGCGTTGTCTGCGGAATCGTTGCCACTGATCTCGCAATGTCCAGGTAGCCATTGAAAATTGACCTCGTGGCCTGTTTCTCTGACGTGGTGATGAAGCTGACTCGAAATCATTGTCTGAAAGTTGCCAACAGAGCTATGTGATAACTATACGCTTCGGTCGCTATCACCGCAGCAATTTTTGCTTCGGAAAGTTTTTTTCCTTTCTTTTATTATTAATTTTTGTGCAGTGCATTTACTTGCGGTGACAGCGCCACATGGCGGTCGACGCGAAACCCGAACTCTTTCTCTCTTTGAAGGCGACAATGGCTTCGTCTGTTTTGTCTCACGTTTCTTTCTTTTTTCCGTTGTCTAATAACCAATTGTAGAGCGGTATACTCAGAATAGGGGCGTTATTGTACTTCAATGGGGAAGAACAGAATTACATAGCAAAATGGAGACCCTGAACGGATACACACTTCTAATAACACTTCGGTGTTCCTAGCGTTCTCTTAATTTTTTTTTTCGTTAGCCAGTACAGGAAGTTGAAGCTCCACCAGAGCGTGCAAAAGGGCTTCCAGACATGGAGAATTGGCGAATGAAAATAAAAACGCTGTGTGGCAACAAGCAAGCGAAAAGCTAAACCGAAACTTTCCGCATTTCCTACCTGGCAGAAACCTCTTGAGAATTTGAGGCGTTCGCTCATTGTTCACCGAAGGGACGTTGCGTACTACCTTGGCTCACTGTTGTGTTTTTTATTTGCTTTGTTTATTTGTGGGATTTGAGGACCATGCGAAAAGTAAGAAAATCCGCACTCGCCGAGCTAATAGTTGTACTCAAAGCTGGAAGATTGGAGCGCAACATCTTTTCTTCTTCCTGCCCTTCTTCCTCCTGTCAAACTTCTTGCTTCCGACAAGGGAGAAACGCCGCATTATTATTGACAACTTCTAGCGCCGAGAGATCTTGGTTTTCCAATCACGGTTGCAGCAGTTTTACTTCTTGCTGGAGAAGTCTTTTGTTTGTTTTGCTGTTGTTTCGAGAAAAACTTTATAAGCTATCGGCACTTAGGAAATACGTGACTGAGGCGCCACAGTTGCAATATTTTGCCACGGTTATGCTCTCTGTCTGCCGTTGTCAGTAGAAATCCACAGTGCGTGGCCTGATGTTTTTACTCAACAATAATTCATGATGAATCAAATGAGTTCTAGATGACGATAGAAAACGTAATGAAAAAAATTCCCAGCTTATATTTTACTTTGAACCTGATCTGGTGGGTCCACTTTTCTGTTTTTGAAGGCTACCGATGGCTCTTCTAAAAGGCGAACTGATAGCCAGAATCTTTTTATATAATGCATTTGAGTCAACCTACTCCATAACACAAAGCACATTAGTTTTCAAAAAAAAAAAACATCTTACCTATGGTGCAGTGCGAATAGTTTGAACGTTCGTTTAAAATCTGCGATATAAGTGCACGTTAACGAACATCAGATTGTCGAAATTTGCGTATCCCTCCACTATGGCGTGCCTCATAACCACATCGTCGGTAAGGCATGTAAAACCACGAAAATTATTATTAACAAACGAAGTTGTTTTATTTGGTTAGGCTGAATCCTAACTGTTTCACGAAAATTCGTTCCTACTATCTTGCAGCTTGAAATGTTCGAGAAGTTAGCCTTTTTTCTTTTTTTGCAGACTTCTTCAATGAGCTTTCAGGCAGAGGCAAATACTGTTTTGGTGGTCAGCATTGAACTTTTTTTAAGCAACAGTAGGATCTTGTGACCGATGAGAGAAACCATGACTTCATTCATATTATTTCGAAGGTCACAAGTTTCGCAGCATGATGTGACATTACAAGTCGGTGGCCACTTGGTTTCAACGTTACAGATGACAATGGTCGAAGTGAAACTGTTCTGTTAAAAGGCAAAAAAAAAAAATGTTTGATGTTCCTTTTGTACGATAAAATCCGCAGCATTTCTTACTGTTTGTTTTGCGAAGAATTCAAATATAAAAGGCGGTGCAACTTTTGCTACAAGTTGTGTAGGAGTTGTTGCTGTGAGGATAAGAATGCAACAACCGGAATTATACACACTATCTCTAATTCTTTCCTTTCCTTACCTGCCTCAATTGAAGGAGGCAAACTTGACATTGATCTTTGCTTTCAGCATATATCCATCTCCGTTTCTCTCCCTGTTTGCCTGCGTTCAACTTTTCGTTGCATTAAACCTCATGGTGCGGTAATGCTCTCTTTACAGGGTCATGTTACGAACTAACCTTCAGAAAATAGATAGCACAACTCACCCTTTCATTCGTTTGTATGTGCGAGCACGTATGTGCAGCGGTGGTCGAAAGTTCCCAAGTCGCGCTACCACAAGATGACATGGAATAGCGGTGTGTGGACTCGTGACCACTCCTGTACATGTGGATTGAAATGGGCATGTGTGTTTGGGTTGTCCAGTGTTGGCTATGGTTGGCTAACTGTTAGCTAGTGCTGGCTTGCACTGGCTAATAATCGCTGTCAGCAATGTGTTGCCTGGTGTTGCCTAGTGATGGCTAATGTTGGTACTCTAGCCAAATGTTGTCTATCCGCTCTTAACAACGTAGTCTACAGGGTGTTTCAAGAAATGTGTCCCAGATCTTCAAAAATCAGGAAAACGCGATACTTGCTCGCGCCCTTCACAGTTGCTTTTTCTGTAGCGGCAGGCATATTAAGGTGGATAAGGAAATAATCTGAGACAGTAATTAAGAAAGTTAAATCAATTAACATTTTAATTAGTGCAGTAAAGTGGTTATGTCATATGAGAGAATTGAAGTTCTTCATGCGAAGAGCCCATAGCAGCTTTCAGATATAGAAAAAATCACAGCATATCCACGGAGTGAATGATGATGAGTGGGCGAAGCTGCGGAGGTTCATCGGTAAACCGTGAATCTTCCGTGAATCCTGCCCAGTACATCATCACCGACGTGAGATCGGGCGCGTTTATACTAAAGGTTCGATGAGTTATGACGACTTGCAGCTTACTTTAATTTTACATGTACGCTGTGAATTTTCATTGTTTAGAAAACCATTGCTTTAGAAAACATCTGACGTCTTTCGTTAAGCAGCTGGCGTCTTTTCGTTTTACTTTAGAAACATCTGGCGTTCTTTCGTTTTGCTTTTACAAAACATCTGGCGTCTTTCGTTGGTTTATTTCATCAATCAACGGCGTTTTGAACAAAATTTTTATTGTTTAATCACGCACAGGAGAAATCTCACCAGGCATACCTTGGAGGTAAACAATGGCTGCTAATGGGAATGAGAGACAGAAGAAGTCGGCTTTTAGCTAACACTTACACTTCTACTTCTACTAACGTTTCCTACTGGAACATGCCAATGGCTGCTAATGGGGAATGAGAGACAGAAGAATTCGGCTTTTAGTTAAGGCGCACGCTGCGAATTTTTTATTGTTCAACAACGCACAGGAAAAATCTCCCACCGGCACCACCTTGGAGGTCAAAGCGTAAGACTGGTTACGCACTACGACTACTACGACTACGACTACGAGGGACGAACGGGTGCCGCCTTAAGGAGCTTCGCCCCTAAATATCACAGCATATCCACGGAGTGAATGATGATGAGTGGGCGAAGCTGCGGAGGTTCATCGGTAAACCGTGAATCTTCCGTGAATTCTGCCCTGTACATCATCACCGACGTGAGATCGGGCGCGTTTATACTAAAGGTTCAATGAGTTATGACGACTTGCAGCTCACTTTAATTTTACATGTACGCTGTGAATTTTCATGGTTTAGAAAACCATTGCTTTAGAAAACATCTGGCGTCTTTCGTTAAGCAGCTGGCGTCTTTTCGTTTTGCTTTAGAAACATCTGGCCTTCTTTCGTTTTGCTTTTACAAAACATCTGGCGTCTTTCGTTAGTTTATTTCATCAATCAACGGCGTTTTGAACAAAATTTTTATTTTGCAATCACGCACAGGAGAAATCTCACCAGGCACTACCTTGGAGGTAAACAATGGCTGCTAATGGGAATGAGAGACAGAAGAAGTCGGCTTTTAGTTAACGGGCACGCTGCGAATTTTTTATTGTTCAACAACGCACAGGAAAAATCTCCCACCGGCACCACCTTGGAGGCCAAGATCTGGTACTAGCGTTACGACTGGTTACGCACTACGACTAAGACAACTACGAGGGACGAACGGGTGCCGCCTTAAGGAGCTTCGCCCCTAAAATCGGCTTCTAGTAATTATTGTGGCGTAACAAAGTTCAACTAAATTCAACGGCGAAACCGAAACTCAAGCTCCGATGAGCACAACAAGCAGACGACCAGAATGATGTTCAATACAACGATTACAGAGGTCTAGTCCTTCCGCGTTCGTTAACGTATGTGCGCAATGCGTGCTATAATTGCAAGCGCAGCCCGCACACCCACGCAACGAAGTCGGTTGACAGTTGATTTAATGACGTTCACTCATTCTGGACGTCTCAGAAGAATATGCCAGTTGTGGTCTTCCGCGTGTCGGTTTCGATTTCGACGCTGAATATGGGTTAATTTCATTACTTCGCAATTTTTACTAGAGCCCGCTTTTTCGAAATTTCAAAGCTGCCATAGGTTCTTCGCATGAAGGACTTCAATTCTCCCATTTGACGTAACCGCCCAACTCCACTAAATAAAAAGTTAATTAATTTCACCTGCCTAATTACTGTCCCAATTGATGCATTTAGCCATCTTAAGATGACTGCGGCTACAGAAGTAGTTGTGAAGGCATCGAACAAATATCGCATTGCCCCGATTTTTGAAGATTTCGGACTCATTTCTTGAAACAACCGGTATAATGCATATGTGCTACTACATCTTTGTTCCACTCTTACAGACAATTCTTGCTCGACACCGTTGGAACACACCGACGAGCACTGGTTTCGTCAACGCGTCGGAGCCTTTATCGCTCCTCGAGGTAACTGATGATTACGTTCACACGGGAGTGCCCACGTTACGTCGGAATATAATGCAGTGCTTAGACGTCGCGGAGTAGTCTGCATGCCCGAGACGCTGGCGGAAAGCGCACAGCTGTACATGATTTAGGCCTACGCGTTGACGTTGGTCACCGTTGGTCAAATTTTGTTAATGGAAAAACTTTGCCTCTCAACGTCGGCGTTCGGTTATCATCGTATAAGCAGCTCAACGTCGGCGTTGGATTAGTATCGTATAGGCTGCTTTGGGTTCCTCTGTGTGGCGCATTCTTTATTACACTTTGTTCATCCTGGGCCGGCTGGGAACGCCGTGCGTTTCAGTTCAATTCAATTGAATTTTCCTAATTTACCAGAATATATTCTTACTACACTCTTGGGCTAAAAGCTTCAAGGAAACAGTTTCACAATGGTTTCGCAACAACCATACATAAATGGTGGCAAGAGATAAATAGAAAGCAGATGTTTAAAGAAAAACTTCATACACAAAATAAACAAGTTGCTTAAAAAGATAGAAGGATATTATGGCAAAATAATTAAGACGCGTACGCTCACATGTAGAAAAGTAAAAACGTGCATGTGCGTTACAATACAAAGCAAAAATTCATTCATAAGACTTCTAAAGTACTATTCTACGCTGTTTCTTTATAAGTGCGGATATGAACAAATATAAATCGACGAAGTCAACGTCAGGTAGTGTGGTATTCCATCGCAACTCTCAATTATCTTTACTCGGGGGCGCGGTGTTTACCACAGCTGAGATATATAGATTTGTTTGTTTAAGAGCTAGCATCTGCAGCATACACCCAAGGGATCACTTCCAAGGAGGCAAGCATCGCTCTTGCGGCTCAGTGTGTCGCGAGGCACTCCGACGCTACGGATCCTTTGGGTGCGCCTCTATCACTTTGTGATTGATACATAGTTTTTCGAATCTTTATTCTTGATGCCGTGGCTCGAGTCGCAATGAATACTTTTTATGGAGGCAAGACCGCAGATTTCCCGGGGCAAGCATCGAAAGCTTATGATATTTTTCAAGATATATGTTGACTAATGTCTCAGTGCGTATGCTTTTTAGGAATGTTATGTTTGAGAAAAAAGTTTTAGTAGATGTCCGCTAAAGGCTGTCGTGAACGATTACTTCCTTCGAAGAGCCGACGACACATACGTCGTATAAAATGTCAGCAGTGAAATCAAGACTACTCGCACATTCTGAAAAGTGGGACTCAAAAGCGAATCGCAGATATAAAGTGCTGTATTACTTAAAAAAATCATTTCTCCCCTTCTTCTTAAAAGATGCTTCTCCCTCTCCTCTTAAAGCTAACATGTACGCGAGTATTCCTTCGCCGGCAGCGTTTTTTCAATTTTAATGGAGTGTTCTCTCTCTTCCTTTCTCACCGGAGGCGGTCAGTATATTTTTAAAGTGGCAATCGCTGCCATCTTTTTTTTCTATCTCTGCACCGACAACGATTCTTGATACACTGCCCTTAGTGGACTGTTGACCTCAAATGAACCATTTAGTAATATTAAGACTGGCTTCAAGCAATCAGTTTTACTCCCGCAAAGGCGAGCACATCTTTGTAGTTCGCGAGTTCAGTTCGCCGCTAAAAACAGATTGTAACGATCTAATTTTGCCGCCGAAGAAAGTGAATGTAAGCATGGAATTTTGTTAATAACGGAGAGCTGAGTTAGTTCGTAAGTATTCATTTTAAAAAGACAGGGCGTGCAAACACGGAAGAAGAAAGAGAGAGAGAAATGTTTATTGTGGCAGAAAATCTGAGAGGGCGGCCTGAATCAATCTCCTGGCCTGCTACTCAGCGTTAGGAAAGGGCAGGGGGGAGAGAAGGTGTTGATGAGGAGGAACATGGCGATGAAGCAAAACCTTGAATATCCAGGTACTATTTACAGTCTCTTGTATCGCGCAAGAACTTGTTCAGCGCTTTCAGAATATCGCACTGATGACGAGGTGGTGGTCCCAACAGCACTTTTTCTGACGCTTGTGACTTCGTACATTTCAACAAGGCGTTGGCCATCGGATTTCTTTGCGTGCTATATCGAGGGAAGATGCACAAGAGGTGTTCTGTAGTCTCAGGAGTGCCACATACCTCGCAAATCGGACTGTCCGCACGGCCGACAAGAAAGAAGTCACGACGCCGCAAACGCGGACTAACAACTGACAACAGTGGTTAGTCGGCGCTTGTGGGGCCGTGACTTCTTTCGTGTGTCCGTGTTTGCACGCCCTGCCTTTTTAGAATGACGCGTGAAATGCCTTCGTCTTTAGATTTCCCGAACTTACGTTCTTTATTTCACTTCGAATAGGCATGTTGCCCCGTAAAACTTGTGCTACCTAAGGTGTCTGTAAGCATTGAGGTTATTCGGAACTTAGCCCTTCCCCCACACATGGTAGCCAGCCGGTCTAAGGACTGGCTAAACTCTGTTTTTCCGCTTGTCTCTTCCTTCCTTCCTTCCTACATGTTTGCAAACTGTACGCCGCGTGATCATGAGGGTTACACAGCAGGTCCATCTGCCGGTTCTGCGCAGATACTTGAGTGAACAGCAAGGCAGTGAAAGAGAAGAAGAAGAAGAAGAAGCAAGAAACAATGTCACGGTGACGTTAAGCACACACACAGACACAAGAAATGCTGCTTGTGTCCTTGTTATGTGCGCGTGAACCGATTCGTCCAACTATCCAATTCGCTACAACTTGACCTTGTCCAGTTTTATCTAGCAGTGTCTTGCCGTTCTGTGAATGGCAAGTGATTGCTGTGGAAACTCGGTGGCCCGATGAATTATACGACTTGCATCGCACTCCTGTAGGGCAGGTATCGTATAAGTTCACGTACTAGATGACATCTACAAACCCCTAGACATCAATGCGCACGACCTACTGTACTCATGACCTGCCCAGATAGCGGGGGTCCTATGGGAGCGCGCCTCCCCGCTCTCGTTCAACCGCTCGCCGTAGGTGGCGCTACCTATAACCTGTTCGTCTGCTACTTTGTGACCGTTTGGACGACGCCTGTATTCTGTGACGAACTGCCGGCGTTATGCGACTGTGACTGTTTCTGCAAACTTAGTTGGAGGGCCAAGTAAGCTATACAGTACGGTTAAGTATTTACTGCACACTGGTTGACTAACGTGAGAAGCCGTAGTCTTGCAAACTGTAGAAGGGCTGTGTCCTTTTAAATGCAAACAAAAAAATTCTGAACCACTTTCCATATTTTATTTCCGAAGTATTTTGCATTTATGCATAATAATTACACGATATGAGCGCTCTGCGCTTGCGAAACATCGCCACGAGCGTTAAAGCTGACGTCAGAGAACAGGTGCTGACTAGCGCCACAACATTCGTATGTTACATCCCTAGCGGCAGGAGGTATGAAGTTGAACTAGAACATGGGCGCTGGAGAGGGGACATCTGGGCAGGTCAGGAGTACAGTAGGTCGTGTCAATGCGAGCAATCTTTTCTGTGGAAAACAACGAAGACTCATTTGCTGGGAGCGGTCGCACGTACTGTCCCTCCAACTCGCAACGGCGTATTCAAGGCTGAAGGTCTTGGTAATAAGCATACGTAATGATAACCGAAGTGAATCAACACCGTCGCGTGACAGACATTTTTTCTGAGCAGCCTCGCATTGATGACCGTCCTTACATCCGACCTTGCTGCTTACAAAGAGCTGCATTGGCGTTTGGTTTCGTATGTTACGTCGCCCATGGCTCATTTACTCGTTTTTCGTTTTTGTTTAAAACCCAATGCAGCAGCCGCAGAATTTATTCTCTTTCTTTCTTTCTTTCTTTCTTTCTTTCTTTCTTTCTTTCTTTCTTTCTTTCTTTCTTTCTTTCTTTCTTTTGGGCCTCATACCTGCGAACTATGCGTCAGTTCGCATTTGTTGATGTTTCTTCATTTAGTCGTTTTTAAAGCACGTTAAGCCAGCGAGGAACTTTTCGACACAAACAATATATATATATATATATATATATATATATATATATATATATATATATATATATATATGTGGATAGCGAGACTTCTTATTCCATGACCTAAGTATAGAGCATCGCAGTTTCGAAAGTTTAGCTTAGGCCTGCTGTAGACGAGATACATTTTTGGCGTGCTTATATAGTAAGAAAAATGGAAGCAACGCGGCATATGCAAAACAAGCGCTTTCTTTTGCTAAGTGTTCCCGCTCAGCGCTATTCCTTAACAAAACAGCGCTTTGCTAGCAAAGCCAGGCACGGTTGTCAGAGACAGATGCCCAAATCCTACGCGCTGGTAAGGGCGTGCCGCAGCCACCAAGTTCTCAAAGCCGCGGCAACCTCGAAAAGCTTTCTCTCTTGACTTTCACCATGCACCACTGAGAAGCTGCTTATTCTGGAAAAGCAGGAGTTGCTCAACCACTTTGTCTTGAGCCGGTTTCAGATGAAACGACCGAAGTCGGTTCTTTCAGTTCACGAAACCCTTTGTTTTAGCTCTATCGAAGTCACTGACACAGCGAAGGACATGTAAATTCACTTTCGATATTCCCCGAGTTCACGGGAACGTTCGGAATACGAAGAAAAAAGAAACAAAGGTTGCTCAGTTTTTCCCGCTGGTTATTCTGTGCTACGTAGGCAGAAAATGTCGCTGGGACGTTCCGGAACATCCGGGCATTGTACTGCCTGCACGCGCCCCTAGTTTCTTTCTCAACGTCATGTTTTGCAAGTGTGCAAGGGTGCTCCAGTGTTGGCAGCGCTCTTGGTAATCACTTATAGTGAACAACGTTAAGAAGGCCGACATGTCGGTACATTCCAAACTTCCCTTACACTGTACATGGTTTGCCGACGAGTTCCTTCAGTTGCATGCACTAACTGCTGCCTTGACAGCTCTATTTCCATATCTCCTTATGTTCTGTCTGTCTTAGTATGCGTAGTTCAGAATCTGCATTATCTTGAGATGCTGTATTCAATTCAGGAATGCATAGTAAACTTAGTGAAGTTCCCTACCTTTCAGAAAGCTTTTTTTGTATAGCTCCATGTGTCGGGGGCCTCCCGATTCTCCTGGAGCATGGATGCATCGAATGCGATCGTTGCGCACTGATGTTCTACCACAGAACCACGCCAGTGCTGCGCCTGAAGATCACAATACTTAATTAAGACATAACGCTTTGTAATGGGTGGGCCCGCTCGTTACACAATTCATATAATGTGATGCCTGGTGCGCTTCCACCCTTCTGTCATTACGCCTGTTAACGTAGTTAACGTTAACAGACTAGCATTAACAGGCGTCATGTCGGGATTAACGACCCACATGACGTCTGTATACGGCATTTTCTTAAGAGCAGTTTGAAGCACTGACATAGTTCTGTCGTAGAGCACTTGACTACAGAGCAGAATTCCCGGGTTCGATCCCGGCTCAAACCGCGATTTTTATTCCTTGCATCCATCGGGGTTTTTCGCTCACGGACAAAGCCACCAACGCCGCATTTTCTACGACATGGGCTCTTTAACGCTATCGCGTTAATACTAGTTTTTTTTTTTCAGTTTAAGCTATGATAAATAACTCTAAGTATCGTGACAAAGTAGCGTCAGACCCAATTTCTGTTCTCATAAGTAGAAGCTGTCAGCATAATTACTCGTGGCGTTATAAACACAGACCAGAATAAACTGTGTCGCTGGTCTTTGTAAGCGTGCGCCGCATGAGCAGAAATTAATGCCGCCATGATGAAAAACAACGCGAAGGAAGCGTACACTGCTGACTTGGTGGTTATTTATGTTTCTGGGGTGTAATCCAATTGATTAGCCTTTGCATTTTCTGCCTGCGCCTGATAAATGTGTTTTTCTTTCCCACTGTGTCTCACTGTTCTAATAAATTAGATTCCAGAATGCAGCTTGAAAACTCACAATCTTGTTCACGCTGCCTTCCGATGGGCTGAATGCTATAGCTTATTGAGTAAAAGTTTGTTTACGCAGTTGGGAGGCAAACTTAAATAATCCCCTTTCTTTAGCGTGGTACTAAATTGATTACAGGGAGGGCTCATTGTATGTCAGGCTGAAAACACGCTTTTCTTCGTTTCTCATTAGGCGAAACGAAAGTTTATCTCAAACCTATCGTTGCAAATAAACTTTTAGCAAGAAAAATTATTCTCTTTCAGCAGTCACCGACCTTTCCGTACGAATCTAATTGGACCAAAAACATCTTCCATGCTGTGCGACTAATTTCTTTTGTTGGGTGTATGATAATGCCAGATGGAAATTAAAAGAATGAGAAGAAGTTCCGTAAATCACAAATAATATTTGCATTTATTTTATAGACAAAATTATAATACTTATGCGTACCTTCTCTGGCCCAGTGAAGAGCCAGATGCCACTAATTTCGTTGTTTGAATCATCAAGCACCTTTATGCAATTAGCTAACTGACCAAAAATGTCACAGTTTCGCCGCAATGAATGCGATAGCAAGAAAAGCGGCCCGTGATGGACGCGCCGCTACGCTGCAGAAAGATCTGCCACCCGGCAGCAACTACCGCGCGAGCAGACTGCGGAAGGGCAAGGTTCTCTCTGCGCAAATATTAGAAGAAGGGAGCGAGCTGGCCGACGAATTTTAAATGCGCCCGTTGCGCTCCTCGCGTCATCTCGCTGGTAATGAAGAAACGCTTATAAGCGCCTGCCGTCTCTGAGTCCTGCCAGAAGTAAAGGGTGTGTATATAACGCTGGCCGTTAGCTATACCTTAGCTACCTGAAGGATCTGCGCTTTGTGGCGTAGTGGTTAGCGTCACGCGCTGCGGAGCGAGCGGTCGCTGGTTCCATTCCGCGCTTCGGAAGCATTTTTCTGAATTATTTTTCTTTGGGACTTATATATATATATATATATATATATATATATATATATATATATATATATATATATAATATATATATACGGTGCACGACGGCGGCGGCGAGAACCAGCCGAGACTGTCCATATAATTGCTATCACAATAAAATGCATATTTGCCTTTCCATTGCAGCAACCTATTCGTCGCCAACGTTCTTCGCTTGTGAAAAAGATGCAGATGGACGGTGCTTTGGCTTGAACTGAAAGCAATTTTGCAATGAATCCGCTTCACCTAACCTGGTGAAACGAGGCGTTACACGCACCTTCTTAATAGCCTCTCTGACTATCGAAATCAAATACTGCACAGTAACGACTTGCTTTTAAAAGCGAAGCTGTTAAGCACGGCATGAAAACGTCCCGGCTCCGCAGAAAAACTATCATCATGAACGCTGATGTGCCACAGAATTTGGGCAAATCCCACTACTCACCGCTCCCGCATGGCCTGTAATAACCCTGATGGGTGAGAGAACGGGTACTAAGAGAGAGAGAAAGAAAGAAAGACAGAAAGAAACAGAGATACAGACAGAAAGAAAAATACAAAGAAGAAAGAGAGAAATCCTTGCCGAAGAGAATTTCTTCTCGAGGCGGGATTCGAACCTGCGTACCCTAGACTCGAAGGCGAGCGTCCTAACCAGTCGGTTATCCAGGCACGCTGGCAGTGCATAGCATAGCCTTGTATGGTGTAGTGTTGCCATTGGGTAGGAAAGGGAAGTGAGCGTGAAGAGGAGAGATGTGATGGTGAGGAGGAGGCAAAGGAGGAGGGGAGAGAGTAAAGCGTAGCACAGATAGGATGAGAGAGAAAGAGAGAGAAATAAATGCAGGAAGGGATAAAGCAATAGAAAGAAAGAAAATGAGATAGAAAGAAAATAAGACAGGAAGAAAGAGCAAACAAGCATTACGTCGTCTGGTGACCAGATACCGCACCACCTGGCCAAGCCGCGCATCCGCAGTAGCTAAGGCACGCCCATCGAGTCGTCGCGAGTCGTCGAGAGGAACCTCCGCTCTACAGTGCATAGTCAGGCAGCGCCCGATCGTGCAGAACAGTCATGGGGCGTCTTCAGAAAATGCGTACTCCCAAGGAGGAAGCCGCGCATCTCGAAGCTAGACGTGTCGGTCGACGGGGGGTACGAGCGCCGACGGGCCCGTGCTTCGCTGTGCCAGGCTTTGCACGACTTAGTGCAAACTTCCCGCATGTGCAAACTTCTCCGACTTAGTGCAAACTTCTACACCGTGCCTTGCCTTTAAAAGTGGTATAAAGCTGGCTTTCAACTCGTACTTCAAGTACACACGTGCCTATCAATCTCTCCGACATCGCTTATTCGAGTGGCACGTGTAGCTCTCATGCATTTCAGGGAAACTGCAATAGAAATAAAAGAAGCAGGCAGCTGAACATGTCATGTTTGCAGAAAATTTATTGCAGGCAGGTTTAGTCGAGGTCAGCCTTGCATACCATAGTACATCTTTAGCTTTTCTCCCCTGGCATGTAGACCTGCCTTCGTTGCCAGAGGAAGACAAAGCGTAGAGGGAACACGGGTAACCAGAGCTAACGAAAAATAAAGACAAATGAAAACTTTTGCGGAATTCAAAGATCAGTCACACGTCGCTTGTACCCCAATATAACGCCAAATCGGGTGTGCGTAGTTATTGTCAGTGACATGTAGGAGGCAGCAGAGAAACCAACGGTGCTTGTAAACGGATCGAGTCTATGAAAAGGAAAAAGGCCTTCCGCACGCGTTTTTTTCTCGTTTATACTTTCGCACGTGCACTGTGAGTCAGCTCAGAGGAGATCAATAGGGCGTGAATTCCTGCTTGAGGAGAATACGCGTAGCATCGAGATTGAAGACCTTTCGTTCCAGTCTTTCAGTGCTATGCCTGACGTATGCTTCGAACCAGCGAAGCTCGCTTTCTTCCCGAACTCCAACTTTTATTCGCGCGAGGATTCTTCTTTGCTGTCAATTTTCGCGCACTGTTTTTTTTTTTTTTCGTGTCAAAAGATTGAGTTACGTCTCTAAAGTCTCAAGACCTTTTCTTTTGTCACTTTGCTGGCAGTGTTACCATTCTTCTAATATCGCAGTCCCCGCTTGCATATCTTATCCAGTTTCTCTTTCCGTATTTGAGGAAATGAAAATAAAATCCCATTCGTTTTCGCTCAAATAAAATTGCCTTTCCGCGCACCTTGTCTATGTGTTTTAGACTAGCCGTTACATTCCGTCCGTACTAAGCAGATTTGTTTTTACATTTCGTAATTCTTAACGAGAATTCGCTGACAGCTGAAATCTGACAGGAATTTCCGAAATAATAAACGCTAACTCATGTGGACCCCACGCATTTTCCGTTGCACCGCCCGAATGTGATTACCGCGGCTGCATTTTTCGGGAGCGTCAGGAAATTTATGACACAAATGGGCTCAGACTGAGGTTTGCCCTAGGTTTAACGCCGGAACTAGTTTATAAGTGCAGTGACGTATCAGCAGCGAAAAACTTGAAGCGCAACTGCGTTATCAGAACTGTTCGCGGAAGACGAAATGCCGTTAAAGAATTGTGATGAATGCAAGTATTAAAGAGCATTAAGCTTTAAGGAGCAGCAAAAAGCGACCAAATTTTTTTCTTCATTTACGAAGCCGTCGACTATCAGGTAATGTACAAGTACAGGAATATATGAGCACACTCCCCTTCCATTCTTTCCCCTTCTGTCTCTTTCTCTCTCCCTCCTAATGACCGTGTAACTTCTTATTCTTTCCCGAGTTATTCTTTGCGAAGCAATCTTTCTAGTTGAAATCACTGGTACCTGCAGTTCACCTTGCTGGCCGGGCGCCTACATTTCTATACAGCCTTCATAAAGTGCGGTGTAACGACTGAAGGATCGACCAAGCGACCGATAATATCGTGTGCTACATAAATTCTCATGAATGCCTGTTTTACGCAAGGAAAGTTCGTTGGTAAATAAAAAGCCGCCAGATCCCACGCATTGTGGGAATCGATGTAATGCGAAGCAGCCAGCAAAGAGCTGCATACATCGTCTTGTCTGTCACTGAGGAAAATGCGTGCCACTCATGTTATTTATGTTCGTCACACAGTAACGTCCCGCAATACAAATTTCGGGGTAGATAAAGCTAGCGAAACGGCCGCCAGCGCACCATGAGCGCGGCAGGTAAGTCATGCTGTACATGACATGCTTCTCATGATTTTCATGTTAAGTCCTGTTATTTATGTTCGTCACACAGTCACGCTGCGCAATACCAATTTCGGGGTAGATCAAGCTAGCGAAACGGCCGCCAGCGCACCATGAGCGTGGCACGTAAGTCATGCTGTACACGACATGCGTGTCATGATTTTCTTGTTAACTCATGTTATTTATGTTCGTTACACAGTAACGTCACGCACTACCAATTTCGGGGTAGATCAAGCCAGCAAAACGGCGGCCAGCGCACCATGAGCGTGGCACATAAGTCATGCTGTACTTGACATGCGTGTCATGGTTTTCATGTTAACTCGTGCTATTTATGTTCGTCATACAGTCATGTCGCAAGATACCAATTTTGGTATATATCAAGCTAGCGAAACGGCCGCCAGCGCACCATGAGCGTGGCACGTAAATCATGCTGTACATGACATGCGTGTCATGATTTTCATGTTAACTCATGTTATTTATGTTCGTTACACAGTAACGTCGCGCAGTACCAATGTTGGTATAGTATATCAAGCTAGCGAAACGGCCGCGAGCTCGTCATGAGCGTGGCATGTATATCATGCTGTACATGACATGCGTGTCATGATTTGCACGTTAGGACCTGTCAGTTATGTTCGTCATACACTCTTGTCACGCCGTATCAATTTTGGTATATATCAAGTTAACGAAACGGCCGTAAGAGCACCAAGACTGTGGCATGTATATCATGTCGTTCATGACATGCATGTAATGATTTTCATGTTATGACTCGTCATTCATGTTCGTCATACAGTCGTGTTATGCCATACCAATTTTGGTGTACATTCGATTAACGCAACGAGCAGGAGAGCACAAAGTCGTAGGCGGCTAGATAGATAGATAGATAGATAGATAGATAGATAGATAGATAGATAGATAGATAGATAGATAGATAGATAGATAGATAGATAGATAGATAGATAGATAGATAGATAGATAGATAGATAGATAGATAGATAGATAGATAGATACGCTCAAAGTCGCAGAAGTTCGCTAAGAAATGCTTCGCATTTAAAAAAAAGGATAGATTGCAAAATATGGCTTGATATCAGCTGAAACGTTTTGTCTAATGAGGTTTTACATGAAACTGTGTCACATATATATACATACTTATTGTTCTTGAGCTGCCTTTAATCATTAATATTAGGTCACCATCACAAACTAAACCTGCTGCACAATGAATGAACCTCGTGCGACACTATGCAATCCAGATGAACTGAACGTTTTTCTCGCCTCTGCATTCATAGGTACTAACGTCGTAAACGTGTGCGAAAACTTCGACGCACAAAATAACTTTTTTTTTCTGTTTGACCAGACCACTATATGAAATGTTCTCGCCTGTTATTTACGTTAATAAAAAAGTAATATCTATCACTGCATACCATTGTAGGTAGTGACACTTGACCTAGGGTTACTTCCTCATTCCTTGAAGTAATGCATTCCAGCATATGCGAGTGCGTTATGTCACTGTCTATCGGAACGTGCGCGTACACACTCGCGTACACACTCACGTACACACTCACGCCTTCACATGCGACTCAGCTGGCAGATACAGTGTATACAGAGAAGCACGCACCACGTCGCATGCTTATCATGTTTCTCGGAATTTGCTGTCCTTCCAAAAATCTGTTTGATTGTTTCGTTTTTTTTCTTTGTTCCTTTTTTTGTGGCACTAACGTTCGAAAAGAACATTCTGAGCGCTGAGGAGTGGATCGAGATTGCGCTCAGAGTCGCTGCAAGAGAACAATGACTTGCAGGGGGCACGCAAGTGCTTCGCTGAACTCGCCCAGAAGAGGGTTCAGAAATTCCTAGGGTGAGTGTCAGACGAAGGTCCCACGTTATGTTTTGTTTCACTTTGTTTCATTTCTTCAAAGAGCGGGCGCGCTTTCTTCGGTGAATCGCAATGCGCGTAGTGCTTTGAGCTTCCCAATGCCACGTGTGGACCGGGAATTCGGTCCTCGAGATAAACTCCTTCGCTCGGAGACAGCGTGAGGAGTTGTCGCGCATGGCCCACGCGAGGGTGAAGCTGGTGCTCGAACTTGTAGTCGAGTGCTCAGCGAAGTTTCACTGACTTTCCACGGTTTGTATACGCGTTTGCTTTAAACAGGATCTTGCCTCTTGCGGAACACTAGTGCAAGCGCGTCAGTTGCGTGACGTTCTGACGCTGGGTGGGCGGCCTCCCCTCCTACGCGCTATAAGGCTTTACGACTAAGTCGTTACGTTTCGTAAAGCAGAGCACAAAAGCTTTCGCTCGTATCTTGTCACCATAGGTTCTGGTTCGTGCGACTAGAGCATGTGCGAGTAGAGTTTCTTCGAAATTCTAAAGCAGATAGATATATAAGGGAATCGTAGGGAGACTAACCATGCAGGCTGAATATGATTCACTGCACTGATAAAAGGGGTGTAAAAGAGATCGTGGAGGGAAGTGGTGACGCGCATAGTTCGAACGGATGGAGCGCCTCTGTTTGAAAGCTCGTTAAGACTGGGGAATCCGCCGTCTACAGCGACCGGAATTCTCCTGCTGCCGAAATTCAGTATCGTTCGCACCGCTTACCAACAACGTCGCCGAAACGCGATACAGCACGATCTCCCGTGTAAAGCGCTAATAAAAAAAAACTGTAGCCGGTTACACGTCGTGAAAGCCATCAAGCAGCGAAGCTGTCTCTTCTTTGGTCATGCACTGCATTTTGCTCTTGTTATGACCGGCTGTCGGTGGCGAAGCACTGACCAAGAGAATCGGCGGACGAGGTGTTTTCACGCTGCTAGAACACCTGTATCCTTCCTGGAAACGAAATTCCTGGGACGGCGATGCCGGAGACAATGGACCACCTGGGCTTGGCTTGGTACGCTGCCGAAGCCACCTGACGGGTATGTTTGGACGGGAGTCTCCGCAACCCTTTCGCTGCGTCGGGAAAAGAGCTGCATGGGCAAGCACGAGGAACCTGTTCTGCTTCTCCCCCACCTGCGTGTCGACAACCGCAGGACTCTTGCCGCTTCAAGTGTGCCATGACCCCTCCGCGACAGTGAAATGGACTGTGCCTTGGTGGGAGGTGTCGTGTGTGTGATTGGTGGTCATCAAGAGGGAGGAGCCAAACTGAGGGGTTAAAACGACGGTGCTGAGTGAGAAATGGGGCTCTGAGCCCTCGGTAACAGGCTCATCCAATGCGCTCGGCGCTGAACTCTTTCCTTGTAACTATGTAATTGAGTGTACGAAAACTGTCAGTAAACTTGTTATTGTTTTCCCAACTTGCTAGCATCAGTTCCTCAACCCGGAGACTCGACTACGCTACCAAACGGAGTCCGGGTACGACGCTGCCCTCTCGTAGCAACAGCATGGTTGTCGAGAAGGGACGGATCCAAACACACCGGCACGACAACTGGAGTCAGCGGTGAGGTTGATCCAAATACCCGGTCGCAACACTCTGAAGTTTCAGCAATATTATCACTAATAACTTGATTGCTGTTTTTTTACCACAAGAACGTTTTATGCCAGGGTCCACCAAGACTTTACTGATATCATTTCCGTCAAAGATGAGACGTCGGTAAAAATCACACTAGCAGATGACAAAGAAAAACAGAAGAAAATTTTTTGTTAATTTGGAAGACCTGGGAGTGGAACCCACGACATCTGGGTTCGCGACCATGGGAGTCGGGCGCTTATCCCACTGCGCCACCGACGCTGATGCATGAGCCTTTACAAACGCGCCTTATATCTTTCACATCTTCTCCCTTTCACAGTGAAATTGTTGGCGTGGCGCGCTGTCGCCGTCTTGGAGAGGTGAAGTACTGCGTCATGACACTGACGAGCACCGACAGGACGTGCTTCGGTAGCCTCAACGCTAGGGCTCCTCGATGCCAACGTTCTTTCGTTCAACGCTGGCATCGAGGCGCCCTACTCAGCACCGCGGAGTCTGGCTCCTCGATTTCCACTCGATTTCTTTTCAATACAGTTTGAATGATGGTTTTGTTGCAGTGAGAAACGCCTACGGGCAGCGGGACGCCTTCGCGCGTTCACGACTCGAGCTACGAGCTCTGCCTCTCGCGTTCCTGAAGCGCTGTGTGGTAGTGTACGCATGAGCAGAAATGTAGGTTACCCAATTACTGGAGAGCGCACACCTTGCCATTTCTCTCCTCAAGTGACGACGCTTTCCATGAGCGGCGCATATCGAGTGTACTAGTGATTATATGCTTATTGATGCCACCTTTGCGCGGGATTCACCGCACGCTGTGTCCGTGTTTATGTTAACTACTTAAGCTACCACATAAGTTTCATCTTGATCACTGACGTTAGTCGTCCGGATGGAGATGTGCCACCAGGCGTCAACGTAGGTGCGTACACATTAAAAGGTGATATGGCCGTCAAAGTCAAGCTGACATTGTGCAAGCTCTCATTTATCAATGTACAATGAACACTGAACTGCATTTGTAAAGACACGCTTTACTTTCGTGTTATACCGATTCATATGACTGAGGGATCAGCCATGTTGTTTTTGGTCCACCAGGTTAAGTCATGTGGATACCGCTGGACGATATGCTCATCAGCGACGGCGCTGGAACTCTGCTGTAGAGTTCCGGCGCCACCGTGGCTCATTACACCCGCACACTTGCAGAAAACTACACCATCTCCCACTAAAGGGAACCATGCGTGGATGCGAAGCAGCGAGGAGATGGTTCGCTTGAGCGGGAGATGTAATTTTTTTAGGAGCTGGCTCGCCAGGTTCTTAAGCTGGGGCGAAGTCCCGCGCTGTAAGCTGCATGCATCCATTCAAAGCGTCGTGTAACGCGAAGAGGAACGCTACGCGCGTCGTGTCTTCCATCTAGCCTGGCCGTTAATTCTCACAGGGCGAGTGGGGAACGCGGCCGACAGGCGCGCGAGAGGGGGGGGGGGGGCGAGCGTAGGAGCGGGGAGAAAGAGGGGGAGGGGACGCGCATGCGCTGGCTCTTATCGCGCCGTTGCGCAGCAGAGACTGACGCGCTAAAGCGTAGGAGGGCGCTCATCGCGGCGTTGCACAGGAGAGAATGAGGCGCGCGGGAGGGGGAAGCGTAGGAGAGGAGGAGGGGGAGGAGGATGCGCATGCGCAGTAAGGGTGGTCACGCCGCACACCGGATTGAACTCCGCCATAAGCTGCTTCGCATCGAAAAAACGCGTACTCTCGGAGAGATTTAGAGCCGGAAACCCCAAGCGACTTGCGCACGCACGCACTTGCGTTCCTTTTTACTACCAGCCTCACCCAATAAGAATACAAGAGAACGCTAGGGGCCCCGGCACTAAAGCGCTCCACTGCCACGGCTACACTTCCGAAAGGGGTGCGCCGCTCACACACAAAAATGTAACATTTGTGATAGTTCATAGTTCGCGCTCGTCCTATGTGTATCGGACATGCGCTGTCTGTGTTATCGTGTCAGCGTGTTGACTGTGTTATCGTCATCGGTGCGTTTATCACTGAGACTGCCCCGCCCCCACCACCTATATAAAGACGTGTTAATAAACCCTGCTGCTTTGTTCCCGTCAACGTGTAGTTGCCTCTGTCCTTTGTCAGACACCCGACACGTTACTGGTGTCAGCAGTGGGATACCAGCGACAACGATGGATCTTCTCAAGGCTCCGCCCCCCTTGCAACTGACCGGCAACCTCTCGGAAAATTGGAGGCGCTTCAGACAGAAGTTCGACCTGTACCTGCAGGCGACCACAACGAAGGAGCATCCTCGAAGCAAAGCTGCGAAAGCGGCGCTGTTGCTAAGCGTAGCCGGTGATGAAGCGCTCGACGTGTTTAACACGTTCAAGTTCGAGGAAGACTAAAGCAAGGACGACTACGCAACGCTCGCTGGGAAATTCGAGTCCTACTGTGCTGAGGTGAGCAATGAAGTTCACGAACGCTACGTGTTTCGGTCAAGGAAGCAGGCGGAGGGAGAACCTTTCGAGAAGTTTGTCCGCGACCTCAAAAGGCAAGCCGCGCAATGCAACTTTGGAGAGCAGCGAGATTCTCTGATCAGGGATCAAATGTTTGGCACGAATGACTCGAAGCTGCGAGAAAAAATGCTTCGAGAGAAGTCTTTAACGTTGCTGAAAGCGGAAGAACTGTGGAAGGTGGCAGAATCATTGGCACAGCGAAAGGAGGTCTCGAACGCGACGGAGAATCGCGTCGATGCTGTTTCAAGGCACGCGACAACATCGCGAGGCAAAAGTGATCAGGACTGCAAGCAGTACCGTTGCAAAAAAGTGCAATCGACGACACTTGCCAAGAAAGTGTCCAGCCTACGGTAAAAGATGCAATGAATGTCGCAAGCTTCACCACTTCGCGGTTTGTTGTCGAGAAATGTCTGGTGTTGGCCAAGTGAGCAAGGACAGCAGTGACGACGACTTCGACGTTCTATAAATTGGAAGTGACAGAGGAGGCAGCAAAGATTGGAAGGTGGAAGCTGAAATTGCTGGAAGAAACATCGCCTTCAACGTGGACACTGGTTCACAGGCCAACCTGCTACCGTTCTCGGTGTACCGCAAGATTCCAGGGGCGGAAACGTTAACGCCCACAGGTGCGGTGCTGCGAGCTTACACCGGGGGTGTGATTACCCACTTTGGAACGGCGCAACTGAAAATCACTCTCGGTAACTCTTCCACCACAGTGAAATTTTTCGTCGTGAAGAATGGCCGCCAAGCCTTACTTGGACTGGAAGCAAGCGAAGCGTTGGGGCTCGTTCAGCGGACGGTGGCCAGTGTCAGGGCTTCACAGTACGAAACATATAAGGATTACAAGCATGTCTTCCAGGGGCTAGGCTGCCTAAAGAAGCCCTACAGCATAGTCTTGCAACCTTCGGCAACGCCAGTCGTCCAACCAGCCCGGCGGGTTCCCCTGTCTCTGCGAGAGCCACTCCGAGACGAGCTTCAAAGAATGGAGCGTGCAGGCATCATCAGGAAACAGGATGGCCCCACAGACTGGGTAAGCCCCTTGGTCTTGGTTAAGAAAAAAGATGGCAGGCTTCGTATTTGCATGGACCCAAGAAAGATAAATGAGCATGTCAAAGGGCAGCATTATCAGCTCCCAAAGCGCGAGGACATGGAAGGAGAATTGGCTGGTGCAGCCTGTTTTAGCTGTCTAGACTCAAATTTTGGTTTTCACCAGATTTCGCTGGACGACAAAACGTCCAAAATATGTACCTTTGCAACCCCCTTTGGAAGATATCGTTATCTGCGGTTGCCGTTCGGCATTTCGTCGGCCCCCGAAGTTTTTCAAAAACAAATGAGCGAAATCTTCGATGGCCTTCCTGGTGTACACGTGTACATCGACGATATTTTGGTGTGGGGGGCAACCAAAAACAACACGACCAAAGACTAGTGGCAGTCATGAAAGCGGCTGAAAAAGCGGGCCTCGCATTCAACACGGAAAAATGTCGGTTTGGCGTCACTGAAGTGCAGTTCCTAGGTGATATCATTACTCACGAGGGCATATCACCAAACCCTCAACTTGTAAAAAGTTTGCTTCAAACGTCCGTGCCTAAAGACAAATCAGATGTGCAGCGCATGCTTGGTGTTCTAAACTATTTTGGTAAATATGTGCCACGCCTGTCTGAGCGAACGGCTTCTTTGCGAGCGCTTATCAAAGCACACGTACAGTTCGAATGGACTGACAACCACATAAGGGAGTGGAAAAGCGTCGTGCAGATTCTAAGCACAACACCAGTGCTAGCCGTCTTTGATCCAAGGAAGCAATCAAAGATAACTTGCGACGCTTCAAAAGACGGCGTTGGTGAAGCGCTTTTGCCGTGTCACAACGGCCACTGGCGGCCAGTGGCATATGCATCTCGTGTACTAACGGACACAGAGCAACGTTATGCGCAAATTGAAAAAGAGGCGCTCAGCATTTCTTTCGGCTGCGACAAATTTTACCAGTTCATTTACGGACAGAAGATTGTCATCGAGACTGACCACAAACCTCTGTTGTCTATAACTGCAAAAGGAATTTGCGACATGCCTCCCCGTCTGCAAAGGTTCTTTTTGAGACTTCTAAACTATGACTTTGTTTTACAGTATGTCCCAGGGAAGCACCTTATCTTGGCAGACATGCTGTCAAGATCATCCCCGGCTCCTCAGGACGACACCAGTGGGGCTACGGACGACGTCGAAGTACACGCAGTTGCCGTCCTGGGTTACCTGGTCACTGAAGAGACGCGCCAGAAACTGGTGAATGAAACGGCAAAGGACGACTACCTGCGCATTCAGAGGAAAACGGCGCAGCCGTTTTCCTCTGAACTTTCCGTTGTAAATGGCATATTGCTAAAAGGCACCAAAGCGATAATACCAAGACGCATGCGCCGTGATATCCTGGCAAGAATTCATGCGGGGCATCTCGGTCTTCAGAAATGCAAAGAAAGGGCCCGTCGTCTTGTTTTTTGGCCTGGTATCAGCCATGATATCACTACTATGATCCAGAGTTGCTCCACATGTTGTGAATATGCTTATAAGCAACAGCAGGAGCCACTGCTGATGCGCCGAGTCCCTGCTGGCGCATGGTATCGAGTTGGTGTGGATATTTTCTTTCTCAGGAAGTTCATACATTGTGGCGTTCGATGCACTTAGTAACTTCCCTGACGTCGAGAAACTTGCCGATGCCACTGCGAGGACGACCATCATGGCACTGAGTGCGACGTTCGCACGGTACAGCGTACCCATGGAAGTGTGCACGGACAATGGGCCACTATTTGTAAGTCACGAGTTTCAGCCTTTGCAAAAGCATACGATTTTACTCATGTTACTGGCCTAGCGGAAAAAGGGGTCCAGGTTGTCAAGCGTATAATGAAGAAATGTGCGCACGCACACGAATACTTCTGGCTGGGTCTGCTGGCCTACCGCTGTACGCCACTGGAGGACGGCTGATCGCCAGCGGAACTTCTGCAGGGCAGATGCCCAAGAGCTAATCTTCCTGATTTTTCTGCAGTGCCGACAACCGTCGTGAAGAAGCACCAGCAGAAGAGCAGCGGAAAGCCCCTACCACCTTTGGCTAAAGGATCGGTCGTGAGGTTCGGGGACAAAACGTGGACACAGAAAGGGCAAGTCGTCGCAACTGCTGCGCCCAGGTCCTACAAAGTTCAAACTGAGGATCGTCGGCTGTTCAGGCGCAACAGGCGTCATCTTCTGCAAACCGGTGAGAGGTGTGCTGTAGACGTCAGCGACGACAGTTCCGAGTGTGAGCCAGATGACCCCGGCTCATGAACTCCAGACGCCTCGCCAGCTGCCCCAGCACGATCACCAGGCCGCTCGCCGCGACAACAGTCCATCACGACAGCGTACCACCCGCATGTGCTGCGCGCCACGAGTCGCCAACTTACCGAAGGTCTGCTCATACATTCACGCCTCCGAAAAGACTTCATTACGATGCTGCTTTCAATCAAGTGCCCTGAACTGTTGTTTTCATTACCCCCCCCCCCCCCCCCAGGGGATGAAGCGGACATGCGCTGTCTGTGTTATCGTGTCAGCGTGTTGACTGTGGTATCGTCATCGGTGCCTTTATCACTGAAACTGCCCCGCCCCCACCACCTATATAAAGACGTGTTAATAAACCCTGCGGTTCTTCTTGTTCCCGTCAACATGTAGTTGCCTTTGTCAGACACCCGACACGTTACACTATTCATGTTATTTTCGTATGTCCTTTCTGCTTTAGAGCGCTCTGCAAGTTTCGAGCCGCTTGCCGGACTTCGCGTGACATTACAATTTGTTGCTATAGCATTAATTTCTTCGCCCTTGTGGCGAGACAATGCACAATAAACGCTCGACTACCCCTGTGAAGACACGTTTCACTTTCGTGTTATACGAAGTCCTATGAAAGGGGAATCAGCCATGTTTTTGTACCAAAGCCGCTGTCAGACAAGTTCGCACGCACATGCATACACGTGCGATACAGACACGCACGCACATACGTACACACGCGCATATACACGCGATACAGACAGACACGCACATACATACACGCGTATACACACGCCATACAGGCACGCACGCACATTCATACACACGCGGATACAAACGCGATAGAGACACGCACGAACATATATACATTCGCGGGAATTCACACAAAAACACGAACGCGCAGATGCACACAGACATGTACACACACCAGTACAAACATGCACAAACGCACGTACGCCCAGGCCTATACATGCACACACACGCACACACAGGTGCGAAGAGGCATACACAAACGCACACATGCATTCACACACACGCACATAGACACACAGGCGCACACAGGCGCACACATGCGCACGTACAAACACGCATGGATCCGCACACGCCCACATCAGTACGCACACACGCCTGGAGGGTTCATGGCGTGCGTGAGCAACTAAAAGCGCAAGAAATTTGCTTGCGCGCGTTTTACGTGATGTCATGTTGACCTGACTGGGTGGCGTCATGAGTCACAGCCATTCAGCGTTGCTGATGCGCCGGCTCCGCGAAAAAAGAGCGGGCGAAAAAAGAGGAGGTTGACGCCGCGGCGAGGGTGTGGCGTCGTAGATAAAAGAGCGCCGCTACTTTCCTACATTAAGGGGCTTCCGACTCCGCCACTGCGCGACGCATTCACTCCAGAGAAACTGTAAAACGCGGACTCTTGTGTCAAGCTACCTCCTCTCTCGCTCCCTATATATATATATATATATATATATATATATATATATATATATATATATATATATATATATATATATATATATATATATATATATATTCACAATGTCTCGTGCGCGCGGACAGATTTACTCGAATGATGCAGTGAGCACAAGAACAAGTATAGCAGTACGAAGCAAACCCAGTGTTACTTTGTCAGTTTCATGTTTTGATAATCAATCTCGAAATCGAAGGGCCTTAATGCTGCATGGGAGAAACGTGTCGTTAGAATAAATTGCTATGTGAAGACGAAAGGGAAGAGTAATTTGAAGAAGTAAATCCGCGCTTCGCAGTTTGACGTATGGCCTGCACACCGTCAATACAGCCTGAAAATGACTCTGAGTGCTGACAGAGGAGCCAGCATGAATACAAAAGGGAGATATAAAGGTAGGGTAAAAGTAGACAACGAAGGAATATTTCGTTCCGCTGAAAATAGCCGACGTTGACCGGTCGGTAATGGAGTGCTGATGAAGGAAACTTCAGTCCGAAGTGCGCTCTGCAACTGAGGTTCTGTGCGAAGGTAAGTTTTTGTAATTAATATGAACTGTGGGAGCGAATCGCTACTCAATTTTCTGGCGCACGGAGCGCTTGAAATATCGAAAGGCGCTGGATGAAACTGAGTTAAATTGCTTTTGGTTCCTTTGTACACGATATTGCGCGCGAAGTGCGCGCAATCAATACGCTGACGTTTTAGAGAAGTATCCACGATTACTTCATACCAACTTGTATAAAATCAGCTAATCGAAACTCCAAGCGGGCAGCACAGCGTTTCGCGGCAGTGAACGATTGCGAGAGACTATGCGTACATTGGAATAGTTCGGAGCAATATGAAACTAAGGCCTTGAGATTTCCACGTGGGCCTTTAGAGTGTTCAAATGTAGATAAATGGCACTGCGAGCCCCTCCTTGCTCCATATTCTTTTTGATTCATGACATTCTTTTCGCGTGAATGTAATTCTAGAGGTAGTGTTGCTTCATAGCGAAAGAAAGAGAGAGAGAAAGAGAGAGAAATGTAATGCGGAAAGGCAGGGAGGTTAACCAGAAAACATATCTGGTTCGCTACCCTGCATAGGGGAATGGGTAAGGGGAGCCAGAAAATAAGGAAGAGAGGAATGGGATATGGAGGGAGCGAGGGAAACACACACACACACACACACACACACACACACACACACACACACACACACACACACACACACACACACACACACACACACACACACACACACACACACACACACACACACACACACACACACACACACACACACACACACACACACACACACACACACACACACACACACACACACACACACACACACACACACACACACACAAAGAGTGTCACAATCGTTCAACGAGGCGGGTCGCTCGCAGAAACTTCATCAGCGCCTTCGTTGCTTTCTGGTGTGAAGCTCGATCTTTCCGATATTCCAAGATTGACTGCTCAGAAAGCGAAAGAGAACGAGAGATGCGAAGCCGGCCGCATGGCGTTGATCGAAGGGGGAATTTGAAACACAGTTGTGCGCAGACTTGTTCGAAAAATTTGTCTGTGTATTCGTGTGCTTGTGCAAATATAATTGTTCGGGTTTTACGTCCCAAAACCACGATACGATTACGAGAGACTCCGTAGTGGAGGGATTTGGAAATTTCAACCACGTGGGGTTCAACGTGCGCCTAAGTACGCGACCTCCAGCATTTCGCCTCCATCGAAATGTGGCAACCTCTGCCTGGATTCCTTCCCGCGACCTTCGGATCAGCAGTCGAGCACCGTAACCATTAGACCAACGCGGGGGGTCATGGTGTGCTTGTGCAGTAATTGGGGCTCAGTTGACGAGGTACTCTTAACCCTGGCTGCTGATTTCACCTATGAAGATGTGACGCTGATAAACAACGCTGTCATGGCTTGTTCTGATTATGGAACAAAAAGAGCCCATACAGTGTAAGAAGGAAAAATGCCCGCTGCTCCGGACGGACAGACAGACGGGCAAGCCGGGCGGATGGACTGTGGGCTTTATCTCTTCAAAACTGCATGAAGCCACGCGAATAAATTTATGTGAGGAGAAAAGTGGCAATGAAATTTGGATTATGTACCTAGCAAAATGCCTTTTAAAACTAGAATTTAGGTGACCTGTGTATGTGGTGACCGGTTTAAAGGAATAAATTCATCTACACCGGTCGTTGATGACAAGTTCCTTTTCATCGCCGAAAGCATGGAATATATATATATATATATATATATATATATATATATATATATATATATATATATATATATATATATATGAATATCTTTTCTTGCATTTTTTAGGCTTCCACGACTTGTTGTAATGGATAGCCACTTATGCAATTTAGCTATGCATATTACAGTCGGCCGGAGAACCTCACTACATTTTCACATGTGAGGAATTTTAATGGAAGGATGTTGTTGAAGAGTTTACAACCACACTCACGCCACATGAAAGAGTAGCTAGAAAGGGCTATTTTATTCTTTATTATTTTAATTCTGCGAGAATGATGAATGATTTCACGGGGAGAGACAGTTTGGATCAACTGCTTTAGATATGCACACGCTTTCACTGTCAGGCCACTAAATTATTTTCTGGTACCTAAAGGAGAAAAAGATTCGCTTATGGGCACACGATCTAACCTGGCGGAGCCGTGAATAGGTTAGCGTAGAAAGCGGCTTGTAAATGCTTGACATCGCATACAGAGGCATGGTTTGTCGCAAGCTAGCCGTAAGGTGTGTGAGAAAGAAAAATGCAATGCATACCCGTTAAATAATGGGAAAAAGGTATAAAAACACTGCCGACCAGTCATAGTGCCGCGTTCGCATTTGCGAGAAAATTATGCTAGTCCAAATTACTCATAGTCTCACCCTATAAAGAAACCAGGCATCAAAGATAGTAAGAAGCTGTGTGACATCGAAAACATCACTTCTTTTATATATCTTTTTCTTAAGGTTCTAGCACCAGCAGGCCGCAACTTCCCAATATAGCGGATGAAATCTTGCATTCTACTTAACTGATAAGAAGAAAGTCTGCCGATGTCTTTCCTGTATCAGGCTTGCTTGAGACGAGGCAAACTTGAAAACTTCAAGACTTGCCCTGGAGGCAATCGTCTATGCTACATGGCGAATCCATAAATATGTTGCAGCGTGCATCGTATCTTTTTCCGCATTAGGGAAGTAGATTATGCTTGCCCGAAGGGTTCGCATATTCGTAAACAGGAAGCATTATCGTTATTTCTCTTTGAATTTCACGCGCGGGTTGACCTGCATTATCTAAAACGAGCTGTCTTCTCACAAACGCACGTTACGAACTTTATCGTCCGCTTCTATATCTCCACTGTGAAAAAAATATCAATAACCAAACAAAGCACTCCGCTGTCATAAAATGCATATTATGGGATTCACGGCGGGTTGCAACATTCTGACACGCAAGTAGTAAAGCTTCTGTAAATATTCAGAAAAACACGCGTCTGGTGAAAAAGTTCGCGGCAAATGCATATCTGTTCGCAAGACATAGAGCCGTGCAGAAACGACCACGTTCTTTGAAACGAACGACGAGACGTCTCGAAAAGAATAGTTTTTGCTCGATAGTATGTATACGGTACAACGAACGCACTTTATGCAGCTGCTGAGAACAACGTTTGTACGTGCCCAAGGGTTCGGCGCTAAGAAGCACACACGTTAAAGCTTCTTACCCCGTTTATACTACGTCGTTGTAGTGTAATGCAGTTTATTATATTTTACATGCTTTATTTTTCGAAGAGCCGGAGGTATCACCGATATATTTTCTTTCCTTCTCGCGGACCCTGTGACGTCGAAATTTTTTACGACAGAACATTTTAAACCCGTTAAGTTCTGACGCCCAGACTGCGCAAGACTTCCCTCGAAATATCAGAAATTTATTTTAATTTATTTATAAATGGAGTGCTAATGGTCTCGTTAAGCTCGAACAAGTGTCGATGAATTATCTGACATAGTGATCAATTCTATTCCAACTAACTTTGTATAAAGCCGAAAGTCATTGAATAACTCATTGCTATTTCAAGCTGCTATTCGCATCCTAAATTATTATGCGAAATATCAATACGAATTTTAAGTTTCCTTGCTGTCAACGACGACAACAACAACAACAACAACAACAACAACAACAACAATAATATTAATAATATTAATTGTGACGTGCCTTTGTGGCCGTCGGAATATATGGGTTCCGAGGCTGCGTAAGAAAGACGACCGAACACATTGGAGACCAGGAAGGGACTGCCAGAGCCTTTTCTTTATTCTTCGAAGCTGCCCGAGCGCGCGCGAGCTCGGCGTCGATCTTCGTTTTCTTCGCGCGAAAGCGCAAGACACAGACCGAGCGTCGTCTGCTATCGCTCGTGACAATAATAATAATAATAATAATAATAATAATAATAATAATAATAATAATAATAATAATAATAATAATAATAATAATAATCTAAATACGAAGCGAAGGAACAAATGGTACATGCGATATTATTTTAAGGGCGAATGCACGTGTTAACCAGTCGCGTAAATTTCCATCACATACATTTCATGTAAGATTGCTTCACAAACAGCGCGCATGAAATTGCTCCCCTTGAATGGACCGTGTTCTGAAGCAAGGAGGAAGAGAACAACATGGAGAATGCAGGGAGGTTAACCAGACACCTGTCTCCTGTTGGCTACCTATACGCTGGGCGAACGGGAATGGAAAGATGAGAAAGAAAGGAGGGGAGGAAAGAAGGAAATGAGCAGTAAATGTGCCGACGCGTATGTGGCGATTGCACCTTGCAAGTGGCTGCGAAATCCAGCGGAGTAGCCGCCTGGCGGCTACTGGCTGAAGCGCGCCTAGTGTGGATTGCTCCATGCGTCGTCTGCTAGCCGCGCTGTGTTTGCATGTGCGCGTACGTCATGCAGGTCCTCAAAAGGCGGTTTGTTCCGTTGCGTTGGTGCAACTTTAACCGCTCGTACGTATGCCTAACACGATGTAAAAAAAAGCATTTGGCCTTGATCGGCTCTATATGCACTGTAGTAAGATCAGTGAGTGCACTTGTCGAGAGTGCTGTGTGAGGTCGTCGTACCGTCCGTTCACGAGAGTCATATCAGTGTAGGTGCCGCTCTGTGGTTCAAGTGCGTAGAGTGCCTCGATGCGCGCGCCCCCGCTTAGAGTGCGGTCATTCTTTGAAAGGGTGGACGCCGCCTCGACTCGCGCGTCCGCCATGTTTTAGCCCACGCCGCGCTTTGGTTAAACGTGCATGCTGCGCCTACCGCCTTGTCGCCCGTCTGCTCCGCCGCGAGTCCCGCAGGATGACTGGATGTTGCGTGCCACAGTGCACGAACCATTCTAGGAATGGTTGGAAGATGTTTTCTTTCCCAAGGGATCCTAAAAGAAGACTTTTATGGACAGTGAGGATAAAGCGTGACAAGTGGCAGCCGACGAATGCCTCTCGTGTGTGCAGCGTGAGTATTGCAAGCTTTGTTGCTGTTTCCCATCACCTTTCCTTTGCTACGTCGGGTGCTTTTGGGACGATTTCTGAAACGGTGTATATGTTACTAGTAACGCAGTCACAGAATAGACTATTGTAAGTTATGTGTGTGCCGTGGTTTTGAGTACGAGTTGGTGCCTCTTCAGCGCGCATTGTCGCACTTGAACACGATCGAACGTTGAGCGAACTGGTAATGCCAAATGGTTTTATCGCGTTTGAACCATTCGCATAAATTTGGCGCTGTTTTCGGGGTGTGCTTGGAAAACGTGCTTTCATTGTCGCGAGCATCTCCTTTTGTTTTTTTTTTATGCACGAAGGTGTGATAATGAATATTGTCGCGTCTATAGTGAACTGCAAGTATTTGGTACGAGTTGTGTTTTCTTTGCTAGCAGGAACTAGAAATGGAGAATGTTATTTTTCGTTATCCGGTGGAATAATTTGCCAGAATTGCTTTCTCTGAACAAACGCTTTCTTGTGTACATTACCATATACGCGGTCATTAGTTTCAACGCGGCATTCACAGCGCTGAAAAACATTGAAACATTACATAAGTATAGTCGTTTCCGCTGCGATTGATAAACGACATTCTGATGCTTACTGCAATTTCGCTGGTATTTTTTCGAAATGGGAAATACAGACATATTTTAAAATAGGTATTCAATAAGAGGAGACGAAGACGCATACATCCGGCAATCGGTCACATATAATAGCAGCCTCGGAACCTGCGCGCGGATTCCAATCGCTTTAAGATTTAGCTGAACAGCGAGTAGACCTTAGGACTCTCACGTCACCAAATTGATCACTGGTGATGGATGTTGGGAAATGCTGTGTGTATGGCACTCTGAAAATGTGCGTTTGCTATGTTGACAACATTCTGTGCAGAGAGAGCCCGTAATGATGAATGGGATGGAAACGTTGCGCTCCGGTATATTCCATCTAAGTTTATTTTCACTCCATATCTCTAATGTAGCCGTCAAATCTGCGCGCGCTGTCGTCAAATTTTTATATTTCGCGAATTCGTTCGCTTCACTAGGTGCGTTTCTCGCTCAAATTAAGGAAGATTGCTTAAGAAAGACGCGCAATTTGCATTGCGCGTCTCAATACTGCGTGTCTCGTTTCGAGAATTCGAGCTGGAATAATTTCAGACGTACATGAAAGCATACATTCTGCGCCTTTATGTAAGGCGCATTATTGCACCGCTTTTCGTTTCGGCAGTCCCGGGAATGATACCTTTCAATTATTGCTTTCTAATAGACAGTATTCCGCATCTTTAACTTTCCTGAATAAAGCTAAACTGTGTTGCTTTCAAAAAGACACCGCACGAACATATATACCCGCAAAGTATAAAAGTAAATAGTGATGCCTGCAGCTCTCAGGGATCCAAAGCAGCTGTGCGCCGCTCAGCCACAGCCCAGCGGCCGCGCTGGCAGGGAGTATCACTGCGTTCTGCGACACCTTTAGGCGCAAAGTATTCGATTACTTGTTCTGATGCATGCCTGGAAACTTTTAACTAGCGACTTCCGTGAACGATTTTGCGTTTGCGAGGGCAAATCCGGCACAAAGTGTTTTTACTCGAGAGCAAAAGGCTGCGAATCCGCGCGCCGGCAGTGCGCGCCTTGACGATTGGGATCAGTAATGGCGACCTCTGTAGCAGACGACGCGCTTGTCTCCACCCTGAACGGAGCGGAGGCGAACGAGTGCATCGAGGCACTCTACAAGTGTGTTACAAAGTGCACTTGGCGTTGTCCTAAAGATGAGAAGTATTAAATCTCATGTGAATATAGCCTTTTAGCGGCTCGGTGGTTAAAAAAAAAGGCTCTCATGCACTTGCGCGTTGTGGTTAGGTGTATAACTTCGGGACTGTAGTTTATAGGTTACGCGACGAGCTTTAGTTGTGTACGGTCCTGGTCCCACTGCAGAGAAATATTTCTGTCAGGTCACGTCTGACACTTCGGTACTTAAATTGTCCCCTAAACAGAACAGAAAATGGAATGACGCAGAAATCACAAAACTGAGTTGCCTTGCGCAATTATAACTTGTCGCGAAATGTATACAAAGACACCCGTGTACTTGCGAGGTAGCTTATGCCTGTCAAAGTTGCGCTTTGGCAAGTTCAGTGTCGGAAGTGCGTCAGGCCTCAATCTCTTCCGCGAAAAACCCTTAAAAAAGCATGCGAGCGAGAAAAATATATTCATGAAGATCAGCAGTGGCGATAAACGCGCTCGCGCATTTTCATCGCTTACGTGGCGAGTGAGGGCTCATAAAACGATACCCTTTACTATGCACCAGATCATGCATACACACTTGCCGCGTTTCGGTGCATGTACTTGGCCTGCGGAACACTGAGAACTGTTTTCGCGGCCGTGTAAACACAATGAAACATGCGCGAACTACAAAAGGGCTCGGGGACTCTCGTTTAAACAGACTCATAGCCAAGCGCGAACAAACTTTGCATTCACAGCGCAGACGGTACATGAATGACACAGAATAAATTCCATGAATTAATTTTCTTCTTTCTCGATTGATTCTCGCTTAATTTTCTTGCGGTAGTGTAGGAAAATCAAAGCACGTGGAAGCTTCCCCGAGCGTTCGCTTACTACAACCGTCTTCACGCTCGTAGTGCACAGCAGCAACAATCATATAAATGCACACATTAGCGAAGTTATCGCTGACTACTTACCATCCGTTCTCATTCGCGAACGCTAGAATGCACCGTCGTCGAAGTGCTTGCTGCACACCATCCCGTACTTGGAATGCGGCTTGCCCTTACGAAGCCTAACGAGCCACAGTCGGCGACGTTCCGCGTTGGTGGGATAGAAATGGAAGCTTATCCCTCGCTCTGTGTAGTATGTGCGGCATTGTGGCACCGAACAGAACCTCACCATCGATAACGAAAAGTTTTCTGCGGGTACGGAACACAAAATCACGATGTGAAAACAGAAGCCCCGTGCACTTGTACACACACCACACGAAACCAGTATCCACACTAGCGGGGTGATGGTGCTGCCACCTATAGGTCGATCTCGCCGCGAATAGCAGCACGTCGCTTATGTGCCTGCCAGGAAAACGGCAAAACGCCGTGACACTCACCGTGGCGCATTTCGTAGTCGAGCTGGTCGTCGACCAGGCCTGCCGGTCGCCACGTGGGAGCAGCCGGGTGGCACGGGACAACCTCAGCGTCTGCACTGGACTCTAATAAAGTTGTTCTTTCGCTCTCACCATGTCATCTTTGTGAATGAACGGAGCGCGGATTGAATACTTTATGTATGGAGTTTCTTTATGAGCACTGCGCTAGAGCCACAGACTAGTATAACTTGTGGAAGAAGCTTATAGAAAGAGTTTCGCCATGATCGAAGAATTACACACTTGAGGTTGGGGGGCGGGGGATTCTGGAAATGAAAATGAAAATTGGGTGTGGAGTGCACGATAACTGTCTCTCAAGTGAGGACACCTCAACCGATACACTCTCGGGGGATTGGGGATTGACGGGACAGTGAGAGTGAAAAGAAAATGGTAAAAGAAGAAAAAGAAAGGTATGAGTGGGAAAAAAAGTGAGGGGGGGGGCAGGAGAACGGGCGTCCGAGTCACCGTGGTGAGCGGCTAGAAGCGGCACGCGGCCGGCGGGATGGAGCAAGTCCTGAAGGGTCGCACATGGCAGTCCGACGAGGCGGTACTTCATGACGAGCCGCTTCCGCGCATTGTTGAGAGAAGGGCAGTCAAACAATAGGTGGCACAGGGTTTCGATCGCGCCGCAATCGGTGCAGTTCGGTTCCGTGCGTTCCGTGGGCCACACAGAACCGGTCCTCAGGGCAAGGAGAAGCGCGCGCTCGCGGTGAGTGAAACCAGTGGCTGGGATGGGAGGAGGGAGGTGTCCGGCGGCGACCAGTGCGTCGGGATACTCGCGCACCAGCTCCCGGCGAAGGTTGTTGCGTGCCGAGTCGAACGAGCTGGCGTAATCCGTCAGCGAAGTCTCGGCGGAGTGTGCTCGTTTTGCGAGCTCGTTTGCAGCCTCGTTGCCCGCGATGCCGACGTGTGAAGGGAGCCACTGAAGGACCACATCACAGCCTCGTTCCTGGAGGGCCAGCAGGCTGAGAGCGGCGCGCTGAGCAAGAAGGGGGCCTCGTTCCTCCCTCGCGAGCTGGCGCAGCGTAGATTTCGAGTCACAGAAGATTGCTGCGCTAATGACGGCCGGCAAATTGTGCAGGAGGTCTGCAGCCAGCTGGAGCCCGACTAGCTCAGCTGTTGATGACGACGCACAGTATCGCAAGCGGCACTGTCGTTCCGAGCTGAGCTGAGTGGCTATGCAGGCGGCCGCGGCTGAGCGATCCTGCAGGACGGACCCCTCGGTGAACACTTGCGTCCTCCCGGCCAGGTCCTCATACATCCGCGCCGCGGCCTCCTGAGCAATGGCACTGAGGGGGGCGTGGCGTTTGGATCGAATGCCCGGCAAGTGCAAGTTCACTCGAAGGAGCACTCAACGGTGAGGGGGTGGCCAGCGCGAAAGGAGTGCGGGATCGTCAGCCACAACACCGTCGTACACGTCGATAAGTTGGCCAACACGTCAGTTTGGCTGGTTTGGCACAGCACGTAACCGCGAGAGGAGGGGACCTGCATCAGGCGCCCGGGGGAGACGCTGCAAGTGGTACAATGCGCGCAGGTCCGCCGTGAGCGACGCAGGCCACGCACGAGCCTCCGCGAGGGTCTCGGCCACACGAGAGCCACGAGGCATTCCGTGACACATGCGGATGATTCGGCGGTGGTCCTGGTCGATCAGTCGCCACTGTGGCGCCTGGAGTTTGCAGATCGGCAGTGCGTAGTGGATGGCAGACAGAGCCATCGCCTCGTAGATGGTGCAGGCGAAGGCAGCAGGGCAGCCGTTGCCGCCTGCGAGTAGTTGGCGCACGGCCGATTCCACGCGACGCGTCGTCTGGCGTACACGTCGCACCGCCGGGAACCATCGGAGGCGATTGTCTATCGTCAGGCCGAGGTAGCGGACGTTGCTACTCCAAACTATTGGTGCACCATCCAGCTGAAGGCACGGAAGACGTCGTCGGGCTTCAGCACGAGGGTGGACGACGAGGGCCTCGGTTGTCGGCGCCGAGATCGTGAGGCCGATGTTTCTCACGAAGGCGGCCACACGTTGGAGGGCCTCCTGCATGCAAGCGCGCACCACCGAGCACTTTCGGGTCGGTCCACGCACATACAATGCGACGTCATCAGCGTACACCACTGCGCGAACAGGGAACACAGCCGTTTCTGGTAGGCACTTGACGAGCGGCGCGAGCACCAGATTAAACAAAAACGGGCTGAGGACGCTGTCCTGTGGGACGCCACAGCTGACAGATCGCGGCGCACTTGTCGCCCCGCCCACGCGCACAGTAAACGTTCGGTCAGGGAGGAAGGCTTGAACGTAGTTCAAGAGTTTGCCCTCAACGCCTAGCGCACGCACAGCACTGAGGATAGACGAGTGGGGGAGCGAGTCGAACGCCGACTTTATGTCAAGGAGGAGTAGGATGGCCATTTCTCCATCGTGAAGGGCTTGCTCGATGGTGCTCACGACTGCAGCAATGCAGTCGATGGTCGCGCGATGTGGCCGGAATCCACACTGCTCTGGTGGGAAAGCTTTGCGCACCTGCGCGATCCACTGTAGCCGGCAAAGGGCCATCTCCTCCATAGTTTTGCCCGCCACAGAAGTGAGGGAGATGGGCCTGTATGACGTCACCGAACGCGGCGGTTTGCCTTGTTTGAGGACAGGGATCACAGTCGCGGAGCGCCATTCTTCCGGGAGGACAGGACTGGAGAAAACTCCGCTGAATACATCCAACAAGAGTGGGCGCTGGGAGGCATCCAGGTTTCTCAACAGCTGATGTGTGATTTTTCCGCTCCAGGGGCGCTGCGCTTGCGCTTTCTGAGGAGAATCCGTTCCAGTTCGTAGAGGGAGAAGTCTTCGTTGCAGAGAGAGCGAATGTCAGCTGAGGTGATGGGATCCACGGGAGGCAGGGGGGAGAGCGGGGGTGCGGCGTTTGTCGTGACACCGCCAGCGCTCCCCGCTCTAAAGGGGGAAGGAGGCGCGAAAGAGGCGGCAAGCAGTTCAGCAAGCTCCCTTTCAGTGATGCCCTGCGCAACGGCTATGGCGAGCACTGGTTAGCGCAACACTTTCGGATTTATCAGGACGCGCATGATGTGCCAGCCGCGGCGACATCGGCGTGGGTCACTCAGAGAGGAACAGACGCCCGTCTAGCTGCGGTCGCGTAGCCGCTGCGCGTGCCGCCGGCACACAGCGTCGAGTCGGTTGTACTCTGTCCATGCGCCGGGGACCGAGGAGCGCAGCGCCCGCCGCTGTGCTCGCTGGTGCCCTGCGCGGAGGTTGAGCAGCTCGATGTCAGGGCAGGGCGTGCCGGCGGGAAGAACACAGCGCGTTGTCGCCCGCTCAGCACAGTCCGCGATGCGCGAAAAGAAATCATCACTGCTCTTCACGCTCGCGCACAGTTCACGGAAAAGTGGCCACCGTACAACACTGCATTCACGAAGAGCACCACGGCTGGGGTGGCACGGAAGGAGTGTGTTCGGCTAGTGATCAGAACCAGCAGTGTCAGCGTGGCGTTTCCACTCGTAGGAGCAGCGCTCTGACACCAGCGCCAGGTCAATCACTGTCGAGGCCGCACTGCGACGGATGAAGGTGGGTTCCCCGGAGTTTAGTACGAGGAGTTCCACCGAACTGATCGCGTCGCATAGGTCCCTACCGCGCGCATCCGTGGTACGGCAACCCCAGCTGACGTGGTGCGCGTCGAAGTCTCCACACCGTACGTGGTCACGCGCGAGCACGGCGACAAGGCGCGGTACATACGCGCAGCTGGCCGCGACGACTGGGCGCACATAAACACTCGCGACGGAAGTGTCCACGCCGTCAACAAGGACCGTGGCAGCAACGCACGCACTCGTCGCACAGCATAAATTTTCTGTGTGGACAAGCACATGAGCGAGTGTGTCACGAATGTACAAACCGGCGCGCGGCTTCCCGGGCGGGTGGGCGGTGTCACAGCACGGCACACTATTGCACTCAGCCAGCGCACACTGCGTGGAACTGCTCTAGCTGATGTAGCCGGGCAGCGAAACGTCCTCCAGGCGAACATACGTCTCCTGCAAAGCAAGGACGCCGTAATCGCACAAGGGAAGAATCGCTGCGAGCTCTGCTTGACGGCGACGCAGGGAGCGGCAGTTCCACTGCAGTATGCGTGCCCTTCGCTCAGGTTTAACACTCGTCATCACCGATGAGGGCCAGGTGAGTGGCCAGCGCTGCAGCGCAGAGCGGGCGGACGGGGCAGCCGGTAGGTAGGAACTCCATAGCAGATTTTAGCGCTGCTAGGACGGCGATGATGGAGTCCTGCTTGTCACTGGTGCACGTGTCGGGAGGCGTAGGGACGCCAGGTGGAGGCTGCATGCGTGTCGCAGAGGGTCCGCCAGAGGCTGCCGCATAGGAGAGGCCTTCCCGAACAGTACACGACTCCGGAGCTGAGCGGAAGTTAGAGAGCTTACCGCGCGCAATGGCGAGCGTCTCGCTTCTCGATATGGGCAGAGCCGCCTCAGCGCGCACCTCGAGGAGTCGACGCTCCTCTTGCCATCGGGGGCAGCGTGGTTCAGTGGCTGGATGGGGGCTGCCGCAGTAAAAAACATTTAGGAGTCTCGGCTGCGCATCCGGCACGGGGGTGGGGACCACCGCAACGCACTTTAGGTTGCTTATGTTGAGCACTGGGAGAGCGAGAGAGAGAGAGAAACAACTTTAATAAAATAAGGCTGCTTGCTTGCTGGTTACCGTGAGTGGAGCTCCTTTTCCAGGGCCCCATTGGTTATTGCGGCTCGCCGGGCCCGGTCAAGAGTCGCCGGTTGGCTTCCCAAGTCCGGTTTGGAGAGTCGCACCTGCCGCGACCAACTGATGAGTGCGTGTATAAGCAGCGGCGAGAGGGCGCCTGCCGGACACTGCGTGTATTGTGATACGTTGTGTGTTCGAGTGTTTGGTGGCGTGGCGCGCGCACATTTGCCGTATTGTAGTTCGGGGAAAATTTAGTGAAGTCTATGTACGTGTGGGTCGATGATTGTTCGTATTCAGCGCCAGTCCCTTAACACGTTTAGGTGCCCCTTGCTGTTTAACTGCGTAATTTTGCAGAAACGAAGGCCAGTCATACGTGTGTGTTGGGGATATACAAGGTTGAGGTCTATATATAAGGCGATCTGTCACGCGAGCTCTATTCTGTTCGCTGCACATTGGGAAAGGCAGTGCGGACACCCAGTAGCAAGAGCCATAGTTTTGAAAGCCAACAAGCACTGTCAAAGAGACATTCGCTTGAAATATAGTCTAGTATGCGCGGTTTTTATGCTGTTATCTGCGCACTATAGCAAGAAGAAACGTCCGAAAGGTAGCGGAGGCGTACGAAAAAATATTTTACCATAAGAAACAACGGGTGAATTTTGCGATGATCAATTTTTGCGAGAGTATACTTTCTCCGAAATGAGGTTCCGGCGTCCGCTTGCGAGTATTACTGTGTTCCGAATGGGTTCCTCGTAAGCGGCACGAAATGTGCCGCCGTCTGACACGTATGTAAAGAGCAGCTGCGTAGAGAACGACGGAATTCAATTCAGCGGTGGAAATCACGCTCCCAGAGATTTCTGTCAAACGCGGTTGCAATATCAATCTTTCTTTTCCTTTCTTGTTCTCACCAGCATCCATCAAGGCTATTCCAAGAAGTCCTGTTGCTACTATTTTGCTTTTCGCTATTAGTTGGCAGCGTCCTATAGTGTGCGTTTCTATTTCAGTATTTTAAGCCCTGGAATATCGTTCAGGAGCAGCCATTTTTCTGCTGTTGCACGTTTCGAGATATGCTCTAGATATGGAGCACCACAATATTCTGACAGCTTATAGCGTCGCCATTTCGCGATTCTTTGCAGCCGTTATTTTTCTTGGTTACGTTTTTATTGTTTCTTACCGTATTGTAAATCTAGCCTGCCCTCGCGCTATTGTTTTTCGTTCCCAACAACTGTGATCAGATATCATTCTTCCTTGAGTTAGTAGCGCTGCTCTCAGGCTACAATTTGTTTTTTAGCCCACTGCTGAGTAATGACTGCGTGCTCCTGGACAAGATGCAGACAGCAAGTGCACGAAGCGCTTTGCCAGCGTTGGATGCCATTAATCTAGTTCTCGTGCGCTTTTAGAGGTGCAGTGATTGAGAGCTCAAACACCAGCACCACGGCTTGCCAACAACAGCAGCGGTTGTTTCCTGATGGTATCAGAAACCGTTCTATGTTACACTGGAATATGAGACGCCTGATGTCAGGTATTTTGGATATACCTGATATATGATATTTTTGGTATACCACAATGGCGCCGATCACGTTGACGGTGATGACAACTGCTTGACAACCACTGCAAGAACATCAAAGACAAATCAGTGAGTGGGATCTTTGAGATGTTGTAGCTTAGCGTAAATAAATTCAGTCCTTTTTGCTTGGGCTCCGTATTGATCAATATTTCGCGTTGACCGCATTCCTTCGCGCCAATCCCTTTGATCAAGTTTAGAGCTCACCGATTCGCTGATCTGCCTGTGTACACCTTCCAGAAATGTGCTACTTAAAAACTATTCAACTCTCTAGCGTCGACGTCAAACTCGGAGTTCAGATTGAGAAATGCTGGAGTCTATTTAGCAGGTAGTTTGTAGGGCATCATGCGAGGAAATCCCGTGTCCGTGGTTACAGCATACCTTCTTATTATTGATATTGTTAATATATTGTTACTGTTTAATAGAAAGAAAAAAAATAGTGCCAGGTCTGTCGATATTATTGAAGTTTGCAACGTGAGCAAATCGTGCTACCAGGCTTGGGGCTTTCGCTATTAAATAGGAAGGAAGGAAGGAAACAGAAAAAGGAGAAGGCAGGGAGGTTAACCAGAAACCCTTCCGGTTGGCTAGCCTACACTGCGGGATCGGGGAAGGGGAATAGGAAGACGAGAAATAGAGAGGAGGGAAGAGGGGGAAAGAGAGAGAGAGAGAGAGAAGAGATGCAATGCATTCAATACAGCGTGCGGGATTGCACCACAAGTCAGAGGCGTTCGCATAAGCTATTAAATACGCTCAGCAATAACTAACTAGATGTTCTTGCAGAACGACTTAACGCGGCACTAACCACAAGAGCCAAATACACTTCGCTTATATAGTCTTAACTATCTGAAATGGCATGAACAATGACATTTTAGGGCATCAGCATCACAAATGTATATAATAGAGTATGCAAGCGGTTCAACCACTTTACTCATGGTAGGTCGCTGAGAGTAAACACAAAAACCGGGAATTTTCTAGCAGGAACTGAAGAATAGCCACTAAGTACTCGTAGAGAAAGCATAGCGGGTTTCCACTTTAAAACCCGTATTTGAAGCAATATTTTCCACTTAACTGAGCAAGGATTTCACCGAAACTATATTCATTATTGTTGCATCGGTTCACCGAAAGAAGCAAAGTTCGGTGGTTTTACGTACCAAAACCACGATGTGGAGGGCATGTAAATGCAGCAGTGGTTGTTGTTGCCAACAGTATAGTTGTTAGGCTCTTATCATAATTATCCGCTCCTTTCTGCTCATTTTTCTGTGTTCTTAAACCGGAAGGGTATGCCTCGTCTAACGAAACTTTCATCCAGGCGATCGCCCATTTTGAATCCATTAGCGATTTCTAAGAACTTGGTGGAGAACTTTTCCTATAGGGAATTGTGCTCCAATCATTAAAAAAAATGTATTGAAAATTTGAAATAGTGCATTATATCTCTTTACACGGGCGTCGTTAGTTCGCGTGTCGTTCGCTTTGTAATATGCAAGCTTCCCAAGGCTGTGGCCTGGGGTCTTGCTCAAACTCGACGAGTACAGGAACTTCCGGGACGGGAAAGTTTCGACGAGTTCTTAATGCACGAGCGAACTATCGTGGGAGAAAGCATCCTGGCTGGTTAGAAGTAAAAAAAAAATGGTAGTGAAACACGGAGCTATAGGCGAGACCTGACAAAAGGAACAGTCTCGTTGACTGAATAACCTCTGCGAAAGCAATGCTGTCAATGGCCTCCCAGTTCACAGTTGAACAGCCAAATTTCCACGCATGCTCATTTTCTTTCACTGCTTTCTTTCTTCCATTTTGCTTCTTTTAGTGCGAAACGTATTTCTCTAGGGGAGGATTCATAGGCGTGCGCGGGTTGTCCATTGGGTTGGTGTGGGAGCTAAGTTTCACCGCAGCCCCTCTGCCCCCTCCCCCCCCCTTCCCCGCCTGGCCGAGTCAGAAAGAAAACGAGCTCCGCAATCGATGCACAACTGAAAATGAAGCGGTGACGTGTTTCTCACAAAAGCCTACCATTGGTCCCCGACTTTCTGGAGGAAACGTGGGGAGTAAACAGCTCTTTGAGTGCAACATCACGGGTCCTTTCTCGCCATTACTGTAAAAAAAAGAAGAAAAGAACAGGCATAGCCATAACCTTCGGCATCAAAAAATGACGTGCAAGGTCCGGCTGAGCAAATTTATGGGGCAGAATTGGCGCCCTACTTTCGATTATTAGGGGTGGGGGCGGCCGCCGACCCCCAACCTTCCCTCCTTGCGCACACCCATGGGAGGGTCTATTTGCAGCTCAATAGCTCCAGGTCAAGTGACCTGAGCAGGAACGTCACGCATGACGTCATAACACCGCCGTACAACAGTTTGTCTACGTACAGTAGACAAACCCAGCGTCGATTAGAGCGGTGCTTTTAGTATTGCGAAAGGGTAAATTTTAATGATAGGAGAAATATCGTTTTTTCTTTCAGTTTTTATTTAACTCTCAGGAATTACTTCAAAGTCCAGTTTTTCTCCTATAGGGGCTGTCCAGTTTGATTTACTCCACATAAAAGATACAGATGGCTGGCTTTACCACCGTCTTTCCGTTCATGGCAACGTCTGAATGAATTTGTGAATGAATGAATAAAGCTTGTTTCAAAAAAATTCGGCAGATCCCACGTACCGTGGGAATCGATGTTATGCTAAACATGCGCAGGAAGGTGAGTGCGTCGCAGTTTTTCACATTGAGCGAAACGTTACGGAATGACGCTAGAGAAATGTGCAAATGGTATACGCACGCACATATCTTGAAGAGTCGCATATGTGTTATATAACCAGTTGTTTACAGTTGCTTAACGATGCCAACAGCAGCATAGGTGTTACCAACACCAGACGCAGTAAGCGGATATGTAGTGCTTATATTCTTCAAGCACGAATTCGAATAGTACAATGAAAGAACACAGATGCACAGGACAGGCGCTACTCGCAACCAAGCTTTACTTAGAAAAGTGTCCCTAGATATATACAGAGCCGAGTGGCACGCGCAGGCGCACTGCACGAACGGTGCAGTCACACTTGAAGTTGTTAGAGTTGCGTTAAAGTTGTTATGCTTAACTTATCCGTTATGGCGGAGAACGCACGCACATTTCACAAACCCGTGTGCATCTGTGGAAGGGGTTCTTGGCAGTTCTTGAATGAGGTCATCATCACCGTGATCAGTGAGCACCAGCAGCTGGACAGGACTTTTTATCGGATCCGTTCGTGATCGCGGTTACGAACGGTCTAAGTGTAGTGAAGTGCGAGGTATAGTAGAGCTGGTGGAAACCGCGGATGGCTTTTACGAAGAAATGATCTATGATGCCTCCTGTCCTCTTCGTGGCACCGAGGTCTTGTGATGCCCTGTCCACATCCAAGCCGTCTTTCATGCCGTCTAAGAACCAGGCGTTGTTGGGTTTTGATAAATCAATGCAGAAGTCACCGGTAATCATGAGGGGCATGTTCCTCTCGGCAGAGTTATTGTAGGAAGTAGTGGCCCCAGTTTTTGCGTAATCCACGTGGTCGACGTTGCGGACCACGTCGACGAGTGGATGGTAGCCCAACGTCTTCCAGGGGTGCTCTGTCTTCAGCTGCCTAACTTTCCTTGCGTCGCCGCTGTGGTGTAGTGGCTACGGTGCTCGGCTGCTGACCCGAAGGTCGCGGGGTCGATGCCGGCAGCGGCGGTCGCAATTTGACAGAGGCGAAATGCTAGAGGCCCGTGTTCTGGCCGATGTCAGTGCACGTTAAAGAGTACCAGATGGTCAAAATTTCTGGATCCCTTCACTACGGCGTCTCTCATAATCATATTGTGCTTTTGGGACGTAAAACCCCTACAATTACTAATGTTATTACTTTCATTCCGGGTCAATGTGTATGTTCGCGGGGCCCCGCCACGGTGGTCTAGTGGTTATGGCGCTCGGCTGCTGACCCGAAGGTCGCGGGATCGAATCCCGGCCGCGGCGGCTGCATTTTCGATGGAGGCGAAAATGTTTGAGGCCCGTGTACTTAGATTTAGGTGCACGTTAAAGAACCCCAGGTGGTCGAAATTTCCGGAGCCCTCCACTACGGCGTCTCTCATAATCATAGCGTGGTTTTGGGACGTTAAACCCCAGATATTATTATTATTATGTTCGCGGTTACTGTGTTGATTGAGATACGAACTCTGGTACGCTGGTATGTGCCACACGTGACTGAGGGAAAGAATTCGTGACGTACGCGACAGCTATTTCGCGTTATGAATGTCATCACGAGTCATCACTATGAAGTAGTGATGCAGAACTATCGATGGTACTATCGATGCTATCGATAGCTGAGTCACTATCGAACTATCGATGGTAAAGGATACTATCGATAGTGCTATCGATAGTAAGTACTATCGATAGTTTTAAATCAACAGCGCGAAGTCATTGCAGCATAAACTTGGTTCCCCGCGCGCGTGGTACATAGTAGAGCCGGAGGAGCAGGCTGAAGGGCTAGAAAGTTGACATGCTTGCGTTTTTCACCAGAGTGCTTCGCTGACACATGGTCATAAAGTCAGACTATTAAGCTGTAGCGGAAAGGAAGCCGTTACATGGGGTGGAACAGCGCGGCTTCAGTTTTATATTGTATTTGATGATTGCAAAATAAAAAAAATATCAAGAACTAAGTTTGTTAATTGTAAGATGTAACTGGTTGCTTTTAAATATTAATTTATTGATGAACATATGCCGCCATTTTCACTCCGCAAATAATTTCTCTCGATAAAAATTTCCTCATAAGTTAAGCAAAGCTTACAGTAGGCTATCGCAAATATTTTGGCAGTTTGGCCAGCCAGCAACAGCATCGCGATTCGCACCACTATGGATAGTTTGTCACGTGGTTGTGACGGTGAAGAATGCTGCAGCAAGACTGGGAAATATGAAGCTCTTTTTTTGGTCGAACTTGCGCCCAGAAAGTCAAAACTAAGAATACAAGCGATACACGCTGCGCATTGATTGCGGCGAGAACAGTCGCCGGCCGTCGAGAAATCTGACAATCGGTGGAACGCTTCGTCTTTTATACATTAGTCATCAAACCTTCCAGTGTAAGCTCTGGAATAAACTTGAATATTCGCGTCCGGCGCGTAAAGGCTTAAAATGTCAAACAATCGCGAAACTTCTCAAACATTGCGGCGCGGTTTGCGTCAAACGCAGTTAAAAGTCTGTGGGTGAAACCCGAATACATCAAAACAAAGCAATAAACACGCGTGGCAGTAATATCGCTACTAATATTACCAATGGTACTACCGATTCGACTATCGATAGTTTATCGATAGTAGTACTATCGATAGTTTGTTTACACTATCGATAGTTTCAAAGAAACTATCGATACTATCGATAGTAAATTTACCGATAGTTCTGCATCACTACTATGAAGACGACCGAGAGAGCACCCAGACGTAGGTGGCTAGATAGATAGATAGATAGATAGATAGATAGATAGATAGATAGATAGATAGATAGATAGATAGATAGATAGATAGATAGATAGATAGATAGATAGATAGATAGATAGATAGATAGATAGATAGATAGATAGATAGATAGATAGATAGATAGAAACGCCCAAAGTGCCTGAGGTTCGCTAAGAAATGCTTCGCATTTAAAAAGAAAATATGGTATATAAACGGGCGGCAGTACGATCCACGTACCACTGACGCTGAATTCTGGACGTTCCGAAAAACCTCACCCGAGGAATGCAAATAGATAATGGTGTCGTTGGTCGATAATCTTCCCTACGAAATCCAATAATGCTATACAGAAAAGAAGATTATCGAGAGGACGAGTCGTTTGTACCAGGCGGAGCGACGCAGTTAATAGAAAACCGTTCCTAGCACAATCGCAATTCCTTGTATGTGCCTTTCTTTTTTTTTTTGCGCAATGCCATTTACGCTTTCGAATGAAGGAAAGAATGCCGTCTGTGAACTTGTTATCTCTGGACTCGGATGAACTCTTCCGTCGCTTTCTGTTTTCCTTGCTTACGGAAATTGGAAGCCGTATTTCCCGATTCACGAGCTAGTGCAAGCTACCACTGCGTCGCAGTGTATCCTTCCTGGAGCAAATGGGTTCCGCACGCTCTTGAAGGGCTGTTTCCGCGCGCAGCTAGAGTTAATCTCCGCATTTCGTGGAATCGCTGCACTCGACAGAACTACTCTACTGATCTGCTCTATCGGTCTCTGCCGGTATCGTCAGAATCGTCGGTGCTCTAATAGCCATTGTTACAGTGACAAGATTAGAAGCATTATATATAGGCAGGATTTAGTTCAGACAACAAAAGTTTCGGCTACAAGGGCAGAAAGGCAGATGTGCTCTGTGTGTGATATACATAAGTCTAAAGGCATAGCGCAGTGCTTAATGTTCCAGAGAAATTATTTCATGACACATTCGTGCAATTATAAATTTAAAACGGCAACTTTCATTTGCCCTCTCATACCGTTAAGTTGGAAAATATAAACGCATAAAAAAGATCAGAGTTTCTTGGGAAGGGCGAAGCAACGACTTCGATAGCAACAAACTGAAATGTCGTACGAAGTAAGGCTAGCAGCCAGCTCTTTTGGATTGGACCTTGCATAACTCTACAAAACACTGGTTAAAACGAATGTGGCCGCTCCAGGGAGCGAAGCGATTTGCTGCGGCTGTTTGTACACTTAACACGAAGGGGCGAGAGGACATCACGTCTACGAGCCGTCTAGCGATGTCTAGGAGATAGCGCGTGCGCCAGTGCTCGCGACCGCGCCCTTATGATAAATGTTCGTAGTTGATGCTCAAGTTTCAGCACTTCCCCCTCCCAACTGGCGAAGGAAGACGAGCGGGGCGTTTGATGTCTGCTGGAAGAGCGGTCCTGAGCCGTGCGCCCATGACGGGAGGCAGAAAATAAGCATTTCTGAGCGAACTTCTGCGACTTTGAGCGTATCTATCTATCTATCTATCTATCTATCTATCTATCTATCTATCTATCTATCTATCTATCTATCTATCTATCTATCTATCTATCTATCTATCTATCTATCTATCTATCTATCTATCTATCTATCTATCTATCTATCTATCTATCTATCTATCTATCTATCTATCTATCTATCTATCTATCTATCTATCTATCTATCTATCTATCTTAGCCGCCTACGACTTTGTGCTCTCCTGGCCGTTTCGTTAATCGGATGTATACCAAAATTGGTCTGTCATAACATGGCCTTATTACGAACATAAATGACAGGTCATATCATGAAAAACATGACACGCATGTCATGAACAGCATGATTTACATTCCACGGCCTTTGGGCTCCCTGGCCATTCCGTTAATCTGATGTATACCAAAATTGGTGTGTCATAACATGGCCTTATCACGAACATAAATGACAGGTCATATCATGAAAATCATGACACGCATGTCATGAACAGCATGATTTACATTCCACGGCCTTTGGGCTCCCTGGCCGTTCCGTTAATCGGATGTATACCAAAATTGGTGTGTCATAACATGGCCTTATCACGAACATAAATGACAGGTCTAATCACGAAAATCATGACACGCATGTCATGAACAGCATGATTTACATTCCACGGCCTTTTGGGCTCTTGCGGCCGTTCCGTTAATTTCATATATACCAAAAATGGTATGGCGTGACAAGAGTTCATGACGAACATAATGACAGGTCCTAACATGCAAATCATGACGCGCATGTCATGTGCAGCATGATTTACATGACATGGTCTCGGGGCGCTCGCGGCTGTTTAAATGAAGGGATACATACGAAAACTGGTATGAGGAGACATTGCTGTATGACGAACATAACTGACACGTGGTAAGATGAAAATCATGATATGCATGTCATGTATGACATGATTTACATGCCACACTCGTGGTGCACTCGCGGCCGTTTCGCTAGATTGATATACACCAAAATTGGTATTGCGCGATGTGACTGTGTGAAGAATATGAATGACAGTTGGTAAGATGAAAACTATGACATGCATGTCATGTGTCATGATTTACATGCCACGCTCATGGTGCATTAGCGTCCGTTTCGCTTGCGCGATATACACCAAAATTGGTGTTACGAGACACGACTGTATGACGAACGTAAGTGAGACGTGGTAACATAAAAATCATGACACGCAAGTCATGTACGCCCTGATTTACATGCCACGCTCATGATGCGCTAGCGGCAGTTTCAGTAGATTGATATACACCAAAATTGGTATTGTGCGATGTGACTGTATGAAGAACATGAATGGCAGTTGGTAAGATGAAAACCATGACATGCATGTCATGTATGTCATTATTTAATTGCCACGCTCATGATGCATTCGCGGCCGCTTCGCTAGCTCGATGTACACCAAAATTGCTATTGCGCGAAGCGACTGTACGACGACGGTGAATGAGACGTGGTAACATGAAAATCATGACATGCATGACATGCACGACATAATTTACATGTCATGCTCATGACGCACTCGTGCCGTTTCGCTTGCTTGACACACCAAAATTGGTATTGCGTGACGCGGCTGCATGACGAACGTAAATGAGAGGTGGTGGCATGGAAATGATGACATGCAGGTTATGTATGTCATGCTTTACATTTTTTCAGACGGATGAGAAATCTTGCCATTAAATTCTTATATGAACACTGTCAGTGTGTGCAATGCTATTATTTAGTTAATCGATAGAGCTTTCTAAAATATTACCTGAAAAAATACGCGCATTTCGAAATGATCATGAGTGGAGAGTCAATCTTGTGTATTGCGTATTTCGTGTCCGTGGCGCGCTTTTCAGAGCGTCCTGGCTAAGCATTGCGGAAAGAAAGAAAGGAACCTTCGTAACGTGGGAGAACAAAAACAGAATTAAAAAAAGTCAAACGCATAGATTGCAAAAAAGGCGCTTAATAAGCATACCTCATAATGCGTGCTCGTGGCATACCCTCAGGCAGACGCGCACGCCACCACATCATCAGCAGTCAACTTTTTCCCTCCAAAAAACTAGCTTGTTCAGCTGCTTTCGAGAAAACGAGGGCTCAGATATGACCTGTCTGGATCAATGAGTAAAGAATGGAAGCTTGGTGTACGTCGCTATATTGTATAGATTGCGTGCCATGCAGGAAATCAAATAAAGAACGGCGTGGGAAGGTGGGGAACCGCCTCAAGAAGCACTGTTAGTGTTCTTTCATTATAAGCCCCCGGGCCCTGCCGCGTCGGACGGCCTGGGTTATAGCTTGTGACGTTTCTCAGAGACGTTCAGCAGGAAGTTGAAGCTTTGAGAGTATTGGTTTTCAGCTTGTCAGAATTTAAGCGTTTTGTGGTAGTCTTCATATCGCTGTCTCATCACCTTTAATTCAAACGCAATAACCAATAACAGAAAATTTAATATCCTAAAATTCTTATCTGCATTGAACGTCATCTCTTTTTCATGCTATATACTATATCAATATGTATGAGCCCTACCGCGGCCAGTATCTTTTAATCGTTCTATACACGTATAAGCTGCTTCAGACTTTCGCTCGCACTTGAGTATGTTTTAGAGAAGTTTTCTTACAGGTCCTGAGTTTGTAGGCTTTTTGTCCACTCTATAAATTTGCTTCGCAAACGTCACGCAAGCTGTTATGCAAGCACTTTCAGCCATTGCGAAGGGCATGGAATCCGAGTCCGCAAATACAGCGCCTCGCGCTGCACGCTTGTAACCGTAGCGAAATCAGAGATGGGGAAAATCAGTCCCCACAAGGTATGACCCCATAGAAAAACTCACAGCTTGATCTGCCTCCCTTACTCCTTTCAGTCTATCTCATTGTTATTTTGCTCTTCTCCTTCCACTCGTACAGGGTAGCTAACTACAAGTATATCTAGCAAGTGGCCCTGCTTATGTGTACATTAGCTTCCGTGGAAGAGCGTTCTTTTTCTACCTTCAGAAAAGGGGCATTCAGCCAAATAACGTCCACAGCCAGCTCTAGCAAGAGGCAGGGGCCCACTTTCATTGCGACAGCATTTCCGAATGAGAGAACTAGCGCTGCTTCCTCATTATAAGCCGGCAAGGAGACTGAGGCAAGCCCTCGGATTGTGAGAGACGGGGGAATTGGAAGCGACGCAATTTGGCGGCCCACTCGCAGCTAAAAGCGCATGGTGGTTGCAGAGGGAGAGCGAAAGGCCTTCAGAACAACCGGAGGCATCCGACTCGGTTCCTGGGGGATGATCAGGGGAGACAATTCGGAACGCGTAATCAGCAACGTGATTACGATGTGCGTTAATCCGTAATGAGTGACCCCCATGCTGCGTCCCCGCAGAGCTGATAACTATAGGGAACGGGTTGTGGTCGTGTAAACTTTGTTAATTAAGTCGCCACGCTAGTCGTTTGTTCTGGGATTTTGGAAAGGAGAGAATCTTTGATCTGCAATCTGGGCTTAGTTACGCGGAAGTCGCTCTTAATATAGGTTTGTCGCTAACGAGACGTTGAAGTTATTGAGTTATACTTTGAACCGTTGAAGAACAAGGCAATAAACAACCTGTCAGGTATCCGCTAAATATTTATTTGTTTTAACTTAAGTGTGCGGATACCCGCTGCGGTGGTCTAGTGGTTACGGTTTTAGAGTGCTGACCCAAAGGTCGCGGGATGGAATCCCGGCCGTGGTGGCCGCATTTAGGTGGAGGAGGAATGCTGGAGGCCCGTGTGCTTAGAGTGAGGTGCGCATTGGAGAACCCCAGGTGGTCGAAATATCCGGAGCTCTCCACTACGACGTCCCTCATAATCATATCGTGGTTTTGGGACGTAAAACCCCGGCAAATATTATTGACTGAAGTGTGCGGATGTCCCAAGAGACATACTTCATAATGAAAACGGGAAACTACTATGCTCACATTCTTTGACATCGAACGTCGCCGTTTCACTTGTTCTGGATCATAGTAATTAATTATGGGCTAATTGTCATATGGCGTTCGCGAAATGAAGCTGACGGGGAAGATTGTAAGAGGCAAATTTGGGGAACAGTTTCAGCACTCGAAGCAATCGCTCTCCTAATTCATTGTAGAACCAGTTCGGGGATCATTACAGCTCCTGTTGCTCGCGATTTTTCAGCAAGCTGTGCAAGTTACGGGTGAAAACATAATTGCATTAAAGTGCACTCAAAGCAATCAATGGCACAGCCGACTCTCAAATAAATTGTAACTAAATGGTGCTACCCGTGCACGAATGCACACGAAGCTGAAGTCAGAGCATCGGGCAAACGTCCTAGATAATAGCTTTCAAGTTTAGTGGGTGGCCATCAAGTCCCCATGCTGCAAAGTTGACTCTATTAAAGATATCCGTTCGCTGACGCGCTCTTTCGAAAGCTGGAGTTGCACGCGGGTTTCGCAACGAAATTAAGTGCGACAATTTTCGACTAACTTTAACGCAATACGCATTTAGCACTGCGAGTTGTCATTGTGCAATGTAGAAATATACGCTGCGATTCCGGGTGTTTTAAATAACGAGCGCACTTAGTTGGGAAGTCTCTTTGGAAAAACACTTTCGTGAGTTTGAAACCTAACTTGTAAATAAAGCACGGGACAATATCACAGAGAGAGTCAAAGATATCATTCATGGCCTCTGAAAACATTTGCCTGGTCACACGCTTTGCATGCTACGTGTATGCAAAGGCAACACGCTACCGGTTAATTGTATAATTAAGTACATTGTTAGGTGTAAAGATAAAAACGCCCTAGTTGCTTTCGAGGCACTTGCTTGATAAACCTAAAGCAATTATCTGGCTATTTGCAGCTGAGCGGACCAACAAAAAGAGAAGCATTAACCCTCAACATAAATTGGTTTTTCTTTTCATAATGATGCTGACGTAGTTTCGCTGGTTTATCATTTTTATTGCGCACAGTGACTAGGAAAACAACATAATAAACAGGAAAGAAAGGAGATAACACGAAAATGTGAGAAGTGGTTGGCAGCCGGCAATTATAGTGACTTTTCGGGCGTAAGAATTTCTTTTTACTGGCATTCAAGCTACTGTAAGGATCCTAATTGTTTCTGAGCAATAAGAATCGCACCAGCCGTGATCATCATAACCAAAAGTGACCGCTGGTGGCTAATTAGTTTACATGTAGGGAATTAAGCGGATGTCATTGTGGTGCAGCTAGTCTTTGCTTTGCTTCTTGCTTTAAACGCGCCCACTCACTCGACTGCTGGACATAGCGTGTTGCTACGGTGTTCTTCCTAACTGTGTTAGGCCTCCTTTTTAGCCCGCTGGATTATACAGCGTTGTGCTCGAGGGATAAGTGCAATGGTACCACTGCAGTGTAGTTTCATTCTGAACCACCAGAAGACGCCACCAAGTCACGTTTGGAAAAACGAGAGGAAAATGCGCTCTCTGGCCGTCGCGACAGCGAAGAGCCTCTCCCTGCTGCAACTAATCCACTCTTTTCAGGGGCGCCGCTGCTCCTTTGAAAAGTTTCAGATGTGCTTGACGCCCCCCCCCCCCTCCTTCCCTCCCGCTCCCCCCCCCCCCAAAAAAAAATGCATGGCCCAGAGAACCTTCGTACTCCCATGCAACAGTCCAGAAAAGAGGTGCCTCTCTCTCTTGGTAGTATAACTATTTACGCGCTGAGCCACGCTGGCTGCCGCAAGGGCTGCTTTTCTTTTCTCCCCTTCAACGACGCCTCTTTCTATCGCTCCTTCTGTGATGACCCTAGCTCACTTGTCGCTTTCCCCAGCGGTGCGGCTCTTTCCACGGGAGGAACAATTGCGCTGCAAACCGCTCACGTAGGCTGCCAGGCCAGCTGCTCTCCGTGACATACAGTGCCGGAATGCGGGGTTGGGTGACAAGCTCTATCGCGGAGGCCACATCACAAGCGAACCATGAGACATCACATCCTTCCGTGTACAGTGTACATATGTAAATAATCCCCTCTGTCGCTGTGGTTTACTCCTACCTCATTTACTGATTGTCACTACGCAGTCATCTGCTTGAGCTAGGCAGCGGTCATCATAATAAACTCTCCTTTCCTTTGTTCCATTTCTATGTACTTCCTCAAGTAAACGGCCACTTACGTCTACCACTCTATATGCCGTTACACACCCTGACACTATGTACTGAAGATTTTATTTCTCTCGAGATAGAATTGACAGCAATATTTTGCAGAGAGAACGCTATAATTATGCAGTAATTATTGTCCAAATAATTATGGTGACATGAGGGCTTCTATTCACACTTTATGTATGATTTGCAAATGCTCACGGAAGTCCTGTTCTCGTATATATATATATATATATATATATATATATAAGCAATTTTATTTTACGTTTCGCTGGAGGTCTAAGCTTCATTAGATAAAGCTCGGACCCCGAGCGGCACGTAAATAAAATTGCTTAGCACGCGTGTCTGACTTTTCTGAGAATATTTCACCGAACCTAGAAACCCTGCGTTGTTTCGGTGTATGAGCAATGAGGGCTTATGAGCGAATACGGCGCTGTGCGAACATCCCAAATCGTCGTGGTCACTCTTAGTTGAAGGAAGGAAAGGAAGAAAGTAATAAATAAGTCAAGTTGACAGTGGTGACGTATAGTGCGGCAAACAGTTCCTCTCGGCTCATTCGCTAGAGCAAGCAAACAAGAAAACGGGGAAAAAAGCGCCGTTTCGGCGGAGTGGGGCAGGTGCCGTAGATACGGGCGGGAAAAAAAATAAATAAATAACAGTAAATAAATAAAATAAAATAAAATAGAAATGGCAGAAAGGAAACAAAGCGCATAGTGCGGCTTCCGCGACGCGCCTTTGAAGGTCGCGGGGGGCATTGTTCCTTTGCTTGGACGGCAGCAATTACTCGCTGCGAGGGGTGCATCCATGGCAAAGCAAGCCCCGGTCCCCGCGCCTTTTGCGGTTACTTCCAGAGGGGGGAAAAAGGGTCGGTGTTCTTTTGTCGCTTAGCCGTTGCGTGTGTGTGTGGCGGGGGGGGGGGGGGGGGGGGGGCAAAGATTGTGCATGCGCGCGAGGCCGTTTGAGAACTACAGTTCAACCCTCATGTCTATGTCAATGTGGCGGCGTGGGTGCAGGAATCCTGCCCTGTTAGTGCGGCTCTCTGAGGCGCCTATGGTTGAAAATCTAGTGTGGGTGAGCCTATCCCGTTTGAAAAATGAAAAGGAAGAAGATAAGACTAAAACGAATAAAACGTAATAAATAAATAAATAAATAAATAAATATATATATATATATATATATATATATATATATGGGTCATTCCATGCCAAATCACCCAGCGTTTTCCGACCATCACAAATATGGCTGAAAAAATTTCCACGCTTTTCTTGAAGTTCGAAACTCGTTCTGCTCGTTTATTTCTGTTGCCAAAAATTTTCCGGCCTGTTTGTGAGAGTCTGTAGTTTTGCGGAGACTGAGCTAAAGGGCATCAAACAACAATTTTTTTTTTCAAATGACGTTTATGGCATGCACTCGATAAAATGGTATTTCCGGCAAGCTAATGAAGTGATGTAACTGTAAAAATAATGACTTATTTATGCATATCGATTCTTCGAGGGCTTTTCGCACGAGCAAAATTGAATAAAATTGCAAAGTTTGATATTTTTTTCCAGGAACAAGGCAAACTCAAAGGGTAGAAATTAATTATATACTGGAAGCCTGTTCGACATACTAGAAAAGAAAAATAATTTAGTCGTTGAAGGTGTAGCAAATCGTCTGAAAAAAAAAATTGCGAATTCCACTTTTTTTTTTAGAAAAGCTCTGTATTCATCGTCAAAAAACTTGCCTTGGGGGTTCGGACTAAAAATATGCACGATACTTAATTTGAAAGCTCTGTGTATTAGCTGAACATAAGCAAGTTACAAAAGGGTATGATTTTTTTAACTTGATAAATATTTTTTTGAAATTTTGTATCTCCACCAGCTTTTCGCCGACGTAACTCAAGCGGCATGAAGCACTCGCAAAGGCAATCTTCAGCCCATGCCCACTGACCAGGGATGCAGACGTCAAGCATGGTGCTGTCTATAAAGCAACCCCATTTCCTTTTCCATTACTTTATAGACAGCACCATGTTTGACGTCTGCATCCCAGGTGAGTGGGCATGGGCTGAAGATTGCCTTTGCGAGTGCTTCATGCCGCTTGAGTTACGTCGGCGAAAGGCTGGTGGAGATACAAAATTTCAAAAAAATATTTATCAAGTTAAAAAAATCATACCCTTTTGTAACTTGCTTATGTTCAGCTAATACATAGAGCTTTCAAATTAAGTATCGTGCATATTTTTAGTCCGACCACCAAGGCAAGTTTTTTGACGATGAATACAGAGCTTTTCTCAAAAAAAGTGAAATTCGCAATTTTTTTTTCAGACGATTTGCTACACCTTCAGCGAGTAAATTATTTTTCTTTTGTAGTATGTCGAACAGGCTTCCAGTATATAATTAATTTCTACCCTTTGAGTTTGCCTTGTTCCTGGAAAAAAATATCAAACTTTGCAACTTTATTCAATTTTGCTTGTGCGAAAAGCCCTCGAAGAATCGATATACATAAAAAAGTCATTATTTTTACAGTTACATCACTTCATTAGCTTGCCGGAAATACCATTTTATCGAGTGCATCCTATAAACGCCCTTTACAAAAAATGTTGTTTGATGCCCTTTAGCTCAGTCTTCGCAAAACTACAGACTCTCACAAACAGGCCGGAAAATTTTTGGCAACAGAAATAAACGAGCAGAACGAGTTTTGAACTTCAAGAAAAACGTGGAAATTTTTTCAGCCATATTTGTGATGGTCGGAAAAACGCTGGGTGATTCGGCATGGAATGACCCATATAATAATAAAAAGGCAAAGGTCAGATGTGGGAAAGATATACACTGAATACTGAAAAGTCGAGAAAAGATAAAACATAAAAAAGAAGAACATGTCAACAAAAAAATACACATAAGTACAGAATACGCAAAGGTGTCCGGTCGGTCCGCTCCCCCAGATACTTGTTCGGTACTCCATTTTAGCATCCGGCACGAATTGCATGTCAGGATTCATTTCCCGTCTACTAACTTTTGCACGACCGAAGAAACGAGAGGTTCCCCATGTTTCATTTATGCCGTGTGTCACTGTTTCAAATTTGTGGATGAAATAGGACTTTCTTTGTTCCCGTTCACGAGTACTGCGGAAGCCTGACTGCAGGAGGGTGACACGTATTTTGTCGAATGAGTGTTCTGGCAAACTCAGATGTTTAGAGAAAGGGAGATTTGGCAGAGTGCGCGCGTGAGCTTTGTGGTTATTCAGACGTAGTCGTATATATATATTTACGCTGTAGAATTGACAGCGAACTTCCTGCGGCAAAAGTATCCAGAAGACATCGTTGTCACTGCAGTTGTGCTGGAACGTGAGACAGGGTGGTCTCACAGGAAGAAAAAGAAAGAATAAAGACGAGACGGCCTCCAGGATAGCAGTGATCTCTCTCCCGTTGTCAAAACCCTGCCGTTTGTGATAGTACCCTGTAAATGGCCGTGACGCTATTTCTGCGGCCCTTGTTGGGAACACGGCTCAGTTTTACCCTGTCCTGCAACACGGGGTGTAAGCAAACCCGTATGTCCTCCTTCCTTCCCCCGTGGAAGAAACGCGCCCAGTGGTTGTGTGTAACACCTCCCCCCCCCCCCCCACCTCCCTCCTCCTCCCCTCATTATACCCGACAGAACTTCTCGTTCGTCTGTAGGAGAAGAAAAATTCTATTTGACTAGGTGTGCTCCTCCTTCACTGTGTAACATATGCTTCCGAATGTAACCTAAGCTTCCGAATGTTCGAAAGACGGGTAGTTTGGCAGTTGCGTGCTACAACGCTGCCGCTCTGACCCACGGTGTCAAACCCGTGCCAACTGCCTAAGCAGCACAGTTTTCCCTGCTATACGTACCGTCATTTATTTCATTTGAATTGAAACTTCAGCTGGTTAGTATCAATTCGCCATTATACAAAATAGTTCCAAAGGATGTTGAAGAAAAGAACTTGTCTCTCTGAATCCCGAGAAGTCCTCGCTTTCTGCCCCCGCAGCTGTCGTATAGTATCGGAGAGGTGCACTCGAAGCCGACACGACGGGGGGCCGGCGTTCCCCTTCAATTGTGTAAGGTGGTCCATGAGTCGACTTACCCCTCGAAATCCACACCTGCCTGGCGCATTTGTGCGATGCGCCTTCCCAGCGCATTACACCGCAGCGGCCATGTGGTGTCAGGTTATAGCGAGCTAGTGAGACTTGTTGCTAGCCGAGTTCGTTGATGTCAGAGGGATACATGCGCCAAGCCGTGTCTCAAGCACGGGAGACAAAAATTACCACCTTTTTCTCCTTCATGAACCACTATATAAAGAGATACATATTAGCGCGAACAAAGAAACAAAGACTACAGAAAGAGTGGGAGGAAACAGAGAGGTTTCAGCGCCTGACCTTTCTGCTCCCTCCCACGTCCTTCTCGAGTGTTTATTTTTTGCTTTGCGCTAACATGAATCCCTTAGCGAAAGAGGCAGGCCCGGAGTTCGCACGACGGGAGGCCACCGTTACTCTCCTCGTGATTTACGGCCTGTGATTTGACCGGGACTCGCAAAACCACCCCTGTCTGACGTATTAGTGCAATGCGCCTTCCTAGCGAATTGCCATGGCTTACATGAACGCGATGCGCATCTGTCGCTTTCGTGTAAACGTGTTTTATGCACAACGATACCCACTATACTTTTTATAAACTTATCGTTTTCAAAAACGCTTCTCTTCTTGTCTGGCTACTAGGTGCAAGTCCCACTTCGGCTACGTCGGCTCGTCAGCCTTAAGATTCACGCAACGAGTTTACGACCCTCTATCCTCAGACATCGCAAGTTCTCAGCACGGCAGACTTTCCAAAGACGTTGAATTGTTAGCCCCTAACGTTTCTCCTTCAGGCAAAAGCGGCGGCAGATAAAGCACGAGCTGAGCAAGGAAAACAGAGAGGAGGTGTTCGATCGCGTTTCACGAGCACAACAGCATGCACTGCGCAGATATCGAGGAATAGCTGTTGATTTCAGCCGCCAGTGCAGCAACACAAGCCTACAGGCACGCGCCTAAGATTTCCGGCCGGAGGCTATCAATCGGATGTCACTGTCTTCCGACGGCAAAGCTGTGTTGTGTGAAACAATGTCATACTTCGGGTTTCCTGCTCACCACATCAGCAATGGACGCAAATTCCCGCTACAGCAAGAATTGCTGCGTAGTCACCGATATGGGCTGCGCACAAGGATATACAGCAGCGAACAAACCGGGACCCCTAGCGCGTATCACGCATGTATGCTACCTGCCGTTTGTAAAACCTTGCCTGAGGAGGTTCACTGAAGAAATAAAAAACTTAGGAGGCGTACTATTTAGGGCCGAAACATACAAATCCAAGTGCCAGAAGAGATGTAGACCATTCGGAAAATCCCAATGAATATGTACCCGCACATGCCACAGGGTGACCGCAAATACGGCCGAAGCTTACCACTAAGGCTTTTTATGTAAACTTTATTTGTGATTCTAGCAAACAGGTATACAAATTTCGGTGTGAAGTTTGCGATACTGGGCTGACAGAAACCGCGTTCCACACCACAAAGTTCAATAATTCAAAGCAAGAGCAATGAATCAGAGAAATACGCAAAGTGAGCTCGCAGTTCCTAGGCTGTAACCTCAGGCTGTCTAAAGGTGCGCGTGATAGAAGCGGGGGCGGAGGCAGGGTAGCGGGGGCGGAGGCAGAGTTCGCAAGCGCCCGCGTCCCTTTGGAGCTAGCTTGATGTAATTATGAGGAACGCCGCCATGGGGTACTGAAATATATACGCGGGTGTTCGTGGATTTCGTTGCCATGGAAATGCGCCCGTCGTAGGCGGAAATAATAATAATAATAATATCTGGGGTTTAACGTCCCAAAACCACGATTTGATTATGAGAGACGCCGTAGTGGAGGGCTCCGGAAATTTCGACCACCTGGGGTTCTTTAACGTGCACCTAAATCTAAGTACACGGGCCTCAAACATTTTCGCCTCCATCGAAAATGCAGCCGCCGCGGCCGGGATTCGATCCCGCGACCTTCGGGTCAGCAGTCGAGTGCCATAACCACTAGACCACCGTGGCGGGGCATAGGCGGAAATCGGACCCACGTCCTGAAGCGAAACAGTCCGATGCATAACTTGCCAAAGTATATGATACACGGCGAATCGGAGCGAGCGTATCCTGCCAAGTTTCCGCTTGTAGCCTAATCTAGCAAGTACAGAGCACAGCAAGCGCAGTTGAACGTGATGGGTTACTTTCGCGACACGCACTCCTACCGTGCCGTACACTCACAGGATAGATCGAGTAAAAAGGGCGTCTGTTTGTCCCGCAAGAATAATCGTCATCTGGCTTGCTTGCGTTTCCTTTCTTGAAAACTCGGCGCTGGCCACTTTTCTATCAGGAATGCTGTCACGCTGATAACGCACGCGCCGTTCGTGACTAGAAAGTGCCGGGCGCGCAGCGATAATGCAAGGAAAGGCAGGCACATTAAATGACGATTATTGTTGTGGGACAAAAAGAGTCCTTTTTTACTCGATCTATTCTGTGAGTGTACTTTTGCCCGGGGTAAATGCTGCGACGCATAAAGGAAAGGTAGCCGGTACAAAAGAAATTCGAGTGACCTACATTTTGTAGAAGTGGAGGTATAAATCTATTGTTAATTTAGTTAGTTTAACTGTGCGGTGTTTAGTTTGTTAGCAATGGCAGAAAGGAGCACACAGCAAGTACAAAACAGTTGTCGTGTCATTCCTATATATGTGTGCCTCATCTCGCATTTATGATGTTTATTGCTGCGGATTCATACGAACAAGCCCAGCAACCACACTTCTCAAAAACTACATTTTTTGTTAAAAAAAGGGGGAAAAAAGGAAAACTGAGGTGCTATTCAAAACATACTTCGCCCACGCAGATCTACTCAGTTCCTTCGCATCGCACGCGCACTGTCCGCTTTTCTGCTTTCTTTTGTCCGTCGTTGCACACCCCTCCTTTTTTCGTGGTCGCCTGAGTGGGGCCACAAACATACGCACACACACGAGGGGGACGTTCCAAGGGTACGGCTTTTCTTTTCACTTGACGACCCTCACCCCATACCCTCAGAGGACTTCACAGTTCACACCAGCTTTCACGCTCTCCCACGCAGCCTTCCGGAGGGCAGACAAAAAGAGAAGACTTACAGATGCTGGGGCATGGTTTGAAGTTAGAAAAGACATTCTCCCTTGAGGTAAAATGCTTTCGAACGCCACAGTCGGGGAGACGGGGAGCTTTCCAATTCAGCGCTTTCGTGTTGTCTGTCTAGGTGGCGCTAGAGGAAGATTTTCGTTGTAGTGATAGGAATAATGCAGATTTCTCAGTGTTCCTGCAGCATTTGTGTGTGATTAGTGTGTATAATTATATAAAGAGACCGTAACTGTTATATTTTAAGCTCTGCATGTTGAGATTTCAGCGCAGTTTGAAGATTACTCCGCTTTTGTTGACGTTTTCAGCATGAAAAATTACGAGAGTTTACGAGCTTCGTATCGCATTTCTGCTTACTTTATTGAAAAACGCTACGTCGAGGAGGTAGATCGGGGACCCTAGTTTCCTTACGTGCAAATTCGGCCATGGAAGTTCAGTAGCTTTCCACCAATATGGGCCACGGTAGGTCCCTATATTGAGAATATTGCCCACTTTAGATGAATATAATTTAAAAAGTAGCACGTGCACATCGATGAAATTGAGCATTCAGACGGAAAATCTTATCCTCTACATACGCCCCGAAAATGAACTTTCTCTAGCGAATAGTTACTGGACAATCTGCTGCGGAAGTTACTAAATTTGGCTGTTTTCAAAAGCTCAGCAACAAAAAAGTAGAAGTCCAGCATCAATTTGCTACGTTGAGAAAATAGGTAAATATGTCTTGAATGTGCTGCGCAAAGAACAGTGCTGTAACTGTTGCAGATTTTTCAAAAAATGGTCACTGCTGAGGCACAGTCAGCCAAAACCGTGTAACTTGCGCTTATTCTTGGCTATCCATCCCCAAATACTAATGGTTGACTTGTTTTTAATAAATATATTTGAAATGTACAAAGATCAAGCTTTTCAATGATATATAAGTCAACTATATGAAACACGGAGAACAGCCGCCGCGTCAGCTGGAAAAGTGACAAAACCGACGTGTTCGTGCCGCCGGAGTGAGACCGCCACCTTAGTTTCTGGAGTTGACCTTCAATTTCGCATGGAGTTGTAATATAAAGTCGCGCTATCTCAATATAGAGTTACAATATTTAAATATATGAGGTTGCACATGCGAACAGATAGGGAAAAGAATTCCTCTTCTGGGTGTTTGTTCTCTTATTATATTGATAATTTTGCCGGTCGAAGCTTCTAAATATCTGCCACCAGGATAATATTGCCCTGAATGCCAACCTTGACCAACATGCGAGCGATCATGCGAGACGATTTCTAAATATGACTTTTTAATTTTCTTTTTTTGCGAAAGCTTCGCGCAAGGCCCTATTTATAGCAGCCCGACAGTTCTAACTGAATATGTCTGGTACCTCGTCGTAGTGTTGATGGTGTCTTTTCCCGTTTCTTCGCTGAAAACTGTTTATTCTTTTTCCAATCAACTTTTACAAAGTAAGATTTACTACCACGTCGGGATAATAAGTCTAGTCAAATACTATGAATACGATCCGATGGTGTTACTAACAAAAGTAGTTACCAAATTTTATCTATGGTGCGTATGCTTGAATACACAGATCAAATGCGTATAACGAAATGTTTCCTCAAATAGGCATGAGGAAAATAGCAACGTGGTGTAAAGAGAAGCGTTCGATGCGTAAAGACACATATTCCTCGTATGAACATTTAAAGGTGTGACAAACGGTGCACTTTTAATTGGTAACTCGAGATTATGGACAGACGTCAAAACGCCAGCGTGTTAGGACACTTTCTTGGCACTAAAGACAAAATCGTAAACTCATGACAAGAGGTCCTAAACTGTCATCTCATCACCCCATGATTTCCAGTTCCTGTACTCTGCCTTTCTGAAACAGCAAAAAAAAAAACAAAAAAAAAACGTTATGGCCATTTATTTAGTTTTATGTTTGTATGGTTCGGCACCGTAACTCATAATTGACTTAGTTTGTCGGCGATTTAGCTCCAGGGAGCAATAAAAAAACGGAAAAAAAAGCTACAAAGACAATGAAATAGCTCAAAATACGCGCAAATCTTTATCACGCTCGCCAATGATGGTAGTTGAAGGGCGTATGTGTGCAGAAGTCCGCGAATTAGGGTGTTCTTGTTCTTTCTGCTCTGTCTTATCCATTGTTATCCTTTTATCCCAGCTCACGTGTACGGTAGCCAACCGGGCCAAAGATTGGTCCTTACCTTTTCCCTTCACTCTCTCTCTCTCTCTGTCTGTCGTGGACTGGTGGGCCGAAATAAACGAGACTGACATTCCCACTTGAAACAAAACATAGAGGAGAAATCTTGGAATTGTAGATATTAAAGATGTGGTTTGCAATTATGTAGCGTTACATTTAGCTCTAGTCTCGCGAAATTTTTTAAAGTTGCAAAAAGGCGTAGAAGCTTGCAATAGACATAAGGTAAAAGAGAAGTAAGACAAACCAAGAACACAAATAGCTTCTTTCGTCTTGTCATCGCGTATGTTCTCGGGTGACCAAATTATGGAGCCTTGTATGTTTTTGCGCTTGCCTTTCACGCATCTCTGCAGCGCGCTTTCGCAAGTTATTTTCTGAGATTATCCATTTCTGCGCGGCGTGTCAACACTTGAGCAGAACGTAAAGCAAGTGTCTCCAGAGGATGCCCCACGCGGAGTTTGCGAAAGTCACTGCGTCGCCGCTCTCCTGTGGCTGTCCATGCACAAACAGCTTTATGCCTTACTTGGCCTTGAGGGCTAGCTAAATAGGTATAAGGGTGCCGTGCTGAGTTATTATTTCTAGGAAAACGTGACGCTAGCCGTTCCGCGTAAAAAGTGCACTATTCGCATCTGACATTTCGAAACGCGATTGCAAATATTGAGTCTGTTGACAGCAGCTCGACAGGCCGCGCATGTTCGTGTCCTGTCCTTGTGGGATCTTAATTTGGAAAGTTTTCGAACACCGCTTCGAAGAATCGGATGTTAGGCAACGTTTCAGTGACGCAGTTCTCAAGTAAGCTCTCGACATGCAAGTTGCGAGACATAGAGGGCCCACTGCGGCTTACTTAGCGGAGGAGGTGCTGCGATGCTAAGCTCGCGAGGACGCCGGTTCGATTGCCGGCCACGGCAGCCGCACTTTTACTGGGGCGAAGAGCAATAATACGGGTCTAATCACGTTTAGGTGCACGGTGAGGAAACATGTAGCCAAATCTGTCGGCAGTCCCCCACTGTGGTTTGCCTCGTAATCGTTTCGTGCTTTTAGCACGCCAAGTGTGCCATCTGAAACAGAAACCAGGGAATCTTACACGATGTCGGATTATCTTGTTCATGGCACGGCTGATGGTATCTGACGTAATCTGTGACCTGAGTGGAGTCCACAACCTGTGAATTGAGTAGAGGGTAGTTCTGATAGAAAGATCTCTGAGAAAGTTTTGGGAGACACAGGACACAGGACCGAGGAACAACTCTTTCACTTTTTGGCCACTAGTGAGCTTATTCGGAGTAAGCGTCACACCACTTACAACGAAGACCCGCAGGTATAACAGTAAGTGCCGATGCGATTAGAAAGAGAGAGCGAGGATTCAGAGCTCGCTAGAGAGGCTTTTCTTTGGTTATAAGATTGCCCCAAAGAGTAGGGGAACTCATACAACTATGTTCACAATAAACTGAGCCAAACAAGAAGTGCTTATTTATTTGGCCCACTAATGAAGCGAAGAAGTTGCAACGACACGGTATACGAAGAGAACTTGGAGTCCCACACTTGCATATACTGGATGTATGAATAATAGGCCTCCGCAAGATAGCCCAAGAGCCATATATTTGTTATACTACCAAATGGGGGAAAAAGGAAAGCAGCGCTTTTTACGATGCATCATTATGGTGCTTACACCTCGTCTCATCATGGCCAAGTTCATTTCATTCACCTAACCATATTTGACGCTTGTTTATGAAGAGCCACGTTGATTGAAATTCGCTCAGGTTACTTACTTTCGCGCTTCTCAATCAATTTCCGATATCACCTCGCCAAAAGCTCTTGCAAGTTCATCGTTTTTTTAATGATCGTTCTGGCGCAGTGTTTATGGAAACGACAACCCATGATTCAACTGATGCATTTGTAGTTAAGGTTAGGGAAACGCTCCAAACCGGAAGTAACTTTCGCAAAAGCGTTTCTGAAGTGGAGTTAAGGTTCATTTTATGTTGCGGTCGTGTATTAGTAAGAAGCGCGTACTCTATCCGCGCACAGCTCAAGTACTTTATAAAAAATTCGGCAGATCCCACGCCTTGTGGGAATCGGTTTCATGCAAAGCAGTCAGAAAGTACTTTTATGCTGTATTTTATGTTTTTGAGCCAAGCGTGGTTTTGAGCCAAGTGTAGTAGTTGTGTGAACATCATGGACTTACCAGGCACGTCGACAACACTAGCGTTTAAAGCGTAACTTATGGTGCGACGTAACGTCAGCACTCACGTTAGAGCACATACGTCACTATTATCGAAACGAAGTGCACTTTACGGTGCAATGATGTGCATATCATACGTAACTTTCGTTAGCGTGTTCCTGCGGGACCGAGCAACCCTTCACTATAGCTTGCTGAATCATATGAATACAAATGTAGTGTTTATTATACTGCTATAAAAGCGGAGCCAACACTGGAACAACGATTCATTCATTCATTTTCATTTTCATTTTTATTTACCCTAAAGGCCCGTTGGGCATTACATAGGGGGGGGGGGGGTGAATAACTTGGTACAATGAACACAAAAATTGGATACACGAAAAAAGAATATAGCGGTGCTAATAAGACTAGTATAATCACTCTTGCATGAAGAAACGTACGAAGGTGAGAATGTGCAAAAAAAAAATATTACAGATAATACTGGCAGAAAAAGTATATACGATTCACCCACAAACGTGGGAAAAGCGAAGAAGAAAAAATATATACAGAAAACACTTGTAGAAGGAAGTGTGTACAATTCACTAAAAACATATATATGGGAAAAGCGAGCAAAGAAGAGACAAGTATTTCCAAAAAACAATACAACGATTTGGACATATATATATATATATATATATATATATATATATATATATATATATATATATATATATATATATATATATATATATATATATATATATATATATATATATATATACACTAAAGCGTGAGATGATTTATTTGATGGACTTGAATACATCGTAATAAAGCGAGAATGTGTCAGAATCTCTGAGAATGTTGTGGATATGTTAGTGGTTTATGCTAGGCAACAGGAATTTCTTTAGTGCCTCTGAAAATTTATCAGCATTTACTTCTTCAGCTATTGCTCTCGGCAGTTGATTCCACTCCTGGATTGCCAAATGTAGAAAAGAAAAACGAAGTAGAGCAGTACGGGCGAACGGTTGACGAACTTTAAACGAGTGGTCCAAGCGTGGAAACGTTGCATCTGGCATCGTTAATAATGAGGTAGTATAAGGCGTAGGGTTGTGATACAACTTATGAAAGAATGTTAAACGAGACACCTTCCGTCTACTTTGTAGTGTTGCAAGGTCAAGGCAGTCTTTGATTTTAGATACACTTGAATAGGAAGAATAATCGGAGACGATGAACCTGGCAGCTTTGTTTTGTAATGATTCTAGCCTTCTAATGAGGTATGTTTGATGGGGACTCCAAATAAATGAACAGTACTCAAGTTTGGATCGGACTATTGAGTTGTAGGCAAGGAGTTTTGTATCTTTATTAGCTTGGCGAAGTGTGCGACGGAGGAAACCAAGAGTTCGATTTGTTTTACCTAATAACCAGTCGATGTGTGTGTTCCAGTTCAAGTTTGAAGTTAAATGAACACCTAAGTATTTAAATGACTCGACCAGTTCAATTACCTCATTATTTATTGTATAGGTGTGCGACACAAAATTATTACAAGTAGTAAACCGCACTAGTTTTGTTTTACTATTGTTAATATTCATGTGCCAGTCATGACACCACTCACTCAATAACCTCAAGTCTTTATCTAATTCTTCGCAATCATTATGGTGAGTAACAGCACGATAAATAACGCAATCGTCGGCAAATAGACGAATTTTTGAAGTTACACCGATATGAATATCGTTAATGAAAATTAAGAACAATGTTGGCCCCAATACTGACCCCTGGGGCACACCGGACATGACAGGCTTAAAGTCGGACACAACGCTTTCAATCAAAACCGCTTGACGCCTGTCGCTTAAATACTCTTGAACCCAATCAATGACCTGGTTGTCTATTTGAAGACTTCTCATTTTATATATCAAACGCATGTGGCCCACCCTGTCGAAGGCCTTTTCAAAGTCAATGAAGACTGCATCAGTTTGTGTTAGTTCATGCAAGTTGGTGTGACGTTAACCCGACATGATGCCTGTATCGTAGGAACGTATGTAGTGTTTAGAGTTTTCATATAAGATTAGATAGCCAGCACCACAGCCACAACTGACGTTGCACCGACATTACGCCTGCATAGGCAGTTTTTCCAAAGCAGTTTCTAGATCTGGCGGGGCGCTGTGGTAGTATAGCTGACTGCCGCGCAGAATGCGTGGGTTCGATTCCTGCTGGGATCCTACCGATGTCGGTTTTCTTAATGCTCTCGCATTTAAATTACCAATGTCTGTTCTCGCCATTCTTGGGTATATATAAACTTTCAATCACCTGTGGCTCATACCCGTACACCGCGGCCCCTGGTAAACGAGTATGTGCCACACGTCTCTGGAGGAAAGGGTTTCACGACGTACACGGCAGGATTTTTCCGTTATTCATGTCATGACCCGACAGCCATATTCGTCAAATTCTCTTACCCTCCAATGCAAATTTTGGTCTACACCATGTTAAGGAGGCGATCACGAGAGCACCCAGACGTATAGGCGGCTAGATAGATAGATTGATACGTAGGCAGAGACGCTCAAAGTGCCTAGGGTTCGCTAAGAAATGCTTCGAATTTAATAACTTTTGACCGGCTCAGACTCAATGTTGTGGCGTGAGTTTCTTTTACTGGTTCACACTACAGTGCTGCACCCATTGATGTATATTTATTTCCTACGTTTCTTTTACGAACACACACACGCTAGATAGATAGATAGATAGATAGATAGATAGATAGATAGATAGATAGATAGATAGATAGATAGATAGATAGATAGATAGATAGATAGATAGATAGATAGATAGATAGATAGATAGATAGATAGATAGATAGATAGATAGATAGATAGATAGATAGATAGATAGATAGATAGATAGATAGATAGATAGATAGATAGATAGATAGATTTGCTGAAACCCTGTATAAAATGGCACTTGAGAAACATATATCTCGGAGCGGTTTCGCCGACGGCGCGCCTCCTCAGACATCTTTGCTGAGCCCTGGTGCCATATTTTAGAAGCCTATGAAATATGCATGATGTATCCGTAGCTGCAGCAGTCTGCGGAAGTCGCCCATCGGAAAGCGTTGTAGAAGTGTGTATCACTGCATCATACTTTTATTATTTTTTTGCTTTTCAATCCGTGCTGATTTTACTCCGAGACATTTACTTCAAACAGAGCTAGCGGATGTTGCTAGTCTGGAATTTTTGATTCCACCAAGCGGGGGCAGCTCAGCTAAAGGAACGTACCTTCCTGCCAATCAAGGCAGCCCTCACGAGTTCGAGCGTGTATATTAGACCAACATTTGCTTGTTGGCAAGAGGTTACTACGTTAACACTGATTTATTTATTAATCTTCGTGTTGTTTTACTTTTAACACATAATGGGCCTTCAATGGTTTTAACAATGAAGCCGCCGTAACTCGCCGTAGTTTTTGTGCGGTGTCACCAGAAACCTCCTGAAGTGGGTGTGCACTACAGAAATAGGGCAAGCCCCACTACCGTTTATAGCAGGGGCGAGTACGAAACGGAAGCGAACACTTGACAAAGAGATACAAATAGAAAAGAGATAGAAAATGGAGAGAAAAAAGAGGGGAAAAGAAAGTGATAGAAAGAAAGAGAAATAAAGGGAATAAGGACATAAAAATATGGAGAGACAGAGAAAGACATGGAAAGAGAGAGAACGAAAGAGAGAGAGAGAGAAAGGAAGCGATAGAAAGAAACAGACACGAAAAAGAGATAAAACACGGAGCAAGACGGAAAGAGAAAGAAAGAGAGAAATAAGAAAATGAAAGGAGAGAGGAAGACTGAGTGAGAGGGAGATAGATAGAAAGAAAGAAATACTGAGAAAGATATAGAAGGAAACAGACACTGAAAAGAGGTAGAAAAAACAGAGAGCAAGACAGAAAGATAAAGAGAGGGAGAAAGAAAGGGAAGAAAGAGAAATAAAGATAGAAAGAGTGAGAAAGAGAAAGAAAGGGAAAGAGAGAGAAAGATAGAAATAGATACAACAAGGGATACAAGAAACAGAGAGAAAGAGAAAGAAAGAAAAATATAAAGAGAAACAAGGAAAACCACCCAGCTGCGCTCTTCTTTCAGGCTTGGCACCGCTAGTGCTAAGCTGCCGTGATTTTTTTTTTCCAGAGATTGATTTGCCGAAGAATCTCAGCGCTCTGTCCAGCGAAAAATATGGCGGAGTGGAACTTCACCCTCACAGCTGTTGGGGCAGCATGTAACACGTCTATGAGAGGCATTGTAGGAAAATATATACGCCTCCTCTAGCGTTCGCAACACGAAGAGCTTTTCTTTCTAAGTTGTGCGCATGTAATGTGTTAATACTTAGTGCTATGTTGCTCGTCTCCGTGTCTGTACTTGAGTCTTCGTGCTACACTATGATGTTCAGCAAACACCAACTACCCAAGAAGTCCTGCTGCGTAACACTTACCACTTAACACTTTGTCTGTGAAACTCGTGAAAGTTGTTTATTCACTGAAAACAATAAAAAAGTGAATAGTTTGGCGCCAGCAATGTTATAGCAAATGGTCAATATTGCCTTTATTTTTTCACTGTCTTGAAACTCTACGTGAATGGTGCGCTGAATGTGTGGCGCATCTCTAAAGCAATAATAATAATAATAATTGTTCTGGTTCTGAGTCATAAAAACACGATATGATTATGCGAGGAGCTTTAGTGGACGGCTCCGGAAATTTCTACCCCCTGGGGTTCTTTAACGTACACCTAAATCTAAGCACAGGGACCTCTAGCATTTTTACCTCTATCGAAAATGCGGCCGCCGCGGCCGGTATTCGATCCCGCGACCTGCGGGTCAGTACTCAAGCACCATAACCACTAGACCCATCCGTCATGCAGTGTAATCTGAAATATGTGCCCGATTCTTGCGGTATGCGAAGTCCAAAAGGCAGAATTGATCCAGAAGATGTGCAGCTAAACAACAAAGAAAGTTAAAGCGCTCGACTGTCCGTGTTCCCATAGTGCGAGCGGTGATGCGGTAGAGTGCTGTGCAGAATTACTCTACGCATGTTCACCCCCCCCCCCTTCCCCCATTCCCCATCACCTAGTAAGGTATTGCGTTTGACCTACGGGAACAGGAGGGTGTACTCGCGTTCCAAATTTTCAGCTAACATCGGTGCCGACAAAGTATTGTATGGAAGTCGCACACTTCATGCAATCGAAAGAGAGCTCAGTTGCACGCTTTGTAATGTATCAATAAAATAATAAAGCTGTATTGAAATACTTCAAATCCTTTTGTGATAGAGAATGCATTCAAACCTTTGAGAGAACGTACTGGAATGTGCTACGGGAACACGTTTTTGACGGCCATATGTTAACGTATGCAAAACATTCTCCTTACCGTCATCTCATTTTGCAAACGCAAATTTCATGAGAAAGAAATCACGGATAAAAAAAATTGAGACACCTCGAGTTGGCAACCTCTCTAACGCGTGCAAAAAAAAACGCGAGTTTTTACATGTGTTACAAGAGCACAATGAAATGCACTTTGAGGAATAAATCATGCCGCGAAATGCAAATCAAAGTCCGTCTCCACAACCCCACCCATTTTCTCATGCCTCATCTTCCTAAGTAAATAAAAGGAGTTAGTGTTGTGTCAAACACATGTGTGCAGATGAAGCGTAGCCTCGCGGATCCTGGGCGCTTTGGTGCTTTTCTTGCATTTACAGCTATATCGACTACATCGAGAATAACGCGTTCTGGTAGCCTGCAACAAATGTGCACAGGAGTTTATATAGCCCCTCGAAAGAAAGTCGAATGCGACATTGAAACTATCACGTCCACACGCTAATGTCAAGTACATAAGGATAATGGTTAGCAATTTCCACTTACAAACCCATTTCGTATTCATCTCTAGTGCTTAGAGTGTCTTGCTGGCAACTAGCATGCATTATTTTTCAGCCTACTCGAAAGCATGGTTATAGCCATAGAACGTAACCCTAAAACACGTAAGAAATTGTTGGAAGTTCCGGCGTGCATCCATGCAATCTAGATGAATGAGCTCTATGCAGATGGCGGTAAAGTACGACGAAAAAATAAAGATAGCGCAGCTTGCACAAAGTCGCGCAAGGCTGGGCCCCAGCAGAGTTGGTGGGCACCTAGCTTGTCTTGGCTTGGCTAGGCTTTTACTCTCCCACCTCTCTCCTTCTCCTTTCCCTCCCCCCCCACCCTCACATCTCTCCTCCTCACCCTCACTTCCCTTTCCCACCCCCTTGCTGTACTATACTATACAAAGCTATGCTATGCTCTGCTAGCGTGCCTGGATAGCCGAGTGGTTATGATGCTCGCCTTAAGGCTCTTATACTCCGACGTCCGACGCGAGCGCCCGCGAGGACGTTGCGTTTCGTCACGCCGAGCCGGCGACGCTACGCCAGGCGCAAATCGGTCTCCGCTACAGTCGAGCCGGCTCCAACGCGCCGGTGCGATCGCATCTAGAGGAGCGCATGCGCAGTAAAGCGAAGAACGCCCGCGCCACCTGTCGGGAACCGACGAAACAGCCCGTGAAGCAGCACGGCCGGGCTAGACCGCACGCGCGCGTGTGGTATAGCCCGGCCGTGGAAGCAGGTTCCTGTGCATGCGAGTCCGGCGCCTGTCACGATCTGTATTCTCTGGACGTGTTCCGAGTTGCCAACCCACACAAGCTTTGCGTCTCTCTTTCTTTTTTTCTTTGCTTTGTTTTTGTCTGGTCATCTGCGCCGGCGAGTGTTGTGCCAGGGCGTCGCACTGCATAGGTATTGATGTGGCTGTCGTAGAATGTGAAGCTCCTGCTCTTAAACGTATGATTGCTAAAATGCAAAAGTGCCAAACCAAATTTAATATCGATAGTACGAAGGTTTCTTTAGTAGCATGAAAATTGAATTAGCCCTTACGATATCTTTTTCTTACATCTGAGAGTACTATTGTTTTAATGAAAACGAAGACAAATAGGTCTATTTTAATATCAGTTTCTACGAATAGTTTAATTGGAGCTTGTGCCGTGGACTGTGGTAGGAGCCGCAATGCCGGAGTAGTAGTGGTAATAGTAATGTATCCGTGGTACAGTATCTGCCCATGGAGCAAACAAAAGTTTGGTGTAGCAGTTGTTAGCCGTAACAAGAAAGGTAGAAGCCAGCATTAACCTGCAGTAGTAATAGTATTCATCAGTGTGCTCCGATTTGTTGGAAGGCTAGATAGTACTGGTACAGTTTCGCTTAGGATGTACATAGCGCATCTCTATCGCGTAGTAGCATGAGTAGTAGTAGTAGTAGTAGTAGTAGTAGTAGTAGTAGTGGTAGTAGTAGTAGCAGTAGTGGTAGTAGTAGTAGTAGTCGTAGTAGTAGTAGTAGTTGTTGTTGTTGTTGTAGTAGTAGTAGTAGTAGTAGTAGTAGTAGTAGTAGTAGTAGTAGTAGTAGTAGTAGTAGTAGTAGTAGTAGTAGTTGTAGTATAGCTATTATATCAGGCTTATTCACCGCGCATATGCATGCGGTCGGAGGGCCACGGTTTTGAAAGTGACTACTGCCGTGAACCATGGCTTGAAAGCACACCTTGACACACTATTCAACTTTATTCAAATAGTAAACCAGTTCGAGAATAAGGCTTTGGCACTCATGGTGCTGGTGAACACACAAATGTACTCCAATATGATTTCACTGTATCCGTTTCATTCCATGTGTTTGACGTATATTGATTTCGAGACGCCACGCGAATGCAAGAGTAGTGGACACCTGTTAAGTGATGTTACCATTTATCTGATATCAATAGGTGTTTTAATTGCAAAGTTCACATTAGTATAACTAATTAGTCAATACAAGTTAAACATATTAGATTTTACTCGCTACACTTTAAAGAGGCCGCTGATTAACTTTTGCCAGTGGGCGTTTGAACAATTTTGGTTGTTACTAAGGGCGAAAAGATAGTTTCATGATTTTCATGAAGAAAGAAGGCCATCGTTTTGGAATCACAGCGGTTGATTTCATTGCTATTTTTATTTCACGGCACTTCGCACATCTTCTAACAACCATTGCTCTCTCTCTCTCTCTTTCTCTCTCTCAATTATTCCTATGTTTTGTACGCACTTTTATGATCAAGGTTTGTACCCTTTTCTCTTCTGCCCCGCGTCCTTCAACGGCATGCCACTTAGGCACGTGGGGATAATAGTGCTCCCCTGACACAAAAATACGCTCTCATTTCTCCATCTCATCGCAGCAAAGGGATAAATAAGTCAGAAAAGACACTCTCACGAGCACTCTTAGTTACGAGTGGGTATGTGCATTAGCCTGCAAGCCCTTGTACGTGCAGGAGGCCTTTCCCCCCTTTATGCCTTCCCTCTGCCATAGCCCGTTAACGCTACAGTGCTTTGTGGCACCTTTGCCTTACTTGTGCGCCAGCCTGCCTCTTTGCGCGCTGATTTGGCAGTGGTGCGAAGTGCACTTCAATCAGAGATTCTGTATGGGCCATTCTGGTACTGACCCCGTTGTGTGACCCCTGGAGTATGGAGGAGAAGGTCGCTTCATGGTTCTCGGAGAACTTTCCTTTCACATTGCCGTCGTTTTTATTCTTTCCTCTTCGAAACTTTATCAGTGTAATGAAACGAAGGGGTCAACTTATAGAATCCATCGTAAAAAACAGCGCGAAAAGTGGGACGAAGGCATACAAGAAGGTAAAGACAAGAACAAATGCTATCTTCAACGCAGCTTTTAATCGAAAAAAAATTATACAAAACAAGAGTCCGTAAAGTGCATGTGCGAAAGATGTGCAAACTCTTGCATGCAAAATAGCTCTAAGATACCTATGGCACAAGATCCATGGTATTCGTAGATACGATATTTCTTTGTCATGCAGAGGCAAGGATGCCTTAATGACGCATACTTGCGCCAGTTTGCATAATGTGCAGCCTCAGCAAGTTCACGTGCCACGTGCCAGCAAGTTCACGGGGGTTGGAACAATTGTATACGCGACGGCGCGACAATGGGATCGAGTACAGCACACTCAGGTTGCAAGGCAAATCTGCCAGAATTTGTTTTATGGTTAAAATAAGTCAACCTAGAACCAGCAACAGCATGTGAACGATAACAAAGCCAGTGAGCGTGCTTCAATACATTGGTTTTCCCTATACGACTTCCTCCATAACTTTCCTTCATCGATTAAAGTGTTGTTTATTAGTGAAGATTTTCGGTTCTCTAAATATTACTAATTCCGCGCTTTCTTACGCTGGTTTTTCTTTCCAGTGCTGCACTCGGGCAAATGGATGGCGCCAATGTATTGCGCGTTTTATTCAACTAACTTTCAATACGTCTTCTGTACATCATTCTGAAAAAAGAATTACACCATTTCCCGCTAAACGGGACCATGAGGCGATGCGAAGCCGGAGCACTTGCACGATCACGTTCCGTTGGTGTTCTTTGGACATGCTACCGACCTCGCATCGTGGAACGCGAAGAGGAACGCTACGCGCGTCTTGTCTTCCCTCTATAGCCTGGCCGTTAATTCTCACAGGGCGAGCGGGGAACGCGGTCGGCAGGCGTGCGAGAGGGGGACAGCGTAGGAGAGGAGAGAGGGGGAGGGAACGCGCATGCGCTGGTGCTCATCGCGGCGTTTCGCAGGAGAGAATTTCGGCATGTCTAGCCCGCGTTTCAGAGGAAGAGTGGAAAGGAGGAGGGGAGAGGGAAAGGGGAGAGGGATAGAGGAGAGGGGAAGTTGAGAGGGGTAAATGAGAGAGGGGAAGTGGAGAGGGGAGTGGCGAGGTTGAGTGGGGAGGGTATGCGCATGCGCAGTAAGGGTGGTCACGCCGCACACCACCACCACCACCACCACCGGATTGAACTCCGCCATAAGATACTTCGCATCTAAAAAATGTTGCGGCTTAGCTCGGCTATGCCAGGATATACGTAGCGTGAGCTAAGTTTCAGCTGATTATTCTATAACCCGCGCCACGGTTTTACCCCACTCAGGCGCCGGCGCTATACTAAACGTTTCACGCATGCCACTACTTAGTGGCGTCAAGTCTTTCATGAGCCAAATTCTTTCACACACGTCGCACACATATCCAAACGGATTGTTTACGAAGTCCGTCTCGAATGTCCGAGTCACACTGGCGCTTTCGCTAAGTTTCACCGTATAATCAGTCGATCGGCGAGCCTTGACGTTATCGACGGCGTCTTGTTGTTGCTGCTGCAGAGATGGTCGGGCACGTTTTTCAGCCTCCTGGCGACTCCGCTTTGCTAGACGTTCCTCCCTTTGCTCCAGTGTCCCTGCAGCACGTTTAGCCTCGTGCCGTCCGTTGTTCCTACGCTCAACCGCTAATTGCCAGGCAACTACTTCTGGATCCGATGGGTCAAGCTTCTCCGCTCTTCTGCGCCGGTGAGCAGCACTTGCGCTCTCCTTCTCCATGGCTATACCACACTGCCAAACGTCAGACAGAGGCGCTATCAAGTGGCTGCAGCGCAGTGTCAGACGGCGACTGCACAGCGAAGGCGCACAGCTGCGCGCGCGCCGTCTGCCGCGGCTATGACGTCACTCCTCTGGAATGCGCAGACCGGCGAGTCGCGCGCGGCGGCGGCGGATTGCGCGGAGGTGGCGGCTCCGGTGCGCCAGCTGTGTGACAGTACTGCTCCTAGCCCATGCGCAGCATGGCTCCTGTACGCGCACGCGAAACCGCTCAGGCTCGGCCAGTGTAGCCATAGAGTTAATATACTGACTCTAGAGGAAACGCTGGGCCGCGAGACCTATAACCACAAGAAAGCTGACATCTTGGAACGTTGTCATTCTTGCCTTCACATATCAATCCTAAAGAAGCATCTGCACAATTAAAAACTTGCGGATATTGTTTTGTGTTTATTTTGAATACTTCTACGAAAGAATACGACGGCTATTTATGCAATTTACTGCGCGCGGAAAGGAGCGTTTGCAGGCTGGTTAACTAGATGGCACCACCATATCAACACTCGCGAGTACGCGAGTGTGTGCGTACTCGAGGCTTGTGGCCGATTGCGCCGGCTTGCGCGTCGTGTTAAAGCCCCTGAAACTTCGTTCGCGTCGTGGATCTCGTAGTTGTCATAGTGTCCCGTTGTGTGCGTTTTCTGTCGCCGCATACCATTCGACTTCATGTGACAGCCCTTTTTTTTCTTTCGAGCTGGAAGCTTCAGTGCATCAGTGCAAACCAGGACGGACGGCAAAGAAGAGATGATACAAGCCCTGAAAGTTATGTACGAACTAGTCGCAACCGATTTTCTTATACTTTTTAACGGCGATAAAGCTTCGTGGGCCGTGTAACTTTAGTTTCGATTGAAGCTTTCGGGAGATGTCTCACTCACATTCGCCGCTGCATGCTGCTATTGACATTTTTCTGCTTTACGGCTCTCTGCGCTGAAGTACGGCAGCAATGAGCTGAAAAAGAACGTGGATACAGGTGTCTCGCCATTGCAAGTCGAATCAGCGCGCGACCACGGCCTACGGACTTTGCTTCGAGCTGCGAATCTGTCGAGTGACCTTTGTGCCAGCGAACGGAGAAACTTTGGTAGGGAGTGCCTAGTAAAAATCATGCACAAACAGGTGGGAAATTTAACTTATCAACCGGACCAGCTGCACAGACAACCGTACACTAACACACGGCTTCACGCATCAAAACACAGCTGATGTTCTCTGAACAGCGCGTAGCTGGCTTAGGTTGGTAGATTAAAAGTGATTGCTACCGTCAAATATAGCGAGCGTCTCAGGGTCTGGCAACGCTGGCAATGATCGTTTTGTTCCATCATGGCGGAACCCATGCGGTTGTAGGTTTCAATGCATGGGCCCTATGGGGAGCTTTTCCTCTAGAGTCAGTATATTAACTCTACGAGTGTAGCTAACACTACAAAAAAAAAGCCCTTGAACAGGGAGTGTCGCTGGAGCCAACGTTTCGACAAGTGGACTTGTCTTCGTGAAGATGGCAACTGCCTTCCTCAGCAGCGTGTGTGTGCACGCTTTGCTCACTCCTCCAATTACAAAAGTGGAGGAGAAGAGAAAGAGAGTACACAAACACACTGCTAAGGAAGACAAGCCCACTTGTTGAAACGGTGGCGCCAGCGGCATTCCCTGTTTGAGGATTCTTTCGTACATGTCTTCATGCCTCCACCTTCCCCTGAACGTCAGTCTTGTTCGTACATCATTCTATTACTTTGTGTCATTTACTTTCACAGTATCCCTCACTCACAAGCGCGCTTATTTAGGAGTATTGCACTGTTCTTCAGTCGCGATGCTCTCACAGGCCTCGATGCTCACGCGTGTAGGATGAGCGTATTTTTCACTTCTTTCCTGTTGTCTGCAACGGGGTGTGCACATCGTCCCTCTGCTCACTTAATTGATCAAGCAACCAAACCGAACAAACTGTTTTGCAGTTAATGAGAAGACAAAGTTCGAGCCATCCGCTTTTTCTGCTGTTCTAGGCAACACTGTCGCCATCCAATTGCACACTCTGCAAACAGGCGTTGACATGCAATGCTCCATGTTAGTAGAAGTTCAGCGTTTACTCGCGATCGCAAACGCTGATTGTGCTCTTCGTCTGCACGCTAGAACTGGCGGAAAGGTCTACTTGCTTGTTCGTTTGAGCTTGTCCTCTATACGTGTATGTATCTATCGGTTTCTTTCCGCAAATACATGATAGTCAAAGAGGCACAGGTCTGGATAGTGTTACAAAGCCATTGCAAGGCTTTGTTCCAACTGTCTGTAGAAAAGTTTTCAGGCTTCTTGGACACTGAGGTAACCTTCCCCCCCCCCCCTCCCTTACTGCGGAGAACGTAATTTTCACCCACACCTGTGATTAGTGGTCGACAGGTGTGCACTAATGACATTGTTCGTCAAAACTTGACAGCTTGAAGAAGAGACACCCCCCCCCCCCCCCTCTCCCTTCACTCGTGGCGGATATGGAAAGAGGGTGAAGTGGTCATCCTCGTGGAGGCGGCGACCATGGGCGTTGGAGTAACGTTCCCTCAAAACGGTCGCTCGCACAGTGATTGGATATTTCTAATTAAGGCATTTGCCCCAACTAGAGATACCAACTGTATTTAACGAGCCGCCGAGCTCCCGCTCGACGCATTTTTCTGCCGTCTTACAAAGTGTAAATAGTTAAGTTTCTTCATCACGAGTCGCTCTCTGCCTGGGCTCTCTGCTCCGGACGTCCATGGGCATGCGGTTCATCTCACTCAGCCCAACGCTACCCGCCGGTCGGCTCTTGCAGCAGGCCAGTCGCAACAATAGGCACTGCGTTTCTAAATATACTTTTTGTCATGTTGTAGATACTTCTCGGCAAAGCAGGCAGCCAGATCAAATGGCCAGGACCAACAAGGCTATATCATCAGGAGGACGGCAAAACAATTTCTTCAGCTCTAACGACAAAATTCATCTCTGCTTCTCTAACAACTCTTTTCAATGAGTGGTAGCTTCTCTCTTACAAGAGTGAAAAAAGATTAAAGAAGATATGTCTGTAGCCAGAATTCAGGTTGAGGAATGCGCCGGTAGCTGCCAGTCCGTGTTCCGACTTGAACAACCCAGTTTCTGCTTCACTTATTTTGATGCCTGCAGCCGGTTATCTAGTTACGATAGAACCGCGATTCATCGTTCTCTCTCGTGCTCTCTTTCCGTCATTGGCATTGAAATCCTTATTTCACCTTCGCGTAACCACTTCGCATCTGCGATTCTAGTGTGAATGCAACTGCCCTAGTGCTTTGAGACTTCGCAGAAGCGCTAACTCTTCGAGACCTTCAATCTTCAGGATAAGCAGTTCGCATTTGTCCCTGTCGCTGTTCGATCATTTCGATGCAATGCAGTTGTGCCTGAACGACACATAGAACTCTATGCGACTACCTCGAGCAGTCCGGCCTCGGCTGCCGATTGCTCCCAGTGATGTAACAGTGCCTGTGTGTGGGGCCGGGGGACAAATTCTTTGAAGGAGATCACTTTCACAAGCGAACTGTGAGGCATTACGTCCTTCTATGTGTAAACCTGTAAATATTTAGGGTAAGGCGGGACAAAATGCGACAAAAATGTGAAAATGGGTAATAATGCGCGGGAACGCTGTGAGCAATCATCAACTTTTACACAAAAAACGTCGAAAACTACCGGCACCTATCGCTGAAATAGAGAAACAAAGAAAAGGTACTTTTTGTATTAGATTTATAGAGGGCGGCAAAGTGAAAATGTCGCGTTTTGCCCCGCGTCTAATTTTGCCCCGCCTTACCCTACATGTGCAAGCGTACGTATGTAAATAGTCCACATCTGTCCTTTTATTCTCTCCCTGTCCTTTTTGTACCCGAAGGTCGCGGGATCGAATCCCGGCCGCGGCGGCTGCATTATCGATGGAGGCGATAATGTTTGAGGCCCGTGTACTTAGATTTAGGTGCACGTTAAAGAACCCCAGGTGGTCGAAATTTCCGGAGCCCTCCACTACGGCGTCTCTCATAATCATATCGTGGTTTTGGGACGTTAAACCCCAGATATTATTATTATCTGGGGTTATTATCTGGGGTAGTGTGCTCCTTTTCTGTGTCCGTGTTTCTTGCACTGCGTTTAATGATGTCTCGTCCCTCATCCACCGATAGCCGCCGTTCAGGTGTCAACCGCTCTAGCTAGACAGTTGCAGAGCGGCCATCATCACTCTTTTTAACATGGAAGTGTTTTATGCCGGGTTCCACCAAGGCTTCAATGACGTATTTCCGTCACAGAAATGACGTCGAAAAAATATACACGATCAGATGGCAAAGAAATAAAAGGTCAACGGGCATCGAACTCACGACCGCTCGGGCCGCAACAACAGTTGCCGGGCACGCTATCCACTGCGCTGGAGGCTTTACAAATGCACCTTTTATATCTACCATTCTCCCGGTCGGCTAGGTGGTGGTGACCTCTGGGAGTGGTAAGGTAAAGTAATTCGTCATTGCTGCGGCCTCCGCGACTAGCACCTGCAACGCGTTACGCGTCCGTCCCGTTCGGCGCTTTTTCAATAGAAGTTGAATTTTGTCAATGCCTTGACACACCGCGAGGTGGCGACCTTTGCCCAAGCGTAGTGAAAACGTCGGCCCAACGAAGGTGTTGGTCGGCCTCGCTCATAGCATCACGCTAATTCAAACCAAAAATAGCTCTGCGACGCGCGCCTGCCTCACCTGGCTCTAACACCGCGTTCCACGCTCACGCGCTCGCCGAGAAAAATCGTGGCCGGGCTACCGAAGCGGCACGACGCGCTTTGCGTTTCCCTCTAGTTCGGCCGTGGTGTTCAATCACGGCCGCGGTTCAATCACATTTTAACATGCCGTGGGATGGCGACCAAGTTCTGCGACCAATGTGCGACGCTCTTCTGGCTATCACACCTCGTTCTCTGATTACGCTTTCACTGTTAACTACTACAGCTACCACAAGGGTTTGTTTAATGGACGTTAGTCGTCGGGATGGAGATGTACCACCAATCACCAAAGTGGGTGCATACACGTTAAACGGTGCCATTAGCTGCCAGACATCAATATACATTGTGCAAACTCTCTTATGTCAATGTACAGTAAGCATTCAGTTACTTCTGTAAAGGCACGCTTTACTTTCGTGTAATTCCAATTTCAATGACGGAGGGATCAACCATGTTTTTCTCTGCTTCCCCTCTCCCCCTTTTGTATAGATTTACTCAAATAAACAAGCAATTACTACTATACAAGCGGCCTAACCTTCGTTTTCGCGCTGCTTATTGTTGATGGGATCCCAGGCAACTGATGCAGCTGCTTCATGCTTATTCGGATTTTTGAGGTAGCCACTCAGGGTTCGAAAATATGTAGGGATATCGAGTTAGGGCAAGTATGCTTGGGCTACCACCCGTGCGTCCGTAGTGTAGTTCTTGGTGCTCGGCTGGACCTTGGATAGCCTTTGTGATTTTATATATCGCATACATTAAATTCGCAGTCATATGACACCGTTAAGTGAACAATGTATAAACTGAGGATACTCGTTTAATGAGGCGAACGCTGTTTCTTTTTTACACGAGATATTACTCACAACATATATATACTCGCTTGGCACGTTCATCATCGTACTGCCGAGTGTCTGAACACGTCCACGTACAGCTGTTCAGAAACCGTTTCATGGACTGCCCAACTTCAGTGTAGCGAGCGCTGAAAAGCTCTTAAGCTGAGAGCGACGCGACACTTCTTTGGAGGGCTGTTGCGACAGCGGGCCCCCCAGACAAATGGTCTCAACACGGAGATTCCATTTGCCAACGTCAGCGGATGCCAACCGCAAAAGCATTCCGAGCGCCCGCAGGCATGTAGACAAACGTACCCAGTGGGTCACGCGAAGATGTTCTGGTGGCCACCGTCATTTTTAACACTGGACACACTGATGAACTGGCCGCGAAAAATGGAGGAATGGAACGAATTTATTTCCAAGTCTCACGTCCGTCACGCGCTATATCACCGGACAGGCAAAAAAAAAAAAAGATGTTCCTAATGACGACTCCTGTCTCTTTTTCTTTTTTTTTCTTTTTGGTAGGCGCGATATCTCCACCACCCCCGCTGATTACGTTCAAAAGCGTGTATGAAAGAGTCAACGTGAGGCGTTCAAAAATTTTACAACCTACTTATGCGCAGTGTAAATGTAGCAGTCCACTCTATGTTTCATTACATAGCACGTGAAAGTGCTCTCTGAGCACTTAATTATTCAGAGATACTGAGCCGCACATGTAACCAAAACCTGCATTACTTGCGTTGTCTTTTTGGTGTTTTGTTTTCTTTCCACTTCTGGCTTAGAATTTTGATGGCTTATTAAGATGCCCTACAAATGAGATGTGCCTGCGCTTTCCTTCAGAACAAAGTCTGACGCAAATACTTAGAGTGAGAGAGAGAGAGAGAGATTTATTCGCAGAAAAGCAGAGAGGTTGGCATGAGCTATAGTTTGATCTGGCATGAGCCACGCCCATCGCCAGGCCGCTATCATAGCGCCACGTGCTGCGCTGTGGCGATGCGCGTGGACCATTCGCGGGCTTTAAAAGCAGCAGCCCTGGCCCGGACAATCGGCGACGGACCGCTGTGCGCGCGGGAAGCGTGTGCCCCGCCGGGTTGAAGGTTATAGGAGCGAGTGCTAGTGCCCGCGAGCAATTGCTTCGTGCAATCTTGTTACAGTGTTCTGAGTCAATGTTAATAAACATTCATACAGGAGTTTGAAGCGACGAGCATCATTTCCTTGGCAGCAAGAAGACCCAAAGCCTTCACAAAGCTATGTCTGTATTGAACCGGGCCGTCGCGCCAATAATCTACACACATTGTTGTCAAATCTGTATTGCCTAGACAAAAACGAATACATGCTGTGAAAATGGAGCACTTGTTATTGAAACAATTTCTCAACATCTTTTAACGCGAGAGCGTTAGAGAGCTCGTTTCGCAGAAATTCCGGTGTCGGCGTCAGCGTCGTTGGTTGTCGAATAATCGGCGTTGGCCGTGAGCGAAAATTCGAGATAGATGCAAATAAATAAATAGTTAAAACTTTAGTTCGAGTGGGAATTGAACAAAGGACTCATGCGTGGCAAGCAGGTGTCTACCACAGAGCCACGCCACTGCTTTCTTTTTTTCTTTCCTTTCATGGTATTTATTATATTGTGCATAATGTACATACATTGCTTGGAAGCTACTTCGCAGAAAAAACACTATATGAATGTCACGTAGTGAGAGGAGTTTCCTAACGCTTGTAATATTGCGTGGCAGAAGCGTGGAATCGCGCCAGGCGTCAAAACGTGTCAATCGCGCAACGAGTGGGTGTTTTAAAGGCCCACCCGTTACAAAGCGCTTAGACATATTTCATCATCATTGCTACAAAAGCATCAATAATGTGAGCAGCTGCGTAGCTTCGCGTGTTGCCTTACTGGCACGTTGTGGGCCCCTCGCTGATTCCCAAAAGGAATAATAGAGCATTTTAGTTTGACGTTTTTACGCTCTGCTCAGCAGCTAAGCGGAGCGGGGGCGCGAGTGCGCATGCGTCCTCCGCTTAGCCGTAAGCGGGCTAGCGGAGCGAGGCCCACGCTCCGCTTATAGGGAGCCTAAGCGGAGCGCGGACCGTCGCTGCCGTTCCCGCTAGCGAGGGGCGTCGATGTGCGCGCCCTCCCTGACGCGTGCGTCGACTTCCCGCATATTCTAAGATGGCTGCCTCCAGTGGTCAACGTGCTTCTTACGTGCATGGCCGCTTCACGTTCGTCTGCGCAGCGGAAGCCGCGAAAGCGCTTGAGATTAGACGAACATTTGTGCTTACTTCGAGTCGCCGAATTAAGGAAAGTGACGCGAACTAGACAAGACGGCACAGATGACGAAAACATCGCTGCCGTGTTGGCGTCCGAACGGATTGCAGTCGATCTGGAATGCTACAGCGTTGAGTGTACGTGACTATCTTGAAGTCGACGCTTTATTTTTTTTCCCTGAAATGGGCCGGTAACGCATGCGCACGTGTGAATACTGCGTGAAGAAGTAATACATATTTGTGTTACTTTGTAAAAGCGAAAAAACTGTTTTTCATTTTCAACGAGGCTGAATTTGGCCAGAGGGCGTTGCAACTGCGAAAGATCCGCTCGGCAGCGGAGAACGGATAACTCAAACCAAAAAGTCGACCGCCGCTCCGCTACAGCTAAGCGGGCCAACTCGGAGCGGAGCGGACCGTAAAAACGTCAAACTAAAATGCTCTAATTATGGCGTTGTGGACACTTAACAACTGCACTTGCAGTAGGCACTCTGCGGCCAATGCTACGCGCACAGACGTCCGTTTCCTTGCGGCACGCTTGAGGTGCCCACCGATAAGCGAAGCCAGGCTAGCGATCGAGAAGGCGATGCGGACGGTCCCCAATTACGCTATCCTGTTCTAATCTTGAAGGCGAAACTCAAGCGTCCTCCAAGTATTTCTTTTTTTATGTGTTGTGGTCACACCAACCTGTTGACGTTGTTGAGTAGATGTCACTGTTCAGTGGAACCGTAAGCTAGGTGCGAAAAGTTCGAACTTTTTTCTATTTCTTCTTTCTTTCATTACTATGGTTGACTTTTCAATGTTTGGCTGCTTACAGCATTTTGGCAAAAACAAGAAAAGCAAAACAAAAATAAACATTGAATTAAGATGACAGACCGAGTTTCATATGCTTTGTGAGTGATTAGCTAGTGTGTGAGGGTGTCTAGACAACTTAGAAAAGAAAGTTGGCCCACCCGTACACTATTTCTACCGGTACAGCTTACTCGACTATTTAGCATCGCTGATCACAGCGATTCCGCGAAACCAGCTTGCATCCATCAGCTCGCCGTAATTGATAGCGCACCCTGTTTCTACGCATCCGATTTTCCGGTTATTACATTTTCCATACGCGCGGAAAAGTTTTTACAAATGCGCACTTTTATTGAGCCAGTGGTATCCCAAGTTCCTCGTAAGGATGGTTACCGCTGTCGGTGATTGTAAGGCGTATTTAGTCAGATCCATAAGGTGTACGCTGGCGATTGCCACACACGTTTATTACGGAATCATTAGGGATGCACGTACACTAGTTGAAATGCGCATGCTCTGAAATGGTCCGTATATAGTTGTTGGAAATTTGCTAGAACAACTATAAATGTTTTAAGTTTCACGCGCAGTATCAACGATCTTCTACAGAAAGTCCTTTTGTAAGAGCATTGATGATTAGGCGCTCCTGTGCTAGCTCGCGCACCCCACACGTATAACAGCAACGTTAAACAGCAGAGCCGTTTAAGCTTGGAATAGCGCCGTTGTGCTCCGCGCAGAAAGTTTGGCGGGCGTCACAGAAAGCAGGTATTTGCCGAGCAGCTCCTAGCATAGTAATTGAAATTTGAGCTAGATGGTACGGATTTATCATGATTTAAGCAGCGCACTGAGGGACGAGGACAGAGAAAAGAAGGTGCACAGCATGGGTGCTAACTCGAAACTGATTTTATTCGAAAAAAAACGTGCTAATGAAAAGGTGAAGTACAAAAACGGTAATCTTTTTAATCATCTGTAGGTGCCACTAAGGTATTGAAATTCCGCGTCACTTAGCGCGATAGAAGGTAGACATACATTTTTCTCCTTTTCTTTGGATGTGGAACGCTTCGATGACTTCTCTTGCCATCTGTTGTCTATGACGTGACAGAAGCACAGTGTCGACGAAGAACGGTGTGCAGCCGCATTGTTTGCAATGGGCGGCGAGTGAACATGGTCTCGTGTCTGAGAGTGAACGCTAATGCACCCTAAGACGGATATTGGCACACCTTCCGATCTGTCCAATGTATGATTTTCCGCATGGTAATGATATTTGATAGACGATGGCTTCTTTTGCAATATGTGTAGTGAAAAGTGTGGTTTATGCCGCATTTGCCGTGAACGCTCCTACTGTCTCTGATTTGTGTGTCAGTGCTTTCTTGCATCTCGTCCCTCAGAGCGCTGCTTAAATCATGATGAATCCTAGCATAGCATAATCATGCATAGTGTAATATGGCTGTGGTTTGGGGAATGAAAGTGAGGGTGAGGCGGATTGATGTAAGGATTAGGAGGATGGAAAGGAGAAGAAAAAGGAGAAGGGGAGAGGGTTAACGATAGCATAGCCGTGTACAGTATGGTATAGCAAGGGGTGGTAAATAGAAGAAGTGAGGGTTAGCAGGACGGATGTGATGGTTGGGAGGAGGGAAAGGATAAGAGAAGGCCATAGAGAAAGAGATAAAGAATGAAAGAACAGTGATAGAAAGAAGAAAGAAGTTGAAGAAAGAGATAAAGAAAGGGATAAAGAAAGATAAAGTTGAAGAAGGAACTCAATCTGCGTTCGCCATGTGATGGCGTTTGCTTGTCAGCCCCGCTGTTTACTCAGATTTCACAGGCGAGGAACTAGCTTTAATTTTTTTTCATGAAGTTTACGATGGTGGTGCTTTGTGACGACTCAGCTCAGGCACTGAGCACGCTTATATGCGAGGTGTTCTAGACAAATACAGAGCTACAGGCGGAATTTCAAAAAAAAAAGAAAGAAAAGCCTAGTAATGATCTTCCAATCAGGAGTTTTCAGGCATAGTAGTTCAATGTGTGAAACCAGAAAGCAATACGCATTCTCAACCACGGTCAACTAGCATAATGAGGTACTTTCGAGCCCTGTAGCACTTTGTATGTTTGGGTGCGCACGTGCCTGTACGTTCATATGCATATATGTATGTATATTTCAAAACAGTGCGTATGAATAACGACATCACGAAAATAATGAACCTCACCAGGTGAAAATTCTTGTAACCTGGTCATAGCTTCATAGCGAAGTTTGCACAGAGCGTGCTATCTCTGAACTAACTAGTGAGCGCTACTTCTCACACTGCGAGCGAAGTGCGAACTTTATACGGCTTACCCGACGCTGAATAGACGGGCGACTCCGACGCGTTATAATGACTTAGTTATGTTGATTTAGCACGCGTCGTCTAACCCAACTAGTGGCCCCTCTATATTACAACGACGTCGAAGAAGCTTGGTAACCAGCTGCCTTACGAGCGCGTTCAACCAATCACAAAGGGACGTGCTGGAGAATTTTCGACATCTCACTTTTTCGATTTTAAGCGCAACGTGCACGCTGCTGCGTGCGGAGACCCCGACAACAGCATGTACCATTTTTGTCGGCTTACAGCGGGCTCGTGAAGTGAGAACACTCCATCAGCCTCAGAAGAATGACAGGCGCAGTGTTTGTGGTGCGTATCTGTCGTGTGGAAATAAACAGGACTAGCTTGCTTGCTCCAGCCCAAAGAGAGAGAGAGAGAAAGTACCCAGGCTGATAGGAACGTAAAATAAAACGTGCTTTACTGTTTCCCTTCCTAATAGATGCCCTAGTGAACTTCCAATAAATTCCATTTTATTATCATAATCTTAATACTTAAAGGAGCTATGCGACACTATGCACTGAATTCATTATAGCCAAAGTGTGTTTGTTGGATGTGATATCTCGCAACGCAGAATAGGCAGGGCAGAATAATATTAGCATATATGCTAATAATAACAATATCTGCGTTTTAACGTCCCAAAACCACGATATGATTATGAGAGACGCCGTAGTGGAGGGCTCCGGAAATTTCCACCACCTGGGGTTCTTTAACGTGCACCTAAATCTAAGTACACGGGCCTCAAACATTTTCACTTCCAACGAAAATGCAGCCGCCACGGCCCGGATTCGATCCCGTGACCTTCGAATCAGCAGCCGAGCGCCATAACCACTAGACCACCGTGGCGGGGCATTAGCATATATGTTAATATTATTCATTTATCTAGTAATTAAACACAAGAGAAACTATAAGGAAACCACGTGCGCGAGTGTTCGCTCCGCTCTTAGTACGGAGGCACGCCCGCGCGCACACACACACCCACACACACACATACACACGCGCGCGCGCGCTCGCATGCACGCCTGCGCGCCAGATAGGTGTAGGTGTTACGGACACGTTGGTGTGTACTAGTATAGGCCCGTCTTGCTGAGTTATACCGTTTTAGCACTGACGCACAGCCAGAGCACCTTCCAACAAACGCATGAGTCTATTGCACGTTAATTAATTTTCAGCGCGAAGTACGCCTATATACAGGTGTCTTATAATTGAAGCATCCAGTCGCCCGTATTCTTTCACCGGTGTTGTTGCCAAGCAACGGTTGAAATACTAGATACGGAACTGCGGTGAGCACTAGCAGCGCTCAGTCGCAGAACGAAAAACCCTGTTCATTGTGAGTTGATGTAAAATACATGTATGGAAGAGCTATACGCCCAAGTCTTTTTGGGATTGATAGTGACGCTGCACTGTTCAAATATATTAATTAAGATGACTTGGAGATGTGGAAAGAAGGAAGAAGAACAGGAGTGAGAAGAAAGGCAGGGATGTTCACCAATTTAGCGTAACCGGCTTGCTACCCTGCACAGGGGAAAGGTAGATGGAAATAAGAGTACAGAAAGAGAGAAAGACAGGGGGAGCACATACACACATAACGTCACAGAGCAGAGCGGCAGTCTTGTGCGGTATGCGTCATCATTATGAGTCTACAGCCGCTCGTACAAGCATTTCGTCCTCAGAAATTTTAACAATGTCTTGGTTGCTTTAATTCTCGCTTACGTTTTGGGAGGACATTGGAGGATGGTGACTAGTGACATCGGTCTGTAGTTAAGGCGAGCGAGAGAGCGATTGCGAGGGATAAAACCTGCTAATATCATGGAGCTCAAGATGTTTGCTTTTAAGCAATGATGCTTATTAAAACAAATAATAAGTCTAACAAAATCAACGTGATGGTTGGCTAATCTGCTATTTAAGCTCGATATTTCTGAGATATGGGGCGCACCATGAGCCATGTACGTGCTATACACATTTTTATTGTATGCTTGGGGCGAGGACATACCTTGACCCCATCTACATTTAGCCGATGTCGCGGTATGTTGACAGTGTCCGAGTTATGTTGAATGCTGGATCACGGGCAGAGTGCACGCTACGACGGCGCTGGCTCCTGTACACTTCGAGTATTACGCGCTAATAATTGTGGCCTCTTGCAGATTCACTTGCGAGGCTGTTTTCACTCGGTTGTTTGATACGTTGTATGGCAAGATCCTGTATGTGTTCGTACCTTTTATGCCTTTTCATAAAACTTTGCTGCATATAAGGGGCAGGTAATTTTGACATGAGTGAAAAAATTTTGATATTTTGACACTCTAAGAAAAAAACGCCAGGCCTGCGCTGAAACCGCAGCACAGTCACAGCGAAAGCTGGAAGAGCGGCGTTTCTAGAGCCCGTTAAGCTCTCTTGGGGCTACAATACAAGTACACTAGAAAGGTACCCACTACGCCATAAATCACAATTTTTGTGAAGTTGGGAAGCACCTACTAAGCCATAATTCGTCATTCTGCGGAGAAGCGAGGCACCAGCTACACGTCTGTAAGGCATTATGTGCACTTTGTTGACGCGACGACTGATGACGATGAAGAATTGTGGCTCAGCCCTTTGTAATGCTTTGGAATCTTTAAACGGCCCACCAGTTATGTAATTTGCATTGGGTGACGCCCGGTCGCTATCTCCCTCTCCCGTCATGCTGTATAACATACGTTGACGTGGGAGAGAGACGGGGGGGGGGGCGAAGAACTTTACTAAGACCCCTAGGAAATGGATCACGCGCTTATGGGCTTCCTTGGCCACCAATACAAGTGCACTTGCGAGGAACCCACTACGCTATAAATCATTGTAATTTTACTGAGACCCCGAGGAAGCGGATCATGCGTTTATGGGCTTCTCTCTTTCTCTCTTTCTTTCTCTGTCTTTCTTTCTCTCTTTCTCTCTTTCTCTCTTTCTTTCTTTCTTTCTCTCTTTCTTCTCTTCTTTCTTTCTTTCTTTCTTTCTTTCTTTCTTTCTTTCTTTCTTTCTTTCTTTCTTTCTCTCTTTCTTTCTTTCTATCTATCTTTCTCTCTTTCTTTCTTTCTATCTTTCTCTCTTTCTTTCTCTCTTTCATCATCTCTTTCTTTCTTCTTTCTCTCTTTCTTTCTTTCTCCCTTTCTCTCTTTCTTTCTTTCTTCCTCTCTTTCTTTCTTTCTTTCTTGCTTTCTTTCTTTCTATTTGCTTTCTTTCTCGTTCGTCAGCCTGTAGAACAGCCTAACGAAAGGACCATCGCGCGATCGCGGAAACGTGGTTTGGGAATTCAATTTTCTTGAAGTCGTAATTTTCCTGAAATGTGCAATTCCTGATGATGACCTTACGCGTTGTCCAGCAGATCGATCTTAGTCCACCAACAAGAAATATTACAAGGAAGCGCCCACAGCACGTGTACTACTTTCCAGTTGGGTTTTGCATCGTCGGTTGAACGCATTCGTATGCTTCAGTTCAGTTCACATTGGGCAAGCACGGGTGCGTGGCCTAGTGTTGAAGGCACTCGCTTTCGGACCGCGAGAACCCGGGTCCGAATCAGATCCCCGGAAATAAGGTTTATTTACTATTTCTTTGGTGCGCGTGCGCCAGCTGTGGGTGAGGAGGGTTTTTTGGGGCACCACCAGCTACATAGGTCAGTCCAAGCTTTGCTTGAAAATGAGTCCTTTGACTCCTCTTTGTGCCTCGCCGCTTATATGAATCTTGAAGGAGACACGTGAACTCTCTTTGGAAATCATTATATTCTCTTCGGAGAGTCGTAGGGCTCAATAGAGAGTTAATGTGGCTCTTTAAAGAGAGTCATATACGGGGCAAGTCTGGACTAACCGATAAGAGTCGCACATGCTCTTTTTTTTTGCTTAAACTGTTGGTCCCAGTACGCCCTGCTGTTTTAGAAATGAGTGTCCACCGCAACGTTTGTTCAAGCACAGACGATATAATACAGGCCTAAATAAAGGAGACGAAGCATGAGCCCACAGCTTCTCTAGGCGGTGTATGAGCAAAGGCGCCGATTCTCGTGATCCTTCTTGTATATGAATCGCTAAGTGAGGCAGGAAAGCAACTGCATGCTCCTCGTCGCTGAGAAGTCCGCACGTTCTTGCCAAGCTGGAGTGTTGTGTGCTCAAGCCGTCGTAACAAATGGCCGCGTCCAGGCGGCTTCATTTGTCAGTGTTAGAGCGTGGCGCCATCTGCAACTCGCATACAATGTCTGTAGAGCTGCGCAACCTGCCACTCAGCAGCCTACGCACACACGCTTTCGCTGAATCTTTCGTAGAGCTTACGTATACGTGAGTTCGCATGAGGCCGGCGCCTGCCGTGTTCTCGTCGAAAGAATGGAGGCGCCTCGTGTGCTTGCTGTCAGCTTCGTTCAGCTACGCGGCACCGCTCCCTCTGTAAGCTGAATGTGCGAGTTGGCCGAGGAGTGTGCTATCACTTAAAGGCGCCAGAATTAATTTCGCCGAGGTCTTTACTTATTTATCGGCTGCATTGTAAGTCTTGAATTATGCAGCGAAGTGTACGCTGTCCTGCCTGATACGCCACCTTCCGTACGGAAATTAAATTGTTAAGGCTAGGTCCTTAAGTGAATCATCATGCAGTGTATTTCAGGAGGAGAGGTCGAAGCAAGGAAAATACGCTATTTACGCTGCTTTGGTTTGGAGCACGGCTCAGCGTGGAGCGTCTTTGAACAAAACCTGCGGTGACCATATTGAAAGAAAAACGTATGTTGAAGAGGGCGAGCTGCGCGTTCACATCGTCCTTGGGCGTTCACGTGACTAAAGCAATCCGTGTTACTCGTCCTCCTGTTGGCTATGGAGTAATACGGAAGAAGCGCACGATGGAAGATGCTGAGTCAGAGCTTAGCGTATTTTGTGGTAAGCCGAATGGGTATGCAGCACGATGCTTGACAAGCACGAAACTCGACGAGCCAAACCGCTGATCGGATGCTGGCGTGACGTTTCAGTTTTAATGCATCGCCTGTAGTCTTTCGCCTTCCAGTTCTCTTAGTGACAACGCAAGAGACTATCGGAATTGTTCACATCTTCTGTGTAAGGATTTGCATATAAAATAAAAGTCGAAAAAACGTTATTACTTAATCCCGTCTCCTGCCCAAGAATGCACTTAGGACGTCTTGGGAGAAGGTTATTTGTAGCACTGCGTTGCATCGAGTGTTTTAGAAAGCACACTCCCCTTCCCATATTGCTAAAGTACATGGTTCCGAAACGAAGACATTCTCCGAAATTTGCATATGTCGCTTAAAATGTGAGGACACCAATCTTGCTCGAACTTTGTAGAAATACTGAACTTTACTGTCCTGACTGCTTAATGTAACAGCCGCCACTTAGTTCCCTAGTTCTTAAAGCAATAAGAGCACATGTTGCAGAGAGCAGACAACACATCGAAACGCTTCTCAAATTAGATTTCGGCTGTTGCCGGCAGTCTGCGATCAGTGTTTAAGTGAACCCCATCTTGGCAGTAGCTAGCTTCCCGTGAAGAAATAGAAATTTAGCGTTTTGTTAAGAACTAGGCAAATACTAATGCGGTGCGTTACATTAAAGGGCCCTTCACGAGGCCACATAGCTAATTTTAGTTAGGCGCTTGAAGTTGTGTGCCGAATGAAGAGTGTTATGCCTCAAAAAATTTTCAAATCGTTTCATTACGAGCTGAGAAAAACAATAACTTGTAGCTGCACGAAACCATGATGCGAGAGGCGAGCTGGGAACCCTTGCCACTTGCCCCGTGTAGCCTTCTCAAGCCGAATCCCTTCCCTGCCCTCTTCGGCATCGGAGCGGAAGGATCACATGCATGCGCATCAACCAACGCCTCCTATAAACGGAGGCGTTGCATCAACACATGATGCGCATGCAAGGTCACGTGCGCATAACGTGCCTGAGACAGCCCGAGCACGCGAGCGGCGATGTTAAACCGTTGTGTTGGCGTTTTCTGTGGTTTACTGCCAGTTTCCGCGGGATGAGCATGAAAGCTGCGACATTTGTACGGGCACGAGACTATCGGTATCAAGAGCTAGTGCCGCATGGACATTTAGGTAGGCGCAGGAGGATAAATGAGCCTAATGAGCGCTGGAACGGGGTAGAAAATTACGCAGTTTCGTTGTCAGGGCTGACGCCTGCTCGACGCGCAAACCACGAAAACACGAACGCTTGCGAAACTTAGGCAGATTAGTTCCGCATCTCGCTGCGATTCGCAGTTAAAAAACAAAGGAATGGACACGCACCCTCTCCGTTTGTGTGTCTTATTATTTCTCTCGAATTTCATTGATCTATTCAAGCAACAAATTACACAAGCTACGCACGTCGCGTAAAACAATTATCGCCGTGTCACGTGCTACTGTGGGCGACGTCAGATAAAGAGAGATGGCGCGATACTACGGCACACAAAGAGAAAGAAGGACACGGGACGACGCGCTACTAGCAACTGAACTATTTTTATTCAGGAAAGACATATTTATACCACCATGCAATCATATCAAACCCAACGAGTCGACAAAAAACTAAAACCTTTCGACTCGTTTTTCGTCGACTCGTTGGGTTTGAAATGATTGCATGGTGGTATAAATATGTTTTTCCTGAATAAAAATAGTTCCGTTGCTAGTAGCGCGTCGTCCCGTGTCCTTTTTTCTCTTTGCGTGCCGTAGTATCGCGCCCCTCTTCTTATCATGAACCAACACCAACTCGCCCAACTTTTTACTTTACCGACGTCAGAACACAGATGTCAACGTAGAGGAGCGACGTCAAAGCACTGACAACCACGTATATAGGCCATTCCTTGTAGTACATCATCCCCTCCTTTGGGCGCGCGCCCGCGACACGAAGGGCAAGCCAACGTTTCTAGAACCAGGTTCTAAAAACGGTGGGGGAAGCGGCGCACAGCTTGAAATTTGACCTATTTCCGCGGCGCGTAGCGTTGCAAATTTTGGCTGTCGTGATCGTGAACGCCCAGTGTATGCATTGCGCTCCTCAGCTCAAACTGTTCATACCTGGTGAAGGACCCTTTAAACGACCGGAGCAGTAAAATGTGAGCATTCTGGGAAAATTCAGCAGTGACAAAGATGCAGTGGTAAGCGCCAAATATATTGTTCTCAGATTTGAAAGCGACATACGCAAGTCTCTGTACACTACGATGTGCCTTACCTACACACGAACAGTGGCGAAGAATGTCGAACAACGCCGTTTGCGTTTTTCGACCACTGGCGTATAGCATCTAAATGACAGCTGCTACGAGGAAGGGATGTGAGAACCCTCACACGGTACGGTAGGTGTTGTCGCACCATGATGCTATACCATACCACGGTCACAGTTCGGTACAAAACAGCGTGCGATGATATCAGTTGCACCGTGGGTAATGTGCACAGTCAGAATCACACTTGTGTGGAGCGCCTAGTCGGCCACTTCAGCTGCTGTTTCTTGCAGAAATATGCAGAGATCGACGCCGTAATGATAGCGAATATGGTCATACAGCATGCAAAGTCCTTCCGGTATAAATCAAACATGAACAGAAGCTTGCAGATAACGTGAGGTAGCATCTGTGGACGGCACCAGCGACCACATCCACGCGCTCCACCGCTCTACAAGTGTGATTCCGTCTGTATACGCCTAAGATTGTCGTGGTGAGTTTGCGCATATTTGTGACGCCACGTGACAGACAGCGAAGGTTCGTCTAAGCAATATAACTGTCAATAGTCTAAGAGTAAGGGACGACGAAGGCTCGAAATCGGAAATAATCCTTTTTTTTTGTTTTTTCTTATCGTGCACTATGATCACGCGCGTCATTCTGAGGTGTAATACCCTTGTTACACAGACAGCCTAAACCGCGGTTAGTGTAACCGCGGTTCGCTTATGTTACACGGTATGCGAAACCGCGGTTATGCCGCTAACCGCGGTTGTATCAAACCGAGCTTGGCGACCTCGGTTTGGCAGTTAACCGAGGAAATGGCCGCCTCCATGGAGGACGTGTGCACGCCGGCGAGCGTTCGTGAAGAACGAAGTGGTCTGCACGAACCGCGGAAGGCCTGATTAGGCTTTGGGAAAACAATTTGCGTCATCTACGGAGCATCTCAAGGAATGCGAATGTGGACGCGGCAATAACAGCCGAGTTGAACGCCGGACTGCCGCCAGACGCGGAGCCATTCACGCCAAAGCAAGTCCGCTTTAGCAAGTCCGCCGTGTAATATCGGCGAACCGTGGTTGGCGCTAATCGTGGTTCAACGCGGTTAACCGTAGTTGCTCGTAACTGCGGTTAACTTGCCTGTGTAACAAGGGTATAAGTGTTTCGTGGTTCTCACGAAGTCGCATAACAGGCAGTTGTAAGCGTAGGCCGATTTTTTAGGGGCGAAGCTCCTTATGCCGTGGGTCTGTCCATCCTCCGTTTGTTTGTAGCGTTGTAGTAGCCACCTCTAGCTCGTGAGAAGCATGCGTTCTGGTATGCAGTAGAAGAAGAAGACGACGTTGACGAGTGAGACTCTCGTTTTTGCGTGTTCGCCTGTGTGGCGTTCTTTCTTCTTTACTACGTCTCGTGTTTTCAATGACACCCGAAGACAACATTTCAGAAGTAACGCGCCATGAGGCTCCCTCCTGGCACGCTTTCTCTTTAGCTCGGAGTCGCCAGATGGAAGACAAGGCTGCGGAACGGAGGGCACGGAAGGTGGCGGCAGCGCGCACTCGCAGACAGAATCCTGAGGTGAGAGCCCGCGAGGCCGAAGCTGCACGTGGACGCCGCGAAGCAGATTCCGCAGTTCGAGCCCGCGAGGCCGAAGCTGCTCGACAAGCTGCACGGCTGCGGCGCGAAGACCCCGCCGTTCGAGCCCGCGAGGCTGAAGCAGCACGGCTGGGGCGCGAATCGTATCTTCAAAATGTGAAGGACCATGAAGCGGCGAGAAAGCGCGCGTACCGGCAGGCAGAGCCCGAGGCTGCGATAGCACGTGAAGTGGCTGCAAAACGCATCAGCTGGGCTCTGCCCGAAGGCGCCGACGCGCGCTTCCAGCGGGACATCCTTGATAACACTTTTGCCATAGTTGCGGTGTGTGCAACAGATTGTGGTTCTCAAACAATCTAGTCACAATATCTTCCATCAAGAAGGACCACGCTCGCGCCAATGCCATCGCCGTGCTGCAGCGCGAGTTCGCTTCGCCCCACTCATCATCAAACGTCAGAGCACCATGATAGCGGCTAAGTAGTTGGGGTTAACGGTGGCCATTTAACTTGTGTAGGAGGTCCACGCACTTGCTGCGCAGCGCCGGACGCAAGTATCGTTGAAGGACGCTTGATCTGCGCATTCTTGCAGCAGTTCAGCGGACCGTGAGCAGCCAGCACGAAGATCCAGAAGCCTCGTGCACGGCCGTGCCTCGTGTCTCAACCGGTAATCTGAAGAAAGCGCGCGGGAATTCAACGCTCCGCTCCGCACAATCAACGGCACCGGCAAGTGCGGCACTCCGTGGTCAAGTGCGGCCACAACAGGATTGCGGGACTTGAGGCCCAGTACTGGACGTTAACGGTGGCCTGTTTACATTGTGTAGGTGAGTGTGCGCCGCCTATTCCATCGCGTTTATTACCATGGTCACCGGCTGCAAATTCCAATTGCCTGCCACTGCCTGTTTTCTATGGTATACAGACGTGTGTATTACGTATCGCGCTCGCATAGGACGTTTCCTCGCGTGCCACAGACAGATTACGCAGTGATTCTTCGGAGGGCTCAGGTCAATGGCGCTTTCTAATTGCTGGATACCAGGATGCCGCTTTCTTGTTTTGAGGCGAAAGCCTCAGATGCCTCATCAAACGCGAAAATTGACCATTGGCGTCCCGCGTCGGAAATCGAGTGATGCAAAAAAGCATCATCACGTGATGACGTCACCACATGACGTGATCGTGATGTCACAGATTGCCAAAATTTGTGAATTCATTATGATGTCATGATGGTGTGACATCATATGATTACGTCCTTACATGACATTGTCACTTGATAAAAAGGAGGGCCGATCACGGAGGCAGTGCAAAATCAGGTGAGGTGCAGATAGCTTGCAATGCTTCCAATCCTGGAGGCAGTGGAAAACAACGTTAGGTGCAGAAACATCTCTGAGGGGGACGGGGAAGGATCAATACATATAATATATACAGTACAATCATTAAAGAAAAAGAAGATGGCTTTCGCTTTCGAGTCGTCTTGGGTGAATGCATAAGACAACATGTGAGCCTTTTTTTTATTGGTCTGCGTTGCACGCATATTCATTTGCGCCGGCGATGTGGAAACAAGCCCAGGTCCAGACAAAGTAGAGCAAGTATTGGTTTTATTGAAAGATATAAGACTGTCCCTTGACAAATTTCAGAAAGAAACATTAAAAAAGCTTAATGACCTTCAAACGAAAGTTACTACAAGGAAGAGTACGTGAGAAGCAAAAATAGGCAGGCCTTTGCTATTGCGGAATGCTGCTGCGTAAATAGATCAGTTTGGAAGAGTTCCCTGAAGTCTGTTTTTTTTAATCTGGTCGTCAGTCAAGCTGGTATTATGGCTAAAGGTGACTCATGCAAACGTGACCTTGAGCGAAAAGCTGGCGGCGTCGAATCGAAATCGTACCAGAAGTCACATGACCACCCCGGCGCCTCGTTGCTTGAACCGCGCGAGCTGCGCGATCAATTTGTCTTTGGGGCGTTCGCGTGACAAAAAAATTGCCGCGTATCTGCGTGCTTCGCTGCAAATGTAGTCGAAAGACGATAGTCTTGTGCCGGCAGTACTACACGAGTCCTCGCTCTATGTTGAACCGCCGCATATGGCTCATAGCGTCGCATTTTCAGGGCAGCCTAAGAAACCCTAGCCTTTTCAGCGCAGCCTAAGAAACATTAGGGTCTTTACAGTTACTTATCAATGTATTTTCTAGTGAAGGAACACACCTCCTAATACTTACGTATTGATGTTGCGCCTCAGATATGCGTAATATTTGCTTATTGATCGACAATGTTCACAAGTATGAACGGCCGTACCAGTTCAAGATGGCCGGGCGTTGAGCAAGTGGTTAAACTTGAGCCGAGTGGCTGAATCGGGTGACAGACAGACAAACAGAAAGACAGACAGACCAAAATTTCTGCGTTTAAGTTTCCCAAGAAAGACTGTCGTCTTTAAAAGTGCACAGCAACACAGCCCCACCGGACGGCTTTCACCTTCGAATTGTCTTAGGCGAATGAATAAGGAACACCGCGAGTTCTTAAGCGAAGCTTTTATGAGTTACAGATTTCGGCGGCGGCATAGTTCGCGAAAAACCCGGCGCCGGCGAGTGTAGAGAAATGCGGGTGTACACAAATATGGCCTTCGAAAGTGCGCCGCTCACAAGCGTGTCTATATGCGCCGTTTTGCAATAACTGATGCTCTTTCCATCGTAGGCTTGTCAGAGATCAGCCATTTCTGATACATAGCAGTCTGCTCTTTTATCAAGATCACTTGTCATTCCATATTGCCGCATTTGATTATCGCCTTTCCTTGGTGCGTTTCATTGTTTCGCGCATGACCGTCGTTGTTGCCTGTAGCAACTGAAGTGTCGCGTTGCTAAGCACGAGGCCAGTGAAGGTCCAATTCCTGGCATGGAGGAATGGATAAGTTAGGAGGGAGGACTGCGCAACGCTACAGAAAGAAAACCCACTGAAAGAAAAAATAGTGCCCCCATTTTCCCGACAGGAGAAGCACTCCTAATTTTTTCGATTAACCTTTTGCCATTCCGAATATCGCGCAGGAAACATGTCTCAGAACATAACCGAACACAAGGGCGAGTGGAACTTGGAATATACAACGTTTGAACATTCACACGCCCTAAAGTGCTGCTTTTGTCGACCTATTTCGGGTATCTATAAGTTCGCAGCAAGACGTGTTCAGAGAGTGCGTGCCCTTCTTGAAAGTTGACACCCCTAATTATGACACTTCCCGTCGTCTAATCGGAGCGCGTGACTTTTCACTCTCTTTTGTTACTCCGTTTTTATAATTGTTAATCTCTCTACGATTCGCTCGGGAACCTCCGGAAGCATGGGTCAACAAAAACGGCCGCGCCACGCATAAATTATGCAGCTTGATTAATTACCGCTGCACCCGCATCGGCGTCAGCGATCGCTCATTCATTAGCCTTACTGGGCTGGGTCCCCCAGCCCCGACGATAAATCTTAGTTTTACACTAGAGTTTATCTCGCGTGTTGAATCCACGCCATCTACCTCAAGAGCCGGCTTTCGTTGCGTGCAAAACATGAGCTGACGCTATCGCAAAGTAACTTTGGTCATCTCGGCGGAAACGACATGGGCGCCGTCCATGTCATTTGCACCGTCCTGATTTACCATAGAGTTAACTAACGGACAAAGGGCAGATCCATTACAAGGCCCTGCGTAAATGCTCTTAATTATACGCTCACTTCTGCCTTATTTTTTTCTCGGCTCCCCAGACGCGCATAATTTATCCATGTACATAACCGTCGCTTACGCTGAGCGTTTTCTTGCTAATGGTTCTCAGAATGTCACATAGCTAATACTGAAAAGATGACACGACCTCCGTGTTGTTTATTTTTATGTCGTTGGGGGAAAGTATAAATATAGAATATGGAAATATTTTGATTGTTGAGAAACTATCGCTGGACTAGTTGATGAACCATAACTGTTTTAAAAGCCGCGCTCTCGGAACATACGAAGGAACACAAAAGCTGAGCAGTTGTCGACAAACACGAGTCTTTTTTCTTTTTTCTAGTTTTTTTTTACCATGCTTGCTATAGCACCCTTACCGCATCTCGGCACAATACTCTAACACAATAGCTTTCAGATCTAAAGCCGATACTCGCCATCTGTCAAATACTTCGCACTACGGTGGTACCACAGTTACAGTGGTCACGGGGCTCGGCTACTGACCCGAAAGACGCGGGTTTTATACCGGCCGCGTCGGTCGTACTTTGTGGGAGGCGAAATGCTAGAGGCCCGTGTATTTAGACTTAGGTGAACGCTAAAGAACCCAAAGTGGTCGAAATTTCCGGAGCCCTCGACTACGGTGCGCTTGATAATCATATCGTTCTTTTGTCATCTAAAAACGCAGCCATTGCTATTTCGCACATTATTCATCATTAAGCGTCCCTGTGGCAATGAGCTCTAACCAAGCGCCATTTCTACTCAAATAATTATTACGGAGTTCAGTACAAATACTGCACGTGTCTGCATCGCGATAGTAGGCAAATTATTTGATTTATTTTCTTATTATCAATCGGCCGAAGTCTCTACAGAAAGGACAAGCTTGAACCAGTATGTGCATGGAGTGTCGAAGTCTTTTTCTGTACGTGGTTACAATATTGCAGATGCTTGGTATAAACAAATCCTTGTATATCGCTCTGTGAAACTCTACACTGCATGCAATAAGAGCGAGGGGGGAAAAACGATGTTGTCAAACCTTCTATTTCGAGTAGCCGTCTGAACAGGCAACAAGCCGAAGCAGCCAATGTTGCAATCTACATAACAGCAATAACGCATATAGCACAAGAGAATTGGGAAATGACACTGGATGGCCCGATTTCATCGTTTCTCCCTTCCGCTACAAAGGCAATGAAAAAGTAAGCGGCCACGCCTTACACGACGATACCATCCGTTCCAGCAACGGCCACATCGTGTGAACGGCTCCTTAGAATGCGACACGATGTTTACGCGATTCCTCCTAAGGCGTTTACCGGCGATCAAATGTCTGTGGACGTTGATCGCCGGTAAACAGGCTTGATGCTTATGTCACCAAAAATTGGAGTTGCCGTGGCCGTCATTGGTATTCGTTGTTACGTTTCAGTTTCCTTCAAGTGACCTGCATCGCGCACTTGACGATTTGTCACCGCAGTTAGAATATGAGAGTATACTTGTGTTCGTAATGAACGCGGAAGAAAATCAGAGCATTCGGCTAAATTTAATACCAGAGTTTTATTGTGCGTCTTGCTTTGATAGGAAATGCTTCAAACGCCTATATCCTTTACAGTGAGACACTGATTTAAGCATAAATATTTGTTGTATCAAGAAGCGATTTAACGTAGCTCATTCGTATAGAAGGTGAACCAAGGGGGCCGTCAGCGCGCAATTTACTGGTAAAGAGGACGCAGGAATTTTGCATCTAATGGCAATACTGCCTCCGTTTCTTTCTTTTTTTCTTTTTTTTATATGACAGAAGCCCCTGGTATAGGGTGTGTATGCTCGATGGTGACACTAATACCAGTGTCACACTGTTACTTTTGATCGCGATCGGGCCTAATCCGGATCGAATTTTTTTATTGCGATTGTCTCCTTTATGCAAGCTGCGGTCGGGAACCAGTCAATGTTTAGAAACTTCATTCCCACCGGGCTTAATCGCGATCAGTAGTACATCGTGTGGCACCGGTATAAGAAAACGCTTGGGCATTCCTCCACCACAGAGGTATTATAAGCGACACATCCAAACATCTTAATGCATCAGACTTCACGTAGAGGCATAGGTCGGCAAAAAATGTGGAGCTCACTCAGACTCACTCACGTTTCTCAACCAAACTCTCTCGGACTCAAACTCACCTAAATATTTTCAATCAGACTCACTCAGACTCATGGCTCGATATGAGTCTGAGTGAGTCGGCTCATGAGTCCGTTAGCCAGGGGCGTAGCCAGAAATTTTTTCCGGGGGGGGGGGGGTTAAACCATACTTTATGTATGTTGAAACACCCCCACCACCCTTGTCTACGCCCCTGCCGTTAGCGTATTATTAGCTTTTTCGACCAGGATGTCAACGCACTTCAACGCCAATATCTCGCATAATCGGTGCTCTGCGATACGCACTTTGATCTCGTACCTTCATATACCAGTTATCAGTGATTGCAATCCACTGAGGACATCTTATTGAAAGATATGACTCACACGATATATGTTTATCAAAAACTTCTTTTGAAAAATATTGCGAAGGTGGGGGGGAGGGGTCAAGGCACGTCTCTGATCAATAAATATTGAGCTGGCGTATGAACGCTAGTGCGTTGAAGTATCTGGGAATAACAGAGAGTATCAACGTGAGCCGTCATAAGGCTGATAGTAATGTTACTCGTAACGTTGAGTAGTTATCACCACTGGTCGGCAAAAACATCTGGAGCTCGCTCAGACTCACTCAAAAAATATATTTCGTGCTTAGGGCTCACTCAGACTCACGCTTACCGAAATGTTCCTCAACCGGACTCACTCAAAATCAGACTCACGAAAATTTGTCTCAACCATACTCATGCGAACTCAAACTCACCTTAATATTAATCAACCGGACTCACTCAGACTCAGACTCACGGCTAGATCTCAGCCTGAGTTAGTCGACTAATGAGTGAGTTTGACGACCTATGCTTAGAGGCCATTCAACGTTATTCAGGATAAGTGTTTGTTCATTTTGACAGTGTCATTACGTGTAGTCTAACAAAGTGGAATCTCGTTGGAAGGAAGGAAGAATACAAGAGGCAGCAGGCAGGGAGGTCAACCAGATGCCAGTCTGGTTGGCTACCCTTGACGGAGGAATGAAAAAAGGGAGTGGAAAAATGAGACAGAGAGACGAGCGAAAAAAAAAAAAGGTAATTATCAATAAATTCGCTCCCACGTACGCGGCGGTGGCACTCCACAATAGTCACAGGCGTTCACAAAGACCCGTAGACCTATAAAAAGCCGGTTACTTCTCTGCGCCTATTCATTCATCTGGCCGTTGTTGTTAGCTAAGTTGACGACAGCTACATCGGCATTCATTTTCATCGACACGTCATCAAGTTCAATATTGCATAAAAACGAAAGAGCACCTTCGCCCACCACTGAATGGTTTCGAAACGCTTTCCAGTTCGATGCGCTAAAGGCTGAACCGTTATGGATTCTTGGAGTTTGGTAAATTGTCAGACGTTCTGCACGTCTAACAGGTTTTTACATCTGCTCACGTATCTCGGAGGCTATCCCGCATAGTAATCAAGTGGAAGACCTAGGGCAATGCTGTGCAAAACTCGTTCGCATAAACGGAGTACCGAAGTCCTAAGTAACTTCCTGAACGCCAATTTTCGTCTATTTGAAACGAAGCATTAGCTTAATAGCCAGGCAGTGCTAGTCGCGTGCTAAGGGATAAGGCACGAAAAATAGAGATGGGCTTTAACGTTAACGGGCAAGAACAATTATGGTAAAAAAAAAGCAGCTAGCCCTATATTGGAGGGAAGAATTGAGTTACGACGCACGCTCCAGCCTAAAAGCGTAAAACCTCGTTCTGCAAACAGAGCACATTGTGAGAGATTCAATATAGCATGCGCTAGGCGGAGCACTGGAAACAGCGATAATGCGCAACAGAGCTGCAACACTGCGGTAGTTACTAGCATGCGCCATATACGAGATTTTTATGCACGTTTTCCCAAACCTGTTTTCCTCATTCGACGCTGCGTTGTAGGAAAAAATTCAATCACTTACGAGGACCTGAGCGGGGTGAATTATATGCCACTCATGCGTCAGGCGTCGACGGGTGTAACACGAAGAGCGCTTTTATTGAAGCAGGCAAGCAAGCATACCTAACTACACGAATTCTATGGTTTCAGGGGCCACATGTTCGGAACAATGAGACAAAATCCTTTCAGAGCCAACACAGGCAAACTTTTTTGCATGTGCCAAAGGTGAGTGATGAGTAAACTTCGCAGCACCCTCTGACTCGCTTTGCTTATCTTTGTCTCTTTAGGCCAAGCGAAAATTTGTTCACTTTCGCTCACATCGCGGAGATGGCAGATGCTCTGCTGTTTTGCTCATTTTTACAAACTAAGTAATATTAAATTCGAAGCATTTCTTAGCGAACTTTGGAACTTTGACCGTTTCTAATCTATCTATCTATCTATCTATCTATCTATCTATCTATCTATCTATCTATCTATCTATCTATCTATCTATCTATCTATCTATCTATCTATCTATCTATCTATCTATCTATCTATCTATCTATCTATCTATCTATCTATCTATCTATCTATCTATCTATCTATCTATCTATCTATCTATCTATCTATCTATCTATCTATCTATCTATCTATCTATCTATCTATCTATCTATCTATCTATCTATCTATCTATCTATCTATCTATCTATCTATCTATCTATCTATCTATCTATCTATCTATCTATCTATCTATCTATCTATCTATCTATCTATCTATCTATCTATCTACGTCTGGGTGCTCTCATGATCGCCCCCTTCACTTCGTGTAGACCAAAATTAGCACGGGAAGGTAAGAGGGTTTGACGAATATGACTCTCGGGTCATGACATGAATAACGTGAAAATCCTGTCGCGTACGTCGTCAAACCCTTTCCTGCAGACACGCGTGGCACATATACCCGTTTACCACGGGCCGCGATGTGCGGGTATGCGCCACAGGTGACTGACAATTTATATCTACCCAGGAACGGCGAGAACACACATTGGTAATTTAGATGCGAGAGCGTTAAGAAAAACCGACATCGGCAGCGGTCATCCGAAGAATGGAAATAATGAAAATTAGGATCCCAGCCGGAATCGAACCCAAGCATTCTGCGTGGCAATCAGGCATTCCACCGCAGGGCGACGCCAGGTCTATAAACAAGTTTGTAAAAACAGCCTATGAAGGCGTAATGTCAGTGCAACGTCAATTGTAGTTGTGGTGTTGGCTATCTAATTTTACAAGAAAGCAATAAACACTACACATGTACTCCTACGATACAGGCGTCATATCAGATTAACGTCTGTCGTTCCAGCGTTGGCTCCGCTTTTGTAGCAGTGTATTAAACATTAAATTTGTACTCCTATGATTCAGCAAGCTATATTGAAGCATCGCTCGACCCCGGAGGAATACATTAACGAAATTTACGTATAGTATTCACATGATTGCACCGCAATGTGCACTTAGTTTCGATAATACTAACTTACTCTAACGTGAAGGCCGACGTTACGTCGCACCATAAGTTACCATTTAAACGCCAGTGTTACCGACGTGCCTGGTAAGCTCACGATGTGCGCACAGCTACTACACTTACAAAAAACATGTCGATCCACCTCGTAACGCTTGGCTCAAAGCCATGGTATACAAAATAGAAGTATTCGCTGACTGCATCGCATGAAACCGTTTCCAACAACGCGTGGGATCTGCTGATTGTTTTTGTTAGCGAGAGCTTGTGCTAGCGACGGCAGTGTGTCGGCAAGGTTCATCCTGAGCTCGAAAGTTGGTCTAAGTTCATATAAGATAAAGATATAGATATACAGATAAACTGCAGCAGTACTAAGATCATTGTATTACACAACAGGTTGTTTGCAAGGTTGTTCGCAAGCTAAGGGTACTGTTACAACAATGCGCAGCTATAGTATAGAGGCTATCACAAGCGATATCAATAAGAGATGGAACTTGGGCTTTGTTTACCACCAGTGCCTATTTTTCTTTTATTTCAGTGTGTTTGGTGTATTCAAGACACTTAGCTGTAAGTAGACGTGTCTTACGCGTAAAGTTAACGGGTTCTCTATCTTCTTTAAGAGCAAATCATGCGTCAGTCGGCGTGACCTAACTAAGGGCTCCCGGAACCTATTCCTTATCCATCTATCATATTTCTAGTGCTTAAAGGGGCCCTGCAACGCTTTTTGAGCATGGCCAGAAAACTCTGCCAGCCGGTAGTCGGGGCTCCTCAAAGAATGTGAGCCAAATATTATAGCCCAGCACGCGGCCTGGAATTTACAATAAAATCTCAATGTCAGCGAGACATCACTCGCTCTTCTCTCGACAAATGATGCCATAAACCCAAATTACCGCGCCATGAACCCAAATTACCTGGCCATTGGCTGATTTGAGTACAGTGTGCTGCATAGCAGTGGCGTAGCCAGGGGGGGGGGGCACACCGGGCTCGTGCCCCCCCCCCCCCGAAAATTTTTTTGCTATTGCATACTGAGCCCAAATTGACACTTGACCACATCTGCCTGCCCGGCCCCCACTACAAATCAAGGAGGTGCCCCCTCCACCCCCAGAAAAAAATTTCTGCCTACGCCCCTGCTGCATAGCAATCGTGGACGGCGTGTTCACTCGCGATCCCACTCAAAGTAAGCAAAGTAAGCCGCGCGTTCGAAGAAAAAAAGAAAAAAAAAAGCGCTCAGGGTCATGTGCGCGTGACGTAACTTCTTTCCCCCGTGCCATTCCTCCCTGCTTAGTTTCCAGCGCACTCGTCGAGACTAGAGAAAAGAGAAAGTGCTTACAGCGTGCGACAAATCTCTGCAATTCCGGTCGTACTTGAAGAATTTTTAAAATTTTTGCTTCAGTCGATACGTGTGTGAAGAGACCCTTTTATTGAAGCCATTCGAAGATTAGCTGGAAAAGTGTTTCAGGGGAAAAGTGTTTCAAGAAAAGTGGAAAAGCTGGAAAAGTGTTCAAGAGATATTGCCATCATGTTACAAGAACTAATATGGAATGAGTTATATGCCATGCAGTAACGTTTGTTTTGCTATCCGGTTTGCTTTTATTGTTTTGTAGTTTCTGCTTTCGCACGTCTCTATAAACATTCAGTGGTGAATCAGATGCCCATCTCTGGCTTTGAATGAAGAGAATGGATCGAGGGTTTCGTTTTTTGTTTGGCATTATATGAAACCAATAGATAATAAAGCGAAGGAAGGCATAGGGCTTACTATTTTAATCGTGGCAGCCATGAGATAAAGCAACAAGTAATTGAATGGGATTAAACAAGTCACAGTTCAATTTTGCCTGAAGGGCGAAGCAACGAATGCGATAACAAGAAGTTGAAATGTCACAGGAAGAACGGCAAGCAGCTATATACTTGCTGCGCGCTGCTCAAGCACAAAGGACGCAGGAAAAGAAAACACACAAACCTAACTAACTGTCAAAGCTCGACACTTGCAGCGCGCTGCCGAAACACAAAAAGAACGCAAGAAAAGAGCCACAGGTACACACGGGACGAGCGCGAACTGTGCTGTCACAGTTGTTACTTCAACTAGCTCCTACTTTGGCTCTTCTAGCTAGCGGCTGACTCCTTGCGCAAACGCGGCCGCTGTAGCGAGCAAAGTGACCTTCGTGCGGTCTATAACTTCAAAACAAACTGTGCGGTGAAAGTACAAGACGTGCAAAACTCCCCCTCAAGAGATAAGCGCGCGAGCATGGTCGACCACGCCCTATATGTGAAAGTACATGTCGGAGGCGCACATCCCAACTCCGGCGAAACACTAGAGAGCTTTAGAATCGGGAGAATTATGCGAGCCGTCAGGGCGCATGCAGAGAACGCCAGCCACTCTCGGACTCTTGAGCCCGCGTTGTCTCAAGGCCCTGTAGCGCCCTCCTTTGGGCGGCGAACAAAACCGGAGAATGCGCGACCTCAAGAGAAGAAAAAAAGATGGTTAATCCCTCTGTCATAGCGATCGGTATAACACGAAAGTGAAACGTTTCGTCACAGAAGTAGTTGATTACTTTAGTGCATTGGTATATGAGAGCTTTTATAATACATATTGTTGTTTGGCAGATGTAGAACCGCCTGATCTGGATTAGGAGCCTTCATGTGCGCGCCTCCGTGCCTCCGTCTTATGCCCTCAGGTTGACGCCTAGTGGCGAATCTCCGTACCGGCGACTAACGCCCATGATCATGATTTAACCCTTGCGGTAGCTGAAGTTCTCAACATATACGTGGACACCGCATATGGGGTGAATCCCGAGCAAATATAGCATCAACAAGCACATAATAAACACTGATACTCGATATGCGCTCCTCCAAAGCGTCTTCAAACGCGAAGAAAAACGCTACTCGCGTTTTGTATTCCCTCTAGCCCTTTAATGCCTGAATTATGAAAGCGCCGAAGAAAAAAATTTGTTTTTCATTTTTCAGCTTTAAATAGCACCCTTAACTTAAATCAGCAGTTGTATTATCCAAAATGCAACGTTAATGCATACTTTTAGGTATGTCGCGAATTCGCGACAACCGGCACTTAAGCTAATAGTAGCTCAATATGTTCAATGCAACGCAAGTACGGCATCGCCGCATCAATGAAGCGGATCTCTTCAGGGTGACGTGACATGGCGTCGTCATTTTTGGTAAATGCAAGTGTGACATTATTTCCTCCTACCAATCACGTGACATCGTGTCGGCCACCCTGTGTGCCCTAGACTCAGCCGCCCGGTATAGCCGACTTCTTGGGAGCCGACAGAATGACATGAGTGTGACGGCACCGAGAAATAGATCTAGCTCACCACGAGACAGAGCCAGTCCTTTGTTCGGATTTTTCTGCGTCGCAAACAGATTGCTCTGCTGAACGATGTGTGGTGTGAAGGTGTCATAAAAATTCCTTGAAATATTCAATAAAGGAGCTCGGGTCACATTGAGGATGAGCTGTTTTCTAGTGTGGCACTTCCCGCTGTTCTCGACAGCCTATTTTTTTCAACCGCACTGCATGTTTTGAAGAGGCACTAGCTTGGCTGGTCTACCACATCTTCGTCTTCATCCTCACTGCTCGATGAAGACACTCGTGCTTGTGCATGAGGATCGACATCGTCGTCTTCGCTGTCATTGAGACAAATGTCCTCACTTTTATCTTCAGGTGGCAAGCGCCTGCGAAGCCTTTTTTCGCCATAAAATGAGCGGAAGTCCATCATGAACTTGTCATACCAGCAGTCATCACTGACTGACTCAAATGCCGGATGTCGCGAATTCGCGACATACCGCAGAAGCGAGGATTGCGCAGGAAATAACGTACTTCAAAACAACGTAACATGTCGTGTGCAATCTCTTGTAGGCGTGCACATCGCAAAAATTTTATAGGAGATGGAACTTACGTTCTCGCGCAGAAAACAACGAAGAAGTGAGAGCTGTTGCACGTGCTTCGCGCTCTCCGGCAACTGATACACACCACTGGGTTCCAGCTTGCAATACCTTACATGCAATGGCGCTAGATGTCTCGTGCTGAAAGCTACGTTCGCCGCAAATACGTGACGGTCGCCGGTGAAGGCATCAACGCGTTTCGTCTGTTAATTAATCGGCGTTTTTCGGTATGTCGCGAATTCGCGACAACCGGCAGTAAAGGGCTAGTATAGCAATGCTCACAGGGCGAGCGGGGAACGCGGTGCGACAGCCAGGCGAGCGTCGGAGAGCAATTTTTCGATATGGATGGACGCTATGAGCGAGGCTTGAGCTGAAGCCACCACCTCGGGCTGTGTTAAACGAAATTACACTTCTATTGGAAACCGCCGAATGGGACGGTCGCAGCGACGGCGCGTTTTTTTGTTTTGTATTTCTATCCGGGTGGCACACATGCCACCACCATGTTGTAGAGTGGACGCTATTAGCATCCATGCATCCATCCATGCCAGAACACTGTGAGAGGAAAATGTGAAAGATAAAAGGCGCGTTCATGTAGGCACCGTTATGTGTTTTGGCCGTATATAGTGAGCTAAACGCCCGCCAGCCATCGTCGCGGACCGAGAGGTCATGGGTTCGACTCCAGTCAAAGGAGCTTTTTCTTATAGTTTTTTCTTTGCATTTGATGTCGTTCTTTTGCTGACGTATTTCCGTGATGGAAATACGTCATGAAAATCTTGGTGGACCCTGGCATAAAACACTTCCGTGTTAATAAAGAAGGCGCTTGGCAGTGGCACGTGAAGCCATGGCTCGCTTCCCTGCTGGCATCGATTGTGGTCAGTAAAATAAAACTTCATTTGTGTCTAATTGGCACATATTCCTGAGACTAAAATTACCGCGCAAACGCACTTCTTTGTCCTTCTTACTTCTTTACTTGTTTGTCCCTGCACCCACCTGAATAAGATTGTTTGGTTTAGAGCTATAGTTGTGTGTGCATGTGCGGTAGGTTGCCTTGGGCTTCTATATGCATTTGTTAGTCCGCGTTTCGTCGTACGTTTCTTTTCTTCGTGGGTGTGTTGTGCGTTTGCGCTCTTTTTTAGCCTCAGGATTCTGGTCACAGTGTAAAATCTATACTGTGATTCTGGTTCAGCCATCTCGTATCTTCATTCCTCTATAAGCCTACGAGAGCCAAAGTGTTCCCACTAGCTCACGCCCCACCAGCTACGGGACGCTCTTCTTTTTCCCTGGCCGACTGGCCACGAGTGACGTGGCGCTATAACTCTAGCGTGGGTCTCCAGCGATACGACGCAAAAGCAGCGCGGGCAACGATGTAGCATGGCTCGCGTCTAGCATAATTTCAATTTCGCCACGTGTGCCGTCCCGTGCATTTCACCCAACGCCGCATGCGTTTGTATTCTGCTGTTAGTATCCTGGAGAACCAATGACGCTTGGCGTAAGCAACGCGCTGCGGAGCGAGGGGTCGCAGGTTCGAATTCCCGGTCGCACGCTTTGGAATTTTTTCTGAATTATTTGTGGGTTTTATGTATATATACATAGATATACATTAATTGCTATCGCAATAAAATTAAGGCTGCTTCGCACTAGTGATGCCAAGCCTGAAGGAACAGCGTAGCTGGTCAGCCTTCCTTGCTTGTCTTCATTTTTCCCTTTCTTTCTTTCTTTCTTTCTTCTTTCTTTCTTCTTTCTTTTCTTTCTTTCTTTCTTTCTTTCTTTCTTTCTTTCTTTCTTTCTTTCTTCTTTCTTTCTTCTTTCTTTCTGTTTTTTAACACGATGGTGTTTTATGCCGGGGTCCACCAAGACTTTCATGACGTATTTCCGTCACGGAAATACGTCAGCAAACTTAGAGCCATCAGATGGCAAAGAAAAAGTTCCATTGACAGGGGTCGAACCCATGACCTCTCAGTCCGCGGCGGGGGCTGGCGGGCGTTTAGCCCACAGAGCTACCGCCAAACACATTAAGGAGGCTATATGAACGCGCCTTTTATCTTTCACACTTTCCTCTCACAGTGTTTTTGGATGGATAGATGGATGCTATGAGCGTCCGCTTGATAACGGGGTGGTGACATGTGTGCCACCAGGCTCGAAAAAACAAAAAAAGAAACAAAACGCGCCGTTGCCATGACCGTCCCATTCGGCGCGTTTGCAATAAAGTGTAAATTTCTTCAACGCTTTAACACCGCGAAGTGGTGGATTTAGCCCAAGCCTCGCTCATAACATGCATCCACATCGAAAAATAGCTCGCCGACGCTCGCCTGGCTGTCGCACCGCGTTCCCCGCCATCCCCGCTCGCCCTATGAGAATGAGCGGCCAGCCTACAGGGAAGACACGGCGCGCATTGCGTTTCTCTTCGCGTGTCACGACGCTTTGAAGGAGTGCATAATGAGTATCAGTGTTTACTATGCGCTTGTTGATGCCATCTTTGCGCGGAATTCACCACATGCGGTGTCCACGTATACGTTAAGAACTTCTGCTAACGCAAGGGTTAAATCATGATCATGGGCGTTAGTCGTCGGTACGGAGATGTGCCACTAGGCGTCAACGTGAGTGCGTCCATATCAAGCGGTGCTATATATGCCAAACAACAGTAGCCATTGTACAAACTGTCATATACCAATTCATTATAAACAATCAACTACATCTGTGACGACACGTTTTACTTTCGTGTTATACCGATTGCTATGACGGAGGGATCAGCCATCTTTTTAAGACGGAAGTGTTTTATGCCGGGGTCCACCAAGACTTCAGTGACGTCTTTCCGTCGCGGAAATGACGTCGAAAAAATATACACGATCAGATGGCAAAGAAAAAAAGGTACCGTCAACGGGCATCGAACCCACTACCGCTCGGTCCGCAACAACAAATGCCGGGCACGCTATCCACAGCGCCACGGTCTTTTTTTTTCTCTTTATTGCAGACTGCGCCACGGTCACAGACTCTTGAGGCTTTACAAACGCACCTTTTATATCTACCACTTTCCCGGCTCATTCAGGGAACCCCGGAAACGAGGCTGCCGATAAATTGGCCCGAGGATTAATATGTCGGGCTCAGGACAGCCTCGATTCGGGCTTCTCGAAGGAGCGGGCGCACACTTTTGCCGAGCTCACGCAAATACCCCGTTTGAACCGTCGGACATATCCTCCCCCAAATCCCTCCCTTACCCACTCCGAACAAATCCTATGGAGACGTCTCCAGACCCGCACTCTTCCTTCCCCTCAACTCTTGTCCCACTACTGTGGCACTTCCCCTGAAGGTTCCCTGTGTGGCGAACCTCACGCCACCCTTTCCTATATTCTTTTCGGCTGCCCTGCTGATCCTCCCCCGCGGGGACAGCCTGCCATCTCCAGCTGGGAGGACTGGGAGGTCTTGCTCTCGTCTGGGGACCCGGCGTTGCAACTTGCTGCGGTGACTCGGGCTGCCGATGTCATCGCGGTGAGAGGCATGTCCGTGTAGACGTAACGTGGGACCGCGCAGTGGTCCAGGGACCCGGGGGGTCCAAACACACTTGCAAATAAAGTTTCTCTCTCTCTCTCTCTCTCTCCCGGTTGGCTGGGTGGTGTTGACCTCTGAGAGTGGTAAGGTAAAGTAATTCGTCATTGCTGCGGCCTCCGCGACTAGCACCTGCAACTCGTTACGCGTCCGCCCCGTTCGGCGCGTTTTCAAAAGAAGTTGGATTTTGTCAATACCTTTGCCCAAGCGCAGTAAAAGCGTTGGCCTCGCTCATAGCATCACGCTAACACAAACCAAAAATAGCTCTGCGACGCGCGCCTGCATCACTGGCTGCAACACCGCGTTCCACGCTCACGCCCTCGCCACGAGAAAAAAATCACAGCATATCCACAGACGTGAATGATGATGAGTGGGCGAAGCTGCGGAGGTTCATCGGTAAACCGTGAATCTTCCGTGAATTCTGCCCAGTACATCATCACCGACGTGAGATCGGGCGCGTTTATACTAAAGGTTCGATGAGTTTTGACGACTTGCAGCGCACTTTAATTTTACATGTACGCTGTGAATTTTCATTGTTTAGAAAACCATTGCTTAGAAAACATCTGGCGTCTTTCGTTAAGCAGCTGGCGTCTTTTCGTTTTGCTTTAGAAACATCTGGCGTTCTTTCGTTTTGCTTTTACAAAACATCTGGCGTCTTTCGTTGGTTTATTTCATCAATCAACGGCGTTTTGAACAAAATTTTTTTTGTTTAATCACGCACAGGAGAAATCTCACCAGGCACTACCTTGGAGGTAAACAATGGCTGCTACTGGGAATGGGAGACAGCAGAAGTCGGCTTTTAGCTAACACTTACACTTCTACTTCTACTAACGTTTCCTACTGGAACGTGCCAATGGCTGCTAATGGGGAATGAGAGACAGAAGAATTCGGCTTTTAGTTAACGCGCACGCTGCGAATTTTTTTTATTGTTCAACAACGCACAGGAGAAATCTCCCACCGGCACCACCTTGCAGGTCAAAGCGTAAGACTGGTTACATACTACGCTACGAGGGACGAACGGGTGCCGCTATAAGGAGCTTCGCCCCTAAAATCACAGCATATCCACGGAGTGAATGATGATGAGTGGGCGAAGCTGCGGAGGTTCATCGGTAAACCGTGAATCTTCCGTGAATTCTGCCCAGTACATCATCACCGACGTGAGATCGGGCGCGTTTATACTAAAGGTTCGATTAGAGTTATGACGACTTGCAGCTCACTTTAATTTTACATGTACGCTGTGAATTTTCATTGTTTAGAAAACCATTGCTTTAGAAAACATCTGGCGTCTTTCGTTAAGCAGCTGGCGTCCTTTCGTTTTGCTTTAGAAACATCTGGCGTCTTTTCGTTTTGCTTTTAGAAAACATCTGGCGTCTTTCGTTGGTTTATTTCATCAATCAACGGCGTTTTGAACAAAATTTTTATTGTTTGATCACGCACAGGAGAAATCTCACCAGGCACTACCTTGGAGGTAAACAATGGCTGCTAATGGGAATGAGAGACAGAAGAAGTCGGCTTATAGCTAACACTTACACTTCTTCTTCTACTAACGTTTCCTACTGGAACATGCCAATGGCTGCTAATGGGGAATGAGAGACAGAAGAATTCGGCTTTTAGTTAACGCGCACGCTGCGAATTTTTCATTGTTCAACAACGCACAGGAGAAATCTCCCACCGGCACCACCTTGGAGGTCAAGATCTGGTACTAGCGTTACGACTGGTTACGCACTACGAGGGACGAACGGGTGCCGCATTAAGGAGCTTCGCCCCAAAAATCGCGGCCGGGCTACCGAGGCGGCACGACGCGCTTTGCGGTTGCCTCTAGTCCGGCCGTGGTGTTCAATCACATTTCAACATGCCGCGGCAAAGCGACCAAGTTGTGCGTCCAATATGCGACGCTGTTCTGGCTATCACACCTCGTTCTCTGATTACGCTTTCACCGTTAACTACTACAGCTACCACAAGGGTTTGTTTAATCATTTAACATGGACGTTAGTCGTCGGGATGGAGATGTACCACCAATCATCAAAGTGGCTGCATACACGTTAAACGGTGCCATTAGCTGCCAGACATCAATATACATTGTGCAAACTCTCTTATATCAATGTACAGTAAGCATTCAGTTACTTCTGTAAGGGCACGCTTTACTTTGTGTTATTCCGATTCCTATGACGGAGGGATCAAACATGTTTTTTTCTATCTGTTTTTGGTTTTTGCTTATTTCTATTTCTTTCTTTGTCTCTCTCTCTTTCTTTTTTTTTCTCTCTCTCTCTATATATTACCCACTGCATAAGCATGTACTGGACCGACAACAGTAGTAGACGCTTAAAAATAGCTAACTCTCTACATCTCTCCCCCTATCATCACTGCCGCACAACCGAGGACACATTATGAACAGTGTGGATCCAGTGCTTCAGAGGATTGTCGTTACTTTCTGATTTGGTTGTTTACAAAAAAAAAAAAAAAAACGATCGATTGGGTAGAGGCGATTTCTTGTTTCTGCAAAACTTGGACGAAAAAGTTGAAGTGAAAAATGTGGCAATCTGAACCGACTCGACTGTTCCGCGCAATAGGACAGAACTTAATTTCCGCTTTCTTCCCCCATAGTCATGAATCACTTGTTTTTTTATCTTCTGGGATTTTGGATCCGGCGAAGCTGGCCACACTCTGGCTCAAGAAAACGTGGCGCTCGCGTGGGTGGAGATCACACGAGCGACATGTGAGAAAGCCGGACGTAGCTGCTTACAAATCGCGGCCTAGATCACGGTGGAGCCAGGGTCACAGTATGTTGCACAGCATGATAGTGGAGCGCCGCCACACGAGCATTGCGCATACGGCTCTGTCGAACGCTTCACATACGTGGACGGGAATGGCAGCATTGTACCATGAAATATAAATTCTTCGATTAAGAGGTCATTCAAAAGGAAACGCCACGTTTGATTTTATGGGTTATGAAACGCTAGACCTCTATTTCGGATGAAAAGACCTTTCTTATAGAATTCGTTTTGTTTCAGCAGAAACAAACAAACGAAGAAACAAATAAATAAACAAATAAACAAGAAAGCAAGCTCGCTCACTAAAGAGCCCCAGTCAGCAACTATAGGCAAAGAGAACGATATTTTTGGGACACTAATCCTCATATTCAGAAAGGCTCCTTGACTTGAACTTGACTTGCCACCGCCACCACCGCCTTTAACCAATTTGTCTAGGTGGCGTTGCTTTAACGCGTTTCGAACGCGCTGCCCTTAGGCGGTGCCAAGGCAGCACAAACGCGTTTCAAACGCGCTCCCTTGAGGCGGTGGCAAGTTCAAGTGAAGGAGCGTTTCTGAATACGGGGGTTAGATATTGGCGCTTGGCCCCGTCAGCAACGTTAGTTGCCTATCTTTCAGGATAAACTCAAGTTATAAGCTTTTGCTGTCCGGCTGTGGTACTCGCAGACTGTCGGTTGCTAACTTCTTGTCACAGATGTTACAAGCGTGTTAGCAACTGCAGTCAATAGAGAGTTTGAGAATTGGGGCCCTAAAGAGCTTGGGGACCCAAGAAGCTTGCGAGCTGCCATGGCGCATGCGCAGAACCCAAGCCACTCTTGGGCTCTTGCGCTCGCGTTGACCCGAGACGCACAAATCGAAAACTAGCGTGGGGCCCCAAGGCGTCTTGGGTCACCAGCGAGAAGACACAGACGCAGCCGGGTCACGGCGCAGTATGGCCCGCGTCTTGCATGATTTTAAATTTCGTCACGCGTGGCGCTCCGTGCGCTTGACCCAACGCAGCCTGCGTTGGCCCAATTCTCAAACTCTGCTGATCATCCGAACGCAAGAGCAGGCTGCCCAACGCAGCTTGGGGGCCAGCGTCTTGGGTCCCCAATTCTCACTCTCTCTATGCGTTAGTAAGCTACTAAATAGAAACCGTTGCTAAAAGTCTTCTGTACCAGTTCCAGAATCTTTTGAAGCATAAATGTTCCTTCATTTTAATTATGAAAGGGAGTTTGTGTGACTTAGGCAGAAGATAAAGTGGTCCTACTTGAAGAAGCTTTAAACTTTACTTTCGGGCGCAGAAGCTCTGATTAGATAGAATAAAGCGCTGCAGGGTTATTGGTAGAAATTTTGGGGTCAAACCTCCCCAAAATACCTTAGTAGATAGAGAAAGTGTGGATGTGAAGGGCTCCTAAAAATATAAAAATGAAAAAACTGTTCTTTAACACTGCACCTCAAGCTAAGGACACGTGCGTTTTGGCATTTCGCCCCGTTTGAATGAGACCACCGTGTATGCAAAAATTGGCGCTCAGAATTGCACCGCCGTAATCAGTGACCCAACTCGCTGAATTTACTGATTTTTTATTACGAAAGGAAATTAATTTGCTTGCTTGCAATATTTTGACTGTACGGACAAAGCGTGAAAAGTGTTCTTTAGAGTGTGTCGACGTGCTTATGTTTATGCGAACCGCAAAGAAACAAAAGAAACTCTTGAACTGAATTGTGCAGCCGCACCATTTTTGTTGCAATATGTCGTTGTTCCGGTCATGATTTTATGCTTTCTTATCGTGTCCACTGAAACGGCGGTTCTCACCGCCCAACCGTATTTAAAAAAGGTAGCGATGAAAGAAAAAAAAAATAATCTAGATGAGAAAGTTTTTGGTGCCACTTATACTTCTTATGCAGGGCCGTTTTCGCTCCCCAGCTTACGTTGACGCTTTCTGCTTCTATAGCGGCCGGCCACTGACGCCACGCTTGAGTGCTGAGTGACGAAAAAAGGTCCATTCAAGGGGCGCTGACCCAAGCAGCGAAGAATAGCGTCGTTGTTTGCTTGGGCGATTTGGGAGGACCGACGGCGCACGTTTTTGCACCCTTTGAAAGCATGCATTTACGAGTACATTGGTGGAGAAAAAAAAGGAACTGAATGAAAAATGAAAGTCGCTAAAAATGTTAGGGTGATGTTTTCCTTAACTGATAAATGAAGGAGGGAATGAATGGACATGACCTTCATACATACACCCATATTAGGCAGAAGCTCTGGGGAAGATGGAAGATTGAAGTGATGAAACGACGTTTCGACGAACGGGCTTGTCATCTCCAATGCTGCAACCTTGAAGCCTTGAAGAAGACAAGTAGGCTTGTCGAAGTGTCGGCAACACTGACACCCTGTGTTCGCAAATTTCAACAGGGAAGCTGTTTATCAAATCTTTCTTTGTGCGACGAACCAAAAAAAATCTATCATCATCATAAACGAGTATGTGCCACGGAAATTGGGTAAATCCCACTAATCACCACTGGTCCACTGAAAATGAAGAAGGCGAAAGTTAGCCAAACAAATGTGCCACGTGAATCGAGTAAATCTCACTACTCACCACTAGTCCACTAAAGATGAAGTGCACAACTCACGCCTAACCATACGCAGCCATGGGTCGCACGAAGCTAAATCGCACTCCCGATGAAGAAGCTGCGATACGAGAAGCTAGGCTTGCCGCTATAGCGGCCGGTCTTGATTCTTACGCGAGAACGAAATCGACGGCGCCGAGCAGATCTGGAATACGTGGTCTGTGAATTTCATCACGAGGCGGGATTCCACCCCACGTACCTTCGATCCGAAGGCGAGCATCCTGACCACTCGGCTATCTAGGCACGCTAGCAGAACATAGCATAGCCTCGTATAGTATAGTGTAGCAAGGAGGTGGGAAGGAAAGTGAGCGTGAGGAGGTGAGATGCTGATGGTGAGGAGTCGGAACTCCCACTACTCACCACTGGTTCAATAAGAGAGAGAGAGAAAGATATAGAAAGAAAGATATAGAAAGATAGAGAGAAAAACAGAGAGAAGTAATGGGAATAAAGGCATAGAAAAATATAGAAAGACTTGGCACGACTAGTGCGAAGCTGCCGTACTAAGGAACGGGAAAGGCAACCGCGGCTGCGAGAAGAGGCCGAAACGATGGAAGCCCTATACGCCAACGACGACGTGCCCGTAGATCTATGAGAGGTGCGAACGCTCGGTTCTGGAGTTAGGACATCCGCGTCGTGACTAACCTAACTAAAGCCTAGCAACAACCGAGAAGCAACCAGATTAGGCTTCAGAATCGTCCAGTTTCGCTGTTTCAAGCCTTGCGAGACATAGTGCAAGTTTCGCCATGATTATTTTTTTCATCTCACACATCCCTAATGTCATATCCACCCAACGACATATTGTTAGATATATATCAGTGAAATAACTTATTCTCTCACGGCCTGCTTCTGTTGTCTGCGTTTATTGTAAATCAATGTAACTGGGTGATTTGAAGATTCACGCTGTGATATGTCGATTAGCATGATCACAGAATCAATTTTCTAGTCAAGAAGCGCTGCGTGAATATAAGCCTAAGCCTTATTAAATTACCTGTAATTTTTTTGTAGCGCTTTATATTTGTCCCAATCTTAATTTACGTTGGAGTGGATGGAATTCGTGTAATACTGGCGCAAAGTATGAAGTAATTTTACCTGATGTCTTTGTCGGTGTGAAACAATTTGCACCTCTTTGTCATCGTATATCCTAGCATTAATCCCAGGCTTAATGTATTTATTAGCGCAGCTTGTTACTAAAGCTCTGGCTTCGTACCATATATTGCCAACATTTTCTTTCTTCAGTCAAAGGCAAATTGTCACAAATAAACATGGCTAGCTGCCTGTATTATGAGATAAGCTGGACGCCTGTGCTTAGATTCCGTGAGAGAAAATGCAGAAGTGAGGAAAGAAACTGCGCAAGCGAAAGACCACGGTGAGCGACTCTTCCTGAACGTGCTGGCGCTGAGCAGCTGCTACCATATCGTACTATGCGCAGTGTGGGCTTGCGTGCGTTATGCATATTTCATACGATCGGGAAGTGCGAGACTCGGCTGATAGAATCGCTGAGGCCGTTTTAGTGAAGCACTTCCACGAGGAATTTTCCTAGGCCCACTTGAAAGTTCAGCTCTAACAGCCATACAAGCGTAAGTTCAAGAAGAAATACCTAAACGTAAATGCAGACGCATAGCGCGTAATACAGACTTGGGCACAATGGTAACTCTTACTTTGTGTTTAGTTTGTGTCTCCCATTTCAGAACCCTCGTGCCCTCTCTCTCTCTTTCTCTATTGTGCAATATGCAGTTGGAAAAGCCAGACGTAGGCACGACAACTTTCCTAACGTTTCTGCAGAACCGCCCGGTGAAACTAGAATAAAGTTGAATTTTGTGCATCTTCCTTCTTCAAAGTTACGCATGCACATTGAGCGTTGAAGCTACAAGACCCGCGTTATCTTATAATTATCGACATCATTGGGTGTTATAGACACCAACGGGTCGAAAAAGGGGATTTTTATGCCTTCTATAATATGAATGCGTATTATGTCCATTCGCACATTATGTACTTTACTCTTTGCAAACATGTGACTTCATCCACTGCTATGACGATTGCGTGCCAACTTCATCCGGAAACGAAGCTACAAAATGCAAGCTTGTACAAATTGTTATATATTCTACAGAAAGCAGTGCAAAAAACAGGCACTAATATAAAGACAAACAACGGTGCTGCAGTTTGTCTTTCTTTACTGCTCGTCTTTAACACATGCTCTTTCGCAAAAAAGAAGCTAGTTTTCCGAACCTATTTGCAAGAAGAGCAGAAGTAGGGGAAATCGGTTATACAACTTCATTGCGCTCCGTGTTGTGATGAGTCCAGTCTGTCCAAGTACGTTACAGCGCGATTACCCAAGACCTTGCCGAATATACGCACCCATGTATACCACAGTGTTCGTAAAAAGATCGACAGCTTCGCTTCGGAATATAAATGGCCCAAGCTTAAAAGCTCTGCTCAGTGTGAAAACTGCTTGTCATTGGTTAACTTGTTACTCTTCGCCAGGGTCATTCAGCACCTTAGGTGACTTATTACGAACGTGTGTTTTTATAATAAATCTGTAATACAATTACTTGCTGTCACAGAGCGACCGTGCCTAAGAGGAAACACGCTCTTTTGAATAGTTTTCCTCATTACGAGAACGCCAGTGACAGGCCCTCAACCTCTCGCCGTAAGAGTTAAGGCTTCTCTCGTTTGAATACCCCAATCACCACTATCACATCTGTTGCTGCCCCTCAAAAAGATTAAAGCGTCTACTGCTGTCACATCCCACGCATTGCATCACCTAATCAGCGGCCTTTGAAGAGCGCCACCAAAGAAGCAGCTAGGACTCGGTAGTCTAGGAATACTCACGTGCAAAGCGGTATGAAATAGGGAGAGCAGCAAAAAGCGCATTTGCATGAACGGCGGGGGAGCAATGTGCAGCGCCACTAGTGTCGACAAGTCTGGGGCTGCCTGTCGTTCGAATAGGTACGTGCAAAAGAAGAAATTAAAAATGAGTGACTGGGTCTATGTTCGTTGAGCAATCACCGAAGTGGATACCAGTGTTTCTTTTTCTCCTTGAAAAAAAAAAACGAACGTTCGAGAGGTTGTAAATTGTGTCGCCTGATCAAGTCTTTACGAAGCTCAAATCATAGAAACCACGAAACATGCGGTTGTATGCGTATCTATATTTTAAGTTTCTTACGGCACACGCCTTGTTTTAGCTGCTATAAAGATATTTGTTTTTAGAGGTTGACTATATCGCCAATTTTTTGAAATCTTTCCTTGTATGGCACAAGCGAAGACAATCTTGAACAAAGCTGTTGCTTCGAATTTGCATACCGTCTTAGGTGCATTTCCATATTGTCTTTGCATACTGTCTCTGTAGTGCATTGGGCTTGATCTGTACAACTATTTACCTGCTGGCGGAAAGACCATAGAAGGAGACTCAAGCTTAATTTTAGGGTCTGTCGCGTCCGGAAAAAATCATTGCATAAGTTGGAGAAGCGCATTGTAGTTGTGGGTGCTCATGAAGTGAATTATCAAATGCCTCAATTTCGATGAGCCATAACTTTGTTGCTGAAGTGAAAAATTGTTCACTTGGCAATGCATTACAAGAAGCAGTGTACACCGTTGAACGAGTTATTATAGTAATACCCATTGATCAGCAGAATTGCTAAAACGAAATGTACTTAAAGAACACTCCCCTAAATTGTTTCAGCGCGTATTTCCCGATTCTGGAACTGATGCTTGTGTGGAATGTATGCAGTAGAGAGCGGATACAGGTGCAAGATGGCAACACATTGCGTGCAAACCCGCAACTGTTATATTCGTATATTGTCATGCGTGATATAAGAGCGAGAGAGAGAGAGAGAGGAGAAGAGGAGGGATACAAATGAAAGAAAGGTGAGGTTGACAGGAATTCAAACATCTGGTTTGCACACTGCACTATGGGGAAGGTCAAGAAAATTTTGGAAAGGAGAGCGGAGAGAAAAAGCAGGCGTGCAAAAAAAAAAACGATAGATATCGAACAGGAGCATTATAGTCTAAGGAACGAGGATAAGGAGCAGGAGCATTATAGTTTAGATCGGCATTCTAAGACGGCCTGTTCCGACGGGGCCCTGCCGTCAAGGCGGGCCAACACGGCCGCTAGCCACAGCCTGTGCACAGTGTAAGTATCGTATAGGCGGAGAGACGGTCGAAAAAACTAGAAAAAGAAAAAACAACAGTAAGAGCTACGACAAGCCACAGTAATGTAGCAATACGCGCCGGATTCAAAACATGTGGGTAAAAGGCATTGCTTATACAGTTCTGATTCCTGCGCCACGCAAGATTAATGGATTATGCAAAGCAGCGAGCAATGATGGGGCGGAGCATACACAGCGTTCTATAATGCACAAAAACGCACCTGTGCAACATGATGAGGAGGAAGTTTATCGTATATCCCCCGAACTTGTGGCGCACAATACATCAGCCAGAAAGAATGCTGCCGGAATGAATTTTTCCGCGAACACCAATATGCATGCCAAAAATGTGCTGGGAGCAGGCAGTTTTGCTGCGCATTGAAGGCGATGCTCTTGCCCACCGATCTTCCGTGACATCTAACTTCTTGCACACCGTGGTAACATGGGGGTTAGGGATATCGAACCAGCACTCTCCGTTGCAGCAGAACAACAACAACAAGAAAGAATAATATCAATCAGAAATGACATTTCTACAGGACGATCCACACTAATCCGCATTACGTGTAACTCGCTCACGGCGACGTCAGCTTTCGTGGATTATCTCGGTTTTTCTACGTGTAATTCTACGTTCTCTACGCCTATACGATTATTAACCTTCATATGGCACGTCGTAAAGCACGAATAAGGCAGTTGTGACTTTGCGAACAATCCGTTGTGGTCGTGTGTCTGTCTTCATTTTTTTATTTGTAAGAACTGCAGCACACTAAGAAACCATAAACATCCATTAACTAGACAGATTAATCGCACTTTTTCGCTTCTGTTCTTTTGCACTGAGCACATCACTGCTAGACTGGTCTTGTCACATAAAGCACGACCTCGTTTTAGCTCGCCCTGTTCTCTGTTGCTTCTGAATCCCATCTTAGATCTTTCACCATCTCTCCTTGCACATGAAAGTTCCTGGTCATATCATTGTCCTAACAAATTCTTGCAGGATTAAGAGTGAGCTCCAATGCAATATGCGCTACCCTTGTCATTAGCAGTTGGTTCCCTGTGTTCCGCGAAATGTTTCAGCACAAATTGTGAAATCTTTAACAGTACTGACTAGTACAGGCGCTTTGCAAAGCAGTCGTCTTCAACCCCTTACCTCCCGTCCCAACCTTAATAGAACTTTTGATGTAGCTGCACCATTTTACAGATGTCGCTTCGAACCTGTAAGCTGACATAACTTCGTCCTAATTTAAACCAGGAAGCTAAGTTATTAAAGGGACACTAAAGAGCAAAACGATTTTTCTCCTTATATTAGTAAAGTACTCTTTCACGATACCAAAAACACCACGCTTGCTGCAAGAAGACGCTTAGTAAGCGAGAAAACGCGCAAAAATAAAATGTAGGTGGCGACGCCATCTTGAAGTTTCCGCACCATTCGCCGTGACGTCAAATGTTATGACGGCGTCTACTAGAGACTACGTAGTTCCTAATCGGTAAAAATGAAGTAAATTGTCCTCTGTGGGAGCCATAGGCTTAACATACCAGGTGGGGGTAATTTGGTTGAGCCAAGGGCGCCAAAATGCGATAAATACGCTTTGGAATCCGTGAAGTCAAGCGAGAAGATTTCGGCGCGAAATTTAAAAATGAAGCTTTGAACTTGATTTTCTCCTCTATTAATAAACTTATGATGACAAAATTAACGACATTAGAGTTCTCAGAGCACAATGTATCGATCTAAACCGATTCATTGTTTCTCTTTAGTGTCCCTTTAAATTTAAATGAAAAAATTAACTTAAACTTATGCTAAATGATACATTTTTGTGTCATGCAGAATGGGCACACCACGCTGTTTGGACAGCGTTGTGGACGCATTTGGATGGGATGGAATGCAAAAACACCCATGTAATTCACTCCGCCTTACGGACTTACGCATAACTGATTTGCCGTATAAAATAACGGTGGTAAAGCTACTGAAAGAAACAAACAAAACGTACGGCAGACGAAGGATGTTGATAGAGACGTGATTTCATGATGTTGCGAAAATGAATAGGAAAAAAGGCGTATTTTGACAGGAATAAAATAGAACGATATGTGGTACTCACAACGTCTAGGCTCACTTTAAATCCAGAAACCGCGGTTGTATTTTTTTTTCTGACAGTAAACTCAATGGTAGACCAAACGGTGCATGAATCGCTCATCTGATCACATAATGCTGCAAAACCCCAATGGAGTCTACAATGAGTTAAATAACAATAATAATACCGAAACAGAACCGAGCATCACAGAAAACAAACATAACATCAACATACCATGCACACTCAATAATACAACATAAACGCAACAAAACATAACATAAACACAGCATAAACGCAAGGAAAGCGCGGCCGCATCGCTGCTCCGCACTTCCTGTAGCTGAGTGGAACTCCATTAATTTTTCCCCACAAATCTTACAACTGTTCTTACCACACCAATGCATGGAAGCGCGAATAACACTGCAAAAAGGAATGAAAACATCGGCGACGACAACGTCCATTTCGCGATGCTGTTGTCATTTCGATCTTTGAAGCAGGTCAGTCAACAACCCGTGCAACTGTAAATCCTACGAGGAAATGACGGTGTTGACGACTTCTGTGCTGATGTGCCCGAACACAGCGGAGACGCAAGAAGGATCCCGCAGGGGAAGCAAGACCATCGAAGGCAGTTTCGGAGATTTCTGTTTGTTAGTACGGGAAAACTCGTTCGCTGGAGGCTCGAGCCGCGCGCAACCCTTGGAAATAGCTCAGCGGAGACCTTTATTTGTTGCGGTCGTGGGATGTCCTCGGGGGATCAAGAAACCAGGTCGAAGAGGGATTAGAGTCCGAACAACGAAATAAACGCTGTGAAACAATCCCTCCAATGGCCCCGATTGTGTGGCGTCTAAGCTGTCCCGGTGGCTGTGTGGTGATATCCGGTGTCTTAGCAGACGGTAGCGAACCCGCGTGCGCATGGCAGATTTCAACCATTAAGTGTATGTTTCTTCAGCGAGCCAAGAAATATTTGATACTAGCCAGTAAGTGGCTTTTCCCGTGAGTTACAAAACAGTCGAGAGACAGAGAAGTAAGAGGGAGAGAGAAATAGATGAAAAGGAAGAGGCAGAGAGGTTAACCTGGCGCGAGCGACAGGTTTGCTACCCTGTACAGGGGTGCGGATATAGCGGTCGGAAAGAGGACACAGAGAGAGTGAGATAAAATAAAAACAAAACAAAAATGCACACATGCACACACATGCAGGACGGCCTATCAGAGCCGTTCTGATAGACCGGTTGAACGCAGAAAGCGCATTAGCGCCTGCACAGCCTCCTTCTGTGACTTGAAGACCTGTCGGTGGCGCAGGATTCTTTCTTCCGAAAGAGTTCGGTCGTCCAGTTTATCGAGCGCGTTGCAAAGCGACTGTCTCTGCGAACAGTACTGTGGAGAGTCGCACAGAATATGCTGAATCGTTTCATCACTTCCTGCAGTGGTCACAAGCTGCGGTGTCGACCATTCCTATGCGGAACGCGTACGCATAGGTAAATGCGACAACCAACCATAACCTGCACAGAAGGGTAGCGTCATCTCGGTGAAGTCCTGGGGGAATGCGAAGGCTGAGAGTTGGGTCTAGGGCATACAGTCAGTGCGTGCTGTAAGTGTGGCTCGTTCCTACTGCGACGTGTAGCGTTGGCGAGCAAGCACGCGGAGCTTCCGTGCAGCGTCAGTTCTGGAGAGCGGTATTAATAGTTTATTGTTTTCAGTATGGGCGGAACGGGCAGCTTGATCGTCCCGTTCATTGCTGATAATCCCACAGTGACTTGGAAGCCACTGTAAAGTTATTTCATGCCCTTTCTCAGTTAAATGGTGTGTCTCTTCCGCAATCTCAAATATAAGTTGTTCGTGCGGGCCGCGTCGTAGAGGTGACAGAAGTGATTGCAGTAGCGCCTTCGAGTCACTGAACATAGTCCATTTTTGTGCCCGTTCATCACTTATGAAATGTAATGCGACACGAAGCGCTGCGAGCTCTGCTTCCGTCGATGTCGTAAGGTGGGAGGTCTTGAATTTGATTGTTGTGGCTTTGATCGGTATCACAACTGCTGCAGTTGAGCTGTTTGGCAAAACGGAGACGTCAGTGTATACATACATAGCCTTGATACTTCTCATATAGCAGGAGTATTCGCTTTTTTCCGGATGCCAGGTATTGTTAGGCTGATGTTAGGCTGAGTCAGGCACCACGGAGGAATCGAAGGTCTCGCGGCGGGCATGAAGCATGTTGGTAAAGACTCGCGATACGCGGTTACCGTTTGGCAAGAAGATGTGCGTGGTCTGTCTGCTGGTAAAGAGGCTAGGTGGTGGCGGGGAGTCCAAGCCAGATGCCTTATATGTGTCCAGAGTGTTTCAACGTCAATGTGTGTCTTGATGAGATGGTCTCCGGCTATCGCTGTAGAAGCCACCGTCAATGCACTACGAGGCAAGCCTAGGCAAATTCTGAGTGCCTGGGCGTGAACACTTTGTAACGTTCGTAGGCTTGTTTTGCTTGCGTTGGTTAATGCAGGCAAGCTGTACCGCAGGAAGCCGAGAAAAAGTACCCTGTACAGCTGTAGCATGGCACTTGGGGACATTCCCAAGTCTTCCCTGCGAAAAACTTCAATAGATCACAGATGCCGATCAACCGCTTTTTGATGACATATCATGATGGCTCCATGATATGTCTCCTGTCAATTATGACACCCAGAAACTTGTGTGATCGAATATATGGTATATATTGACCATTGATTATTACGCTGTAGTTATTCATAGGCTTGCGTGTAAACGCCACGAGGGCGCACTTCTCGGAAGAAATTTCCAAGCCTCTGTTACGGAGGTAATGGGCAGTTTGAGTGGCAGCTCTTTGAATTCTCGCTCGTACCTGTAGGTGTTACGGCGGATGTCCAAATGCAGGTATCATCCGCGTACATTGATAGCCTAACTGTGCTTGGCAGGTGCTCAAGGAGGGCAATCAGCGCAAGATTGAACAGCACAGGACGGAGTACGCCGCCCTGAAGGACAGCGCGGTAGATATAATGTGGAGAAGTTTGGCCGTCCTCGGTGCTCACGAAAAAGGTTCGCATAGAGAAATAGCTACGTATCCAGCGTAACATCCGACCGCCTATTCCTAGCTCTTCGAGAGCGGTGAGGATGGCTTCATGCGTGACGTTGTCATACGCCCCTTTGACGTCGAGAAACAAAGAAGTGAGGGAATTCAAGGAGGTTAACCAGGCGAATGTCCACTTTACTACCCTGCACAGGGGTAAATTATTCAAGGCATGACAAGAGAGAGAGAAAGCGCCAATCGCGCGTGCAGTTGGAGGTGCATATGTCTACACTTGTTAGCGGGGGCCTATCGAAATTAACTATATCAATTTCTTAATAGTATTGTCACGTGGCCGTGACGGTGAAGAAGGCACCAGCAGAACAGAGAAATACATAACTCTTTATTTGCCGAACTTGTGCCCGGAAAATGAAAGGTGCAAGTAGAATTGAAGCTATACACCGATAGCGGCGAGAACAGCGCCGGCCGTCGAGTAATCTGCCAAGTGGTGATGCACGTAGGCTTTTTATACATGTTCTATGGAAGGTTCCAACGTTATCGCTGGTGGCCGCGTAAGCTCTCGAATACACTAGACTATTCGCGTACTGCGCGCAATGTTAGTATGATCTGAAACAATCGCGAGGCTCCTGAAACATTGCGGCATGGTATGCGCCGAGCGTTGCTAACAGTCTTTGCGGGTGAAATCCGAATACATCAAAAGAAAACACGCATGGCAGTATTATGCAGAGTGGTGTGTACACCAAAGGTGATGACAGACTTTCATTAAGATTTATTAAGCACTTCAGTTTCAAGAATATTGGAAGCGTCCTAGGGGCGTCCAAAGTGCAGATGGCGCTTCGCTTCAGACCATAATTTTACGCAGATTTGATTAAAAATTGTGAAGTGTAGCTGACACCTACCTCTAGTCATATAGAGACGATGTAAAAAACTGTTCAAGTGATTTGCTTAGGTTTATCGAAGGTTGTTTAGAATTATGAGGCGTGTCATGTTGTCTTAGAATCAAGGTGACACAGCAGCAGTTCTCAAGCAGAGTCTTCTCTGTTTTAAATAAGGAATATGTACAACAAAAGCAAGACAGTAATACATTTAGTAAATTAACCTGTTGTTTCCGAAGTTGTTTCGCGGTTAGTTTCGAAGCACGCATGCGAGAAAAAAATTGGGGGACGCTTAAGCTTCGCCTTTAAGAGTTGAACGCGATAGCAATATCCTGCCCCTAGTGCGCACTTCGAACACTACGAGTGTTGAAGAGAATGCGCGCAATAAAGTTTGTGCCTTATGTAATGGGTAGCATGCTTTAAACCAGGAGCAATTATGCGCGAGAAACTTTTTCGAAGTTGCGATGCACTCACTACGTGGTCTTAAGGGAATACGCGCAGTAATGTGTGTGCCTTTTGTAATGGGTGGCTGTCTTTAAACCACCAAGTCGTTATGATATTGACGTGGTGTGACGCCCGATGGCGATGTACGCTTGTACCACGCAATATTACTGTCATATTACATCTCGTACTGTGACACCCGTATACAGGACGCGTATTTTTGGGAAGCATCAAAGTTACTTTCAATGCAGCTCCAAGCAGAGGTGTGGCTGTGTGGTAGAACACCTGCTTGCCACGCAGACGGCCTGGGTTCGATTCTCACTCGGACCCAACATTTTTATTATTTATTTTATTTGCAGATTTTTCGATTTTTCGGTCACGCACAAGATGATGATTTTTCGCTCATAACCAACGGTGCCGGCGCCGACGCCGACGGCGCAATTTCTGCGATACGAGCTCTTAAACGCTATCGCGTTAATATAGCGCTAAACGGTTTGTCTCGGAACACTGAGCAATAACATACAGCAAATTATGTAGTATATCGTTTCTACTGGTGCTTTTCGTAAACAGCACAGTCTTGCTATTTTAACTGGTAGGAATGCGTACTAGCGCTGAATTCACAGGAAATTACTAAATGAAATTACTTGACGAAAACATGCACTCTTCAACAAAACGGCATTGCATAAAACTGCAATCCAATTAGGCGAGATGGCAACCTTTTTTAGGGGGAAAGGGGGATGTTGGGGGCGAGGGGTTGGGGATTGGGTTAGTCGCATGAGATGGTTAGGCGCACGGGACGGCGATAATGAAATAACGACAAAAACTAACATCCGCAACAGCGAAGAAATGTAACGATTATCGCAGCAATTTCTCACAACAGAGCCCGATCACGTAAACACTTTAAAAGTTGACCTGAAAGCACTTTTTCTCGAGGCAGCTCGTTAGTCAAACGTCATTTTCAATGCTGTACGCTGTGAGTTCGTGCAACTAGGAACAAGGAAAACAGCGGCAGCAAATTTTCAAAAGTTCTTTGCGCGTGCATTTAATAAATTTGTCGATACGAAGCATGACTAAATTTTCTAGCGCATGGAGGATGAAAAGACGCGGGAAGAAGATCGGTGCTCGTTAGATTAGAAGACTTTTTCTTGGTGATTATTCTAGTGAAAAGATAGACGACTACGGTACGATAAAGTGTGTTTAATAATTGCTTCCTGACTGTGAGCGAGTGATATTTCACAGCACATTTGCGTTGCCTCTTGTGTTTACTTGTACGCTACAGCACAACACACTAGGAGGGGAAAAAATACTGCAGCCCGGCTGCATTACTGCGCTGCATAACGGCACCCTTGTTTTAAAACGTCCATATTTGTGCTTTATGTTCGGTGTTGCGGTACCGTCGTAACCGTAAGGGCCAGTATTTTTTAGAAAGAATAGTTCGCAACGTTGATTTTTATTTAACGCCGAAGTATATAGTTTTTTTTTTTAGTGCAAGAACACTCAGGCGTGCTGCGGGCTGCTTCTGGCTAATTGCTTGTTAAATTATTCATTCTTGAGATTTTACATGACAAAACCAAAATATTATTTTGACAAACGCTGCAGTGGGGGATTACGTATTAATTTCAAGCACCTAGAATTCTCTAACCTGCACATAAACCTAAGCCCGCTGGTGTTCTTTGCATTTAGCCCTCATCGAAGTGCGGCCACCGTGGCCGGGAATCGAACCCGCGCCCTCGATCATAGCAGCGCGACACCTTGCGTGCTAAGATACTAGGGCGGGTGCTTGTTACGGCGTCCATAAGTGATGTTTCTCCATTAATTACTGCATTCATTGTGGCTATTGCATTGCTTTGCACGTAAGCTTTTGGACTTGGATAACCTTGTGATTTACTCGGTACTTCATAATTTCGAGAAAGCTGCCGAACTTCTACTTGAATTGAATCTTAACAAAAATGAAAATCCCCAGCTCTTGGGACACGATGAACCTAAACGGCTATTCTGCGGTGGAATACTCTATTTATAAATCTTTTTTTCAACGTTAGCCTTGTTATAACGCGCAAAGCAATTAATTTGTTATTCCAAAGTATTTGACGATATTGGCGCAGATTCAGACGCGCGATGTCGAACAGTCGTGTAGCATATTCGAAATGACGAAGACGTGTAGGTTGTTGTGACGAATTGGAAGTCTTCTTAAATTTCTAGTTACTACAAACTGAAGGACTTGTATGAAGCGATTTTCTTATATATTGTGTAGGACAAGCGCGAAATACTGAAGCAAACTGAGGTAGGCAATCTCTGCGGCTCCTTGTTTTGAAATTATGTTCACGTAATCGGCACTAGTCAAGTACATCAGTATTCTCGCGAAGATCTATATCAATACCTCATTCGTCAGAGTACTACACATCTCAGTACTTCGGCGCATTGCAGCGAATGCACGACGATGAGGTGCAACTTTTCAACATGGCCAGCTTGTGATTTGTGAAACTAATGAAGACCATTTGTAGCAAGGGCGTCATTCGCAAAAGTAAGACAAAGAAATGGACCGGCGGCAAGCCTCTCAAGTGCAGAAAAAAGCACAGAATTGTATTATAACATAACGTAAGGATAAGCGCAAAACTGCAGAACACGTTTGTCTCTTCAAGCATCAAGAGTTGTATCAGTCTTTCTTTCAAAGTTGTGTTGCAGACGTTTACAAATGTGGAGTAATAAAATGTCATAGTTTCATCGCAAGGGCGAAGCAATGAATGCGATAGCAACAAATTGTAGTGTTACACAAAGTGAGGCTGGCAGCAAACTGTTTTTTGTGCGATCTCGCGAAACTACAAAACGCTTGTGTAAGAGGATACGGCCGCTCCAGAGAGAGATGCTCTCCGCATAGTCACTTCGCGTTGAGAGCGCAGCACGTAGAAGGGTATACGAGCGCCCGCTGTGATGGCTGTCGAAATAGCGCGCGCGCCAGCGATCGCGACCACGCCTGATTCAAAGTTCAATGTTGCTGCTCGCGCGAGACCTCCCACCCCCCATCGCGTCTTTTCAAGGTCGCTAAAGACGGGCGGAGCGTTCCTGTCTACTTGGATGGCAGGCCTCCCGAGCGGGGTGATGTTATCGCATGCACCCTCCGAGCGACAGAAATGGGCCGGCTCGTTTGATCTCTGCATTCTGTCGCGTTCGCCGCCCCCGTTCGCGCGCTTTTACCCGCGGTAGAACATACGGTGCGCGGGGGGATCTTATCAATTTGGACTTCATACGGGAGGGATATGACGGCGACGGCAAAAACCCGTCGAGACTGTCCACATAATTGCTATTCCAGTAATAGTGCCAGCGTGTTAATGCAGCTGTTTCTAGAGCATGATCTGTTGTCTACCAGCAGCCTTTCCAACACATATCATTTACACTACAAGTGCACCATGTCTAAGCAGAGGAGAGGCAAAAGTTGGCAACCATGGAAAGTTTCTAGGGAGAACCATGAGAAAGTGGCGACATGTAGGAGCTGTTATTGCTTCAACGGGGCTCTTCCTGCAATTAGCGCCAGACGTATGCAAAGACAATTCGCGATGCTGTTTGCCAATTAGGCCAGCACAGCCAATAGCTGTTTTTCTTTCGCCACGCTCAGCACCCCATACACTGTTTGCTCCATCTCTGCCAGTGCCCTCCTTATGTTAGTTTTCTAGCTTTGTTTCGCTTGTTCTATGCTCACAAGGCAGTTTACCCTGTTGTACCGACTAATTGAACACTTTCGGAGATCCGCGCGGTCCGTATGCACCTCGTTCTCGTAAGCTTTCATTCTGTGTGTTGGCATTAAACGTGCCACTAGTTTCCCTGCGTTTGACGCGGGTGCCTGTTTCGTGTCCCAAAACTTTCTCACGAAGACTCCAACAACAAGTACCGCCGTTTAAAATAGCGGCGTTGTTAGCAGAGCAAATTCGCGTGACGACGCATGCGCTTGCATGCACGTCGCCCGAATATACGAACTACGCATCACATCGCGGTGATCCGGTTTAGTTGTTGACATGGTGAGGACATGCGAAACTGCGCGAAGTATCTTGGTGAAGTAGTTCGTACAGAACGGCGAAAGGCAGAATAAGAGAGCATACAGCCATCCTACGAACCTACCGGCTTCAGTAAGTGACATCGCTTTGTGCAGGATAAGTTAATTATTTGCATATGAGAATTCAGAACCATTTTGACTACACCAGCCCAGCGATCACGATGAGCGATGGAGTTACCCTTTCTTTCTTTAGACTTCATATTTGACGTGTGACAAAGCTACAAGAGGACTTCAGTGCTACGCTAGAGTTTGCTATCCCATTCAGTGCTTCGCCTCAGGTCGACACTATTCAGCATCTAGAACAATCGTTTCGCCAGCCCAAGTTCCATCTCTTAGTGATATCGCTTCTGATAGCCTCTGTACTATAGCTGCAAATTGTTCTAAGTGTGCCCTTAGCTTGCAAACAACCTTGCGAACAACCTATTCTGTAGTACAATGTTCTTAGCCCTACTGCAGTCTACCTTTATCTTTATCTTACATGAACTGACCAATTTTCGAGCTCAGGATGAACCTTGCCGACGCACTGCCTTTGCTTGCACAAGCTCTTGCTGCCAAAATATTACTTAGGTTGTGCAAATGCGCAAAACAGCAGAGCAGCTGCCATCTGCGCAATGTGAGCGAAAGTGAACAAAGCTTCACATGGCCCATAGAGACAAAGATAAGCAAAGCAAGTCAGATGGTACTGCGAAACTTACTTTTCACTCACCTTTACATACAAAATGTTTGCCTATGTTGGTACTGAAAGGATTTTATCTCATTGTTCCGAACATGTGGCCTCTGAGAACATAGAGTTCGTGCAGTTAGGTATGCTCGGTGCTTGCCTGATTCATTAAAAGCGCTCTTCTTGTTACAACCGTCGACGCCTGACGCATGAGTGACATACAATTCACGCTACTCAGGTCCTCGTAAGTGATTGAATTTTTCCTACAGCACAGCGTCGAATGAGGAAAACAGGTTTGAGAAAACGTGCATAAATGTCTCGGATATGGCACATGCTAGTAACTACCGCAGTGTTGCAGCCCTGTTCTGCATTATCGCTGTTTTTGGCGTTCCGTCTAGCGCATGCTATATTGAATCTCTGACAATGTGCCCTGTTTGCAGAGCGAGGTTTTGCGCTTTTAGGCTGGAGCGTGCGTCGTAACTCAATTCTTCTCTCCACTATAGGGCTAGCTGCTTTCTTTGTCCGACTATAATTGTTTTTGCCCGTTCACGTTAAAGCGCATCTCTATTTTTTGTGCTTTATATCTTAGAACGGAACTAGCGCTGCCTGGCTGTCGAGCTAACGCTTCGTTTCAAGAAGACGAAAATTGGAGTTCAGGTTGTTAGTTAGGACTTAGGTACTTCGTTTATGCGAACGAGTTTTGCACAGCCTTGCCCTTGGTCCTCCTCTTTATTGCTATGTGGGATAGCATCCGAGATACGTGAGCGGATGTAAAAACCTGTTAGACGTGCAAAACGTTTCACAATTTACTAAACTCCAAGGATCCGTAACGGCTCAGTTTTTAGTGCATCCAACTGGACAGCGTATATACTAAGGACGGGAGTTCGAATCCAATATCAGTGGTGAGCGAAAGTGCTTTTTAGTTTTTATGGGATATTGAACTTGATGACGTGCTAATGAAAATGAATGACAATGTAGCTGTCGTCGCCTCCGCTATCAACAACGGCCAGATGAATGAATAGGTGCAGAGACGTAACCGGAGGACTAGAAATTCACCTGATGGTGCTTCGCGATCGACTAAAGTGCGGATGACAATGTTTTCTAATAAATTTACGAGAGGAAAGAGGCGCTGCGATTATTCATATGAAGAATATTGGTTTATTCATTAAGCTTTATATACCTTTATTGAGCCTTCGAGTAGATGCGATCGCTAGCTTCTTAAGCTCTGGAGCCCATGAGGTTCTCTGGACAAACATAATCATTTGCTCCATTTCTAAGTTAAGATTTGGTTGGAAAGTCGCAACACAGTTTGTATCCAGAACGACGTTTATAAGCAGCCGTACACTACCGATCATTTTCTTACAGGCTAAAACGCCACGCTTGTGGCTCCCACTGATACTGGTGGTGTAGTACTGTGTGTCAATTTTTTAGATGCGAAGTATCTTGAGTTCAATCCGGTGGTGGTGGTGGTGGTGGTGACCACCCTTACTGCGCGTGACCACCCTTACTGCGCATGCGCGTGACCACCCTTACTGCGCATGCGCATACCCTCTCCACACACCCTCTCCCCTCCCCTCTCTACTTCCCTCTCCCACTCTCCCCCTCTCCCCTCCCCTTTCCACTCTTCCTCTGAAACGCGGGCTATACATGCCGAAATTCTCTCCTGCGCAACGCCGCGATGAGAACCAGCGCATGCGCGTCCCCTTCCCCTCTCTCTCTTACGCTGCTCCCCTCTCGCACGCCTGCCAACTGCGTTCCCCGCTCGCCCTGTGAAAATTAACGGCCAGGCTAGAGGGAAGACAAGGCGCGCGTAGCGTTCCTCTTCGCGTTCCACGACGCGAGGTCGGTAGCATGCCCAAAGAACGCCAACGGAACGCGATCGTGCAAGTGCTCCGGCTTCGCATCGCCTCATGGTCCCCTTTAGCGGGAAATGGTGTAATTTTTCTTTAACTCGATGATGACCGGAGAATGAAAAAAAACATGGCTGATCCCTCCGTCATAGGAATCGGTATAACATGAAAGTGAAACGTGTCTTCACAGAAGTAGTGCTTATTGTGTAACGATATGTCAGAGCTTGTACAACGTCTATTCGTGTTTGGCAGCTATAGCACCGTTTGACGTGGATGCACCCATGTTGACAGCATGTCTCTATCGCGACGACTAACGCCCATGATCATGATTAAACCGTTGTGGTAGCTGACGGTGTGAACATATATTTGGACACAGCAAATCGTGAATCCCGCGTAAGGATGATATCAACAAGCTCGCAATCAACATTGGTACCCGTTATGCACTTCTTCAAAGCGTCGTCAATTAAGGAGAGAAACGGCCCGGTGCGCGCTTTCTAGTAATGGGTAGCCGACGCCTGTGCTCATGCATACATAACACGCACTGCGCTTCAGCAACACGGGAGGTAGAGGTTCGTAGCCTGAGCCGCAAACGCGTGCGTCCCGCTGGCCTCTGTCTCGCAGGCGCTGCTCTCGCTCCACTCAAGGCACTACATTCGCCCGTCGAAATCGCGTCCTTTCTGCAACGCATATTGCAGCAGTTTTGTTAGTCGATGCTCTCGCAACTGAAGCAGTCGGCGGCGGGAAAATGCCGTTGGTGCACGTGGAAGATGCACTACTCCGATGAGCCGACGCACGCTAACACGAAGCCAAAGGCAAAGAACGTAACTGCGTCAAGGGTGCCTCGGCGACGCCAGCGCGGCCACTCTACCTCTCTGGTATCGAGACGCTTTAACCATGACCTCAGATATCGCGTGCAATCTCGGAGTAAGCGCTAGTAAGTGTCGATCGTGAAGTATTACTTCTTTTCACCTCTCACAGACGGCGGCACCGCCCCGCTCCGCCCGCCGCGAAAGAGAATGTGTGAAAGATATAAGGCGCGTTCGCGCCGTGTCTAGCATCTCCTGAGATGGCTTAGTGGGTAGCGCGTCGGGCGCTTGCCGTCGCGGCCGCAACGTCGTGGGTTCGATTCCCAGCGGGGGTATCTATTTCTTGGTTTTTTTCTTTCTCACTCGTTGGTGTCCATTTTATCAACGTCATATCCGTGACGGATGTACTTGGTGGACCCCGGCATAAAACACTTTCGTGTTAATAAAAGCGGCGAAGTAAACGTAAACTACACGCGCGTGTATATTCCTTGGATGCCACACTGCAGTGTGCGAATTCTAGTGCGACAATACTACGTCCTGATGAAGAACAATGAATCTGGTGGCTTAGAAAGAAAACTTATCACTTGTTTCGCTCTTTGCATTCATACCCTTTGTGCAATTAACCTTGTTAAGTAGCAGTTTTAGGTTCGCTTCATATCATCGTGGTTGTTTACAACGACGGGGAACTAAGGGCTATTTCTTTTTAGCCGTTCAACTTTGTTGTGCTACTTGTCCTACTTCTCGCTCTGTTTAAAATAAAACTGTCTCCAAGTAAAGCTAAACACCAACCAGTCTGAAATCTTGGTGCTGCACTTGACGAATCAAGCTTAGTATTTTCCCACGAGCCCTGCGAGCGGACTACCGCTCGGAGCGTCCTTCAATGACTTTCTTTAGAAATCGCCAGCGCCTTTGTGAAAGACCCGTTGGCGAAACCATTCAGAGTGTACTGGGTTTTATCTCACGTCATTGACAGACCCATCTGTCCTCCGTTGAGTTGTATATTGTTTATATTGTTTTTTCTTCCTTTATTATTATGCTACATCCTCTTAGTCGACAAAGCCGGACATCATGACGTTTCTGACAGGTTTTCTCTACGACTGCTGCGCAGTTCTTTTGCTTCACGCAAGCAATGGAGTCATGGGGACACGTACCTATTGTTATATACTAAGGTATAGTCCCCGCCGAAAAAGATTTGCACAAGTGACCGTTTCGGCCAATGGTCGCTTGTGCTAATCTATTTCTGCGGTGACCGTACGCCAATTTCGATTTTCCCAGCTTTTCGTGGTTTGAAAGATATGAAAAAAAAATTGAAATAATCATACAGTCTTAAACTTTGGGTGGGGCCAGTTTAACCTTTATAATGTCTCACCCAATCAGGTGGGTTTCTGTAGAAGATGCTTAAACATGAGTGCAAACATCAGCGGATGATCTACTGAAGAAGGATATGTGAAAAAAATTCTCACGTGTACATTTTGAAAAATTCTGAGGTTAAATGCATTATCAGCCGATAACTGAAATTCACAGTCGAAATCGCACAATAATGAGAAGGCAAGAATGTAACCGTGGTAGTTAACAAGAATCACAGAAGAGGTTGTGTATAGATAAGACGGAAAAGGCGCAAATTGAAGAACGAATGTCAGAACGACTACTCAACTGTGCTGAATATTTTGTGAAGGAATGAAAAACCAATACAATTTCGCTTCTTTGGTAAGCAAATAGCGGAGCGGGGTCAGTGGGTTTTCATGCAGCCCAATCATTACCAGATCATTCATAATAACGTAATATTTCTCAAGAACAGCCCAGCTGCGGTAAGAAGGATTCATCCGATCCCACTAAGGTTACATCACGTTGGCCGGCCCTCAATCGACGATTCAGTATGCTCTCACTTAGCTGAAACTACACGTGTCGAGGCTGAGCGAGTGACATTTCCGTGTTCTACCAAGAGCTCTTGCATCCGAGATACTGCGTGTCAGCTTCGTGACGCTTGTCGCTTGTTTTGCCCCTACTTCCTGAGGCAGCACCGGAAGCAGCCTGTCTGTGCTCCTCTCAGATGCCGCCGAGGCTTATCTCATCGCTGCGCGGTATCTTTTTTTCCTACTCAAAGTAAGAGGTGGTAACGTCGTGGTATGCGAGCATTTGCGACAACCAGGACGTGTGGGAACAGTCTGGCGTGTGCTTCCTGTAGATCTCCTGACGCTGGCGAACGGCTGATATTGGATTTCCCTGATATTCTTGCACAAATGTGCGTTCTTCACATGCTTCTATTGGCCATTTCTCGAGCCCTGTGCTGCATTTCATGAATGCCTGCATCGAAGTGGTGATGCTTGCCGACGCGTCCAATCTCACTGCTAGCTTGCATCTTTCCTAAGAGCAGCCGTCTTGATTCCCATGCCTTCATTGTTTGCCCTTCTTGCGTCTGTGCGCAGAGTGGCGGGTCCACGCAGTTTTTTTTTATTTCAATGTTTCTTTTATCAAATTTCAATGCAACCCTCCAAGATGACCTTATTTTGTTTCCATAGCCACTCCATGAGTTCCTTTTTTTACTCTTTTTTTCCTTCCTTAGCTTTCTATCCCCCTTCCCCCTCCCCCACTGCAGGGTAGCAAACTGAAAAACTTTCTTCTGGTTAACCTCCCTGCCTTTCACTTAGCCGTTCTCTCTCTCTCCCAAGCTTTTTTTTTTAATAGCTAGTCCCTGAGCTCAGCAAATTTAATACGTTTCCTATTTGCGATACTGGTTCCTACGCGCAGATGCAATGGACTGCTAAATATCATCAGTGTCTTCAAATCAGTAGGCGTTTATTTAGACGGCAAAACTTTGTCTGTTTATTTCGAAAGATGAGACGTGGCACAAAAGACCACATTTTATTAATAATTGCTTATGTAGCATAAAGATTTTTGCTAGCTTAACTATGGTTTGCTAAGTTCATTCATATATCAAGGCCAGCAAAGTTTTGGGAATACGCAGAAATTAAGATAATTTTTTCTGGCTAGTTCGTTATTATTGTTCGACGAATCCGCCAAGGTGCAAAATCAAAACAAAAAAAAAGCTTTTTGATCTTTTGTTCACCGTGTTTTCCTGCTTGTTTTCAAATTCGTCCCTTGCCACACGACAAGGGCATAGGCATTAATTTTTTTTCGGTGAGGGGGGGGGGGGGGTTGGAGGCTGAAGAGTGTACAACCACTTCTTTATATATGTTCCTGCATACGTGCGTTTGTATATGTGCAAATTTTACAATGTGCATGTGCACGCGTGCAAAATTGCTAATTTTGGGGGGAGTTCGAGACCAACCGAAACCTCTCCCCGCCCCGCACCCCTGACTACGCCAATGCCACGTAAATATATGTATGCACGCGACGCCTACCTCTAAAATTACATTGCGCGAAAATACATTTGCGACTCTTCAGTAAGTTCATTGCAGCGTACTTTGATGAGAATATTTTTCTCAAACCACGTACGTTTCGTGCTCTGAATACACGCAGTCACATTTTGACAGCGCTGATCACCAGTACAATTTATCGCCGAGTCCTGGTTCTGGCGGATAAGTTCCTCCAATAATGGCTTCTTACCTTTGAAGCTAATAGCGACTGCGATTACTAATTGCGTTTCTTGCCGCCCATCTCTATAGCGGTCTCCTGCGGCCACACGTTGGGAATCGCAGTTTTCACGAATCAAAACTTTATCTTGTTTCAAGTTTCTCCGGATACCTTAGCGTTACATCGTGGAGTATTAAGCCAGACAGTGCAGTCTCTATAGACTGAGGAAGCCTTAAAAAAAAAAGCACTCTCTATGGCTTCCATTTCCTGAATCAAGCAAAAAAACGTAGCCTGGAAAGTTTTTCTTGTTATTTATTTTTCGTCTTCGTACGCAGCTCATAACTACATTAAACATAAGGTAACCTAGCGATAGAGAGAACATACACTAACGGGAAGGTTATCTAATATGTATGAGCTCATTAATAATCACGAGGGCAGCGCATTAGCTGCAAGAATAACTGTTAAAAATATTTAGCTCCGTCAAAGCTATAGCTTTGCTATGACAGGCTGCGAAAGGTAATAGCCGGAACTAGGTACGGCAACCTGCTCTCTTAATGTGCTTTAAATCTAAGCGCGTCACCCCCGGATGTTATGAAGATTAACAAAAATGGAGTTTTAAAAGGGACTTCGGCAGAAGTGTACGTTATCCATAAGAATAATTATGCTTAATCTACAACTCATTAAAGATTCCTGTGCTTCTATGACAACACGGAAAACGTAAAAGCGCAAAATAGTTTTGAAAACTTCTGCTTTAATGTACATCTAAATGTATGCAATATCCAGCGAGAAAGAAAATGGTAAACAAGATAAAGTTTGCGAAGTACCTGGCCCGTAGTAAGTACACGCTAGCCGTAAGTATAACCATTAATAATACTTAACTTATTGAACCTGCACTAGTGCTATGGTAAGCATCGGGAGGTAAAAACTGCAAAGAAGCTAATATAGTGCATTTCTTTTCATAGGTCCGCGCCACTTCATGCGAAAATTTGATCATTATTTCAGAAAAAACGTTATTCTGGATAATTAACGGCTCGCTAGGGGAAGTTCTAGCTCGTGCCGAAATAAGTCCTCGGCTGTATATTCAAATACGTGTAATACGCAGGAACGTTTTCATAAGACGGCAGCTAATCTGTCTATTTTTAAAGAATCTTGCTGCATTTGAGAGAGGACAAGTATTAGTGAACGAGGAAGTCGAATTTAGAATCAGAGTCTGGAAGATTTCAGGAAAAATACCGGAAATTCGTAATTTGAAACGCACAAGGGGCAGTAAGTTTACAAGTTCGTAGACCTGCACCGAAGATATCAGTCTGCGAAGATATCTGTTGGACCTTATAAAGCTGACTAAATTTCTTCGTAATTTTTAGGGACGCGTAAACGTTTTATTATCTATAAGGGCTTTGCAGATGTCCCACTTAAAAGTAAGATTTATATTTTAGAGCAACACTCAGTATATGAAATTTGTCTACACTAGATTTGCTATGAGTTTCGGTTTACAGAAATGCGTTATTGCTTTCTATTCTGGTGTTAGATAACTGCAGATTTCGTAGTTTGCAATATAATCAGGGTCCGGACGTTCCACCTTTCGCTTCATTAAAAAAAAGAACGAATCATATTTGGTGTGGTGGTTACTAGCAAAAACGACTTCAACCTGTACATGCAAATACACAGCAGCCCTAAGGCTGAAGGTTCCCTTTTAGACGCGATCACATTTTGCAGTAATTGATAACAGCAGAAATATTCCAGTTGTGCCAGTGAAGCACAAGTGTTGTTTCGTATTGGACATAAAGGATTGTTAAAAATCGTGAGCGACTGTCTGCGTTTGCTCATTTGCATAAGAACAACGCAAGATGGTAAAAGAGCTATAGTCTTCTAGCAAACTTTAAAGCTGTACGCAGTATTGAATGCCTCGCGTTTGTTTGTTTTCTTAGTGAAGTACTTTCAGATGAGAATGAGCCGCGCCGTTCAGTCTTCATCTTCTTTGTCTATATTTTACACAGACAGAAAACTGCCTCAATGAAACTAGCCTCGTTCTAACGTGAGAGTTTGTACGAAAACTTCATTAACATTGAAATTCTCCGACGCACCCTTAACAACCATCGTTTCCAAAAATACACCAGCAGAGGTTCGATGCTCCGCTGTTTCCTTTTTTCCGCGAAAGGGAAAATGCGCAATGACATCCGACGCAGATTGCATTTGCGACGAGCTTGCAGAAACTCAAACGTAAGAGACTGAGCAAAGAAGTGCAAGGGTCAGCGCCATAGAGAACGCATCTCGTCGTGGTGCAGGTCAGACTGTGGGCGTGAGTCGATGAAATTGCTGGGTACTTTGTGCGTTTGAAGGAACGTGGCCGAGCTCAGGCGCCTGCCCTAGGTCAGGTGGTTACTTAAAGGTCAAGGGAGAGTCTACGTGCACATTAAAAAAAAAAATAGTTGGAACATCGTACTGTGGAATCGTCCGATAGTGCGTAAGGATTATTTGTGTGTCGCTAAATTCACTAATGGCAGCCTTAGTGCACATTAGCCGTCATTTAACCGTCACTATCAGACACACGTATCGGTAGCCAACACTGAATGACTTGAACCATCTGTAACTAGCACTGGCTAACATTCGCTACCTTTTAACCGCCATAAGCCAAAACCAGCCAACGTCACGTAGCAGGTTACGTTGCCGCAACTGCCAATTAAAACCACATATTAAGGCGAAAGCCTCAGATGCGTCATCAAATGCGAAAATCGACTGTATAGTTCCGCGGCACCGGCATCAACACGAGTGATACAAAAAATCATGACGCGATGACATCCCAGATCATTGACTCGTGACATCACCAAGACGTCATTATGACGTTACATATCTTGACGTCACATGACGAACTCATCTCATGACATCGTCGCTAGGTCAAATGTAGGCCGATCACGGAGGCAGTGCAGAACAAAGTGGGATGTACAAAGCTTGCAATGTTTCCGATCCTGGAGGCAATGCAAAACTACGTTAGGCGCAGAAAGCTTCTGGAGGGGGCTGGGTAGGATCAGTACATCGACTCAGAAGAAAAAAAAAACGTCTTTTGCAATTCGAGTCGCCTTAAGCGCATAAGGGGCCTGCTGATTTTCAAACACCAGGTTAGGTGGTAACCCAACCTAGTGTTTAATATGCACTTTTAATCGGAAGTCGCATCGCATTCTTTAGATACCCACAAGAGTAGCTTCATTTCCAGCTATGTTCTGTAATTCCGAACTAGAAGTTTTCGCATGAAAACTTGAACACATCGGGCGAGCGCTGTCCCTGTCAAGGATAAATCACAATTTACGAGCGTTTATTGAAGGTCGCTGTCAACTGACCGTATTTGCCCTTCCTCGCAAGGGCAAATAGCGATGAATGACACCCGATGCAATAAAGCTTCGCTGGAATTAACTTGCGCTGTCAGCACTGAGGCTAATTACACCTTGAGCAAACGAGCTTCTCCTATACGGTCTCTTTAACGTCGCACCGCCTTAATAGGGTACGCCTTGCAAGGACACCATTGTGTTACTCATGCGCATGCGTGATTCATTTTACTTAAACCTCCTACTTCTACACTCTATATCACCCACCTCCCCTCCCTGTTTTCCCAAGAATCGACTTTGTGCGCAATGAGGGCGCCGCGCGTGTTGCCGGCGCACCTGTGCTTAGCCTCCTTTTTTTTTTTCAAGCAATGGTTTTCACTTTTTTATGCTTTTTTCCACAGAGTCATTCAAATTCAGAGTGCTCGTGTTAGTTAAGAGAGCAAATGAACGTCATTATGGCGTCCTCTCGTTTCGGGAGCGCCTCTTCAAGTTGTTAGGATATTGCTTTGCAACTAACTGCAACGCTGGCTCTTGCGAAATTAGTACCTATTTCCAAGCGCTCGTTTGTTAAGAAACGCGGCAGCGAACGTATTCATGTTGCGTCCTGGGATGGCTATGTTCGGAAGCGCCAATTGTTTGTGGCGCTTCACACCGGGGAACTTCTCACGCAGCTCCGCATAGGCTATTCAGCTCACATCAATTGTGTTTCATAAAACACTTATTAGCGAGGTATACGTTTCGTTGAAAGCATCAATTAATTGGTGATATAAATAAGTAAGGCGCGTCTAATACCACTCGAAACGGCAGGCGTAAAGACGTTAGCTGTAGAATGAAATCCACAGCTCAGCTTAAAATTGGTTGTTTAATTACTTTATACGCATAAAAAGAGCTCTTTGCACACATAATGCAGCGCTTGTCCAGTCTCCGCCCCCGTTTTTGTACGCTGTTTACTATCAATGTCCATAATTAACTTATAGCCCAGTCAGCTACCTTGCATTGCAATGCTTGCGCTTGGTCTTCTTCCTCCTTGGCCTTCAAGAAATATTCTGACGAGCGACCACAGAAAAACATGTATTCTGATAGCGTTTCCGTTAGCTTATTTTCGGGCGGAAACTAAATGCACGCATATGCACTGAAGGTTACCATGAAGTTTCAAGTCTTAATTTTTTTTCTTTCGCAAAGCAGGGTCTCATTGCATCACTAGGTACAGCGTCAGACTTATTTCAGTCATTGCTAAAACGGCTGCTTGGGCGAGTTGGTTTATCTTTTAAATGCGAAGCATTTCTTAGCGAACTTCTGCGACTTTGAGCGTATCTATCTATCTATCTATCTATCTATCTATCTATCTATCTATCTATCTATCTATCTATCTATCTATCTATCTATCTATCTATCTATCTATCTATCTATCTATCTATCTATCTATCTATCTATCTATCTATCTATCTATCTATCTATCTATCTATCTATCTATCTATCTATCTATCTATCTATCTATCTATCTATCTATCTATCTATCTATCTATCTATCTATCTATCTATCTATCTATCTATCTATCTATCTATCTATCTATCTATCTATCTATCTATCTATCTATCTATCCGCCTACGACTTTGTGCTCTCCTGGCCGTTTCGTTAATCGGATGTATACCAAAACTGGTATGGGATAACATGACCGTATTACGAACATAAATGTCAGGTCATAACTTTAAAACCATGATATGCATGTCATGAACAGCGTGATTTACATTCCACGGCCTTGGGGCACTTGCGGTCGTTCCGTTAATTTATATATACCAAAATTGGTATGATGTGACAAGAGTTCATGACGAACATAATGACAGGTCAAAACATGCAAATCATGACACGCATGTCATGTGAAGCATGATTTACATGACATGATCTCGGGCCGCTCGCGGCCGTTTAAATGAATGGATATAGACGAAAACTGGTATGATGAGACATTTCTGTATGACGAACATAACTGCCTCGTGGTAACATGAAAATTGTGACATGCATGTCATGTACGAGATGGTTTAGATGTCACGCTCATGGCGCACTCGCGGCCGTTCTCTAGATTGATATACACCAAAATTGGTATTGCGCGATGTGACTGTATGAAAAAATCGGCAGATCCCACGCACTGTGGGAATCGATGTAATGCGAAGCAGCCAGCAAAGAGCTGCGTACATCGCCTTGTTTGTCTTTGAGCCAAATGAAATCATTCATGCCATGGCATCTAGTCCACCATATATCGCATGTTTGCCATGCACGCATGCATGCACAATCTAGAGTACACCATGCCAATGAAACGCATATTCTGGTATATAAATGCATGACCTGTCGTTTATGTTCATCACGCACTCGTGTCATGCCATACCAATTTTGGTATATATCCAGTTAACAAAACGGCCGGAAGCGCACCATGACAGTGGCATGTAAATCATACCGTACATCACATGCATAACATGATTCGCATGTTAAGACCTCTCATTTATGTTCGTGATACAGTCACATCGCGCAATACCAATTTTGGTGTATATCAAAGGAGCGAAATGGCCGCGAGTGCACCATGAGTAGAGCATGTAAATCATGCCATACATGACATGAATATTATGGTTTTTCATGTTACCACCTGTCACTAATGTTCATCATACAGTCACATCGCGCAATACCAGTTTTGGTGTATATCAAGCTATCGAAACGGCCGCGAATGCACCATGAGCGTGGCATGTAAGTCATGACATACATGGCATGCATGCCATAGTTTCATGTTACCACCTGTTATTCATGTTCCTCATACAGTCACATCGCGCAATACCAATTTTGATGCATATCAATCTAGTGAAACGGCCACGAGTGCGCCATGAGCATGGCATGTAAATCATGTCGTACATTTCATGCATGTCATGATTATCATGGTACCACCTTTCATTTACGTTCGTCATACACTGGCGTCGCGCAATACCAATTTTGGTGTATACCAAGCTAGCGAAACGGCCGGAAATGCACAATGAGCGCGGCATGTAAATCATGACATACATAACCTGCATGTCATGATTTCCATGTTACCACCTCTCATTTACGTTCGACATGCAGTTGCGTCGCGCAATACCAATTTTGGTGTGTCAAGCAAGCGAAACGGCACAAGTGCGTCATGAGCATGACATGTAAATCATGTCGTGCATGTCATGCATGTCATGATTTTCATGTCACCACGTCTCCTTTACCGTCGTCGTACAGTCGCTTCGCGCAATAGCAATTTTCGTGTACGTCGAGCTAGCGAAGCGGCCGCGAATGCATCATGAGCGTAGCCATTAAATCATGACATACATGACATGCATGTCATGGTTTTCATCTTACCAACTGTCATTCATGTTCTTCATACAGTCACATCACGCAATACCAATTTCGGTGCATATCAATCTACTGAAACTGCCGCTAGCGCATCATGAACGTGGCATGTAAATCAGGTCGTACATGACTTGCATGTCATGATTTTCATGTTGCCACGTCTCACTTACGTTCGTCATACAGTCGTGTCGCGTAACACCAATTTTGGTGTATATCACGCAAGCGAAACGGACGCGAATGCACCATGAGCGTGGCATGTAAATCATGACATACATGTCATGGATGTCATGGTTCCCGTGCACCTGTTATTGATGTTCTTCATAAAGTCACATCGCACAATACCAATTTTGGTGTATATGAATCTAGCGAAACGGCCGCGAGTGCGCCATGAGCGTGGCATGTAAATCATGTCATACTTGACATGCATATGATGATTTTCATGTTACCACGTGTCAGTAACGTTCGTCATACAGAAATGTCTCGTCATACCAGTTTTCGTATGTATCCCTTCATTTAAACGGCCGCGAGCGCCCCGAGACCATGTCATGTAAATCATGCTGCACATGACATGCGCGTCATGATTTGCATGTTATAACCTGTCATTATGTTCGTCATGAACTCTTGTCACGCCGTACCAATTTTGGTATATATGAAATTAACCGAACGGCCGCAAGAGCCCAAAGGCCGTGGAATGTAAATCATGCTGCTCATGACATGCGTGTCATGATTTTCATGATATGACCTGTCATTTATGTTCGTGATAAGGTCATGTTATGACACACCAATTTTGGTATACATCCGATTAACGGAACGGCCAGGGAGCCCAAAGGCCGTGGAATGTAAATCATGCTGTTCATGACATGCGTGTCATGATTTTCATGATATGACCTGTCATTTATGTTCGTAATAAGGCCATGTTATGACACACCAATTTTGGTATACATCCGATTAACGAAACGACCAGGAGAGCACAAAGTCGTAGGCGGCTAGATAGATAGATAGATAGATAGATAGATAGATAGATAGATAGATAGATAGATAGATAGATAGATAGATAGATAGATAGATAGATAGATAGATAGATAGATAGATAGATAGATAGATAGATACGCTCAAAGTCGCAGAAGTTCGCTAAGAAATGCTTCGCATTTAAAACGTGAATAACAGGTGGTAACATGAAAACCATGACATGCATGTCATGTATGTCATGATTTACATGCCACGCTCATGGTGCATTCGCGGCCGTTTCGCTGGCTTGATATACACCAAAATTGATATTGCACGACACGACCGTATGACGAACGTAAACGAGAGGTGGTAACATGAAAATCATGACATGCAAGTCATGTACGACATGGTTTGCTCATGGTGCAGTCGCGGCCGTATCGCTAGCTTGATATACACCAAAATTGGCATTGCGCGACGCGACTGTATGGCGAACGTAAATGAGAGGTGGTAACATGAAAATAATGCCATGCAAGTCACGTACGACATGATTTGGTCATGGTGCATTCACAGCCGTTTCGATAGCTTCATATACACTAAAATTGGTGTTGCGCGACGCGACTGTATGACAACCATAAATGCCAGGTGGAATCTTGAAAATCATGTTCCGCATATTATTTATGGTATGATTTACATGCCACACTCATTGTCCGATCGCGGCCGCTTCGCTAGATTGATACACACCAAAATTTGTATTGCGCGACGCGACTGTATGACGAATATAAGGGACAGGTGGTAATATGAAAACCATGATATGCATGTCATGTATGGCATGATTTACATGCCACACTCATGGTGCACTCGCGGCCATTTCGCTCGTTTGATATACACCACAAGTGGTATGGCGCGATGTGACTGTATGACGAATATAAGGGACAGGTGGTAATATGAAAACCATGATATGCGTGTCATGTATGGCATGATTTACATGCCACACTTATGGTGCACTCGCGGCCATTTCGCTCGTTTGATATACACCAAAATTGGTATGGCGCGATGTGACTGTATGACGAATATAAGGGACAGGTGGTAATATGAAAACCATGATATGCATGTCATGTATGGCATGATTTACATGCCACACTCATGGTGCATTCGTGGCCATTTCGCTCGTTTGATATACACCAAAATTGGTATGGCGCGATGTGACTGTATGACGAATATAAGGGACAGGTGGTAATATGAAAACCATGATATGCATGTCATGTATGGCATGATTTACATGATACTGTCATGGTGCGCTTCCGGCCGTTTTATTAACTGGATATATACCAAAACTGGTATGGCATGACACGAGTGCGTGATGCACATAAACGACAGGTCATGCATTGTACATACCAGAATATACATCTCATTAGCATGGCATATGAAAGATAGTGGATGCATGCGTGCATGGCAAACATGCGATATATGGTGAACTAAATGGCATGACATGAATGATTTCATTTGGCTCAAAGTCGAACAAGGCGATGTATGCAGCTCTTTGCTGGCTGCTTCGCATTGCATCGATTCCCACAGTGCGTGGGATCTGCCGGATATTTTAAATCTTATCTTAGCTATCTTTGTTTATCTCAGTTAATCTGTCTTATTTCAGTCTCCCGGGGCTCCTTAACGCGCTCCTAAATCTGGCTACATAGGCTTTTTGCATTTCGCTCCCTTCAAGATGCAGGCGGAGCAAACGGGAGCGAACTCTTCCACCTCGGGATAAAGGCCGCAAAGCTAAAGCCGCTTGACAGGTAAGGCGTCACGCAGCTAAGCTCATCGACGCGTGTTTGATCTTAGTCGACGGCGGCCACATTTGGCTGGGTGCGACACGATACAGCACCCGTGTATTCATATTTAGGTGCATTCTAAAGAAACTCCAGATGGTCGAAATTGATCTGGAGTCTCTCAATACGGCGTGATTTATAATTATATTGTGATTTTGGCGCGTAAAACGTCACAATTAAATATTTTCATGGGTACATGGATACCGTGACTCCTATTTGGAAGGTGGGGCAAAATTACAAGGAAATGCGAGCAGATAGAGAGAAAACACGCACAATGGTAGCTTGCAACTCGTTTATTATGTAAAAATGCACGAAAATATTGCCGCGTATGTACACCAGTGAAGACGGGACGTTATAAATGTAAAAGAGCGTCCAGAGATGGAACGGAGAAGTGCGCGGCGTTAAACGAGACCGTTGCGGATACTGTCCCTTGGTCAGTGCTTTTCGCACTGTGTTTTGACGACATTGCGACAATACGTAGACAATTGATGCACGAGTGCGGAACACGGAAGTTTGCTTATTTGCTTAGCGTGGAAAACTTCTATAAAAAAAACAAAAAAAGAAACTAATAAATTAGCTCACTGCGTTAGCAGAAAGGGTAACATATAGCGAATGTCAACTAGGTCATATTACTGTTTTATTAAGTCTTACACTTAGCACGACAATTTTTTTACTTATTTATCTTGAGTTATTTTATCGCTCGCTTTGCTTCGATAGACATTTGATGCTATCTGGAAACTATTTTTCGGTCGCTAGTTTCTTTCAATTTATAATACATTAACGGTCTCTTTCTTTCACAGCGCTGACACATCGACTCTTTGGACGTGTGGTCGAGAAGAATCACTGAAACATTTTCTCTAGGTGCACGAAAAAATCTAACTTCGTTTGTGTGTTCCTTTATCCATTTAGATAACGTCCCGATTGATGGCAAGAGAAGTGCTCAGTATTCGCCGCTTTTCACATGTTACTTTTGCAGAGGCAGAGTGCGTTGAAAGCATGAAGCAAGTGCAGTAGTGTGAACCAGGGTAGGCAAGAAAAGGCGGGAGGTGGGGGGGGGGGGTGATATTTTGGGATTCAACGTGAAGGGTTTAGACAAAGTGCACAACCAAAACCTGAGTGCCACCAAGCAGTCATGGTTATCAAAACCTCATTAAACTTGGTGAAAGGGATACGCAATGTAATGACACAATTTCCCGTCAGTGACTACGTCGAATATCGTTAAAGTCTGTCTGTTCACAAGGTCATAATGCCTGTCCAACATGTCAAAGTAAGCTAGGCTTCTGTCGCTCATTCTGCTTTAGGTCCATTAATGTCACTTTTCATTCAGTAAAATATGCCGTAGAGACAGTTTCGGCACGCTTTTTTTTAACATTAGCAAAGGTCAATCAGCGTTGGCGAGGTTAGGCTCAAGTATTCGCATATGTGACATTAAAGTGCAGGCACTCCTATAAATATTATGCATCGTTAAACGTATAAATGTTGAGTTATTAGTGTCCGCGTTATTTTGTCATGGTATCTTCATTAACTGCGCGGAAGGAGCGCATAATATTATACAGTAGACACCTATCACACGCCTCGTTGGCAGAAATAAGTGATAGCTAGACGTAGTCACATACTTGCTTGCTTTTGCTTTTAGGTATTTTTTTACCTGTCAGCACCAGCCTATGAGTGCGAGGTACATTGTTGGAGAAGGCTCCGCATTACTTTTGGTTACTGGCCTTTTTAAGTGGGGAGCACTTTAGGGGCCCGGGCTGTCGTATACTGTCGTCGCTTGGCGTTACGCAGGCTAAATCTAGTATAAAATTAGAAAAAAAAGGGGAGACATTGAAAGAGAGAGAAATAAAGGAAGGAAAATAGGAAGAAAAATAGAAAGAGCAAGAAAAAGAAATAAATAGATAAAGAGAGAGGAAGAAATAAATAGAAATCAAGAGAGAAAAGTGACAGAAAAAGAAAACGGAAAAAGAGAAAAGGAAAGAAAGAAGAAACCGAAGAGAAACAAAGAAGGCTGCCCAGCTCCGCACTTCCTTCAGGCTTGGCACCACTACTGCGAAGCTGCCTTGATTTTTTTAATGTTCACTATAGCGATGTTCACCTATTTCGCTGCTCACAAGCGTTTTAGATGCGAAGTATCTTAAGGCGGAGCTCAATCCGGTGGTGGTGGTGGTGTGCGGCGTGACCACCCTTACTGCGCATGCGCATACCCTCCCCCACACCTCCTCACCATTCCCCTGTCCTCCACCCTCTCCCCTTTCCTCTTCCCACTCACCCTCTCTCCTTACCCTCCCCCTTTCCCTCTCCCCTCCCCTTCTCCCATACCCCTTTCCACTCTTCCTCTGAAACGCGGGCTAGACATGCCGAAATTCTCTCCTGCGCAACGCCGCGACTGAGCTCGAGCGCATGCGCGTCCCCTCCCCTTCTCTCTTCTCTCCTACGCTGCCCCCCTCTCGCCCGCCTGTCGACCGCGTTCCCCGCTCGCCCTGTGAGAAATAACGGCCAGGCTAGATGGAAGATACGACGCGCGTAGCGTCCCTCTTCGCGTTCCAGGACGCGAGGTCGTAGCATGCCCAACGAACGCCAACGGAACGCGATCGTGCAAGTGCTCCGGCTTCGCATCGGCTCATGGTCCCCTTTAGCGGGAGATGGTGTAATTTGTATTCCGCGTCACTAGGAATCCATTTGCCCTAAAAGGAGTGAGGAAGGGGAGGGGAGAGTGCAAGGGTAGAAGTAAGCGTATGCGTGTTGTCTGTGTGTGTATGTGTGTGTGTGTGTGTGTGAGAGACAGAATGTGTGTTGTAAAAGAGAGAGAGATGTCCTTGGCCCGATACCTCACCCATCTGAAACTGATCGTGCTAGATACCTACCTCTTTCTTTAAACTTCAAAATTCTTACCTTTAGGCGTAATTTATGAACCACGAAATTGACTTAGCTCTGTTGTTCAGCTCTTAATCTGCTTTCACCTATAGTAACTGAAAATCAGTACATCCTAAGGTACGCAAGCTGTTTCAGAAGTAACAAAGTGATGGGCAATAATTTTGTTTGTAATTCATCACAGTTGCTAAGCGAGTTCGCAGTCAGCTCAACAAACGACGCAAGCAAAACTGTAATAACTCAACAAATGAAGTGCACAAAATTAGGATGCGACAAACTTCACCCGCAATACCACATGTATGAAAACGCACTTTCCGTATATCATGCAAATAAAAACCTTGCATTTAGACTGTAGGATGTGCCTCTCACAGCCAAACGTGGTCTATGAGCCAAACTAGTATTTCTTGCACATTCATGCGTACTTCTTTACGTGTAGGAATGCTTTTGTGTACGTCTCTTCACAAACGAGTGTTCATTTACGGGTATCTGGAATACAAGTTGTCACGAACATGGTACTCACGTAAAGGCACCCATCGTAACGACCGGCGTTGTAGTGATGCACGTGCAACTATTCTTATAGACATAAAGTCAAGTTCCCAAGAAACACTGGTATGGGTACCCTCATTACACTACAACATGCGGGTCTACCTAGGGAAAATTCGCGAGTCCACTTAAACAGAAATTAAAAAAGAAAAAAAAAACAAGTGGACTTGTTTCTTTTTTTCTTCACACGGTATTTCACCTGTAGCGTACAGAGCTGTGCACCTGCTCCATCTAATAACGAGGGCACAGCACATGTCCCCTATTTGCACTAAGAGCCCGGCCAATCTCCACACTGACAAGAACGAGTCCGCCCGCACCTGCATAAATTTCTTTAGAATCGCGCCCGGCCCGATGCCGTTAGGGCTTTGTTGCGGAGACTACGTACGTTTTTCATAGCGAATAACAGTTATGTGATTCACTATGTTGAAATAGAAGCTGCTGTAGTAAAAGAAACACAAGCACGTCATGAACTATAGCACGAAATCACAAGTTATGTAGCGACTCGGGCTTCAATCGAGTATTTCGAATTTTTACAACAATACTGCATGTCGGGCTTGTAGAAAAATTCCATAATAGCATTCACAGCGGTGGTCCAATCAGGCTTTGTGCCTTGCGCCCGGTCCGCCAGACAAAAATATATGCGCTTTGATCCCTGTCTCGGGCTGGATTCAAGATGACGCCGGACTACCCGAACACAGCCCGCGAATCCGGCCGGCTATCGGCCTTCAGGTGACCAAGGGCCTCACATACCTACGGCAGCTTGTCCAATTGAGGCACACCTATGGCAGCTGTCCAAATTATGCCTGTAACGAAGACTGTCGCATTCACGCTGAGTAAGGGCACGCTCTTTCTGCTACTCCGTATTACGCTTGCAGCCGTCTGTCGTTTCATATTATTAGCTGGAAAAACCTGAACGAGGCTAGCCGTCTCTCTACAGCTCCCATCAAATGGGTGCTTCGTGCTCTAATTGAGGCTTTGCACAACGCATGCTGCTCAACTGGACTACTCGTCATTTTTGCGGCCAGGTCAAATACAGATATGTATGAAATACCGCACAGCTTTAGTTTAAAATTAACAGAAATTCAATTTAAAACAAAGTTCTTCCTACCGTACCATACCATACTTTCTTTTCGTAATTCAACCCGCAGTTATTTTATGTGTAGTATGGCTTGACTTTCACGAAGCAGTACAGATCGGCGGTAAAGTAAGGAAAACTGAAAACACAGAAGGAATGGCAAGAACGTCGGCTCTAATTTAAATCGGACAAAAGAAAAAAAAAAGAACGAGGAAATGGCTCAGTCCACGCTCGCACCTGCTGTCAATATGAATTGCCGCTTGTGAATGCCTGACCGACATGTGAGCATTATTAATGTGATGCTAGAATAAATTGCAAATAAATATGGAATGCCGAAGAAAGAATGAACGGCGGAAGTTAAGGCTTATGTTTCCTCGTCTGTCACACTCACTCAACGACCCTACAAAACAGTGTCATGCACGATCGCCATCGCTGTTTGAAAAGGAACGGTGCGGCCGTATACATTTCACTGGTAATCTAAAAAAACGTCCCGGAGCCAATTTTCGTCCATTCCACAGGCCGAAATTTTCTGAAAGTTCTTTGTTTGAAAAGGAGAACTGGGAATTGGGATTTAAGAAATGCTGAAGGAAAGCATAAATACTCTTTCTTAAAAAGAAATAGAGAGAGAGAAAACAATCGACGAAAGCAAGAAAAATGAAATTTCCTGCGAGAATTTGAGTCTAAATGGTTCGGACACATTTCTGTATTACGTGCCTTCTCCCTAGGGCGCAATTCTCAGTTCGAAAGCTGTATATTTAAACGAGAAAACCCACGGCAGGATGGCAGCCTTATATATAAAAGCAAGGTCGACACTGTGACGATTTGTATATATAAATAGCGGTATTCAAAGGCATTACTTGAATACGAAATAAGAGTGCCGAAGTTGTTGTAAACCTGAAGTACAACGTTTTCCTTCAGTGATTTCTCTTTTGGTTTGCTTTCGAAGACTCAAGAGTTGTTTATATTGGCCCGCTTTCATAAGTGGTGCTTCAAAAGGCAACGTAGATTTTCTGATTTCTCCTTTTCCGGTTACACTGAAATAAACATACGCATGGCCATACAGCACAAATGATTTATACTGATGATAACGGTAAAACTCTCTAGGAAGTGTCGCAGTTTCTTTGCGCTTGTACACTTCAGCGTCCGTTATATCCGAATGTATTTGCGAAATGAGACTAAAGGTGAGGTGCGTAGGATGAATTCATCTTCAACGAAAATATATGTGCCCTATGAGATAGCGAGAGAAGGGCATCTAGCATATTTGTTGCTTCAGATTTTGGGAAACTTTCTTGAGAAGGAATACGAAGAGTAAAAATTGGAGGACCATCGAGCTTCGCTTTCTAGAGAAGAACGCGACAGCGTAATCGGGCCTCGTGCGCATCGCCTTCTCACTCGCCAGCCTTTCTTCGCTTCTCGGTGGACCTCCTCAACAGTGCCGCAAGGAAACGAACGTCTGTACGCGTAACACTGGCTGTTTCAAACTATCCTACACTCTAAAGAACAAAAAAAGAGTCTTTTGACTCCTTTCGAGGAGTCTTGACTTGCCACGTATATGACTCTCTTTAAAGAGGCACATCAACTCTCTTTGGAGATCACTATACCCTCTTCGGGGAGTCGTGTGACCAACAAGAGAGTTAACGTGCCTCTTTAAAGACGGTCATATACGTTGCAAGTCAAAACTCTTCGAAAGGAGTGAAAAGGCTTCTTTTTTTTAGAGTGTAGAATGCCTACTGAAAGTACTGCTGCGAAGTGCCCAGTACGCCATAATTTTTCCTTTTACGGATCGGCGAACCACGCCCACTACGCGTCCGTTAAGTGACACGCGCACATGTGCAGCTGCACACTTGGTCGATGCTGTCGCTGATCATGATGATGAATTATATCCTGGGCACTTTGTAACTGGATGGGCCTTTTAAACACCCAACTCATTGCGCAATTCACATGTTTTGACGCCTGGCGCGATTCTACGCTTCTACGATGCCACGCCATGATACATGCGTTAAGGAGACTTGTCCCACTACATGACATTTATATAGTATCTTTTTTTCGATGAAGCTTCAAGCAATAGCGTAGCTCTGTGGTAGAGCACCTGCCTGCCACGCAGATGGCTTGGGTTCGATTCTCAATCGAATAGAAGATTTTTACCGTCCACATCTTTCGACGGCCCACAAGGCCGTGAAAGCATTATTGTGCTTTTTGAGAACGACGCGCTTGTGCCAACGCCTCTGACTTGTGATGGCAATCCTGCACGCTGCAGTGAATTCACTGCATATCTTCTCCTTTCTTTTTCTTTTTTATCTCTCTCTCTTCCCTTCTATTTCTCGTCTTTCTATTCCCCGACTCCCCAGTACATGGTAGTCAACCGGCAGTGTTTCTGGTTAATGTCCCTGCCTACTCCTTTTCTGTTTTCCTTCCTTCCTGTTACTTATTTATTGCGTCTTTTTCGATTTTTCGCTCACAGACAACTCTGACTTTTTGATCATGACCAACGACGCCGCCACCGACGCCGCCACCGATGCCGACACCGACGACGACACCGGAATTTCTGCGAAAGAAGCTCTTTAAACAGAAGCTCTAAAACAAACAAAAAAAAAAAACAAGGCTAGAACAAAAATTTCTTCGACATAAGGTGCAAGAAATTGCGCTGGTGGCTCAGTCACACAGTCCTTATTTCGATTTTTGAAGCCATAGCAGATGCACTTGACTACTCGACGCCGAAAAAAAAACCAAGAAGAGCATTGCCGTGAACCTAAAAGAAACAACTACATTTACGCTGAAGGGGCGCTACTTATAACTTGGTCATTAGTCGTACTAATCCAATTATCGTATACACTAATAGAAGTGGGTACTGAAAATAAAAGAACGACGTATGCAAGTTTTCCTGACCTGAAGTTTGTTAAAATGGTTAAAAATAAAGACCTGTATTCTAGCAGCTGTATTCCGCATCAGTAAGATAAATATATTCAAGATTGGCGCCTCATCGATCTCAACTAGATTTGTTGGTGCCATTATTCGTTCATACCTATCAATAGCGGATAGTACCGCTTTAGCTCAGGATAACAGAGAAACACTTGACACACAGGACAAGTACTTGTCCTGTATGTGACGGTTTAAATACTGTTCTATCCAGTAATTATAAGGGTCATCAATCGTGTACACACACACATCCCGCGTATTGTGAGATGTCAATGCACGTTAAGGAACACGAGACTGGTCAAAATTTCCTGAGCCCTCCACTACGGTGGGGCTCATAATCATATCGTGGTTTGGGCGCATAAAACTCTATGTATCTTATTGACTGTGTACACGTGTCACGCATTCTGATGAGACAGGACTAAATAATTCAAGCTGAAATTTATCACGCAAGAAAGACGCTTAGGTGGAGGAATTGCCGGCCAGATCTGCCGGGCTAACCCGAGCTTTTGCAAGATTATCACTACCACCACAACTGTGCAGCCGAACGCTTATTTACCGAAACGACATGCATGACGAAGAATTGCTTACATACCGGCTTTATGATATTATCAGCGTTACCACGCGTGACCTTTACAGTGACGTAACCTGTGTAATGAAGTCGTGTTTTTGTGCCTCTGGATAGTCTTGGACTATGTTATAGCATAAAATGTCTTCATTAAAACTACACGTTAACATTCAAAGGGGTTTCCGTTTGTGAGAGCTAAGAGCTAGAGTAAATAACTTTTTCGAACAAACTAATGTATGCTTTTCTCCAGTTTACCCACGCTATAGCTGTCGGTCATGTTGCTTTCTATTTCAAGGGATTAAATTAGTGCAGTCGCGAAGCTTTAGGAATACAGCAGACACGTGGAATCGCTCTGCCTTTTTTGTTGGTTCTTACTCAAAGCAGCTTACCCGAAGTGAAACCACCACTTTAGCACTTTGCCGCGAACATCCTTGAAGTGAACCTCAGCACTTTCTTACTTTGGCGTTCCTGGCGTCAAGGTATCCTTCCAGTTTTTTTTTTGTTTCGTTTTTCCTCTCGTGCTTCAGAAAGTTGGCCGCTGTAAACTTTTGTGGGTCCTCGTGCGTGGACCAACGTGCCAGCAGCTTCCTGAAAATAGAGAAAGTAGTAAGGTCGGGCTTCGAGCCAATTCAGTCGTGTTCTTCACTTATTTTTTCACGTCTGTGATGTTTATTTATAATGCCTGAAAGAAAATGAGAAGCCCCGTTAATGCGTCCAATGCAACTGCATGAAGTCTCATTCAAAAGACCACTCCGTTTTCAACCCACGTATATGCGAAAAAAATCACAGCATATCCACGAGGTGAATGATGATGAGTGGGGACGAAGCTCCGGAGGGAATCATCGGTAAACCGTGAATCTTCTGTGTAACGCCCCATCAATCATCATATAAAGAGTGAGAAACACTGTGTGTATATTACAAACATCAAACTTCTATTTTTCTTAATTAGATGACGCTTGACTTGCGTTGTCCCTTCAATATCACGGCTTTATGGTCCGTGAAATGAAGGGATAGCGGTTCCTGCACGGGTTGCAATTGGAAATTTGAAAATACCAGGTCTATACACGTCCCTCAAATGGTGGTTGGTTTCATATGATCAAAGGACGTGCACGTCAGAGCATATTTGGCTGCCATATGGTGTATTAACCACTCATTGTTCTTTTGGGTAATATCGACATTCAGGTCACCAACTAACACAAATGGTTTATTCTTGTACTTCCAATATTTACACAATGCCGTGTCATTGAATGTCTTGATATTCCACTCGACAAATTGGTTGCAAGGTACATGGTCATGATGATGCATCCATCAAATCGTATGGCAGCATATTCACCGTTGTGCTCTGTGTCGTTGTAGTAGCTTCAGATCTTGTGCCTTTTTCGTTGCTTTGAACGTATACGGCCACACCACCTGCAGGGCGCTCAGCATCATCGATGCACACGACTGGAACGTATCCTTTGATACACGGTCTTTTGGAGTTCCACGTCTCGGTAAGACAGAGAACGTCCACCGCAGTAAGTATGGGGTCCCGTTCCACATCGTCTACGTGGGCATGCAAAGTTCCAACGAAAGCAGTTTGCTTTCAGCAATTTTATTTACATTCCTCCTGGCTTCTACCTCTTCTTCTAACCTCTTCTCCAACCAATTCCCTTGGTTCCTTTGAAACTATACTAAAAGTAACACTATCTAGCAATAATACAGGCAATATATATATATATATATATATATACCTACGACCCCGTGACAATATGATATAACTTGCAAGACAGTGGCGAAAATTCACAGGAAAGCCGTCATCCTCTTTTTTCTTCTCGGTCGATGTATTGATCCACCCCCCGCCCCTCTTCGAAAGCTTTCTGCACCTAACGTTTTGTTTTGTGCTGCCTTCGGGATTGGAGGCATTGTAAGCTCTCTGCCCACACACACACATATATATATATATATATATATATATATATATATATATATATATATATATACATATGGAGCGAGCGCCACCAACGCGATCTAGTGAGCACTTCATGAACTAGAGGTGGCTACTACAAACATACAAACAGAGGATGGACAGACCCACTGCATAAGGAGCTTCGCCCCTAAAAGTTGCCGCTGCTACCACGTTACTGTGGCGTGATGCTGGTGAAGTGAATGGCGGCCGCACACTTAGCTGTGCGGCTACCATTCTTGTAACTACTCTTCATTAAAACTGTGTTTACTTATTTGCATAAATTGCATCATTACAAAGCAAAGGACACTTCAGGAAATTCATTATTGTAATAATGTTAAGTAGAGCCACAAAGTGCTTTATTTTTCACTCATAGATGCGTTTCATATTACACTGTAGAGTGCTTAAAATTTCAGCATTTGGTACTTACTGTTCTTTTCAAATTCCGGCTTGGTAAACTTTAACACATACTTTCTTCGACGTCAGAAAATGCAACATTTGTTCCTTAAAAGCACTGTGCCTTAAAAAAAAACACGCTATGAATAATAATATATGGGGTTTCACGTCCCGAAACCACGATATGATTATGAGAGACGCCGTAGTAGAGGGCTCCGGAAATTTTGACCACGTGGGGTTCTTTAACGTGCACCTAAATCTAAGTACACGGGCCTCAAACATTTTCGCCTGCATCGAAAATGCAGCCGCCGCGGCAGGGATTCGATCCCGCGACATTCGGGTCAGCAGTCGAGCGCCATAACCACTAGACCACCGTGGCGGGGAACACGCTATGAATGTATTTAGTCGAACAAATAAAACCTGAGGATCTTGCACGGTAATCGAATTTTCCTACATATCCCAGCTGATTATTGTAGTATGCCTCTCATAGGTGCGAGATTGTTTCATTGTTCTAAAGTTAATTATGCTATCCCGCCTGCGGAAACAAGACATCAAGGAGAGGTCTGGTAGGGAAATGAAGCAGGCGAGCGTGCACTTTTGCTACCCTACACTAGAATAAAAAAAAATTGAAAGTTCATAGACAGCTAGTTCCATGAATCGTTTGTGAACTTGCATTGACAATATGTTCATTTTGTACGTTAATGTTCACTATATATCCGTCACCAGTTTTTTCAAATCTGTGGCTACCTAATTTGTTTTCCATACAAACTTCTGTGTTATTGCGCATGCCGCCTGTTGTCGCCGGTTGGCGGCATGCGCAATAACACGGAAGTTTGGAGGCATCGTAAGCTCTCTGCACCTCACCTGCTTTTGCACTGCCTCTGTGATCGGCCCACCTTTCACCAAGCGATGGTGTCGTGTGATGACGTCATCAGTTGACGTCATAGTGACGTGATGGTGGCGTCACAAATTTTGGCAAATCATGACGTCAGAAATCTTTGACGTCATGATGACGTCGTATGGTGACGTCATCACGTGATGTATTTTTGCAGCTCTCGTGTTGACGCCGACGCCGACGGTGGATTTTCGCGCTTGATTCGGCATCTAAGGCTTTCACCTTAATAACATTGACAGCAGAGTGAAAAAACTACTCTTTCTTTTCCGGCCAGATACGTCGTCCATAAGTTACGCGCACACCATCTCTGTGTCTGTCGCCCTCTCTCTCTCACACGCACGCACGCACGCACGCACGCACGCACGCGCGCACACACACACACACACACACACACACACACACACACACACACACACACACACACACACACACACACACACACACACACACACACACACACACACACACACACACACACACACACACACACACAACATGGTGCGCAGAACCAACTGTGGTGCAGGGCGAGAAAATTTAATCTTCGTCCGAAACAAAGAGCGACGCATTCATTGGCGTGGACTGCGTCTGTCGTTCACTTCGGCTTTTCGACGTCGGGTGCGCCACGCCAGATGTGATGCACGTTGAGAAGTTGAGACGGGAATTCTTTTTGTGTCAAAATGGGCCCTCATATTGGATATACGCCACCCTTTACTCCATGTCGGCCCATACGACGGCTTCGCTCGTCGATATGAGGAAAATGCTATATTGACCTTTTTGCAAGATTTCTTCCGGAAGTGAAGAGAAATATTTTTTTTTGTTCGTAAACAACTGAGATGTAGAAGAAACGGTTTTGTCTTCCTTTTTCATAGCATCAACGGCTAGGAGCTTATCGGAATTATGCCGCATCTCTCCTGGATGCTCTTTTGTACTTGGACTGTTTGGTGTATGCTGGTGTGACTTTCCAAGGATCCATACCGATAGGCAACTAAGACAAAGGGGTGAAACCCAAGTAATGATCGGTCGACCTCAATATCGGAATCTGCCTGGCGAATCGATCAGCGAAAATGTTTTTTCGAGTCTATCAAGAATGAGCAGAGTTACGTGGATTTGTCCACGCTTCAAGAGCTCTCTGTCTCACAAGCACGGCCAGGCAAGTGTCAGGAGGAAGGAAGATTAGGAAAAGAATGCATGCTAGCTAAACATGGTATAATTTTTTTACCCCTATCATAAAGAGAAGTGAAAGCTGGTGAGAGAGAGAAAGAGAAAACGTGGGGAAGTCGAGTGCACTGCAGCTTTACATAGAGTTTCTGTACATTCGAGCACATTAGGTCCGACACTTTGGATTATTGGAAAGGAGCATTAGTAGTCAACTACGCTTACGTGCTATGAAGCCTAGAAAGCTAGCCAGACAGCTGCGAGCTTGATTGGGCGGGAGTTGTAATACGAGTCAGGCCGAGACAGTTACGAAAGTCAGTGACAGCGAGTTTGACTGGGCGTAAATATGAACATACTGTCGGCGAGTCTGTGTATGTGAGTGAGCGGCCCGTGAGTGTGAGGAGATGTCTGTACGCGCATTACTGCGTGCAAGGGAGTCCGTAAGAAAACGAGTCGCAACGTGAATGTGCGCGAGTGAGTACACAATTTAAAAATATATTTCTGAATGACCATGAATGAGAGCCCTTTCTTTCAGATGACGAGTTAAATATACTCAAATAAACAAATATTTACAATAACCATATCAACTTGCACTACAGAGCTGCTTGTAAGCGATCTCGTACTTATAAGCACTTTCGTACTTAGACGTTCAGAACAACATCAGGTAATATTACAAACTAGCATAATACCGAGACGTCCGTCGTCCATCCTCTGGCTCTACTTGTTTGCTAAAGCAGGATGTGCACGTTGTGAAATTGTAAGTTTGGTTGAAATATCACTTAAACACAGGACGTGATATCTGCGAATAATAGGCGTAGTAAACGAAGGCTGTGTTCGAGAGATGAACGACGAGTATCTAAGCCACAGTCTTCTTCGTCGTTGTCGGGAGCTTTGCGCAGGAGTGTGACGTTTACGCTCCGGCGACGCTGATCCGGTAGTTATTACCACATGCGCATGCTCGCATACGCCTTTCAAACCGCAGACAAGTTAAGCTAAGATTGATGCCGGCGAGCTTGGCGGTGTTTTGACACTGGGCGCCAATGTGGGCCTTTTTTATTCTTTTTGTTAGCATTGCAGTCTAATATGCGGCTCTATGTGTTCGCTCTGATACCTTGCCGCATGCAGTATATATCGAAACTTTGAGAAAGCTTGTCCTTGCTAAGGATATTGCGCAATCATGACACAATGCTTAAAACAAAATTAACGTCGCACTATTCTCGGACCACATGCCAAGTTCATGATCTTTATTATAATTAGGGGATTAATACAGGTGCTTTGATTTGAAAAAAGAAATTTCTTAGCTTTATTTCATTCGTAAAAGTGGGTCTACTATCTTCAACGTCTCATCTGCTCTTGCCTATACGCGGCGGCTAAGGTAAGCCTTGCAGTCGTCTGCTATTTCGGGCTTTGTAAAGACTTTCTGAATTCATTAGGCGTGTTTTATGAGTACAACGTTGATCACTCAAATGAGGTATTACCTGCATTCTGAGCACACACGGATATATGTGTACTATGTAGCCGTTTTACAGTTACCAGACTGTGACTCAGTGATGTGCATGTTGCTGTAGTAATGATTCAGACTTTGAAGGCGCATTTACACCGCCGATGACGCCGCCGCCGTCATTGTGTTGCTCTCCCATATGCGCTGCATTGAGTAATTTCAAGGCCCTCTATCACCCCGTGCGGAATAATAGAAAGCATCCAATGTGCGCTTTATGTATTCGGCTGCTAGAACGACAAGGCGAAGTATAAAGCCTCGTCAACGCTCCACCGAGTCTGGCCGGTAATAGAGCGAAATGACCGTTAAATTTAAATTAAGATTAAATTGCAGGGTATGACGTGCCACCAACATGATATGATAACGAGGCACCGTGTATACTGGCAGTCTATATGAATAACTTTGTCTACCTGAGGATTTGAGTAAACTTCTCACGAAAGCAGTTAATCGGTAAACAATACACCTGCAGGAGTGAATCGACAGTTAGTGGTGTAGCATAATTCAGTATGTAGGGGACGAGGTAAGGAAAGCGTGTTTGCATGGCATGCACTGTGGAATCTTTCAAATCGTGCTCCTCTATAGTCCCGTTCATATAGAGCTGTTGAAATGCCACATCGGTGAAATATATAACCAAACAATCGTTCACCATAAAAACCTATATACGTCTACGTGGGACAGCTGCTTGCTTAAAAGTTTACTTTAAAAAAAAAGCTAGCTCAATGCATTACGACCCTTAATACACTCCAGACATAAACCTAAACTAGCGGAAAGACCATAAAATCTACCGCTGTAATGCCAACCTCCAGGTGACGTGAGCTATAAGCTGTTCAAACGATGAAGACGAGTTATGACCGCGAGAAACATTGTGATGCGTATGATAAAAAGAAAAAAAAAGGAGATATATATACAGCCCAGGTGTGATGACGTCGTTCACAGTAAAAAAACGCCGTCAGAAGTTAAATACGGTTCAATTTAAAGGTGTAAGGCGCGAGGGTCAAACGAAGGAGGAAAACTAGCGTGATGAAAGAGCGCGAAGTATTAGTCGATGATGTCTGTCACCTAGACGAAAATGCCGCGGCTGATCGTCAGCCATCCAATCTGGAAACCACGAACAGCACAAGACACGCAGCAGGTCGTGGTAGAGGCGAACTTGCTGCCAGAGCTCAGATTTGAGAATCTTGCAAATGCGCTTCACGTGGCCCGGAGATGATTGCACAGAAGCAAAGAATGCCATGACCGTCTTGAGGTGCAAAGCTTTCTTTAAACAAATCTAGATGAATCTAGCAGCAGAGGCTATTAGGCGCACGTAATCCTGAGGGTGTATGCAAGGAACAGAAGACGGGAAATCACCCGCTGTAGAAGAAATGAAGTCAAGTATCGTGCGATCGGTCATAGCACGACATCGGCTCAGACAGTTTCTGCTGGCAGCTAGTTTCCATTACAGAAACAAATGCTTACATTTCCATCACAATTGCCAAACCGTTGATGAACATAGGAACATATTGCTACCTTCAGATATTCCTAATCATCGAATAGGTGTCACCGTCTTGATCAACGTCGTGTTCGGATGCGTGCACTGCCAGAGTGAATACTTTAGAAATGCAAAAAATGTGTCGTTAGAAACAGGCACACAAGATTGCAGTGTACACACCTATAGGCAGAGGAACGTTTTTCCTTGTGCCTCTGGCCTGCAGCTTTCATAAAAACTGTATATCCACCCACTCCATCGTCAGTACCGAAATGGCAGTGTGGCCGTTCCGAGGCTGATTTTATGGTCTTCGTCTCACTCAATGGCTCCCAAGAGACACGATGGCCCACCCGAAGTCGTGGTAAATGCGTCACTACTCACCACTGCCCATAAACTATTACAGCTACGCCGCGTTGCATAGTTTAGTCATGGTTTCCTTCCCGAAAACTTCGCCAAACTCTGAGGAAAGAGGCATCCCCGTAGCGCGAAAAAGAAACTATACCAAAACCAGGAAGCATCCAAAGTTACTTGAGTCTCGGTAGTGGAGGACTATGCAGTAACACCGGGAATAGAACTGGCAGTGACGTGGGCCATTCCGCGCCCTTTCCGCGCCATCTCCCACTGTGATACCGAACTACTTGTCCCGGTGTGATCATTTGTTTCCCGCACAAAGTGTCTTCTTCTTGCTCTCTCTCTGCCAATTTCGGTACTTTCTTGCCTACGAACGTCTCGCGATCGAGGCGAAGTGCCGAGCTTGGCAGCTGTATACACCGCGACTGCTGCTTGTTCGAGTCGTGCAGTGTAATTCGAGTGGCCCCCGGATCATGTTCCGCATCGTCCTTTTTGTCGCCTGAGCCTGATTTTCCTGGGCTATAGTTGCGGCGCAACAGTTCTGTCTTTAGAAGTGCCTGGTTAGGTTAGTCTGTAGGCGGAAACAAACAGTCAGGCCGTTGGGCCTCTGAATGGCCATTATCCATTCGCCACGTTCCTTAAACTTTCTTTTGACAGGGATTCAAACTGTGATGTCTTGCTTTGCTTGTAATATTTTTGTCGCCACAAACGTATTCATGCAACCCGTCGAAGCAGCCCGTTTTTATGCCGTCTGATAACTGCTGAACTTGAGCTTTGCTATCAGCCTTATGTCGGCTCACGTTTATACTCACGTCTATTCACACATACTTCAACGAACTAGCGTTCATATGCCAGCTCAATATTTATTGATCAGATGCGCGAGTTACGGTGGGGGGGGGGGGGGTGCCTTAACCTCGTCCCGCAAACTCTTTCACGAGCAACGCTTTAAGAATATCTCGTGTGAGTGATACCTGTCAAACAAAATGTCCTTACTAGATTGCGACCACTGATAACTCGCATTTGCAGGTACGAGGTCAAAATGCGTATCTTAGAGCACCGATTATGCGAGATATCGGCGTTAAAGTGCATTGAAACCATGATCGAAAAAACTAATTATACGCGAACGGACTCATGAGTTGACTCACTCAGACTCACTCAGGCTCACATCAAGCCGTGAGTCTGAGTGAATCCGAGTGAGTAATATTTTGGTGAGTTTTAGTCCGAGTGAGTCCGGTTGAGAAACATTTTAGTGAGCTTCAGTATGAGCAAGATTGGTTGGCGAAAATTTCGGTAAGTCTGAGTCCAAGTGAGCCCTCGGAACAAAATGTATTTCACGAGTGACTTTGAGTGAGCTTAACATTTTTTGCCGACCTATGCTCACGATGCTGTAGTGGTGCGCAGCTGTTACAAGAGATGTCCTGTACAAAACGTGCGCCGACGTACTTGTCTGCGATTCACACCGTCGGCGGTACAATTCGTCGTACAGTATTCCGCCGCACCGATGTCCAGCAAGTGCAGTGTTGTCCAAAGGTCATCGTTATGAATGGTGGCAACGCAGTCGCAAGTGCCTGTGTCTCAGTGTTCTGTGTCCTCTTGTGCAACGTTCTGTTATTGTCTTGTCTCTCAGTGCTTTTCGCTACTGGAAAACACGCAGTGACGACGGAGACAAAGAGAGAACGACGCGACACAAGCGCTCACTTTCAACTAAAGCTTAATGAAGGAAAACGGCAGAAAATGGCATACATACGCGGTGGCCAGACCGGTAGCTGTCATGGGTCATATAACATGCGAAGGTGTGACGTCAGCATAACGCCGAAATTTGTGACGTAATCATGATATATTAATTGATGCCAAAGGCAGCGCAGAACCACGTGGGGTGCAGGAATCTTCAGAGGGGTGGAGGGGGGGATCAGTACATTGGACTGAGAAAAAAAAAGCTCGCAGGATCCGTCATGCAGTCGCCTAAGACTACCCGAAGGGGAAAGTGATCTTCTTGTTTTGCTTCATTTTCTTCTCAGAGCTTTGTTACATTGAACACGAGAGCACGGTTCAATGCGTCTTAAAGGGACACTACAGAGAAACAATGAATTGGTTTAGATTGATAGAGTGTGCTCGGAGGACTCTTGTGTAGTTTATTTCACCACCATAGGTTTATTATTAGATGAGAAAACAAAGTTCAAAGTCTCATTTTTAAATTTCGCGCCAAACTTTGTAATTCGTGACGTAAAAGACTTCAAAGAGCATTTAACGTATTTTGGTGCCATTGGCTCGACGAAATTTCCACAAACTCGTTATGTCAAGTCTCTGGCCCCCTCAGAGGACAATGTACTTCAATTTAGCCGATTAGGAACTACGTAGGCCCAAGCAGGCGTCGTCAAAAATATGTGGCGTCACGGCAAATGGTGCGGGAACTCCAAGGTGGCGTCGCCACCTGCATTTTCTTTTTGCGAGTTTTCTCGCTTATTAGGCGTCTTCTCGCGGCAAGCATGGTGTTTTTGGTATCGTGGAAAACTACTTTACTAATGCGAGAAAAATCGTTTTGATCTTTAGTGTCCCTTTAACTCAAACTTATGCCTGCGTGTAGTCTAATAAATATTTCTCGTCACCGATGTCACTGCTAGCGTCTGCATTTGTGCCTCGATTGTAATCACGAACTCTTATCATCTCTTGCGCGATTATATCTGCCATTATGTCAGCCACGAACATCTGTTATACTCTCTGTTTACGGGGAAGAAGGATGTATCAATCTAGTGGAAATAAAGTGTAGCACAGTTCAGGTGAAGTATAAAGAAGGACGCGCAGAAAACGCACCATTTCTCGACAGAACGCTGAGCCCTTCCTTTTCGTCCGGAGCGGACGCTTAGGTTTCGCGACAAAGAAGGGGAGAAGATTGACGACTCTGGTTTGCGGTCTCGACGGGCGTGGCATTCGTCGCCTTAGTAAGCAGCGAACATTAGAGAAGAAAGAAGAGCTCTATGTATTGAAGTATTTGGAAGGGAGCCTTGCAGCTCGGCTACTGCAAGTGCGTCATCGAAAAGGTGAAGGACAAAACAGCGAAAAAAGATGTAAATGCGCATCAGCCATGAAAGCAATGAGAACAAACGACATCTCACAAATGGACAATATATACAATGAAAATAAGGACTCTACCAAGCAAGTGGTGAGCAAGAGAAACATAAACGCGTGGAAGCATATCTGCGCAATCATTGAAGGGCATGATTAACAACACCGGATGACAAGCAAAGTAATGTTATCCCGCTTGTATATATATATATATATATATATATATATATATATATATATATATATATATATATATATATATATATATATATATATATATATATATACTATATATATACTTCTTACTAAAACATTGCACCAACGTAAAATAAACCCAAACTTGGGTACAGAAAGTCTTTTGCGAAAATTGTTTCCGGTTTGGAGCGTTTCCCAAATTTTAACTACAAAGACAGCAGTTTAATGATGAATTTTCGTTTTCATAAACGCCGCCCTCAAACTTCTTGGTGTTTATGAAAACGACGAACTTGGAATATATTTTGCGCGTAATAAGATGGGGCGCTTGATTGGGAAGTGAGGAAGTAAGGGCAAAATACTGTTCTTAACCTGAGCGAACTTCTAGCAACGTGGCGCTTCATAAACAAGCGTCAGATATGGTTAGGTATAAGTGAAATGAAGTTGACCATTATGCGACGAGACGGAAGCACCATAATGAGGCGTCGTAAAAGCGTTGATTTAATTTTTTTTCCTTTGGCAGTATAACAAATATGCGGCGCTTACGTTATCTTGCCGTCGCTAATTCTCTGTTGTTCCAGTGTACGCATGTAGGGGACTACTAAACCAGTGTTCTTTTTTTTTTTGATGTCTACTGTGGCATTGCAACGGCGTTGCGATGGACGAATTTTGTGCATTTGCGTATCAATTTTGCGTATATATATATATATATATATATATATATATATATATATATATATATATATATATATATATATATATATATATATATATATAATATATGTGTGTGTGTGTGTGTGTGTGTGTAACTTCAACACGATGATGTTAGTAGGCGCCTATGTATTGTATGTCCTTGTCTCGTATACACGCTCTCGGTGAGTGAAATCTGCTTTCTCGATCGTAATGAGCAAACTCGTGCTCAGGATCTCAAGAATGGAGAAGCGAAAAAAAAAAACAACATTGCACGCATTTCAAACTCCCTGCGATGCACATCACAAAGGACGTATTTATAAACAAAAATTTTGCATTACCTTGACTGCCGTAGAAAGAATTATTTGTTTCGTGGAGTGTACTTTGGTAAGTATCCTACGAACGTCTTAATCATTATGCTTAGGAGCTACACCAATCGCAATCATTGCAGAAATGCGAAGACTAGCTGTGTCATTCAAAGGCCCTATGCGAATAGATAGAAGTGTTCCCATTTGAATTTTAATTTCGGAACTATATATATATACAGAGAGAGAGGAAAGACAGGGAGGTCAACGAGATGAAGTCTCCGGTTTGCTACCCTGCACGTGGGAAGGGGAAAGGGGATGTAAAAGAATGAAAGAGAAGAAGAAGAGTTTGCGACGACAGCACGCGACAAAAATATAGCGTGGATATACATAACGCAGTCAGCAGTCATGAGGAACCGTTTATAACACCGCCCCCTTAACCCCCCCCCCTCCCTGCAGACACACACCTCTGCACAGTTATTTTTCCTTTCTATATAATTTCCTGTCGTAAATGTGACATCCACTGTTGTAGGCACACGGGAGTATAAGACCAAGGCACACTTTGTGTCTCGGCTTATGAAGTAGTCACAAAATAGACCGCCTCCGTAGATTGAAATGAGTTCCCAGATTCTTCTAGTTCTCTATAGGCTATGCGATTTCTATGGCAATTACCAGCGAACTCCTAAAATATGCGGCCTCCACAAAAGAAAGAACACAGAGACGCAGAAAACGGGGGTTTTAAAGCAAGTTTTGCCTTTTCTTTGCTTCAACTCGAAATAATTGACGTTTGTGCTGTTGTCTCCGCCCTCGTGCCTTTCTGTGTGCCAGCCTTTGTTCGAAGTGCGTTATTCGAATGTACAAGCTATTGTCAAATTCTATGTGTGCCTAACACCGCTGGCCTGTAGTACTTTCAAACCAAGTGCGGAGGACAAAGGGCATTACAAGCGAAATGTGTACGTTACAGCAGCTGAGTTGGTGTTCTAGCTCAGTTGGGGGGCAAGATGAAAAAATGCGAAAGCTTTTGTCTGGGATGTCTAAGCCGCACAATGAATCTCTCTCTTTGTGGTCGGGAATAGAAGATTGGCGTTTCTCTAAAATGGGGGAGTTTATTGTGTCCGCGGCTGTAATTTTTGCCTGCGACGTACATCATCGTACCAGCATCATTAACGTCGCGAAATTGAAGTTAATTAGTTTTTAAAGAAAAATAAGTTCATGGAGAAAGCGCAGCTATGCTGGCAAGCGTCGCCGGCGATATATCAAGAGTTGAGTTTAAGAATGGCGCGAGTTGCGTAAAATGCTGCTCGCAGAAACAAGATTTGTGGCGTTCTTCCAGTAACCAAATTTCGTAAACGTTTATTGATGGTTTTGTGATTTACTTGTGGCCAATGACACGAAACAGAAAACAACGTCTTTTCTGATTTTATATTTAATTGGCTGTTTACTGAAAGTGCGAGTTTTATTTTAACTTTGAAATATTTATGCGTGGAAAGTCAGCAGGCGCAAAAGAGTTGATACCATTTTCCAATTCTCTTTAACAGCGTTTAAATAACTCTCACTGACGAAATCAATCAATCAATCAATCAATCAATCAATCAATCAATCAATCAATCAATCAATCAATCAATCAATCAATCAATCAATCAATCAATCAATCAATCAATCAATCAATTGATACTTCAACACGTGGTACAATTACGTAATATATTCGGTACATAATAGGACCTGTATCTTCCGTATGTGAAATTACGGAACCTACCACTTCTGTTTTCCTATAAGGTAGCGCGGCACTGCCTCACGATCCGTACCTAACAGACGAAGGACTTCATAGCGCCTTTGCGGCTGGATTTCCGCAGTTGGGAACGGCGGGTCCTATTATCAAAGGAGTACATGCGAAGTTGCTACTCTTTGCCCAATGGTAGACAACATTTCAATGTCTTAAAACCAATGATGTTGATGTGGTTTCAATTTCTTAATTTCATACTCTCAATTTTTCTTCGATTCGAACAGGAAGCAAGGTGAAATTCACGCAATATTTATCCGGTACTACCGAAGTAGCTACCTCCTAGGACGCACATGCAGCACATGCTAACTGGGACCTGTAGTAGCCTTAGTGCACCGTACGTGTATCGCATCAACTCTATCCGCAAACAACCGACGACGCTCGCGCCTCTCCATCGCTGCCAAGTTGGTTATACGCGAGAATATACGTACAAATTTGGAGCCCCACCGCGCAAATGTTTACATTGTAATCCCTCTGCCGGAGACGGCCCTAATGTACTGAGCACAACGGCAGAACATTGCGGTAGTCAAGTGCAATTAGTTTCAGCAGGACATGCGATTAGCGGCGGCGTATTGGTAATGGAGTCTTCAGGTAAGCAAACAGGGCGATCGAATAATTAGGCCGCTGTTCCGAGAACTGCAGTTTTCTTATGTAAATTGTTCAACGGCGCATTGCAGTCCCTAGGCAACGACTTCGGTTTCTCGGTATGCAGCTCTCGTAAACGTTTGCAAGACCAGTAACAAGAGTACAAACCCACAGACGTTGTCAGTGAAATTAAGAGAGGCTTTCATAACTTATCTAAAGTTTGTTTGTCAGGAACGCATGAAGTCGTGGGGAAAGTTTCGCATTTAGCATTTTGTCGCCTTCAGAGAATAACTTGTTTAGGTAAATGCGAGTGCAAAATCATGGGCGCTTCTATTTTCATCATGTCAATTTTCAGAAAAGTCATAGCTTTACAGAATTTTCATTGCCCTAAATAGGTGCGACATTCCTACGCGTTGCGAGCAAATGTCTGTTATGGGCGACAATCTCGCCATATAACTAACCTTCGCGACATCATTACGTCTGCGACAAGGTTAAATTAGTTTTGTGAAATTTTTGCAGGTCTTACGCTAATAATTTTGGTAACAGGTTATTCTTTGAAGTGGTGATTTTTGACGCTCAGATATTCAATACCATGAATACCAGCTTCAAATGGACTATAGCATATTCTCTAGTGCAGCGCAAGCCCTTCCACTGAGCCATTAAAGCGAGTATTTCTGATATTTTATCCTCACACGTCAACCTCATGCACATACTGCCCGTGTACTCCACATTTTCTACGCTAATTTTCTGTCGGTCGTGCTGGCGCGCTGCCTCTACGTTATCGACTTTTGCAGCCCATCTTCTCACTGCACATTTCTAGAGGTCTTCAAACTTGCATTGTGCGTCCGATACCGTGGCGGGCGCAAAAGGAAAAAAAGAAAGAAAGAAAATATTTTCGGCGTTCAAGAAGTCGTGTGCCGAGTATAGTGCTTTCCTACTGCAACTGTGCCATTGTAGGGATGCTTCGATATTTCGAAAGAACGGGAATGAGATCTCGCCTCATCGGCCATCGGCTCTAGCTCGCGGATGGCGTCCATCTCGGCGCCGCCTGGAGAATTGATACACTTTTTTGCCCGGTTCAATGCAGTCCGTTATTCTTGAGATTTGAGTCGGCGACGACCGGGATTTGGCGGTCTCCATGTATACTTTGTTTCGCTTGCTATCTATCTTTTTTTGTTGTGTTTGTTACTTCATAGAAATATAACGGTTGAAATTGAACCGTCCCAATACCCATCTCTAAATAAACACTACGCTCTGGTTTTTCATTTCATTATTCTATATGTTTTATTCGGATGTCGCTGCACATTCACGTAGGTTGCACTTGTGAACGAGCGCATTTTGTTTTTCGTACTTTACTCATCTATTTTTGCTGGCTTTGAGTGCATGCGGTTGAACGAGTCCTTTTTTTCTGTTTTTATACGTAATATTTCGTGATATTTTTGCCTCCACGGCACCGGAGATAGGGCGAGGTGAATTGAGCTTTGAGGATATGTGTTAATACGTTACCGGCGAAGCGAGGGGAGAGGGGTATGGAAAGCGTCCGTAAAGACTTTCTTAAGGACTTGTAATGTTTCTACATTGTTTGCTTCTTCTTTCATCGCAGCGAGCGGGGCGACGACCTTTAAAGCGCACCCTTGCGGCTGTCGCCATCTCGCTGGTGATAACGAAAAGAAGTGCCTCCAAGTTCTGCGTATCGCTAGCGATAAATGGTGTGTATAAATAGCTCGCTGTTAGTATGCTGAAGAACGCAGGCTTTGCGGCCGAGTTGTTTCGCGCTGCGGAGCGAGGGTCATGAGTTCGATTCCCGGCGACGGAACTTCTGTTTTTCTTTATCATGTGTTAGTGCATATTTTACAACTTCATATCCGTTACGGTAATACGTCAGTGATGTCTTGACGGACCCCGGCATAAAACACTTTCGTGTTAAAAAAAGTCATAGTTTCACCATAAGGGCGAAGCATAGAATGCGATAGCAACAAATTGTAGTGTTACACGAAGTGAGGCTGGCAGCTAACTGTTTTGTATCGGATCTCGCGTAACTACAGAACGCTGGTGTAAGAGAATACGGCCGCTGCAGGGAGAGATGCTCTCCGCATAGTCACTTCGCGTTGAGAGCGCAGCACGTAGAAGGGTATACGAGCCGCCCGCTGCGATGGTTCTCGAGATAGCCCGCGCGACAACCCCCCCCCGCCCCCTACCTTGTGTCTTTTCATGGTCGTTAAAGACGGGCGGGACTTTTCCTGTCTGCTTCGACGGCAGGCCTCCCGAGCGGGGTGATGTTATCGCATGCACCCTTCGAGCGACGGAAATGGGCCGGCTCGTTTGATCTCTGCTTCGGCCGCGTTCGTCGCCCCCGCTCGCGCGCTTTTACCCGCGGTAGAACATGCCATGCGCGGGGGATCTTATCAATTTGGACTTTATACCGGGAGGGCATGACGGCAACGGCGACGGCAGCGGTGATGGCAAAAACCCGTGGAGACTGTCCATATAATTGCTATCGCAATAAAAATCACCGACGACTATGATACTCCCTGATGCGAATTCTGAGCGCAGCTTCGTGTTGGGGCAACGCCAACTGTGTTTGAAGTTCTGGCTATCCGCAGTTCTAGCAATGTAAGATTCGTTACACATTGTCACAGAAACTGCCAGCGCTGGAGTGCTACGCACACCGCTCTGTGCAATGCAGGTGTCGCGAACCATGCAAAATGCCGTCAGCCCCGTAAGGACAAGCGAAGCCAGCCGCAGTGCACGTGCCAGCCCTGCATGCGCACGAGTTCCGACCGACGGGCCAGCGCGCGTGACGAAGGGAGAAAGCGAGGTGAGAGGCCGGTGGTTCGTGATATCGACAGACTCCGTGTTCGCTCTCCTTTGTCCTCGTTCGCTCTATCGGTTACGCCGACGATGACAACGCCAACGACGCCGCTCAACGCAGGAGCGGGAGGGGGGGGGGGGAGGTTTCAACACATAGAGTTTCATACAATTTAGTTAGCTAGCGAACTGTCTACGGATCTTTTTCTATAGTTTCAGTTTCGTTCTTTGCGAGGCGTGGGTAGTGGGGTGCGTTGCAAAGCACTCAAGCAGTGCCTTTGTTGTTCAAAGAGGCTGAAGAACGCTAGGTTTCTTGCTTTGCTGCCACGTTGCAGCCTTACAGGTTGTATTTGACAGTTTTAGCAAAACGTCGTGCACTCACCGCTGCGCATAGATGTAGCGTCCCGGGCCAGTGCAGGAAATTGCATAGAGTTCACGTTTTGTGATATGCGCTACTTGTCAAAACTCTTTCAAATTGACTGCAAAACGACGGCGAAGCTAAGTAGACGCACCGTCACACTCTTCTGACTCGACATCACAACAAAACGAGAGATGCGTTGAGGGCAGGCCACTTAAACAGACGCATCTGGCATCACAGCAGATTATATGTTAAGTGTTTCTCACTCAATACGGTACTGTTATTTCCATAAATAGATAATGCGCACTTTCGAGGGAAAAACAAGCGTGTTTGTTTTCAGATGTTGTAAAAAAATAATTCATTATATCGTGATACCAAACCTGGAACACAACTGAGCAATGCATACCCTGGTGGCTGAATTTGTCCGGGTTTCACTTGCATCTAACGGTCGCGCAAACATTTTGCAATAAGTTTTACGTACAAAAGAATGAAGAAAGTATTAAATGTAAATGACTTCATATCACTTTGTTTTACACTGGGCAAACAAACGTCGCGAATCTCAAGAACGAAAGCCATCCAAAGCAGATCCGAAGCCTGTACCTCCCATCATTCCCATGGTGGCTGAGACACCGCTGAGGGAGCCCGCATAGACACTAGCGCCAGATTCCCCTCTAGGTATTACAGTAAGAAACTCTATGATTTCGACTGTCTGTTTAGGGCTACTGGGTGTCTAGGGCTACTGGGTAGCAAAAGCGGGTGATGACGCGAGGTTCATGTTATTAACTAGGGGTGTGCCAATAGCGAGTTTTGGAATCGAATCGAATGTTACAGGAATAGTTTTCGGCCAGCAAGGCAACCAATTTAAAAAGAACCCTAGGGTTTCACATTTTACTTGAGACGAATGTTCATATATCTTAAGAAAAAAATATTGCGATTAAATTTAGCCGACGAAAAAAATGCCAGAATGACATAGACCGTGGTAAGCTGGTGCATAGCAGCGACTAGAGTCATAGCAGCGACTAGAGTGCGGGTATGATCGCTACAGTATTAGGTGGTACTTGGTCAAAAGCTATTAGATAGATAAAACTGAGGCGTAAACAATAAACAATGTCCGACCAAACAATACGCATGTCGCTAAATATGTAGTGAAACAGATAAACCAGTTATCAAGGCATGGACCTTAGCACAAAACGCAGGCAAACATTAGCGTTGAATACCGTCGGTGAGCACGTTGCAGGGTTTGAACTTGGCGCTTGAAAATTTTTCCTACTAGCCAGAATATCAAAGACGACAATACAAGAAAAAATCATATAGCATTCTTCATTGGAGGAAACTTCAACAATGAAAGACATAAACATAGGAAGGAACAAACAAACAAAAAAAGAGGTGCCACTTTTTCTGCCAGAAATGGCAGGGTGTGCGCGGATATAGCGGGACACATTTTTTTGTCGCAGGTAGCAACGTCGGCGGCAGCAGCTTATCACCGTGAGCCATTTCAGTTCACAGAAGGTGAATGCTTAGAAGTGCGCTGGGAGTCCAGCCATCTGGTTGAAGAAAAACCTTAAAGAAGCAAAAAAAAGTCGGTGAGTGAGATGACATATATATATATATAACTGGTTTGTTCAGGAAAGGAACACCACGAAAGCGGATATATTCCCATCTGATATAAGTTACGTCCAAAGCCGAGCGCTAGCAAGAGGAAACACAACACAGGACAGCGGCGATCAATGGGAGAAGCAGTATAAGATAGGAGAATAGCTTTCGCAGTCTCCTTCACTTACCGAGGAAGACGACGTTGCTGTTTTGTAAGTTCACGCAAGAAATACAAGTACAATGTTTACTTCCAGTGGTGTCACATTCCTAGGCGTTGATTGAGGGAGGGTTTGTTTGACGTCATTATTGTTTTGGGTTGCAATGTTTTGCTATTAAGGCCACTTCTTTTTATTTCTCTTTCTCACTGAAAGCGTGAAAATAGCTTCGATGGCGTCCGCTGCTCTTCATACCCATGAAACAAACGTGTTTTGCCACGGGAAGAACATTTGTTTGTTTGATCGTTTGTTTCTTTAATTGTATCGCGAATTAAAAAAATCGTTTCTTCGACTCTTTCATAAGCCATCACGCTTGACGTTCTATCGATGTCTCATCATAGAAAATTTTCTTTCTTAGTATACCAGAAGCGCAAGCTCAAGTCTTCGATGTGGGCCAGAATATATCGCTGACCTATACCTGGAGATAATGGCCATCGTGTGATTACTAACTTAGTGTCCCTTATTAACTTCTCTAGACTGCATATGCAGGGTTGATGCTTTAGCAAACAGCTACAGTAAAAGGCTAGTAAGTCTGTGAGACGTAGCGACTTCTGGAGTTACTTTTTCCATCGCTTCTCTTACGATATTTAAAAAAAAAATTTCAGTTTTAGGATGATTGACGGGACACATCCACGAATTTAACTGGTTGGGTGTGTTGACTGTTTCAAAACTGTAGTTCTTCAGGTCTTATAAAATGGAGATTTTTTTCATTCCACATATCAATGTTACACCAGCAGATCGCTACCCCTAAGACATTGTTCGCGTTCTCCTTTGGCGTATTACATACGATATATATTTTGTAATTTCGCAATGGGTCACGTATAATACGTTAATTCGGAAGCCATGTGGACGAAATGATTGACAGTATTGCATTTCCGGTCATACGTGCCGGCGTACTTTCTTTCTTTCTTTCTTTCTTTCTTTCTTTCTTTCTTTCTTTCTTTCTTTCTTTCTTTCTTTCTTTCTTTCTTTCTTTCTTTCTTTCTTTCTTTCTTTCTTTCTTTCTTTCTTTCTTTCCTCCTCCCCCTGCGTAGGATATAGCAAACCGGATGTACAACGAATCGACGGATTGATCCCTATCCGTTTCTTTCGCCCCTCTCTCTCTCTCAAATACAACCACCTTACAGGCAGATAATTGTTGGGTAAAGCGGATGGTACCGACACACATGGCCGTATTGGAGGTATATTCGCGCACATGCAGTCATGCCGTGTCATTAAAAGCCAGTAACCATGTGGAGATTGCAAAACCTCTTCAATAAATAAAAAAAAACATATAGCGATCCTATTAGTGCAAGATTTTCACAGCAAAATGTCCTTCTTTTCTGAGCTTTTCTTAGCGTTTCGAAAAATACTCTTAAAAAGTTATAAGCGAAAATCGCAGTGTTCATTGTTTGTATCATTACATATATCTTCACTGTGTACTTTTCTGCTTGCTTTTTTTCCGCAATAGTCTTTATTATTAAGGGTAATTTGTACTTAAAGTATGCAAAAACAATATCATCTAAATCTCAGGGTGCGGATTTCTCAAGTTGGCAGTAGCAAATTGTGGTATATCACTGTACAAATTAAGGTACAACAACTGTAATGATAACACAAAAAGGATTATATTTGTTCACATACTGAATACGGTCACATATGCACACGCACAAGTGTGTGACGCCGCTTAGTGCGGAGTTGTGCGTTAAAACAAAGGGGAACGACTTAAAATACTATGTATTTCACTACGCGAAGTGAAGTATTTCACTACGCATAGGACAGTACTCTAATTTAAACAGCCCCTAATGGTGCGCTGGTTGCCACCATAACTTTCTACGAAATTACAGTTACACAACCATACCGAAATATTTTCATTGAGATGGATGTACGAGGACAGGAGCACAATCCACTCAGTTTATCCTGTCACAGTTTTGGGGATTTATAATTGCTGTTTTAAATTCTTTTCATTTAGCCATCATTCAAAATGACGTTAGGCCGCTAACGTTACATTCCTACAAAGAAAAATTCCAATCTTGTTGAAGACTCATTGGCATACAGAGATCGCAAGATCGCAGGAACACGGGAACACGGGAACACGTAGTCGTTCTCTAAACCGGAGGCGACAAGGATGACGTCACGTAGAAATGTTTCAAAGGAAAGTCTGTTAGTCTGTTGGATGAGTTTGTGACGACTGAAGCGAAGGATGCGAGAATTCGTGTTGCGGCGCTGCTCACCTGCAAGAATGAAACCAGCAAGAGAAAACTGAGGAAAATGCAAAAAAAAAAAAAATAAAAGGGAAGGAGGTCGTAGGACGGATCGTGGTGCGGGGGTAGGCGGAAAATAAATGAGTAATCCCAGCAGCAGATTTCAGAGGTGCCCCCGTTGTTACGTCTTTCAGTAGTCTTCATTTGTGATTGCTGGAAAGTCCTTGGAGCCTTTGTGTGCTTTCAGATTTCGCGTTCGAAGCAACGGTCCTCGTGCAATATAAAGAAGGCGCCAGCCCTACTCGGCTACGTAATCCGAGGGGATATGTCCCCTCTGAAAGAAAATCGGGCTTCGCAAATGTTGCCAATCCAATTATGCCCGCGCTTCTCTTTCGTATACGGCACTCAGGCGAGCTGGAACCAATTTTCTCACATTGAGCACAGTCTGCGAGGGAGGCTATGCTGTAAGCAAGGGAGGAGGGGGGAGGGCTCGTTTTATTATCTATATATGGCTACATACGTAATACTGGACGATTGCGTCTTTTCGAAGGTATCGCTACGTGTCTTACATAATGGCTAGGAGACTTATCGTGCTCGAATATATTGTGGAAGTATATATGCTATACACACAGTTTGCAAATGCATCAGTATCGTAATGAATGCACGCTAGGATGGTAGTAAACGAAACAATCAGTAGAAACAAGCGGCCACTGAACGTTCTTGAATTCATGACATATCCGAGTATGTTTATGTTCTTCCACGTGTTAGCAACATACACGCGATCATGCACTTGCCACTGTCTCCCTATCGCATTACCCATTGCTTTCCCAGGCGTAAGATAGCGAACTGTACAAGGCGTGGTTTACCACCCTATCTCTGCTTCTTTCTTTCGCGCTTTCATAGACATGACGTAGTTAATGTCTGCTTGGCAAACACTTAAACAGGAAAGGCCGGCCGGCCCAGCAAGAAAAAAACGACCAAAAATGGCGCTTTCGGTAGAGATGGCGTACAACAGAATGAGCCAACTCACAGTCGCCATTGAATTACATAGATAAGTAAAAAAGAAATCGAACACAAGGAAATTATGCTCTTGTGTTTCCTGTGTGGTACTTATTTACGCAGTACTTGTAGCCCTGTGTACGTGTGCGCACTTTTCAGTGCCATATATGTAATTTTTAGGCGGCAGTTCATAAACCCGATTGAAGTATTGCTTACAACCAAGGCAATACGCGATGTGCCATGCGCAAAGCATTCTTCTTTTGCAGCAGAGCGGTTGTGGTCGAGGTTTGCCGTGTGTCGTAGATAGAAAACTACCATCATCACGAATCTGCACGCGCTCTCTTCATCCTCTTCTTCATCGCCTTCTTCTTCTGCTTCGCTCCCATAACACGTGCGCTCTATTGTCCGGCGTGGGATGCAAGTACTCTGGCGCGTGAGAGAACGAGTACACAGAGAGAAAAAGAAAGATAGAGAAAGAGGCAAATTCCTGGCGAAAAAAAAAATTACACCATCTCCCACTAAAGGGAACCATGTGGGGATGCGAAGCCGCGCATGGGTCGACTTAAAGTTCCGTTCATCACGGGCACCTTGCCCGATGTTAACGCGTCCTTGCATGTGGAGCACACCATGAATTCACTGCAGTTGCTGTTGCTGTTACTCGTCCTGAACTCTTGTTGGAGCAGGCCACGCGGGTTCGTCGTGCGTCTGCAGAATCTCGTTCCCCGACGTCGTCACGTGATTGCTGAGAGAGTGTAAGGGGGAGAGGCCACAGCGTCTTACCCAGCCCCTTACACAGGCCCGAACGCGCTAGCGCGTGCCAGCACACATGGTTTTGTCTGCGTCACGCCAAGCTAGGACAGCATAGGGCAGCCAGGGCCCCTAAAGTGCTCTGCACGTATCATCATCAAGGCGTTCGAAGAACAAGAGGATGAAGACATCTCCTTTGCGCTAGCGCGCGCACACATGGCTATGCTAGGTGGTAGAAAGGGGACGGTCACCAAGGGACGGACACAGCCCCGAGCAAAACCTGCTTCGCATCTAAAAAAACTTCTTGTCGAGATTTGAACCCGCGTCCCCCGATCCGAAGGCGAGCGTCGTAACCACTCGGCTATCAAGGCGCGCTGGCAGAGCACAGCATAGCCTTACATAGTGTAGTATAGCACGGGGTTGGGAAAGGGATGCAAGGGTGAGGAGGATGAAAAAGAGGAGGGGAGAACGAGTACAGTGAGAACGAAAGAGATAGAAAAAAAGAGAAATAGAGCAATACATAGAAAGAAAGAGGGGGAATTGTAAGAAAGATATAAGGCGAGTGAACGACTACAGAGTAAGAGAAAGAAAGACACAGAAAGAAGATAGAAAGACGGAGAAACAAACGGACAGAAAGAGAGAAATACACAGACTAAAAATATTTTAAAAAAGAGCAAGCAAAGCCACGTATTATAATATAGTATTGCAAGGGGCGGGAAGGAGAAAGGTGAGAGAGTAGAAGCCTAGCCAGGGTTGCCACTGTCTTTCGAGTAAATGTCGCCAACCGACAAGCCGAAAGTCGCCAAAAGTCGCCATTTTTTTACAAATTTCGCCAAGAAAGTCGCCATTCTAGATATGTGCGGCATACCTAGTAATAAAATGTTCCACTCACGTATAGCCCCGTAGAATACAGTACCACCCAAAACCCTTAAATTATGTTGACGTTTCTCAATAGCAGTCGTATCGCCCGCTTCACCATGGGAGTGCATGGTGCTGCTTCTCCTACTAGCCGCAAGATGTGCGTGGTGACGCAAACGTGAACGAATGAAGAGCTCATGACATCCTTCCATACCTGTCCGCTCGTTTCAAAGGTAAAAGCGTGGTAAACCTTGGGCGAAAACCGTGAAAGCGTTGTTTGTAGACAGCTTTACGCACCCTTAAATGAATTAAAAGGATTAAAAGGTTTATTGAAGGTAACACGACAGAATCTTACAGGAACCGATCATTAGTGAGCCTTACACCTTTTCAGTGTGAACTAATATGATACCGGACGCCACCGACCCTTTCTTATAGTCACTTATATCTACACGCGTCAATCCGATGCGTTAATAATGAACAGGTAGACACTGCAAAATGTCATATATCCATTGTTTTCATTGCACACGCTCACATTTTTTATTGCACAAATAGCCGCGTATCCGTCTCTCTTCGCTATTCCGAAATAGTCTTTACGAGCTGAATTGGGGGTACTGCGACAGTGAATAAGTCACCAAGCTATTCAGAAAAGTTGGAGCTTTGGCGGAACAAATGGTCGGAACACGCGGCCGACCCATCGTCTAGCCCCTTCAGAAGCGAAACTTTAGAGAAGCTGAAAGCACCGAAAGCCATAAACTTATAGTCAAACACCGCCGCCTCGCGGTACGCAAGGCAGCCAGCCCTCTGACTTACATTTTGCTAGAATGTCGATGGCGGACGTTCCAGTACCTCCTGCATCTATAAGAATTGAGGAGATTCAGACGAGTTACAGGACGGACATACCGAATGACGCGTAATGTGCACATTCTACTCGTGGGTCTAAAACCAAGAAAAAATACAGAGAATGTTGCCGCTCATTCGTTGGGAAGACACAGAGCTTAGGATGCATAACTCAGTGGAGACCTAAGCCGAAAATCGCCAAAAATTCGCCATGTCGTCATTCATAATTTTACGTCGCCACGGGACTCCCAAATTCGCCAATTTGGCGAAAAGTAGCCACCATTGGCAACCCTGAGCCTAGCCGAGCGAGGACGAGCTAGGTGCCCACGAGCTCTGCTATGACGCAGCCTTGCGCGACTTAGTGCGAGCTGCGCTAATCTTATTCTAGTCATTTCAAGATAACTGCAGTTTCTCCCACATTTATTTGTTATAATTTTTTTGCTTCGCAGTCCACCATTGTTATCACCCTTCACTGCCAGATTGTTCAGTCTCCTTTTGGATACGCCCGCTTATATTTGTGAATATATATTAGTGAAGCACATTGTTGTGTATGCTGTCTTGGGGCAGTGCATCGTATCCCCTCTGAAAAACGAGAATAAGACGAGTAAACTTTAGTGAAGTGGGAGATAAGTAAAGAAAAGCTTCATGCGTTTTACAGTCGCTGGCTTGTTACAGATTGCGTGGCTACACCATAACGCACGCATTAGCTACAGAAACAGCAAGGCAGCATTATTGGTGAGGCAAATCCATAGCCCATTCTCTCTGCTAATTTAATCCCCTGCCTCTCCTGTCTCCTCTAAGTAAGCCTAAACAAGGGCCGTGTTCACATAATCAGCAGCGAACACGGTTCTTGTTTATGCTTTCAACAGAATTTCGTTTATTAGAACATTTAGTTAAATGACAAAAAAGGAAAGGGGGCGGAGGTGTTCAAGTTTGTGAGAACGAAATCCAAGCAGACGCGACATTATGCCATTCATAACTTCTTCGTACACGGCTTGATTAAGTGACTCTAGCCCTCGGTAGATATCGTCTCATGACCGATTCGTGGCAGGCTGGCGGTCTCCTGCTATCACTCTTGTCCGGGTATTCGATGGAGCGTAGCCCCGTGCAGCGCAGGAAAACGGGCGAGTGGGCTCTCGTCGTCTTCAACAACATTCGCTTATATTTAGGTACCGCTCACATTACAACTGTCGGGGAATCACTCATTCTTTACCTCTGGTGTGTAACGTGGTGTCCGTTACAATGGGCTTGACGTCAGAGAGTCTCTCGCGGCGCTATTTCTGGCCGAAAGCGTCATTGCTTTCCTCTCGGGTGTTGGCGCCTGGGTTAGAAGCTCCGAGTTCGACGCACCCTCACGAAAGCGTACATCTCGAATGCTGCGAACCAATACGGTGGCCGTCACCGATTGCCCCGTTCCAGCGCTCGCCGATAGGGAGTGCCAGAAACGATATCACGTTTAATGTCGTAGGCTTGGTCCTTTTAAAGTACAGCTCCATATGTACGAAACAGGCTATAAAAAGATGAACTGTTATCCACGCAGGCGCCGCGGTGGTCTATTGGTTATGATGCTCGACTGTTGACCCGAATGTCGCGGTATCGAATTCCAGCCGCGGCGGCCGCATTTCGATGGAGAAGAAATGCTAGACGCCCGTGTACTTAGGTTTAAGTGCACGTTAAAGAACACGAGATGGTCAAAATTTCCGGAGCTCTTCATTACGGGGTTCTTCATAATCACGTCGTGGTTTTGGGACGTAACACTCTAATTATTATTATTAGTATGCTGTAGAGCCGGCAGCTATTTTGCACAGAAAATTCGAAACAGTGAATGCTGCATGTAGCTGGTTTGAAGGCGGGCTTGATCGTTAGTTTGAGACCAGGGCAATTTAATTAAAACCACAAAGAGAGCACAACGAAAAACATATTTATTGAACCTACCTTTTTGCTACCGTTTTGCTACCTTTCTGCCGCATACGGAAGGGGTAACGAAAAGGCGTTATTGTATATAGTAAAAACAACCATCTTTATTAATTGGCTTATGTGTGGTAGAACTCATCTTTGTTGATGACCTCATGCGCTCATGTGCGTTACAACAAGCAAAAGGGGTTGCCGGTAAGAGCTCCGTTCATCACTTCACTCGCTACACAGTGCATAGGCAATATTCACTATGTTTCAGCCACGCAAGAAAGAGATCACCTTCGAAAGTTACATCGAAAAAAAGAAAAGGTGTGCGATAGGCGATAATACCAAGGGACCATAGGCGATCTTCTGTGCTAGTGTTCCCGGTTCGATAAACGATGTCATAGTATTGTGCCTTGAGTATACATGATGTTGAGCCTTTTCACAGAAGAAAAGGCGCTACGGGGCCTGGCCTGACAGCTCATCAGCCCAGAAAGCCATCCGAGCACTCGGGCATTACTTGAAAGTGTTGTACTTAAGTGTCCTGCTATAGATCGCTTTAGCGTGCTGGTGAGCGATCTGTACTTGTATTTTCTTTCTCACTACTTATCACTCGGAGCTCGATCATCATATCTTAGCACGTCATTTATCATTTCGGCTCGCCACTTCGAAGCTGAAGCGTCCTCTCAGTGGCAGAAAACACCAGAAAGGCTTAACCTTCGTGGTATAGCGAACGTCAAACGGGCATTCTCGATGTTTGGGGGAAATTTCTGACCCCGTTAAACTTGGGCCTTATCTCGCCTAGCACAGAAATCCTTGAAACTAGCCTCCTGGTTCTTAAAACCGAAAAGTTTTCTTTGGGTTACCATTTCGGCGCTCGTTCAAAGTGGTAGTTTATTGAAACTAACGAAGTTTCACTTTTTATTCTCGTTTATTTTTCTCTCATTTTCTGACAATTGATAGTGGCGTCGAACGTGGTTTTCGGCTCGTTCGCGGTTCTCTGCTGAGCATGGGCTCGTTTTATTTTCTTCTTCTGTCTCGCGATTCATGTTTTTTTTTTACTTGTACGTTCCCCGCTGCCAGAGCTGCTGATGACTAATGACTTCACATGAAGTAGGCTACTTTAGCTTTGCCAAAGTTTTTTAGTTTTGCAGGTGATAAATGTTTTTATCGACACGTGAGCCGTGGTTCAGACACGATGAGCAAGGAGAGAATGGATGAAACAAATTATCCGGCACAATGTACCACCCATGAATCGATGATGTGTCAAACGTTCCTAAACTTACCTCGCAATAAAATATCGATGCCGACCATATTTTACGTTTACTTCATATGTTCTTGTTATTAACGCACTAAACTAGTGACGTTAGGCCTTGTTATGAGTGAAGAACGGGAAGTTAAGAGAGAATATTTACAATGTAGTCACAACGAATGTTTACAGTATCTTTAGTTGTAATATAAATAACGAGCCCAAAGATTTGCGTCGACAAGAAGGCAAAACAAACATAGACAGAAGATCAATGATGTAATCGTTTTGTCTCCATTTCAGTGTGAATTTGTGTGTTGATTACTAATATGGTTTGGCACTTTCAATTTGCCTAGCTTAGTTCCTTATGAAGGACCATTCCTATTTCAATAAGCATTTTCACGGGAATTTTGGCACATGAACAGATGTCAGCTTAGAATTTGATGTGGTGTTTTTTTAAACTTTAAGCACACGAGAAAACAAACACCATTGTGATAGTCATTAGATTCGAGTGCATGAAACCCTCGGAACTGAGGCGGTCATTGTGAGCAAAGTAAACTTTTGCAGGCTTTTTTTTGTCCTTTGTAGAACCACCATTCCTTGTCCCGAATTCGCGCACATGTATCTCAACATGAAGACCGCTAAATGCACTTTAGAGCTGTAATGAAAAGCATAATCTCGTGCGAAATTGTTTACTGTGGCGTGCCGCAACCGCTGAAGTTCAGGAAAAAACCAATGGAAGGTCAGATGGTGGATCCTGGCAGATCTTGTAATACATGTGTCTTGGAACCTTCTTCGTTTTTCTATACTTATACACTGGTTCTCGGCATGACGCGTGAGGATGTTTCGACGTGTGGAAACGTGGAGGTGCCACTGAGCACGTAGTCCATGACTCGAGAGGAGACAATCTAGACAGCATAACGATCCGCGGTCATGTGAGGTTATCAATTCTAGTGTTCATGTTACCTAAAATGATCACGTAAGCTGGCATGCTACGTAACAAAATAGCCTCACATGTTATAGCTAACAGTATCATGTGCCATGCTGGGTGGCACATAAGGTGAGGTAGCACGTAAGGTGTAGGTAACATGTAAGTCTTGTGTTCACGCTTTTCACTAATGTCCTTTCGTTCTCTTTTTTGTTCTTTCGCTCATTTGTCTTTCCCGCCTAGCTTTACGATATAGCTTTACGGCGTAGCTTTACGATCTTTTTATCTTGCGTGTCTCCGCAAGAATAATGTGTCCTGCTATACAAAAGAAATCTGTGCGTAGTGTATGAGGAGCGCTAGTTTCTGGCGCCCATTCAAGCATGAATCGTGCTGGCCACGGAAACTTGACGCCGAGACCGTCAGGATAGGTAGAGTGTCGCTAGAATTGCTGCTGCGATATTATCATGACAGCGTGAAGCTATAGTTGCCTAGTGCGCATCGAACGCACGGAGGCAACAACATCATCGCATTTATTTTCACTGCGGGATGAAGTCTTTTCTGAGCGATCTTCAGTTACACCTTCTTTTACGGATCAGCGAATTCATTTCCGTGCGTGAACTTTTCCTGATAAGATTACTTCCTTTAAAATTTCTGCAGCTACCGGCAGCGTTTTACTTACCATGTTCGCTTAACATGTTCGTTACCAAGTGGTTAACTTTGCTGATATGGCGTTTAAAAACCCAGATGCTCAATGGATCCAGCCAAGGCCGCGTCGCGACAGCGGAGATCTTCTCAAAACTGTGTCTTTCTTTAATCTAACCCAGCTGAAAAAGAACTTACGTAAAAGCGGCAGTACGACGGCAAAATATAGTTTACGCCGCCTCTATCAACGCGATTGATCACTCTGTCTAGGATGAATACCGGGGATGGGCCCATTCATAGGCTTCGTGACAAGTGTGAAGGGTATCTTGTTCCGACACCCACATTTTGAGAGTGTTTGCATCAGAATGGAAGTGAATGGCCAACCTCGATCGCGTGCTCGGAAAAACGTCATTCAGTGCACCGAGGATGGTGCCTCGAGCACCTCCCTGCTTCTGAAAGGAGCCTTTCGAGCAAGGAAAAGTGGAAACGCGATCAATCTCTTCCGGTCAATTGTATCTCTCCTGGCAAAAAGAAGCTAACGCAAGCGTCAAGTGAATCTTCTAAGGTTGATGACGTAGTATTAGTTGATTATTCTTCCACACAGTAGTGATCACTCTTTTTTTTTAATCTTTTGATGCTTCGAACAGCTATTACGGAAACATTCTTTGCGTTTTAATATCGACTGAAAATTGAAATTGCGTTTTTATTTTATTTTCTAAGACTGGTGACTCTGTCTTGCATTCGTTCTCAGACAGGGAGGCTAACGAAACGAGAACGGTAGGAGGAATAACTAGACCGAAAAATCCGGTTTACTGCGCTACCTTTGGAAATGGGGAGGGAGAGAGGAACAATAAAAAAATGTATTAGCGAGAGAGTACGGACATACGATAACAGCCGGTCACACTTACCGCACGCTGTGAACGCACAGCCGCGCGCTGCAGTGAATACTGTAACGCCTTCATTATTCAAATTCAAATTTATTTTTATTGAACACTTTTATACCCGTGCCACACGGGCACAAGAAATGGTTTTCAGTAGTTACTGAATGCTATGAATAATATGAATAATATGAATACTATGAGTACTATGAATAAAATGAAGTTTCAGTAGTACTGAAGTATTATGTTATTCATATGAATAATATGAATATTATAAATAATATGAAGTTTCTGTAGTACTGAAGTTACTGAATGACGTATTTTTCGCCGGAGCTGCCACACGTCTACATTTCATGGCATTTGACCTGATGATTTCAATAAGAGCGACTTTTGAAGTGAGCAATTTTAGCGCTATAATCAAATATGAACGCGCGTTTTACCTGCATGCAAGGCTAGTGGAATGCAAAAGTAAGCATACTATGGTGCCAATCGCTTGAGTTTGTTGCTGTTTTTTAAAACATTGCAACTGGTACAGCAACTTCGGCCGTCGCAAGTTGAATCTAAAACCTTGAATCCGACATGGCGCTTGTCATGTGGAAGCCGTTGCAATTCTGACGTGAATTTTGCTATAGTGCAACCAGAGAATAACACGATATCTGTTGAAAGCCATGTATAAAGTAGGTTTGACGCGACAGGCGCTATTGGCCTCGAGATTTTGGAGTGGCGCCCTCTCGCGTGTGACGTCAGAGCGAGGACTCCGCTCTCAACCGCGCTGCAGCAGCCGCTGTTCCTGTATGCGGATCGTCTGCTTCAGGCGGGAACATTGTCGAACGAACAGCCTCGCGACGGTAAACTAACGCCTACAACGAATGTTTTCGAGTGTAATCTTGAATTTGTTTTAGTTGCGGCCCAATCGGCAGGGCCAAGAAATCCCCCGAATGGCCGGCGAGTGCGCCGATGCCACCGACCGCATTGCTGGTAAGAAAGTGAAACCATGTGTGAGTGTTCTCGCTCGTTATCGTGTTTCTGCCGTACGATACTAATTAGTTTGGGTGTTTCTTTCGATATTTCAGTAAGCGTGCCGTTCTCCAGCATCTACAAGTATGTAGATAAAGCTTGTGAAAGGTCGCGGTGCCTCATCGAGGGCGAGGCGGTGTACGACGCAGGCCACGTTGTTGAATACGCGGTCGAGGCCGTCAACGGAGATCGCATCACCGTCGCAGCTCTCGTCCTGCAAACAAGTGCGCAAGTGCCGCTTTGTTGCACACCCTCCTGCCGATGACCATGATCGCAGTTTGTCCCGTAATGTTGGTTCAGTGAGAACGATATTACGTCGTAGTTCATATTATTAATGCCGCACAGGGCCGTCGCATGGGTATTAGAATATAACAAATAGTTAATCGCTGATTATACCACGCACAGGACCACAGAGATTAACGTGGGAAAGGAAAGCTGGGTCCAGTTTCAGGCCACGTAGCCTAACGAAAAGCTTAAAGAGCTCCGCTTTTAAAAAAGTGTCTGCACTGCCTCAGGTGAAAACGTTTAGAGAGTGTGCACTACACAGCAGCAACAGGTTTCGCTTATCACTTTATGATAAGCCCTCTGCTAGGCGCGCGCTTGCCTTCATAAGTGAAATACGTATGTACACCATCCAAATGCAGCCGTAGTCTCAGATATCCTGCGCCGCTCAGGTGAGCTCACGAGGCGCGCTTACGTGCGAGGCGATTCGCAGGCCGCGTCGTCGGCTCCTTGTCTAGGGGCCTTCGCGGCAGGTTGTGGGACGGCACCGCACCTGGTGTAAGTCGCCTATGCTTATAGCCTGCGTGCAATAAACGGCTTAAGTATTGGCGAGGCGCTTAAACGTGGTCACAAGATTTCCTAAGAGTGGCGCGTACGGTGGGTAGCAGAAGTCACTGTCCGCGAATGTGATTGCTACACACGGTCGATGAAGGCGTGGGGCGCATTCCCATTCTTAGCTTCACGATTCACTCCTTCTTCAGCTTCGGGTCCTTAGAGTAGTTGTGAAAGCTAACGCCTTTTTCACGAGCGGACGAAGTACACTGAGGCACAGAGCAATACTTCACCATTGCGCAGCACTCGCCGCGGAGACAAGCGGCCGCAGTTCTAAGAAACAAAGAGCTGTAGTTCTAACTGAATGTTAAAAGCAGTCCCGTGGTTGTTCGAACAGCGTCAGTAGCCACCATATGCAAGATAACAATTGAACTGCTTTTTTGTTGAGATTTACCGCAACGCTGCAGGGGCGTAGCCAGAAATTTTTTTCGGGGGGGGGGGGGTTCAACCATACTTTATGTTTGTTCGCGGGTGCGTTTGTATGTGTGCGTGTATACATACGCAAGCAAAATTGAAAATTTCGGGGGGGGGGGGGTTTGAACCCCCAACCCCCCCCCCCCCTTGGCTACGCCCCTGCAACACTGGTTTCAACACGGCGCTGGGCCTACGTAGCAGACGAAAGCGCGCGAATCCCCGCTCTGACGTCATACAGGCGCCGTTCGCAGCGCCGCCATCGGTCGCACACCAGGCCAATTCCGAATGTTCCGTGCACTGGAGTGATCAAACTTTGGTGTCGAGAGTAGACATTTCGCAGTCGAATAAGTTTTAGCGAAGGCATTAACGCGACGAGGGGCATTAAGGCGAATGCCATTTGATTTGTCCGTGTAGCACCGCGCAAATGGCAATAAATATGAAGTAATTAGGAAGTTCATGCCATTTTCTGTGCATGTGCAACACGTGTATTATTCAGCAATTTTATTCAGCATTCAGTTGCAGTTGCGCAATTTGCCCCCACTCCCCAACTACCTAATGGCGAAACCTGCGCAAGCCTATAGATTAGGAAAACACGAGAGTTGTGCACTTACCGGACACCGTAGTGCATTTGGGAAAGTAGATGGTTACGGTGCACAAAGCAGTGAAGCTTAGGTTTGAGAAAGGCTCGGGAAAATCGTAGGAACCACGCATCCCAGACAAACAAATTTCGAACCAGGTCGAACCGTTCGCGTGCTTTTTTTTTTCCTCGAAGCACACAGACACTGCGAATGCGACACTCTGCCTCGTACGATAAGAAAAGTGACAGTATGTCCTGAAAAAAATAATGAAAGCGGTAAATGTAACACAAAAGGATATCATCTGTGTTGAAGCTGTTCCGCGCACGTGAGGCGATTACCATATATTCCCCCTTATTTATCACATGAGCCATTCGTGTTCGCAGAAAACCAGAACTGCATTGCATTTGCGGAGGAGTTTTGCTGAAATGTAACGAACTGAACCCGGACTTTCGTTGCTAAGTTTACCCAGGAGCACTCACGAAAGTTGCGAGGCGTCGAGGCCGTAACGCACGAATGTGATTACTTTTGCACTGTATACACGGGGTACAAACGTCGCTCCCTATCCCATATCAGCGGTGAAAATCCGGGAATATCTGATGTGTTTGTTTTAGCCGCACAAGAACTGCCTGAAGGAGTCGAAACCTTGTCGTTGTAGACTTCAAACGCTGCGTTTTTCTGTGTAGGCACGTGGTCTCTGCGCGTTCGGTCATTAATGTTTGCACAGTGCTTAAACATTCCTTGTCTTTCCTGCAGCGCGGGGTCTTGAAAAGAGTCTCCACGACAGTCAATACCATGCTGGCCATCAGCGAGGTTTGACGTAGCATTTAATTGAAAGTGCATCTGTAATTATAAGAAGCGTGAGCTGCACTCTCCTCGATTAAACTTTCTTTGAGTGTGTCAATACGACTATCTTGCTTGCCACGCTTTCGACGTGATTTAGCCAGAGCATACGCTTGCAAACCGAAGCCATCACATATCAATGCCAGCATTCGTGTGGTGTTACGAATAAACGCACGCGCCAGTATAGTTGTTTCAGTTCCGGCTCTGACCTGCAGCAAGTTGTATTTCGTCCACATTTATTTACTTTTCTTTTTCTCGCAGTCATACGCGTCACCTAAAGCCGCAAATAAACCTCCAGACTTTTCTCTGGCGTTCATTATTCGTCGTATTTCACATGTTTGCGTCCAACAAGAAATGGCGATTGTCCTCTTTGGTCAAACACGTAAAAGGGTTAAAAAGAATTAGTCGAAATCTCTAATAAAGCACTTCTGCTTGTTGCACTGAATACGTTAAGTACAATTTGTTGGGTGACCAGTGTTCCTATTCCTTTTAGAACGAAAGCTGTATTGCGCCATGCCTTCCAAGGTTATTCATCGCGTCGCAATGACCTCGACCAGTCGGAGCGCGCGCCGCCGCAGCTCAGGTGTGGCACGCGTGACATGACGCCACGTGGGACGTGGAGAGGCGTCACATCTGCGCTTGCTCGGAACCTCGCCGCTTCTGTACCACGTCACTAGGCGAAGGTTCGAAACTGCGCTGAATCACTCAGTCTCGCAATGGATGGCGCGCTGGCTGTGCTTGCGCTTCAGCGCAAGCGAAATGATGAATCCAATCATGAAGTCGATATAGCTAGACGGCGGGCTGCATGATCACAAGCAAAGTCAAAATTGCCTGCTGAAACACCGGAGCAAAGAGAGGCCAGATGAGCACGTTATAGAGAAGCTTACCGAGCGCGGAAGTGTACCATGATCGAAGCTACTGCCGCCACCGCCTTCGTTCAGCAACACGAACAAGGAGAGGAAGCCTGACTTCAGTGCAACACTGTGCTCATATACTATAGTCTGTGCAAAACCTAGCGAAAAATACATTTCGCTCATCATAACTATGTTTACAAGAGGTAAACCTCAGCCAATTTTTAAAGCAGGTTGTAATATCCGCTGTGAAGGTTGTTGGCCAGTGAAGCTATGGGAAAGACCAATGTGACATAGGCTAGAACTATGCACTACATGAAATGACTTTCAACGAGACAATGCAATGCACTGTATCATCGTGTTCACGCTGCTCGGTGGAACCAAATAACTATGCATGTGCATTCCATTGCGCGATCACAACAGAAGTGAAATCACTTGCTCGGTGGCTTCATCTTTTACATATGAAAGTGTAGTGACGTCCCTCCCTCTTCCCTGTGCTACATTTCCCGCTTTCCGGCAAATGCAGATAACGCAGACGCTATCTTTACAGAGGAGAACATCCGGCGAACACATCGTGCTTGGCGTTGTTCGAACGCGCCTTGTAATCTCTTATGTAGTTTTTGCGCTTCTTTTCTGTTTTTCTTTGCTGACACTCATACTGGGGTGTGTTTAACGCGTTATTTCAATTGGAAATGCGTGCGGCAAATGCCACTTTACCCTTCATTTCTTGAAATGCCTTTTTTACTATTATGCCGGCTAGGACGAAACAATTCCGTAGAACACGACCAGTAACCTACACATACGCACATGTGCTAAACGTCAGAGTGTTGCTATGTACCAGGCATTCGACGAGACAGCTTCAGCAGCGTGCGATTAAGATCAAAGGTGAAAGAAACCTTCCCTTGGAAATTGTCGGTTTTATAATTTTACAGGTTTTGTGCAAAACCAGAGGCTGCAAAACACCCACAGCTGTGAAATGCTACCATTTAGTCAAAATCACGGCTGCGATTTAACGCGAACACGAAAGTTCTATAGCGCTCCAGTGCGACCGTGTCCTGACTAATCAGCACCCTGGCTATCTCGCCTTTCCTAATATGACATATTGAAAGCTACAGCTCTGAAAGCTTAATGACGCGCCGAACTTGACACAGAACGCTAGCGAGGTTAGAAGTACTGGCAGTGGCGCTACAGCAAGCTACCCTCAGTGAGGCACTGTAGAAGAAGCTGGAGGAACATAGTCACACTTTTTACTGCACTCAGCATGCAAACAGACTGGTGGATAAAGCTTGACATTTACTTCATTAATCCGTTCAAACCAGTGTGTGTACTAAAATATGGTATGCACAGTTGTACAGCAGAAACGCCGATGTTCTACGTAAAGTACTCGCGGATTGAATGCGACAGTGGGAGCGCGTGGCCGCTGGTACAAGGAGCGCCGCCTGTGGGCGCCGCTGGAAGCAAGCTGCTGCGCTGTGGTGTATCGCGAGGGCGAGAGTGTTTCTGACGCATGATGACTGCTTTCGGTAGTCAATGAGCTGTTCTATGGTTCACCGTGGCGCCAGAGGTGCGCTGCAGTCTTGACGTGCTTTCATATGCTGACTGAAGAGATTCGGCTGCGCGCACCGTCATTTACAGCATGGCAGGTTTGCAGCACACTACTGGCGCTACGGTGTACCGCAGAAAACCTCAATGGCGACTGGAAGCAGTCACCATGCTCCAAGAAAACTCTCGCTCTCGCGCTATATCACCTTACACTGGCGCTCTTTGTACTAGCGGCCCTGCGCTCCATCTGTCGCATTATACTCCGTGAGTACTGTACGCAGAGAGCTCGTGCCATCAGCGGAAGTGAAAACCGCACCTTGACTCCAGCAGGGTCGACTGAGCTGCGAGTGCACTTGATCGGGTTTTAGCAACCAAACGTATTGCGCGTTTCTGCCGATGGCATACTGATGGAGGAGCTGTGCAAAGACACCCATTTTTCTGCATCAGGTGCAGCTTAAAAAAACGCATGTGGTCGGTCAAAAGTAATCCAGAGTGTCTGAGTACGGTGTGCCTCTAAATCATAATCTTGATTTCAACTCGTAAAATTGCATATTTTACATTTAGGATGGACCAGCTTCTTTCAGGTTTTATTCTGTGGTGATCCAGTGGGAGAGACAGATTTAACGTTACGACGAGTTCACGTGAGCGGTGCGCATTCTGCGCGCACTCATTCTTATCTCTCGAGAACGCACTCGTATCCCTATGCTGGGCCATAAAACGCGGATCACTACGCCATAAAACGCGGATCCTTCGAGTAGCTAACGGCGAGCGTTATGTACACACCCTTTACCGCTGGACGGACTCGGAGACGGCAGGCGCTTATAAGCGTTTCTTCATTACCAGCGAGGTGGCGCGAGGAGCGCAGCGAGCACATTTAAAGTCGTCGGCTAGCTCGCTCGCTTCTTCTAATAGTTGCGCAGGGAGAACCTTGCCCTTCCGCTGTCTGCTCGCGTGGTTATCTCGTGGTGAGGGGAGGAGGGATGTTTCGAGCTTTCACCGTGATGTCCGCGCTGATGTTACCGAGCGAACGAAAGTCACTCGAGCTCAAGGGACGCCGCTAAACGAACAAACAGAAGATGAGCTCGAACTATCAAGTGTCGCAGCTCGATACTTGAAGCACGCTAGTTTCCTTCGCTGCTTCGGCCGCTTTTGCAAAAGGAGCGCTGTTCAAACTGAGAGTATCCATTGGCGCCTCACTTCGAATAGCATTAGTTTCTTGCTATCCGCATTCGTTGCTTCGCTCTTGCGGCGAAGCTGTGACTTTTTAAAAGTAAATAGCAGGCTCTGGTTGGAGCACTGAGATGGGGAACTAATGCAAGAGATAACTGCGTAATTACCCTGAAAAATTAACAACGGATATTTAACAAATGGAATTCTTATACGTTCGTAGTTTGCAGTTTTGCACCACCCCAATCGGTATCCCTCCATGGGCCTTTCGCAAGACGTAGACCGCTGGCTCGTTTCATCTCTGCTTTAGCCGCGTTTGTCGGCAGCGCTCGCACGCTTTCACTCGCACAGAGAACGTACGACGCGTGGGGCGATGTTATCGATTTGGACTTTATACGGAACATGACGGCGACAGCAACGGTGAGAATATGCCTGGAGTGTCCATATAATTGCTGTCGCAATATAAAGACTAAGCCTCCACCACAGTTAGATGACTGAGAGCAAGTAAGTCGGTCAGAGCTAAGTAAAAGCGGGGCTGCCCAGACGTGTTCGTTCACATCTTTTCCAGGCACCCCGCCATTATTTGACTGCGTTCCTAGAGAAAAGCCTGCCCAGGCTCTGGCATCTGAACAGTACAGCATGTCTCGGTTATTTCGACCATCTCGGGTTATGGGATGGCAAAAGGTCTATTATATAAGTGTGATGCACTTAACCACTCACGCATCAATAAGCGGATACTGAAGGTTCTGCTGCTAGCCTTCTAGTGATGTGCTGTTTGCTTACTCCGCGTAGTGTGCTCTTTGTATTTGAAGATACACGAAAGGAAGGAGCGCTTTGCCGAGCAACAGGAAGAGTACCGAAGAACAGGCGAAGGCACGGTTGCCCTTGAGTGCTGTAGCTTCTATTGATGGCTGACACCAGTGAAAGAAACCATCGCCATTTGTGCGCACTCTGTCAATAGACGCCCCTCCTCAGTATCGACTGAATGGGGGTTGGAGAGCAGCACAGTGAGAGTCGATACGTGGCGTCACAGATGGAGCGGAAATGGCAAGTGAGCAAGACAAAAAAGAGGCCCGAAAGCCACGGAAGTCCCTAAGACGGAGCTCTTCGCTGGGACTTCTTAGCCGCGGTGCATTTGTGCTATTGGCAGAGATCGATTAGACCAGAGCGGGTTGCGGAAAGCCGTACGACGATTCGGGTCAGTCCACTCGGTGAATTTATGTGGACAGCTGCGGCTACAACTGCTGCTCCGTGTCACTCTTAGAGAAATAATATTGAACGGTATGGTGGAGCATGAATGCGAGATGGATGTAGATGGTTCGTGGGGGTTACGTGCGACGTAGATTCAAGACAGCTATCGCCAGTGATGGAAAAGAATTATGTTTACGCACGTATAATCTCAAGAACGTGTTTACTAGGCCAATGCAGAAGCAATATTGATTGATGCAATTGAATATTAAGAAGTTTTTCTGCATGATAAAATGCATATTCGACTACCTCTTAGGAAAACATCATCATGTAATATTTCTTCACAGCTGCCACACGTGAAAAAATGTGAAGTGTGTTTAAATCTCATAGATTGTAGCTAATTAACATTATCGCATCTTTTTTAACTAACTCCATTTCAGTGAGCAAAGAAACTTGAAGTAACATTTATGATTAGTTTTGTGTCACGCTCCAAATTCGAGCATGATTCTTCATGAATCGCTTCTTCGGGGAATCCAAACAATACATAAGTTCACGGGAAGAGGAAGGCTTCAAATGATGAAAAATCGGTGAACAGGTAATGTCACTGGAGCCAGCCTTTCAACAACGTCAGGGCGGCAACTATCCTGACGAAGACAACCGTACACGTTGAAACATTGGCTCCATCAACAATCTCTGTTCAAAGGTTTTTCTTTTTTGTTATTCAGGGAAGCTTTACAAATTCTGCAAGATCGTCATGAAGCTGTATCTGGATAAAAAGTAAGCATTTTTCGTGCGCGTGTTAGAAACTCTGTGGGCGTACGGACTCGTGAAACGATTATATAAATTCTCTATAGTTAGATCAGTTTTATCACCATAGTATAACTATAACTTTATCATCACGTGTTTAACATGTAATTGTCATGAACTTGCACATTGGACAAACGTTTGAACCATCCCGGTCACGACTGAAGTTGAGGTAACAGCGACGCTAGCGAATGCCTCTTGCGAGATGTCAACTTCGTGACGTCACAAGGACAAAGATGAATTATTGAGCTGCAGGGGGAGGGGGGAGAGAGTGTAACTGACGGATGGACGACGCGAAGGTTCATGCGTCCCTGGCCTGATTTTCAGTTGGCGCACAAATGATCTAGAGGTATGCTGCTTATGCACATGCGCTCGGCGACTTGTGGTGCGCGCCAACTTGAGACAACAGCAGCCAAGGTCAGGCAAGTCTGGGAGGGCTCTCTAACAAAGTTTCAATTTGAAGTTTAACATCATTTTCGGGCACCATACTAGGCAAACGGTACGCCACCGGCGCTCACATAACATGCGCACTGACTTCACATGCCTACACTGCTCATACCTTATATAACACACTGTGATGCTGTTTTCACCCCATAATGTTGTCACTTCATCTTAGGCTCAGGTAACGTCCTCTTTTGTTTGGCTAGGATGACTTGTTTAGCTAGGATATTTGGCTACGACAGCGTCATGACTCCAAAAGCCTGCTGTCTCTGTACAGAATTTCACTAAAATATTTAAGTAGCGCATATGAGCTTCGCAATGCAAAAAAAATGAACAATTGTTGTTTAATGAATTACAAAAGCGGCACTGTTCGTTATTGGCACGCTTTTTATGCTCTTAAAGTTTCAAGTTGGTTTATATCTAATGGTTATTTTTCTGATCACAGATTACACATTTCGATAAATCTGAGTGAGTGAAACAAATTTATTGACGGTCCGGCATAGAGGTGGGGAAGGGTAGGGTAATTAAATTGAGACACTAGCGTGCTCGAACGTCCTGGAGCAGCAACCTACTCGCGTCAAACCCGTGGGGCCGCCGAGCACGATAAATCTGAAAACTTTCTCTATGACCGTAGCTTCATATATAAGGAAGAGGAATATAATATGGGGACTATTTCTTACCTTGGAGTCTATCTTTGCATATACTTAAACAAAAACTGCCTGTTCACCAAAAAGAAAGAATTTATAATAGGACAGTCTACCTTGCAATACTTAAACATTTCGATAAATGAACGAGGTTCGAACAGTAGGGTCAACTCGTTCTATTGCATAGCTTTTTCATCGTATCTCTGTGCGCACACATATCTTTCGTAGAGCAGATCTCTCTCATTATTCGAGATATTAGCACACAAATTTGATGCGGGTCGAGATTATTTCAGCGCAATCAACGTCACTGTCGAAGGCAAATGAAATAAACGTATAAGCCATTCTTTGAATTCCATTAACGATTGTGAGGCCTCCATGTTTCCTAATCAGTGCCTTAATTGTTGTACAGGCTAAAAGTTTTTTTAATTAAAAGTGTGCTAAAGAAACAAGGGCATAGGCTTGGACATGCTTGGTACATGGATAAACGAGCACAGCGTAGGAAACGTTGTCACAGGCAGAAACACGCATGTGGCGCTGAATAAACGATCAGTGATCGCAATTATATTGAAATTAGATGCGTAGGATGCAGTGTTGGCGGTAACGCGTTACAAGTAACGGCGTTACCGGTAACGCGTTACTTTTTTCGGTAACTTAGTAACGTACTCGTTACAATTTAGAAACTGTAACGGGTAGCGTACTTACGTTAACATTTTTCGGTAACGTGTGGTGTCACGTTACTCGTTACTTTTTCATCCTGGGGGTGCAGTCTTCTCAGAGCTCGCCCCGACAAATTCTTTTGTCGCAGCGTCGGACTGCTGTCGGCCTGCCAGGCATTGACCAAGAAAGCGCGGGCGGAATCGCTTTTCTTTTTTGTGGAAATTGTTGGGACCAATTTCTTAAGACACGCCGACTCCTTGTGTGGAGGTTTTGGCCATCGCCACACAAAGCTTGATGAAATCCGCATATCGCCATGAGAAACTGTACGGACATGCTTCTCGTGGAAGTGGATGTAGCAGGTGGATTGCTGGCGCCTGCGCCTTTTCGTGCCCAAATGACAGGCCGGCCGAAGAGAAAGCGCAGGGGCTGGTTTACTCCATACCACGTGCTTGTCGTGAAATTTTGTACGTGGGGAAAACAAAGAACTCCCCCGATAGGCTGCGACAACATAAAAAGGATGCCCGCAAGTTCGCGTGACAAAGGAGTACACTCGCTGAGCATAGCATGGTAAACGACCACCGCATCGAATTCGACAACTCCCACGTCGTCGACTTAGGCGGCTTTCTGTGGAATTCTGGCCGATCCAGGCGACAGCCGGTAACGTCAACCGGCCTACTGGTGCGCTGCCGATCAAGAGTCTGCCTTATTGTGGAGAATTGGCGTGACCCCCGGCTGGAAGAAAACACTGAAAAAGAGTGCGAGCGGGACGCGAAACGTTGAACTTTTTCTTGTAACGCAAAAAAATCTTTTTTTTTTACTCACTACCTTAATACCGCTGTCACACGAACAGTCTTAACCGCGGTTAAGCTAACTATGGTTACGGCTAACCACGGTTACAGGTAGCTACACGGCAGACATTACAGCAGTTAGTGTACTAATCGTGGTTATTGCAAACGGGTGATTCCACGAGAGATCGACACGGATCCGAAAACAAATATTTTAAGTTTAATTGAGTATTTTATATTTTATGCATGTCTCATGCCAGTAGCCCGAAAAGGAACTGAATTTCCTTATTAACTGCATAGTTTACGAGGGAAAAATATCAAACACATTCAATCCGGAGGGACCAATTTCATTACCTGTCGTTCTCGAAAGTTCATGACGTTGTAAACAGAAATATTATCGTTACAAAGAAGATATTTTGTGTATGAAATGTATGCGCAACAAAGAGTAAAGTAACATTGTTTGAAACTTGTAGAGCTAAGGAAACTGTTTTTGAAAAATGTCTAAATATGCGACGTTTTATAGTAGCTGCAAAGTTGATAAGGCCTATCAACTTTGTTTTAAAAAATAAATTTTGCTTTTTTCTATCTGCATTTTTCTATCTGCATTTTTTCTATCTGGTTATTGAACTCCTGAGCGAGTGAGGCTGATCTGGAACACCCTCACATAAACGCTCGCAATTTTTGCGGTAAATATACAGGTTAAAGTGGACAAAAAATGTTTATGCATAGATATTTTTTTACGTAACTAGCCCATTTAAGCATTTCTTTATTACTACAAAATTCGCGCATTTATTTTGCTAGCAGAAGGACACCATCAGAATTATTGTAAATTTCTTGAGATTTCATTGATGCTTTCTTTGCGAATAGCGTTGATGATTGACTCTCATATTCTGTATAATGTCACATTGACAAAAACGGCTTCAGCATGTGTCATAGTCAGAAGCCATCACACGTAACCCTAAAGGCAACTCTAAGCCCCTATACCATTGCTGAGGTCCGGTACATTTGTGCAAGTAATACTCATTAGATCAGAATTTTGGGTATATTCGTTGTTTGGGTTAGAAGTTTTATGTGAAACAAATTTCAGATTTAAATTATTGCTATTGTGGGTTCGTGCAGCAAAGACACATCGATTATAATTTATGATTGCGCAGTAACGGCAGAGGTAACGTCCGTTACTTTTTTTCGGTAACGGTAACGGTAACGCGTTACATTTTTTTGTAGGTAACGTAGGGCGGTAACGCGTTCCTTTTTTTATAGTGTAACGGGTAACGTATTTAGCTACTTTTTTTCAGTAACGCCTACAACACTGGTAGGATGTTCCAATCTAAACAGTGCGGGAGGTCATCAAAGAGAAACTGACGCCCATTACAAAAGGGCAGGACACAGAATCGGGTCCATTCCGAGACAAAGCACACGGGGTTCGGCTTGCTGAGGACTAAAGCGAGATTCACGTCCGGACAGGCGGGGCTTAGCGCACCAAGGCACTCCGAACGTGGTATTATTCAGCGAGCCCCGACGACGTGCCTAAGCCTTCCCGGGTCTTCACCCGGGGAATCACGCTGTATAGAACGAGCCGCGAAGGGACATGACGGGAGATTAGGGCGACTCGGCCCAGCGCACACGTCGTACTGGTACGACTCCTGTGACAGTTCGTCGGATGACGTGTCGCGAGGGTAACACGAGATCTACCTCGGCGCGTTGGTGCGTTGCGTCGACGGACCTTCGTAGGCGACACTTCCTTAACACCTTCCTTCACAATGGCTACCTCTTCTGCGACGCTGTTTCATTCGGCTCGTATTATGGCCGCTACTTTCGGACACGTGTATGGGCATGGGCGCGAATTAATGTCACGATTCCTGTTTTCAGGTAGATTGCTCAAAAGTTTACTACGTTCTAAGAAAAAATCATTCTTTTGACACCTTTCTTTTCTTTTTTTTGAGTCCTGGTATGCCACGTTTGGTATGTGGCAAATCAGGATTTACCGAAAAGTGTAATACCCCTGCCACACTGGAGGAGTTAATGTCATTTGGTTCGAAGGTCATTCGGCGCAACGAATGTCATTCGATATGAGGTGGTGCTACACAGGAAAAAGTAATGTCATTCGTTCGTGATACCAATGTCGATAATTTAGAAAAAAAAGCCAGAAAAGTTGAGTAAGGTAAATGTAGCGTGGTAGAAAACGTAAGTTATTTATTTTAAAAGACATGTAGGGAGTCGCTTTGCTAAAACAAACACGCATAGAGATTTTGTATTGGAATATTTCTGGCCACTACAAGCCAACACGAGCCTTAGCTTTTAGCCGCAGCTGATAGAATGAACACAAGCAACATGGCGGACATGGCGGTGCCACTGAACAACGACGCTAAGCTGCAGCAACTAAAGCGTTTAGTTGCTGTCTACTTGGCGTTTCGACAGAAGCGCTTTAGCCAGAGGAAGAGGCTTGAGTATGAGATAAACGAAGAATGTAGACGCAGCGACGACATTCAGCAGCGCATCCAAGCGAACACGTAGTCTCTGTACCACTTAGGTTGAGAGTAAAAACTTTTTTGCGACAGCCTTCCACACAACCGCTCTCGTTAAGATCATCATCATCATCATCATCATCATCATCATCATCATCATCATCATCATCATCATCATCATCATCCTGTCTACGCCCACTGCAGGGCAAAGGCCTCTCCCATGTTCCGCCAATCAACCCGGTCCTGTGCTTTCTGTTGCTAGTTATACCTACAAACTTCATAATCTCATCTACCCACCTAATTTGCTGTCTTTCCCTCACGCGTTTGCCCTCTCTTGGAATCCAGTCAGTTACCCTTAATGACCACCGGTTATCCTGCCGACGTTAAGATCACAGATGCCTTAAAAAAACTCAAAATTAATAGCGTGTTTGCATTATTTCTTCCCAAATTGAGAATGCTGAGTGCCACATTTCAAGTAGTCTATGGGGTTGAGAGTATACATTCGGTGCTAGTGCGATCGCCAATGTGTTTCTCGAACTCATTCGATCGCCTAAGTCATTCGGTTCTAATGACATTAAATATCGCTGTGTAGCAGCCGCATAATCTCATTAGGTGCGAATGTCATTCTGTTCGAATGACATTAACACGTCCTGTGTGGCAGGGGTATAACACATACTTTTTAAATGCGAAGCATTTCTTAGCGAACTTCTGCGAGTTTGAGCGTATCTATCTATCTATCTATCTATCTATCTATCTATCTATCTATCTATCTATCTATCTATCTATCTATCTATCTATCTATCTATCTATCTATCTATCTATCTATCTATCTATCTATCTATCTATCTATCTATCTATCTATCTATCTATCTATCTATCTACTATCTATCTATCTATCTATCTATCTATCTATCTATCTATCTATCTATCTATCTATCTATCTATCTATCTATCTATCTATCTATCTATCTATCTATCTATCTATCTATCTAGCCGCCTACGACTTCGTGCTCTCCTGGCCGTTTGGTTAATCGGATGTATACCAAAATTGGTATGGAATAACATGACCGTATTACGAACATAAATGACAGGTAATAACATGAAAATCATAACATGCATGTCATGAACAGCATGATTTATATTCCACGGCCTTGGTGCTCTTGCGGCCATTCCGTTAATTTCATATGTACCAAAACTGGTATGACGTGACGAGAAGTCATGAGGAACATAATGACAGGTCCTAACGTGCAAATCATGACATGCATGTCATGTGCGGCATGATTTACATGACATGGTCTCGGGGTGCTCGCGGCCGTTTAAATGAATGGATATATACGAAAACTGGTATGACGAGACATTTCGACATGACGAACATAACTGACACGTTGTAACATGAAAATCATGACACGCGTGTCATGCACGTCATGATTTACATGCCACGCTCATGACGCACTCGCAGCCGTTTCGCTAGATTGATATGCACCAAAATTAATATTGCGCGATGTGACTGTATCAAGCACATGAATAACAGGTGGTAACATGAAAACCATGACATGCATGTCATGATTTACATGCCACGCTCATGGTGCATTCGCGGACGTTTCACTACCTTGATATACGCCAAAATTGGTAATGCGCGACGCGCCTGTATGACGAACGTAAATGAGAGGTGGTAACATGAAAATCGTGACAGGCAAGTCATGCGCGACATGATTTACATGCCACGCTCATGATGCGCTCGCGGCTGTTTCGCTCGCTTGATATACACCAAAATAGGTATTGCGCAACGTGACTGTATGACAAACATATATGACAGGTGGTAACTTGAAAATTATGATGTGCATATCATTTACAGCATGATTTACCTGCCACGCTCATTGTCCGATCGCGGCCGTTTCGCTAGCTTCATATACACCAAAATTGGCATTGCGTGACGCGAATGTATGACGAACATAAATGACAGGTGGTAACATGATAACCATGATATGCGTGTCATGTATGGCATGATTTACATGCCACGCTCATAGTGGACTCGCTGCCATTTCGCTCGTTTGATATACACCACAATCGGTATTGTGCGATGTGACTGTATGACAAACATAAATGACAGGTCCTAACATGCGAATTATGTTATGTATGTCATGCAGGGTATGGTTTACATGACACTGTTATGGTGCACTTCCGGCCGTTTAGATAACTGGATATATACCAAAATTGGTATGGCATGACAGGAGTGCGTGATGAACATAAATGACCGGTCATGCAGTGTATATACCAGAATATACGTTTCATCGGCATGGTATATACCACATTGTGCATGCATGCGTGCATGGCAAACATGCGATATATGGTGAACTACATGTCATGGCATGAATGATGTATTTGGCTCAAAAATAAACACAGCGATGTATGCAGCTCTTTGCTGGCTGGTTCGCATTACATCGATTCCCACAGTGCGTGGGATCTGCCGGATTTTTTTCTTGCAGTGTAGCGGAGGACACAAGGTCATAATGACGAGCCTTACACAGATGTCTTACACAGATGTGTCTGTGCTTCTTGTGTGTTTATTTGAATTGTTAGGTTTTTCGGCTGTGTTTCTTATGCCTGTAACTTGATCGATTCTGAATCTCAAACGTACGTGAAATTTAGTGGCACATAGGAATCGCTGTAGCGCGTAACATTTTAAAGATGTCACTTTTTGAACGCGGTATTAGTGATCTTACTTTTACTGCCGTAAAAGCGGTCGAGCGTTTCGATTGCCAACAGCAGAGGCAGCATCCGAACGTGATAAAATGCATTGTCGTATACAGCGAGGGGGGGGGGGGTAATTCAACACCTACGTCCCCCCAATCTTTTTCAATTGAGCATGTGTATCTATGCACGTGCACATACAAACGCACGCACGAACATACAAAAATTGGAGAGGGGCGAAGCATGTAGGGAGGAGTGTTTCAACTCTACTAACGTGAAACCTGGGGAGGGGCGAAGCATGCAGTGTGCGCCGGTGTTTCCCACAGTGAAATCGCTGCTGATGAGCAATGAGAGACAGAAGAAGAAGAAAGTCCTGACCGAGGTAATTCGACGCATTCTTTTGAGAGAGATTTCTTTGATGAGGCACTAGTGGTGCCAAGCCTGAGACCGCGCATGTAGGGAAGGGTGTGTCAGCTCCACTAACGTCGCCGGAAAAATGCGTCGCAATGCAGCTTGCCCAAAGGTGCTTCTTCTTTGGTAAATTTCGTCGGGGATTGTGACACCGCTGCTAAGCCAAACACAATGTTTTAGGCAGTAACGACGAACCTTTAACTCGTAATATGCATAGTATGGACCGGTGGCAAGTAGTGGGATTTACCCAAGTTTTCTGGCGCATACCCGTTTATGATGGACTGTGACGACGACATGACACGCCGACAAGCTGAGACCCTAAGGTGCTTCGCCCCTGAAATAGTGAGTGAACCCCCCTCCCCTCAGACTGAAAGCTAGTTGTGTTCACGGCACTTTGAATGCCAGCTATATAAATTGATGGGGTCAAAATTAATCCGAACCTGTCAAAACATAAGTACCTGTGGGGGTGGGGAGGAGGGGAGTGCAGGCCAAAATAGGACCGGTAATTGGACATTTCCTTTTATCTTAACGATACTTAGAGAGAGTACGTCATCGGCTTGCTCATCGTGCAGTGCGAATATTCAGCACTCAAAACGAGCTAAACCGAAGACGTAATACGACCCTGGTTCACTTAATGTGTTACTTAATCTATACAGTGAGCAAGCTGGAAAAGAGGAATCCTGAAAACAGAACGCTACTCAATGCTCTTCACAAAAGGAGTGTTGTATATTAACTGAGTGAGGGAAGAATAAAGAAAGACAACAATAAAAAGAGAGAGGAAGTGGATTGTAGAAGCCGTGCTGATGCCGTGTTCGACAATACGAGCAAAGGTTCTGCATTCTCTGTCAAGTCAATGAAAGAAAAGAAACACCAAGACAAAATTAAATGCGTACAAGTACCAACGAGTAGGTGTATGCCGGAACGAATAGAAAAAAAAAACGGTGCCGAATTTTCTAGTGTTCTACGCGAACTCCGTGCTTACCATTTTATGAATACTAAAGCGCAAGGATGTACGCTTTTGCGTGAGAATTTGCATTTTGATATATTTCTTATTACGTTTCCGAAAGTTTTGTGCTCAAGAAGGATTTCACAGAAGCCATTCATTTGTTGTTTTCTTTTTGTTTACTTAAAACACAGCACGCAACATTTTAAAGAATTGCGCGCAGTGCGCTCTACACTACACTCTAAGACAACTATTATCCTATACGGTGAGACGTCTCAAACAGACAGATAACATCACGAGGGCTTGTTAAGCGAGGCAGATTGCTACTTTTGGAAGCTAGTACAGCACGTGCCGACGAAGAACAAGGTTTTTTGTTTTTACTTTTTACGATGGATTCTATTTCTTTAGGTGCTCATTATGTCGAAGATTAGCGCTAACGAAAGCAGAAGAAGTGGTCGCTCCTTTATCTCAGCTGAAGGCCTTTAATCCTCCCTTTTCAATGTCAACAATCTTAAGGAGGCAGACATGGCTGCTAATGGGTCTCCAGTGAAATCCATGCATTGAGCTACTGACTTCAAAAGCGATGACTTTTTTTTTCTAATACATTTTCACAGATTTACTTTTGGAGTTCATGTTAGTGATAAACCGAATGCAGCAAGATCCTCGCTTTAATTTCGCTCGCTCATCTGTGCAGCCTTTTGTTTACAAATGCATGGCTTCATCAAACTCAGTCGCATATCTATGGGGGAGAAATCTAAGACCATACGTGTAGTTTGACGTAGATGTACATTAAGAAAGCTCAGATGGCCAGATTCAATGCGTCGCTCTTTTTTTACTGTGTGTCTCATAATCATGTCGATGTTTCGGCACTTAAAAGTCCAGAATTCAATTTTAATTGCTGACAAATTTATGGACGACATTTTTTTTTCTTTCAAGGACATTTCTCCTTCTGGAATGTTTCTGTAAAATTTAGTCGCTCATAACTATTTCGGTGCATTCGGCTGCGTAGGCTTTACTTGTTTTCCGAGACCTTTGCTGCATTTTCGTTCAGGTCATTTGCCCGAATAAAAAGAAAAAGAATTTAAAAAATTCTGCCTCTTGCACACTGTTTAAATTTTTTCTTACACTGTTCACGTTCATCCCACCCTGCTGATGTTATTACCATAAGTGGCCTGGTCTTGAAGACTCTATTGCGAAGTAAGATAAGTCCTGTGGTTGGCGCATTCATTTCTTCATCGGCCTCGTGAATTAAACGCAGCTTAACTACGTTGCCGAAGGCAACTTTGCCATTCCGATGCGTTCCATTTTTCTTCCAATGATTACGCAACTGTCACTAGGCACAGTCCTTGGCGTGGATTTGATTTATCGCTACGTGTCATTAGAAGTTGTGTAATTCCGAGATTAACTTATTGTGCCTATTTGGGGCTATTTATCTTTAGCACCTCTATTTTCTTTGCGTCTTAAAGGGACACTAAAGAGAAAAACGATTTTTCTCGCATTAGTAAAGTAGTCTTTCACAATACCAAAAACACCACGCTTTCTGCGCGAAGACGCTTAATAAGCGAGAAAACGCGCAAAAAGAAAATACGGGTGGCGACGCCACCTTGGAATTCCCGCACCATTTGCCGTCACGTCACATATTTTTGACGGCGCCTGCTTGGGCCTACGTTGTTTCTAACAGGCTAAATCGAAGTACATCGTCCTCTGAGGGGGCCAGAGACTTGACATAACGAGTTTGTGGAAATTTCGTCGAGCCAGTGGCGCCAAAATACGTTAAATGCTCTTTGATGTCTTTTACGTCACGAATTACAAAGTTCGGCGCGAAATTTAAAAATTAAACTTTGAACTTGGTTCTCTCCTCTAATAATAAACCTATGATGGTGAAATAAACTACACAAGAGTTCTCCGAACAAACTTTATAAATCTAAACCAATTCATTGTTTCTCTTTAGTGTCCATTTAAAGGGCGTCGCACTACTTAGTCGGAACATGGAGAAAAAAAAGAAGACAGACTTAAGCAGAAATTATTGTCGTAGGTTGTTTTTCAATTCATCCTTTATGAACCTCGGCATAGAAGACGACCGTCATACCATTTTTTTTTATAAATTTAGGTTTCGAACGTCCCGTTACAAAGAAGTATTCTAAAAATACCAATGTACACTGATTTCGGAGTAAAGTACGTTTGCAGGTCCATCTTGACTCTTCAAGAACGAGGAAATGAAGGCGCATATTCTTTTTTCTTTACAAAAGGTAAGAAAATGAACATTAAAGCTTGGTTGACAGCCCATCTTGGTTCCGCCATTCTTCATTTATGTCAGTTAGCGGTGGTTGTCTATGGCAATTTCTTCTGCAATATAGTGCGGACTCAATGTGACTACACTACGAGAGAAAACGTCCGCAGCCTGAACTCGGAACATAATTTTGAGACCAGACATGTGCGTGTTCTCAAGGATTGAAAAGCAAAAGGAACTTCGGAAGAATGGCCCACCTTAGAGAGCCTTGAAAAATAAGGGGAGACGACATGGCACGGGTAAAGAAGGCACCTTCATTAGGCAGGAAAGTTCGGCATGAGTCAGTTTACTTTATTTGCTTTGCGCGTGTCACGCAGACTTTGTAGCAACACAGAAATTCAGGGAAACGCTTAACTGATTCTCTCCCCAAATTGTTTTAGAAATAGCTCTTGTTCGTGGCCTGGTAGAAGTAATAGACCTTATGCGAAATTGCTGCCATCCGTCGGAGGTTTTACCAAGCTACCGATTCGGTGACATGTTGGAGACTTTTGTCCGAATCGTATTGCTAACGCTGCTATAACTTCTTGCTTGTATCTGCTTTGATAGTAAAGCAATCGGGGCATAAAGACGTTAGATCAGTGTGTAAAGGCCTGTACACGTTACCGCCGTTTCCTAGTTGTAGGACGTGTAAAGAACTGCCTCACAACGCGAGCGAAGGCAAAAGTTTGTCACCGAGTCACATTGTAGGCCTGCCGTCGCCGAGAATGAAGCTTTGCGGTAGGTTTCAAATTTGGTCTGTCTGCTTTCAGTGTAGCGAATAAAGGGTTGTTAGCTATCTCAATATCATGCGTGTAGTGTAGGATGGTTGGGAAGAGGCTTGAACGCGTGACACGGCGTGGCACACTGATGACGGTAACAAAGTGCTGTTGACCCACTTCAAAGCGTATTTCATAGGGGACAGCATATGTCGACCCGATGCACTGTCCATCTAATTTTAAATAAAACGTCGTACTCTTTTATTTTTGAAACAATAAATATTTCGATGCCGTAGTCACTGACGTAAATGTTATGTATAGAATTACATCACGATTAAAATGTAAAAAAAATACCGCATCTCACGCACGTGAAAAGTGAATATAGATGCCAATCAGCTGGTATTTTATTGAATATCCTTTCGACATGTGCTCCTACATAACACGATACGCCAAGAATATTCGTGCTCACATCGTCGTTTTCGGTGCCTACTGGTGCCTTACAATTTCAAGCCGTTGCGGCAAGGCAGTTTTGCGTCGCCGACTGAACGTTTGCGAAACCACCTTAGCGCGTAACCAGCGATAGCACAGCTACGGTTGAATGTTGCACATTTCCCGGAACAGCAATTTTTTTTTAGTTTCGTAAGAAAAGTTCAAGTTGACGTCACCAGCAGCGCAGGCATGCTCGAGTAGCCGCGATGCAGCTTTAAAACTCGTACATGAAGTGGGTCTGTCTATGCCTGCAAACACACGGCGCGAAAACTGACTCGTTCCCGCATGAAATGATGAGTTCCGATGCTGTCACATACCGCATATATTAAGAACGGCGAACGTAAACACGGCGTTAGTCGTAAACAGTAGCTGGAGCAACGGAACGATCTGCTGATTCTCGTGTACCGCGAGGAAATCTAGTAACATGGAGGTCAGTTTGCTGCAAACCTCTTTTCAGCATCCCAGTTTCCTCAATCTGAGCAACGCGGCACACGAAAATATGTTGGCATTGCCGTTCCGATCAGCCGCCACAGGTTGACACGCACGCTCGTGTGTGCACATGTGGAGCGAGCTTAGCCTTCAACATGGCGGAAATGCGCACGGCGACTGCTAGATAGCAGAACATTTTGCTTAGGGTCTATTGTTAGTGTTTTACGCGCCAAAACAACGATATGATTACGATAGACGCCGGAGAGGAGGGCCCCGGAAATATCGACCACCTAGGATTCCTTAACATGCATCTAAATCTAAGCACACGGGCCACTAGCATTTGGCCTCTTTCAAAATGCGGCCACCGCGGCCGGGATTCAATCCCGCGACCTTCGGGTCAGCAGCTAAGCACCATAACCACCACATTACCGCGGCGGGGGCTGGTCTGGTCAGTTCATATTGTTCAATACAGATCATATAAGCTATGTTCGCCTGACAAGAGAAACGAATTGGAAAGCGGGGAGAGAGGATGGGAGAAGTAAGGGAAGCGCTAACTTCCACCTGTTTATTCAATAAAATAGACAACCAATATGTCACCAAGCACTGCGCCAATCTGCAAACGCCTTCAAAGGGACATCACTTTAGTCCCATCAAGCGCTCGACGAATCGACTCTTGGCAGAAAAGAGAGCGACGGAGGTTTAACTGATGCGTGAAATTCCAGACTTCCTGACTTCCGGACCTCCTGCCGACGTAAGTCGTGGCTTACGCCAATAATGATTGCAGTGTGAAGGCGAATTCGTTCCCTCTTTGTTTAGCTCGTGTTTTCAAGCAACATGATTTGCACTGTCCGTTGGGCCAACATACGCCTCTCCCGATACAACGGGTTCTCATCGACGACTCCAGTGGCACACTTCATAAGCGGCTCGGGTGTGCAACCGCGCTTCGTGTCACTAACAAAAAAATACGTCGGCGCAGCCGGGGCTAGCTTGCGTGGCGCAGAGCCCCAGAATGGCAACCAGTGTCTGTTTGCCACGTTTATAAGCGCGTGGGCAACACAGTGCAAGTAATAACTTCGGGTCCTAATGTTCGCTGCGCTCGCCAGCCCTGTAACGGCAGTAACCAGCGTGGGGTGGAAACCAGCTGATAACAGTCGAGCCCACTAGGGTTGAAAAATATGCCTGCATGACGCGAGCGCACAATCACACTACCTCACGTCCCCGCACGTGAGGTAGTGTTCTTGCAAACCGAATATATTGTAGCGTTAGCTACACTTGCCTAGGCGGAGCCGATTTCGCGTGGAGCGTCATGAGCCGTGCTGCGCATGCGCGAGGATCAGTGATCTCACACAGCTGGGTCACCGGAGCTGGCATCTCACGTGCTCTCCGACACCGCCGCGCGCGGCTCGCCGCTGCTGGTCTGCGCGTTCGGGAGGAGTGGCGTCGTAGGCGCGGCGGACAGGCTGGCGCCGGCGCGCGCGCAGACTCCGCCACCGCCGCGCGCGGCTCGCCACTGTTGGTCTGCGCCGCATTGGAGAGGAGTGACGTCGTAGCCTTACACACAGTGGCGCCGGCGGGCGCGCAGCTGTTCGCCTTCGCTGTGCAATCGGCGCCTGACGCTGCGCTGGGGCCGCTTGATAGCGCCTCTGACTGGCGTTTGCAGGTGGGTAACGCCATGGAGAAGGAGAGCGCAAATGCTGCTCGACGGCGCAGAAGAGCCGAGCAGCTTATCTCATCGGATCCCGAAGTAGTTGCCTGGCAATTAGCGGTTCAGCGTACGAAGAATGAGCAGAAGAAGGCTAATAATCCTAGACAATCTGGAAAGCTAAGAATAATCAGCTGAACCTTTGCTAACGCTACGTATATCCTGGCATAGCCGAGCTAAGCCACTGCAAATTTTTTTGTATTAGACGTACAGCGTCTACCGATATCACGAAGAGAAATTTCTGTTAACGTTCCTAAAAACTGATTATTTCTTTTCAGTTTCGGATCAGCGGAAAACGCGGAACTGTAACATGAAATGTAGGCAATTGCTCTGTGCAGACGCAAGTGTTTGTCTCACGTATAATTGAGTTTTTTTTTTGAAATAATGTACTTTGATGTGAGACGCTTGTTATCATTTGTAACTCTCAGAAGTTAAAATGAATATGAGACGGACTATTCATTGCACCCACTGGCATTGCAATTACTTCACAGAACCACGATGTATGTATTGAATACTACGGTAAAAAAAACAGCAAGAAAATGGCTCTCACTCCTAAGAAGTTATGCGAAAAGGAATCGTGAACAGAATATTTGTTTCTAAACGTAAGCATCACCTTAATGTTCTTTTTTTTTTTTTGGCTGACATGAAAAAAATGTAATCGGCAGGTATTCCGCGGTCTTCTAGCCGTGCTTTGACGTCCGTTAATCAACGGTTCTATAATATTCTATCATTTCTTGCGACGCTTTTTATTCACGCAGATTGATGGTACATCTCTATATCATGCGTACTCCAGTGATTGCTGCCTTCTTGAACCTTTCTTCCTTCACCAAGGACACCTTCTTCTCGTCTCCCTTCTTTGTCATTGGCCAGTCGGCTTCACTAATGATGTCATCAGGATTGTCTGAAAATTTTTTCTCTTGCGAACATTGCTAACTTGAGACGTTTTTCTTAATACAGGCCCAGAACCTTTCTACTCAGTACCTGTGTAGCGGCAGCAATTGTGCGCGGCGGCACGTGCGTCATAAAATGCTGTTGGCGTGCGGCGACAATCGTGTTTTCCTGTTCGCTTCCACTAGAACACGTGCCAATGCTTGAAATCACGCCTCAAAATTCGCAATGCCCACGAACTATAGGTGGCGCGCCGTGCTTTTCAAGATGGCGCCAGGAGGAGGGTCAACCCGTTTGTTAGCATAGGAACAGATAGGACGTGCGGACGTACGACCCGTGCTGCTTTCACCGGATGAAGTCATTAGCTGCGCTGAAATGGATATGAGACTAAAATGCTTTCCCAAACCATGGAAAGTGCTAAGTACTCGCCACCTAATTATTTGCTGCGATGTGAAAGGTTATATTTCAGCTCCGTTACCGTGCATAACGATGCTTTGCGAAATCCTGTGCGTGCTACATAAAACTGCATGAACTAGAACTGACGTATGAGCTGAACGGCACTCCGAGGTAGTACGTGCCGAGCCTGCCTGACGGATTTGCCGCAGTAAGGCCGCCAGCGAGTAGCGCCATCGCTGCTGTACGGGACCGCACGTTTAACGTGGTGATGGTTTGCAAACATAATACGCCGTCGTCATTACTTGTGCAGTCGGGAACGCGGAGTTACGTCTTCAACGGAACACAAGCATTTCACATACCATTCAGTAGCGCTTGTGTCACAGCCATGCTGAGACTCTAGCCGTGTGCAATTCACTTCGCTCGCATGTTGCAGGTTCGATCAGCACGATCGAAACATGAATATCGAAAAGAATGCACACGTATGCTTTCGCAACGGCGAAGAAGTTAGTCGAGAGGCGTGCATTGCGGCCGTGACTGCACGTTCTATCGTTATAACCATGTCGCTTCGCTGGTCGAGCTCGAGCGTGTTGGCGGCATGCGGCGCTCCATAATATCCACAATAATTGATATATGCAATGCACAAGAGGAACTATGCTTTTATTTTGATCTCGCTCTAGGACCTTATACATTAAATACAAGCAAAGTGACTTACGAGCGTGAATATTAACGCACGAGGGGACGTGAAGTGCAACTCGCTCCTCGTAACTCGCTCCTCGTGAGTTAGCAGCTGATCGGTCATCGTCGCTGTCACTCTCGGTGCTTTCACAGTCTTCAACGTCCAGTGAAAAATCCTAGTCCTCAAGATGGTTTCTTTCAACATCACTGCTGAAAGCAATCTGAAGAATTTCCTCCGCCGAACGACTTCGACCACTCCGCGTCACAACGTTTACAATTAGAGAGGCGTCTGGGCGCGAAGAACACTCTGCTCTCAGACCGGTCAACAAGCAAATCGCTTGCAGTGTGCTGCCACCTACCAACAAACGTACAAAAACAAGCGGCGCAGCGCTGGCTATGAAATATGAAACCAACACACTGGCTAAGGACGGCGTGGAAAGCGTTCGCTCCACGAAAGGCGTCGAGCAGACGCGTTCTCGAATGATTGAAACGTCGCTCGCACGATTCGTAACAGCGCTTTGCTGACAAAGGATAGAGGTATCGCCAGCTTGAGATCGCTCAGTTATACAAAAGGAGAAAAGCACATCGCGTGCCCGCTGGACCTCCCGCGTACAGTGTTATGGGATTCATGCACTACAAGAAACACTGACCAATGCTATATGCAAGTAAAACAGGGTGAGCTTCAACTGATTATGTCAGACGATAACATTTAACTAACCTGCGTGGCTACAGAAAGCCTCGCGAAGCTGATAGTATGTGTACGCTGTGCGAGTTGCCACGTATTTTCACGAAAACTTCGCGTCTCGCAAGAACGAATCAGATTTCCTGTGTCACGGAGGGCCCGGTTTGTTCATTGATGCAGGGAACATGCAAAGTCGTAGTGTTCTTTTCTTGCCAACGTGTTAACACTGAGGCTAGCACAGCTGAACAAGGGAGCGACTGCGTAGTGCTGCCATTTTGTCGTCTACTAACCCTCCTCGAGAGGACGCTCCTGAATTCCGCTTGGCGGCGCGACAGTCTATGGGCATTGCGAATACGCATGGACCATTCGATTTCAGAATTGAAGGGGGTTTCCAATAACATGTGTGCTTCGCGAACGCCCGCAGCAACGTTACATGTATCGCACCTAGAACATGCGCACGATGAAAGTGACAGAAAGCTTTTCGCAATCGCTAAATCAATAACTAATTATAGAACCCATCAAACTGTCTGAATTGGATTCTTCGTCTATGCAGCCATCTCTTCGGACGGAGGCGTGCTCGAACGTCTCGTACGTCACGAAAACAAAAAGTTTTGCCACGGGAAACTCGCGCGTGTGCCACGTGCGTTGTATATTGATGAAATATTTATAAAACCAATTTGACGCATGCGAGTGTTGATGTACGGGAGGAAGGACGGAAGAAACAAGCGGAAAGACTGGGAGGTTAGCCAGTTCTTAGACCGGCTGGCTACCCTGTGTTGGGGGAAGGGGTAAGGGGGATAAAAGGTGATAAAAGAGAGATGTCACAAAAAAAAAAGGAGAGCAAGAAAAGGAACAGAAAAAGAGAGGGGACGATTGAAGGAATGCCTACGTTCTGGCGTGTGCTGCCAGGAGCAGCGCGAATACATGTTATACCAAATACTGTTGTCTTTCTTTTCTTTCTTATTCTTTTTTTTTTGAAACGAACCAAATATTGTTCATGGGTTCAAATGACAGCAAACTTTTGCAGCAGTAGTGGCGCCGTTTGTCACCGCGAGAGGTTTTCGAAGACAGTGCCTTCCTTGGCCCCTTCTATGCAACGGGGCGGAATTTCAGATTTTTGGTTTAAAAAATCTCCTGATCCCGAAGGCAGGGCAGTCTAACCGAGCGTCTGAAATTCCTAACTGTTACGTGGAAGGAATGTGAGAAACCAACAATTGTTGACACTAGGAAATATCGCCTAGTGTTGGCTAGACGGTATGTAATGTTATCTATTGCTGGCTTACACTGGCATAGCTAGGAAGGGGAGGATTGGGTTGTTTCAAACCCCGCTGTAAGTTTCCAATTTTGTATGTGTATACATACACGCACACATACAAACATAACCACGAACATGCATAAAGAATGGTTGAACCATAGAGTTTCTTTCAATAATACCAAGAGGGGAATCTGGCTCTAGTGTCTACGCGGGCTCCTTGAGCGGCGCTTCAACCACCACGGGAATGATGGGAAGTACAGGCTTCAGATTTGCTTCGGATGGACTAGGTTCTTGAGATTCGCGACGCTTGCTTGCCGAGTGTAAAACAAAGCGATATGAAGTCATTTCTAATTCAAACTTGCTTCATTCTTTTGTGCGTAAAACTTATTGCAAAAAGTTGGCGCGACCGTGAGATGGAACTGAAACCTGAACAAATTTAACCACAAGGGTATGCATTACTGTGCAATTGTGTTCCAGATTTGGCATCACAATATGGGGAATTATTTTATTTACAGCACCTAAAACAAACGCGCTTGTCTTTCCCTCGAAAGTACGCATTATCTATTTATGGAAATAACAGTACCGTATTGAGTGAGAAACACTTAACATATCATCTGCTGCGATGCCAGATGCGTCTGTTTAAGTGGCCTGCCCCTAACGCATCTCTCGTTTTGTTGTGATATCGAGTCAGAAGAGTGTGACGGTGCGTCTACTTAGCTTCGCCGTCGTTTTGCAGTCAATTTGAAAGAGTTTTGACAAGTAGCGCATATCACAAAACGTGAACTCTATGCACTTTCCTCCACTGGCCTGGGACGCTACATCTATGCGCAGCGGTGAGTGCACGACTCTTTGCTAAAACTGTCAAATACAACCTGTAAAGCTGCAACGTGGCAGCAAAACAAGAAACCTAGCGTCCTTCAGCCTCTTTGAACAACAAAGGCACTGCTTGAGTGCTTTGCAACGCACCCCACTACCCACGCCTCGCAAAGAACGAAACTGAAACTATAGAGAAAGATCCGTAGACAGTTCGCTAGCTAACTAAATCCAATCCGAAGCCGGCATTTCCCATCATTCCCGTGAAGGTTGAACAATCGCAGCGCCAGTTTCCTCTCTATGTTATTGTATGAAACTCTATGTGTTGAAACCTCCTCCCCACGCCGCCCCCCCCCCCCCCCCGCTCCTCGAGAATAATTTCTGGCCATGCCCCTGCTGGCTTAGGTTGGCTAAAGATTGCTATATGATTGCTAATATTGGCTAAGGCTGACTAATTATTGGAAAGTGCCAGCTAGTGTTGCTATGTGATAGTTAGCGTATGCTAAATTATTCTAACTGCCGGAGAGTGCTTAGCCTAATGTTTGCTAGTTTTGGTTGCCGCCGTTATAACACCGACGTTGTCTTCATTCAATCTCAATACAATGTTTGAGTTTACTCATTCTTGACATGTTGTTGTGAGACTGCGCGTGTTAATGTCGCAAGCACAGCGGGTGTCGCTGCGTGGAGCTTCCGGTGAACGTCAAATGCGAGCATCAACGTGGTGTCAAGTGACTTCAGTGTAAACATCACGTATGACGTCGTTGGTAGTGCGGCACGTCGCTGTCGACTCTGTCTGATAATACAGTGAGAAGCGAGAAGCGGCACGGCGTACCTTACTGGCCCCCAAGTGGCACGGGCCAGCTACTGACATTGGCAAAATAGCGATGCTTATGCAACTCCAAGCAGGCCCTTAACTTTCATTCAAGCAGTAGACGGTGGCATGACATCACACGTGACGACTCTTTTCAAGTGCCGTGACTACGAGCTTTCGAGGTGCAAAGAGACTCTCCCACTTACGGTTGCCGCCGACGTGATGGCCACCGTAGGTTCGGGTATTACGTATTCGAGAATACGGAAACATGCCACAGCCAGAGAAGCAGCTGATATTGCCACGCCCGCTTCTTCTTTTATTTTGATGTGTTCGAGTTTGACCAGCAAGGACGGTTATCAACGCTCGACGCTGGCCGTGAAGCAGTGTTCGAGAAGCTTCACGATTTTAGTAGATCGTTTTGTTAAGATTGCGTGCCGCACGCGAATGACCCAGCTTTGTCGAGAGATAACGCCGCCACCAGCGATATTGCTGGAAAGTTCCATAGCGCCTGTATAAAAGCCGACGCGCTTGACCGCTTGTCAGTTGATCGACGGTCGACGCTCTGTCCGCCGCTATCAGTGTGTTGCTGTAGATTGACTTACAGTTTCCCGGCCACAAGTTCGGCCAAATAAACAGTTTCATCTCGAACGTGCTGACTGCTGTCTTCGTCGTCACGACCACGTGACATCTGGTGGAGGTGCTGCTTCATGATCCGGACGCCACCGCGGGGCGCTGACCCAAGCCCAAGCCGAGAAGAAGACGACGCTAAGGACAACCCGGATCCTCGAACCAGCCGCCGGCAGAAGGGACTACAACCAGAGTACGGGCTCCTTCCCGAAAACACCAGGCAGCCGAAGACCGTCACATCGACCGCCGAGACGATGACAGACCCCCTGCCACCTACAACGGTAGTGATGCAACAGCCAAGGGAGCCACCGACTTTCCGTGGATCGTCGTTTGAAGACCCGGAGAGCTGGCTGGAGACGTACGAGCGAGTCGCCGTCTTCAACCACTGGGACACTGAAGAGAAGCTGCGCCACGTCTACTTCTACTTAGAAGACGCCGCGAAGACGTGGTTCGAAAACCATGAATCGAGCCTTCAATCCTGGGACCCTCTTTCGGACGACGTTCCTTAATACCTTCGCGAGCATCGTCCGCAAGGAAAAGGCCGCTGCTTTGCTGGAGACAAGAGCACAGCTACCGAATGAGACGGTCACCATCTACACGGAAGAGATGACGCGACTTTTCCGCCTGGCTGATGCTGCGATGCCTGAGGAAAAAAAGGTCCGCTTCCTTATGCGGGGAGTGAAACAAGACTTCTTTGCAGGATTGGTGCGGAACCCACCGAAAACTGTCATCGAATTCCTAAAGGAGGCTACAACAATTGAAAAATCCCTCGAGATTAGGACGAAGCAATACAACCGCTCAACCCTGTCGACAGGCTACACAGAAGCGCACTCGCTAGGCACCGACGACCTACGGGAAACCATCAGAGCGATAGTGCGGGAGGAGCTGCGCAAGCTGTTGCCTTCAGCGCAGCCTCAAGTGGATTCGATCGCCGACATGGTCCGCGAGGAAATCCAGCAGTCGCTGGGCACCCCCGATGCAGCGCAGCCGCAGCTGCAAGCAATGAACTATGCTGCAGCAGCCCGACGCAACGCCCCCGCTCCTCGTCCACGTCATGACGCCGCGCCGCCGCAGCAGTTCGGCCGCCAGACGCCGCCGCCGCCACCACCACCAACGCCCTACCGTCCTCCTGTCGCCCGGCGCTATGCCCCGCGCTATGCCCCAAGGAAGACCGACGTTTGGCGCGCCCCTGACAACCGCCCGCTCTGCTACCACTGCGGGGAGGCCGGCCATACCTACCGCCGCTGCCAGTACCGTCAGATGGGGCTACGCGGATTCGCCGTCAACGCGCCGCGCCCCCAGCCAGGCGAACGGCCTCGCGACATCGACGACTTCCTCACCGGAACACAGTGGCAAGAACGACGACCTTCCCGCTCGCCGTCGCCCGGCCGCTACATGTCACCGCACCGCCGGCAGTACACTGGCCCAAACCGGGGCCGGTCGCCTAGCCCGTATCCGGAAAACTAAGGGCAGCAACCGATGGAGGTGCGGTTGCTGCACGACGAAATGCCGAAGATCCTCCGCGGCCGCCGACGACGACAACGCGAGGAGACCTGCAGAACACGACGCGAAGCAGACGAAGTCCTGCCGATGAAACCTCGCGGACCGAAGTAGACCTGACGACGCAACGGGGAAGCAGCGGAACAAACCGACGTAGCCGTGACCCCACGCCACGACCTAACTGCAACGCGAGACGACGAACTAGCGACCTCGACGTTCTTATCGACGGCCACAGCGTCACAGCTCTCGTCGACACCGGAGCCGACTATTCTGTCTTCAGTGGACCGTTCGCCACCAAGCTGAAGAAAGTAAAGACCGCTTGGAGTGGACCCGAAATCCGGACAGCTGGAGGCCACCTGATAACGCCGATTGGTGTCTGCACGGCGAGAGTCACCATCAATAACCGGACTTATCCTGCGAGCTTTGTAATCCTACAAAATTGCTCTAGGGATGTGATACTTGGAATGGACTTCCTAAGTGACCACGGCGCCGTCATCGACCTGAGATCTGAGTCGATAACGCTAACCTCAGACAAAGCGCTCCCGCCCCACGCGACGCCAGGGAACCATGCATTGAATGTGATAGAAGAGCAGGTGACCGTTCCGCCCCGCTCCAGCGTCATTATTTCCGTCGGCACCGAAAAACCTGCGAACCTTGAAGGCGTCATCGAGGGCGATCAGCAACTACTCCTGAACCGTCAAATTTGCGTCGCAAGAGGTATAGCCGAACTGCGTGACGGTAAAGCAAAGGTAGTGCTGACAAACTTCAGCCACGAATATAGGCACCTCAACATTGGTACGACGGTTGCCTACATTGACGAATGTGTAGCCGCCAGCGATGCTTTCGCCCTCTTCGATGCTGCCGAACCTGCTTCGACGAATAGAGGTCCCGAACCGGATTTTGACGTCAACCCGAACCTTGCGAAGGTCAAACAAGACCAGCTCAAAACCCTGCTCCTGCAATACAAGGATTGTTTCTCGTCGTCATCGCGGGTACGACAAACGCACCTTGTTAAGCACCGCATTATAACAGAAGAAGATTCTCGACCACTCCGTCAGAGCCCCTACAGAGTTTCGACTCGAGAGCGCGACGCGATAAAGAAACAAGTCGACGAGATGCTACGCGACAACATCATCCAGCCGTCCAAGAGTCCGTGGGCGTCACCCGTGGTGTTAGTGAGGAAGAAGGACGGGACACTGCGCTTCTGCGTTGATTATCGGCGCCTGAACAAAATCACGAAGAAGGACGTGTACCCCCTCCCACGGATAGACGACACCCTGGATCGACTTCACAACGCGACGTACTTTTCATCGATGGACCTCAAGACCGGCTATTGGCAGATCGAAGTAGACGAGAGAGACCGAGAAAAGACGGCTTTTATAACACCCGACGGCCTCTTTGAGTTCAAGGTCATGCCTTTCGGTCTTTGCTCGGCACCTGCGACGTTCCAGCGCATCATGGACACTGTACTGGCCGGATTGAAGTGGCAGACGTGCCTTGTGTATTTGGACGACGTCGTCGTGTTTTCCTCGACCTTCGACGAGCATCTCCGGCGGCTCGAGGCAGTACTTCAAGCAATAAAGGCCTCTGGACTGACCCTGAAGCCAGAAAAGTGCCGATTCGCGTACAACGAGCTCTTGTTTCTGGGCCATGTGATCAGCAAGTCTGGAGTGCGCCCAGACCCGCGGAAAACAGCGGCCATCGCCGACTTCGCGCCTCCCACCGACAAGAAGGCCGTGCGCCGATTTCTCGGCTTATGCGCCTATTACAGACGCTTCGTCAAAAACTTTTCACGCATCGCCGAACCACTGACGCTTCTCACGAAGACTAACGTGGAATTCAGGTGGGAAACGGAGCAAGTGCAAGCATTTGAGGAACTTAAACGACGCCTGCAGACGCCACCCATACTTGCGCATTTCGACGATTGCGCCGACACTGAAATACACACCGACGCTAGCAGCGTAGGACTCGGTGCCGTCCTTGTGCAGAAGACTGATGGGCTTGAAAGGGTTATCAGTTATGCTAGCCGGTCACTATCCAAGGCAGAAGCCAACTATTCCACAACAGAAAGGGAATGCCTTGCCATCATCTGGGCTACGTCAAAGTTTCGCCCCTACCTCTATGGCAGGCCCTTCAAAGTTGTCAGTGACCATCACGCCTTATGCTGGCTAGCTAACTTGAAGGACCCTTCAGGTCGTCTCGCACGATGGAGTTTGAGGCTTCAAGAATTCGACATTACCGTCGTGTACAAGTCCGGACGAAAACACTCTGACGCCGACTGCCTCTCTCGTGCCCCCGTCGACGCGCCGCCGCAAGACGACGACGATGACTGCTTCCTCGGAACTATAAGTGCCGACGACTTCGCCGAAAGGCAACGAGCCGACGCGGAACTGGGGGGCCTTATGGAGTACCTCGAGTGCAAGACCGCCGTTGTTCCGAAGGTATTCAAGCGAGGACTGTCGTCGTTTTTCTTACGGAACGGCGTTCTCCTGAAAAAGAACTTCTCGCCACTTCGAACGGACTACCTTCTTGTCGTGCCCTCATCATTGCGACCAGAAGTCCTCCAGGCCCTACACGACGACCCGACGGCTGGACACCTCGGTGTTTCCCGCACCCTCGCCAGAATACAGGAAAAGTACTACTGGCCACGCCTTGCTGCCGACGTCGCCCACTACGTCAAGACTTGCCGAGATTGCCAGCGACGGAAGACACCACCGACTAGGCCAGCGGGACTTATGCAGCCAATCGAACCACCTCACCGGCCGTTCCAGCAAATCGGGATGGACCTACTGGGGCCGTTCCCGACGTCGACTTCCGGCAACAAGTGGATCGTCGTAGCGACTGACTACCTCACCCGCTACGCGGAGACGAAGGCCTTGCCCAAAGGCAGTGCCGCCGAGGTAGCAAAGTTCTTCGTTGAGAACATCCTCCTGCGTCATGGCGCCCCAGAGGTCCTCATCACCGACAGAGGTACGGCGTTTACTGCTGACCTAACTCAGGCAATACTGAGATACAGCCAAACAAGCCACCGCCGGACCACAGCGTACCACCCACAGACCAATGGCCTCACCGAGCGGCTAAACAAGACCATCGCCGACATGCTGGCCATGTATGTCGACGTCGAACACAAGACGTGGGATGCCATCCTTCCGTATGTGACCTTCGCATACAACACGGCCATGCAAGAAACGACGCAAATGACGCCGTACAAGCTGGTCTACGGAAGGAGCCCGGCAACAACGCTCGACGCAATGCTACCAACCGCCACCGACGAAGACGATCTCGACGTTGCCGCCTATTTGCAACGCGCCGAAGAAGCTCGACAGCTCGCCCGCCTGCGCATCAAGAACCAGCAGAGGGTCGACAGCCGTCACTATAATCTTCGACGACGCCACATGGAGTACCAACCCGGTGACCGTGTGTGGGTCTGGACGCCGATACGCCGACGTGGGCTCAGTGAAAAACTTCTTCGGCGATACTTCGGCCCATACAAGGTGCTTCGACGTCACGGCGCTCTTGACTACGAGGTCGTCCCGGACGGCATTACGAACTCCCAGCGACGCCGCGCACGACCTGAAGTCGTCCATGTCGTGCGCCTTAAGCCGTTTTTTGCGCGTTAGCGAACCTGAGAACTCTACTTTTTCCTTTGTTATTGTAATTTATTTGTGCATGCACTTGTTTTTTCCTTTGCATGTTCTGTTGCAAGCATCGGGACGATGCTTTTTCAGAGGGGGGCAATGCCACGCCCGCTTCTTCTTTTATTTTGATGTGTTCGAGTTTGACCAGCAAGGACGGTTATCAACGCTCGACGCTGGCCGTGAAGCAGTGTTCGAGAAGCTTCACGATTTTAGTAGATCGTTTTGTTAAGATTGCGTGCCGCACGCGAATGACCCAGCTTTGTCGAGAGATAACGCCGCCACCAGCGATATTGCTGGAAAGTTCCATAGCGCCTGTATAAAAGCCGACGCGCTTGACCGCTTGTCAGTTGATCGACGGTCGACGCTCTGTCCGCCGCTATCAGTGTGTTGCTGTAGATTGACTTACAGTTTCCCGGCCACAAGTTCGGCCAAATAAACAGTTTCATCTCGAACGTGCTGACTGCTGTCTTCGTCGTCACGACCACGTGACAATATGCCCACGAACCAAATCGATACAGCTGTAATATGGGCCCTTCGAACTCCGACCGATGTCTCACATAGCAGCATATGGCTTATTACGCGTGCTACAGTGCCAGTGCTTCGCATTATGGCTAAAAGCATTTATTTTTTAGTATACGAACCCGGCTGTAGAAGGAGTTACCCATAAGACACCGTGTCGAGAGACTACGGTGGATTAGCCACTTCGTTAACATTACGACATTCGAAGACATGCGATGGGTTTGGTAGGCTTAATGCAGGGGCTTCAGAGATTGCTTAGATAGATTTCATTTTATTGGGATACCGATTATATGGACAGTCTCGGCTGGTTTTTGCCGTCCCCGTCGCCGCCGTCAGTCATGAATCGTATATATATAAGTATATATATATATATGCCCCAAAGAAAAATCATTCAGAAAAATGTTTCCGAAGCGCGGAATCGAACCAGCAACATCTCGCTCCGCAGCGCGCGGCGCTAGCCATTACGCCACAACGAGCAGATCCTTCAAGTCCCAGCGGCGAGCGTTATATACACACCCTTTACCGCTGGCAGGACTCAGAGATGGCAGGTGCTTATAAGCGTTTCTTCATTACCAGAGAGATGGCGCGAGGAGCGCAACGGGCGTAGGGAGCCTAGGGTGCCTTGATGCCAGCGCGCTCGGCGCGCGCATCGAGGCACTCTAAGGGAGCATTAGTGTGCGCGCCTTCGTGCCTCCGTCGGGCACGCAGGCGCGCACATGAAGGCTCCCTAAACGGGCGCATTTAAAAGTCGTCGGCCAGCTCGCTCTCTTCTCCTAATATTTGCGCAGGGAGAACCTTGCCCTTCCGCTGTCTGCTCGCGCAGTATACTCGCGGACAACTTTTCTTGGCAATGAAGGGAAAGCTACGGGGCGAAGCGTCTGCACATATACTGCTACGCGAAGTAGTCCGGTTTGGCGCGCGTCTCGTAACGTCGTGGAAAGTGATGGCTAGCGTTGCATTTCGACGCAAACTGTGCTTAGCGTCTAAGGTACGGGTAAAAGGCGCGACTTTTTCACGCACGCAAAAACGCAAAGTGACAACGTACAAATTAAAGGAAATACATACATCTCACTTGTGAGCGCTGTGTTCCGTCTCAAAAAGCTACATGTAGAAAATGAAGGAGTATTTTATATATCTCACGCAGAAAATACGGGCGCAATTGTGGGACTACATTCATTAGCGGTAGGATACGTGCATTGTGGCTCTGTAGCCTTCGCTTCATTGCCAAGAAAAGTTGTCCGCGAGTATAGTTGCTGCCGGGGGGCAGATATTTATGCAGCGTAGCAGCGCGTCCATCACAGCCCGCTTTTCTTGCTATCGCATTCATTGCTTCGCCCTTGCTGCGAAAGTGACTTTTTTTTTAGTGACAACCAATCGGCGCTTACAATGTCGATGGTCATGAACCTTTAGTGGCTATTTTGATATCTAGTTCACTTGAACTGGATAACGGGAAGAAGAGCGCGAACATAGCACATGACAAGGAAGGAACACACACGACGCCACGAGCGCTGACTGTCCTGAGCGCTGTTCGCAGTCAGCGCTCGCGTGATGTGTCTTCCACCTTCGTCCTGTTCGCGCTGTTCTAACCGTCATGCGCCACCAACTTCCCAAGCAAGCTTCCATACAAAACAACGCACGCCCGTACGCAGATTGCATTGACCCTTGTACTTTGATTCAGGGGCAGGTTAAACAACCACAGGTGGTCAAGATTAATCCAGAGTTCCCTACTACCCTAAGGCGATATCAGTTTCATCGCATAATACACCAGAATTTAATTTTCTAAAGCTTTCTCCTCATGGCCAGCGCACGACACATCTCGCAGTTGCTCGTATGTTATGTCCTTGGCAAACTTAGGTCGAGGAATGACCTCCGGGTTTTAGAAAACACGCATCAGATTGGGATGCGTCGTCGCCGCTCGTGGCGGAGGCATGCGTCCATGCTGCAAAGCGCAGCAGATGGATGCCCGCCTCTCGAGGGCGGGGAAATTCAATCTCCGCCAAAAGTTTGGGAAAGTCGTGCCTGCGAGGAACAGCACAATGCAGGCCGCTCAGCACTGTAGGTTGCTTCCTTTCATTTTCAAGACTGCCGCGAGCAAAAGCCGTGTGCGGCTGACATTTTCCGAACAGCGCTGCGTCTGAAAAGATGAGATCAAGATCAGCCCTTTCTGTCATGACTCCATCTTCTCACATTCATTCACCCGGCTGTTTTTTTCCCTGCATCGTCAGCGTTTAAGAAAAACATCCAATATCGCATTTACCATACGCGGCCAGCTTATTTGGTTGCCCCGCTTCTTCCAAAAAGAAATAAACAAATAAATATAAATAGGCACTTAGAAGAAGGAAAATGGAAAATATAGGCAAATACGAGCACGCTCCTAAAATAAGCCTAATAATTGCTCCCCTGAAAGACCTATTTATTTTTTATATTATTTTGTAGTGCGCCCTTGTCGCTTCCAAAGTCACTGAGCGCAAGAGCTAGCTGGCATTCTCAAATGAAATCCCGTGCTAGTCTTTGTTCTTTTTCGCTCAAGCATCTCTTCTTTAATGAAATTAGCCTTCGCTTTGTCTTGATACGCATTGTAGATGTGATCATTTACTTAAATGTTTTGGCGTTCAAGTTGCAGCTCAGTATATAAAGAATACAATAATAAAGTAGATTTCATATCGTTCAGAGATTAATCTTTAATGCCTACTGTATTTAAAGCTATTGTGTAAGCTTTCTGCGGAGAAAAGTAAGCGCATTTCTGCAGAAGTTAACTGACAAAATAGAATTAGCAAAATAATGTACGGTACAATAAAAATAGAGGAGAGCAGTGCATCTGCACTGGCCATTGCATTGTAAAAAGTACGCCAGCTTTTCCTCGGGGACAAAAATACAGTCGGAAGTCATCGCTCTCCATGTCATCGCCTATTCTTTCATCCACGTGTAGTCTTGCGCTGTAAGCAGAGTTAAGGGTGGCTCACCAACTAACCCAAGCGTTTCAATTCACCAGAGGCATCTGAACCTGAAATATGCTTCAGGGTGTGTGCCTCTCGGCATGTAAACAATGCTGTTTTTTTTTACAGCCCAGCCTTATACTGCAAGACGAAAACGAAATTCTTCGGTTCTAGATATAGAAAAATAAGCCAGCGGATCCATTTAAACCGGGAAAGCCGAATTGGCAGAGGAGATGGCCATTGCAAAGGCGGTGGCCACCACGAAAGCTCAAGTTATAGTTAGCGCCTCTAAAACCGCTATTCAAAATTACGCTAAAGCTCGAATATCGCCAGAAGCACTAAGAATCCTATAGCTAACTTTCGCGATGGGGGAGACGTTCATATCATATGGGGGCGCCCGCAGCCTCCTCCCTTCCCGGAAAGGAAGCTGCGCGCAACCAAGCTCGAGGGCTAAAGGCCCGGTCGGGTGAAGAGCGACCACCAGGAATGGAGAGAGATCGAATGGTTAGCGTCAAAGAGATAACCAACCATTTCAGATTAGAGAGGGCTCTGTTCCCCCCGCCACACGCTTCACTTACACAGCAGGCGACGTCCTCACGCCTTCTAGAAACAAAAACTTACCCAAATCCGGTGGCATATCATAATTATTACGCGGATTTATATACAGATAAATGCAAGTTTTGCCAGGAATTGGTGGACCTCAGTCACATAATCTGGGCTTGCTCTCGAGCAACCACACAGAACACAAGATGTAACGGTGGGAGATCGGTCTCGCATCCAGATCACCCATTCCAAGCAGCTGGGCAACCCGAGCATGCCGCTGGAGCCCAAGGGATCCTGGCCGTCATCTAAGAGAGGGTAATAATCTCTCATGATTTTGCCAATTCACAATAAAGTTCTTCCTCGGGCTTGCGAGTATGTGCCACAGGAATTGGGCAAGCCCCACTTCTCACCACTGATCGACTAAAAATGAAACAAAACAAAACAAAAACAGACAACGAAGCCAATGAAAGTATAGGAAACGTTATTTGTAGTAATTATGATATAAATGTGAAGAAATTGAAGCGGACCAAAAGACGACTTGCCGCCCGTAGGGTCCGAACCTGCAACCTTCGAATAACGTGTCCGATGCTCTACCAATTGTCCCCTCGAAGGAGTAGGTGAGTTCCCGAATAAACAGGTAGAACAAGAAGCACTGAGTGGGGAAACAGCAAGAACAACGACAAAAGCAAATTTAAACCAACAGAAACAATGACAAGTGGGGAGAAAAAAAAATAAAGGAACAACATCTGCTAGTCGGTGCATTGAAAGAGGAGCGATGTATTAGCTGCACAGCAGTTAGAAATCGGCAACGCAGAAGTGAGGTGTGGTATGATGAACTTTATTCGGGTCCTGAAGATCAACCCTAAGTTGACGCAGGCGACTCCCACGTTGGGACAGTAAGGTTTAAAACCTTGCCGCCATATCGTGGGCCTTCTGGACGACCTGTGCTTGATCTGAGAGAGCCCCACTGTGAAGGACTCTTTGCCACCAGTCTCTTTCCTTGTCACAGTCTGTGAAAGGACACTGCCAAAGCATGTGATCCAGAGTAATCATGCCATTGCACTTCTTGCAATTTATTCGTAACTGTCGTTCTGGATATATCTTGCTAATAAAGTTTGGATTCGGGTAAGTGCCTGTCTGTAACAATCTGAAGAGTCAGGTGCCCAGAAGTGAATTCAGGAAGTGAGAAATGGGTCTTTTAATGAGCACTGCAGCGGTTCGTTTGGCAGTGCGCTCTGCATAGAGGCGTATTTTCTCGCGCATAATCTGCACAAGAAATGCAGCAAAATTAAAAGGTAAACTAAAGACAAAGTAGGCAAATTCCGGCATACAAGGTCGCTTTACGGCAGTGCTTCACACCTGTGCAACGAAGCTAGGTTCACGGCATTACACTAAGATATCAACACCCGTTTGTTCCCTGACCCAATCTACTCTCTTCTTGACCGTTAAGGTTACACCTATCATTTTACTTTCCATTTCTAGCTGCGTCGTCCACAGTTTAAGTTAAACCCTCTTTGTACAAGAAGAAGCGCTTTTATTCAAGAGCTAGAACCTTGCAATCTTATCGCGCACAATCGCAGTTACACAAAAGCGAAATCGAGGCAGCAAAAGACAAATTTTTCAACCATGATATCTCCAACATGTTAACTGACAACACAAAAAAATTCTGGAAAATAATAAACCCCAAGCCGTCATCTTCATGCTTCATATCGATAATGCAAGGCAACGAGTTCCTCCCGCCTTCTGAGGTCGCTACTGCGTTCAATTCCTTTTTTTGTTCTGTTTGTTTTTGTGAGCTTCCTATTTCCGACAATATTCACTATTCACCTAGGTTCCGTTACCTCCATCATGGATGACATCGTGATCACTGAGAAGGGAATCGAAGCTGCAATTGATCGTCTTTCTAGCAGCTCGGCTCCTGGTCCAGATGGTATTTGTACTAAACTGCTAAAGTTAACTAAACCTGTTATTTCTGCCATTTTTGCATGCCTTTTCCAACTATCGATTCAGTCAGGATGCGTTCCTGACGGATGGAAAGTCTCTAAAATAGTGCCAATTTTTAAATCCGGAGACCCGTCATCTGTCACCAATTACAGACCCATCTCACTGACCAGTATACTATGTAAATTATTAGAGCACATCATATCATCGGCAATTATGAAGTACCTAACAAAGCACAACAACCTTTTCAGCAGCCAGCATGGCTTTCGACAGGGTCGCTCCTGTAAGACGAAGGTATTCGAGCCGGTCTCTGACATTTACAATGCTGTTAATGACTCACCGCAAATAGACGCCATATTTATCGACTTCGCCAAGGTTTTCGATAAGGTTGCTCATAACTAGAGACCGCTTTTTAGGCAAATGCTTATTTTGTCCCTTGCGTTCCTATCGCGCCACTTTGATATATATGAGCATGAATTACAGGCTAATAAGGGATTTTATAGTGTTTTTATAGTGCCTACAAATGCCTATTTTTGGTGTTTGTGCCTAAATGCTTACAAATGCCTATAAATGCCTATTTTTGAAATTGGCGCTTAAAATGAACACTACTTAGCCTCAAGTTGCGCTCCTGGGAGCAATTTGAGACCGTTATTTATGTTACCGCGCAAAATTGAATGTTCCGAACGATGGGGTTCAACCTAGTCCTCTAGTTCAGCCAACTCCCGGAGACAACTGCCAGCAGCAGTGAAGTGGGGCACGCTGGGAAGCATTCGCCGCCGCACTGACATGGCCCGAGCGGTTGGCGAATGAGAGACCGCGGAGAGCTGTCAGAAGAAATGAGAGTGAAGAGCAAAAAAAAAAAGAAAGAAAAATGTGATGTGCACGTGGGTTTTGTTTTGTTTGTAATTTACTGTGTAAGGTGTTCACTGCAGCAGCGTAGCCACAAATTTTTTTCGGGGAGGGGGGGGGGTCAACCATACTTTACGTGTGTGCATTTGTATGTGTGCCTGTATATATACACATGCCAAACTGAAAAGTTTCTGGGGTGGTTGAACTCCCCGAACATTCCCCCCCCCCCCTCGGCTACGCCAGTGATTCACTGCAATGGGATAAATTGGTTCTACGCGATTCGATCCGGCCAATAGGGGGAATCTCTCCCTTCTGGTCGTTTAGCGATCTGGCTATCTACTCCTGCTCTGCCCTTCTCAGTCATGGCGAAAAGACACCAAGGAGCGTGTTGATTCGTCAGTGGACACTTGACTCACCATGCAGAACATGGGAGTACGAACCATGCGGGAAAAAGCACTATTACACGGCTATGTTCAACTGTTGGCGCCAGGCTCTCGTTGGCGCCTTTGTGACATCTTAACCCATATATGCCCAAACTCAGGAAAATTGAGAAAAAATATTTCTTTTCACAAAAAGTGCACTTGTAGCCTCAAAAGAAAGCACAAGTTCTTTATTTACTGCCAGCTAAACGCAACACTGTTTTTCAAGCCGTCCTAAAAAAATGTCACAGTTTCGCCGCAAGGCCGAAGCAATGAATGCGATAGCAAGAAGGTAATGCTGTATGAAGTGAGGCTCGCCAATGGATACTCTCAGTTTGAACAGTGCTCCTGTTGCAAAGGCGGCCGAAGCAGCGAAGGAAACTAGCGTGCTTCAAGTGTCGAGCTGTGACACTTGATAGTTTGCGCTCATCTTCTGTTTGTTCGTTTAGCGGCGTCCTTTGAGCTCGAGTAGCTTTCGTACGCTCCGTAACATGAGCGCGGACATCACGGTGAAAGCGTGAAACATCCCTCTTCCCCTCAGCACAAGAAAACCGCGCGAGCAGACAGCGGAAGGGCAAGGTTCTCCCTGCGCAAGTATAAGAAGAAGCGAGCGAGCTCGCCGACGACTTTTAAATGCACCTATCGCGCTCCTAACGCCATCTCGCTGGTAATGAAGAAATGCTTATAAGCGCAGTCGTCTCTGAGTCTGTCCAGCGGTAAAGGGTGTGTATATAACGCTCGCCGTTGCCTACGTGGATGATCTGCGTTTCGTGGCGTAGCCATTCGCTGCGGAGGAAGAGGTCCCTGGTTAGATTCCGCGCTTCGGAAGCATTTTCCTAAATTATTTTTGTTTGGGGCTTATATATATATATATATATATATATATATATATATATATATATATATATATATACGGTGCATGACGGCGGCGACGGCGACGGCGACGGCAAAATCCAGCCGAGACTGTCCATATAATTGCTATCGCAAGAAACTAGGACAGTGCGTATTAGGGGTGCTATGTGCGGGTGTGATAAGCCTTGAAACATTTCACGTGCACCCCAACATTTCACTTCTTCCTCTCCATAACGTCTTTCATACAAAGCACGCGTTTGCCCGGAGAAAGCGGTCGGCACGTGGCAGCATAAAAAGCAAGCAATGTCTTGGCTTGCACACGTTGAGAATGAGGCCTGCTTGATGTGCTGTAGGTGGCGCTACTCATCAGCTAAAGAAATAGCGATGTTAGAGTGCATCAAATAAGCTTCCTATATGTGGGACACTGGGCATATATGGGTTAAGCAATAACATTTTTGTTTTCTTGTCGTAGATAGAGGTCGTGCACGTGTTCGTTTGAAATTACTTGCATTTATGTGAAAATTTATCGTGCCTATATTTAAGGTTTTGGAAGCCTAAAACGTTGTTCTGCCTGCCTATTTTGGGCGCCTAAAACGAGCTTTTTTAATGCCTAAAAATCCGGTCTCTACTCATAACCATTTATTACTTAAGCTTCGCTGTTTTAATATACATAGTCAGGTTGTGAATTGGATAAGCAATATCCTAACCAACAGGTACCAATTTGTAACTGCCAATGAATTTTCTTCCTCACGATCACTGGTCAAATCAGGGGTGCTTCAGGGCTCTGTATTGGGGCCTATTTTATTCCTGATATATGTAAATGACATCAGCAATAACATTTTATCTAGTTGGATTATTCGGAGGCAACTGCGTAATTTATAGACGAATAATTACCACTTCTGATAGTGACGCTTTGTTCTCTGAGCTTGCGAAAATTGCAGATTGGTGTAAACAGTGGCAAATGGAAATAAATACTTCGAAAAATAAGGCTGTAGCTTTCACTAGAGTGTCTAATCCCAAGCTTACTCATTATTCGATAAGTGACACAATCATTGCGCGTGCGCATACAATAAAATAGTTGGGAGTTCATTTATCTTCTAAAGTTTCATGGAGTGACCACATCGAAGCAATGCAAAACCCATGGCTTCATCAGGTGTAACCTTTACTTGGCAAACAAGTCTACTAAATTATTGGCCTATGCGACGTTGGCTCGCGCAAAACTAGAATATGCATCTTTTATTTGGAACCCGCACCAGTCTTGACTAATCAACAAACTCTATGATGATGAAATGAACTTTATTTGGTCCCGGAGAACACCGATCAGACAACCCCCGAAGGGGGGTCCGCCGCAGTTGCTGGCCGCGCCCACGCCGGTACTGGAAGACCGTCGCCCTCCGCCCGTTCGCAGGCGTCCTGGACTGCCGACAGCTGGACTGAGAGCTCGCGGCTTTTAAGAGCCCTCTCCCAGTCCTCTTCTGTGCTGAACTTTGCGCTAAGTAACGCCGGGCATTGCCAGAGCATATGAGCGAGGCAATTCAAAATAAAGCAACCCGCTTCATTACCAAAGATTACTCACGAACATCAAGCATAAGTAACCTAAAAAAATCTCTGAATCTAAGCACTCTAGAAAATAGAAGAATCATAGCACTTCTCATTTCTACGAACTTTATCACTCAACATCGTCGTTCAGCGCATGCCACATCAGGGCCGCCCATCGTATCTTTCCGCGCCTTGATCACCCCTTTGAAGTACAACCCGTTTTTGCTCGCACAATCTTTTTAAGTAAACCCCCCTCTTTCTCGCAATATATCACTGGAACAGGCTACCTACCGACATCGTTTCTTCTCAAAATCATGAAGATTTCATAAATAAACTTAAAAGTTATTTTAATGAACGCTAATATTGTTCTTGTGCATTTCTGGTTTGTTGTAGTTACTGTCGTTGTTTTTGGACACAGAATTTCAATGAACGGGAATTATCCTTTTTTTGCATCCTTTTCTTGTTTTTTGAACACTGCGAAAATTTTCCTTCGGGTTTTTGTTGTCCTGTTCGTTTCTTTTTCTTTTTAGTAGTACTTTCTTTATTCTCTCCGCGTAGCATTACTGTTCTGTCAAATAATAGTATCTCTACATATGTATAGCGTACGTGGATATTTATATTTATTTGTATCAATCGTTTGTATTTGTTACTCAATTTGTACACTGTAATCGTAACAGTTTTATTGTGTTATGCTTCCCTATGTAATACCTACCCAGGCCTTTAAGGTACTTGAATAAAAAAAAGCCTCCAGGTTTCTGCTCCGTGGGTAAGTGCCGGTGAGATCCAACTGTTATATACCTTCCTCTTGAGTGACAGTGGTAAACTACCATTCATGATTTCAGAGTGCTTGCCGAATGTGTTCCATCCCATTCTTATTCTCCTAGTTACTATGGTGTCATGGTTTGGCTCCGCGGTTACTATATACCTGTCCTAGGTAGACGTATTCCTTTACAAATTCCAGTGCCTCGAGACCTGTTGAAAAGCGGTGTTCTCTTCCGAGACTGTTATACATTACTTTAGTTTTCTGCATATTTATTTTCAGAGCTTGCATTCTGCTTTCCTTGTCCAATTCAGCAATCATGAGTTGCAATTCGTCCCCTGAGTTACTCATCAATGCAGTGTCATAAGCGAATCGCAGGTTATAAGGTACTCTCCATTAACTCTTATCCCTAACTCCTGCCGATCTAGGGCCCTGAAAGTCTACTGTAAGTACGCGGTGAGTAGCATTGGAGAGATCGTGTCTCCCTGCCTTACAGCCTTCTTTATTGAGATTTTGTCGCTTTCTTTATGGAGGACTACTGTGGCTGTGGAGCCGCGGTAGATTTCTTCCATTATGTTTATAAATGGTTCGTTGACGCGCTGATTCCGCAGTGCCCGCATTACTGCTGATATCTCGACTGAATCAAATACCTTCTCGTAATTTATTAATGAGAACTGTTAGTTGTCATTAATATTATGTGTAACAACGAAAAACGAGCCCTTCAAAGTAATCTTCTTTCCTTCTCGTAATCTATGAACGCTATATGTATATAGGGGTTGGTTATATTCTGAGCATTTCTCTATCACCTGATTGATAGTTTGAATGTGGTCTATTGTTGAGTAGCCTGTACGAAATCCTGCTTGATCCGTTGGTTGCCTGAATTGTAATGTTGTCTTAATGCTTTTAGCTACTATCTTGGTAAACGGCTTGTAGACAACGGACAGTAAGCTGATTGGCCTGTAGCTTTTCAAGTCCTTGACGTTCCCTTTCTTATGGATTAAGATGATATTAGCATTCTTCCAAGATTCTGGTACCCTTACCGCTAAGAGACATTTCGTATAGCAAGTGGCCAGTTTTTCTAACACAATCTGTGCACCGTCTCTCAACAGATTTGATGTTACCTGACACTCACCAGCGGCTTTGCCTCTTTGCATTCCCTCTGAGGCTTTCCTTACTTCCTATGTCGTTGCTGGTGGGATGTCCACTCCCTCTGGGCTACTACTGCTTCTTACATTATCGTCCTGGTTGTCCCGGCTACTATACAGTTCTCTGTAGAACTCCTCACCTATTTTAACGATCCTATCCATATTGTTCAACCTATTTTCTAAAAGAGTTTCTATACGTCTATAACTGCAAATTGTGCATAAGACATAGACCCTTGTATATTTTTTGCGCTCCATTCATTAGCAGCTCTTGCCAAGATGGTTCGGCATGCTGCTCGTTAGGAATGATTCCACCTACACCTCTTTATATTTCGTAACTGTGCCTCACGCATAACATTTTATAGCGCCTTGGCGCACGTTCGCGTCTGTCTAAATTGCCTGCTTTATTCTGTCGTCATCGTAGTTGTCACGGTGTTACAACGATACGAAATTTCTTGGCGAAGAAGATACGACTCACATGTGAACCGTTTTACGACTACCTCGGCTCTAAAATCCAGGGAAGCTAAAGCTGTCGCGTATGTGCTCAAAATAACGAAGGCTACCCAGGATATATATTCGGGCTTCTTTTATATCCCCTGCTGTCTCATAAAAATGGCGGAAAGAGTTGAGCGTGAAATCCTATTGAACCGTAAGCCTCCATCCATGTTGGCTGGAAATGGTGACACCCTGCGATCCTCGCAATCTAAATTCAGTGGCATGACCATTTGGATGCTGTTTATATTCCAAAAGAAAGAAGGAAAGAAAGAAAGCATACAACAGGATTAGTCAGGTTAGAGTAGTTTCTACTGAAGTAGACACGTGTGAACAAAGTTGCTTCATCTGACAGTTTTATAGGCTGTAACAAATCGGCGTTGCTTTTTCGGCAACACCGGTGTACAGAACCAGTGATTCGTCGGAGCGTTTTCCTTTCTAAATAAACGCAATTCGGCATAAATTAAGGTCGCAAAAACATTGAAGAAAGCTCACAATATGCGTTCTTATTGCGACGCAGTGTGCGTTTAGAGAAGTCAAAACAAGGTCGAGATAATCTGCCGGAATAGAAGCAACAGAGTGGCGTCACGAGGGAGAAAAAGAAAACAGAAACACGAAAGCTTCCCTCTTTTGTGAAGGCTGTAAAGTAGCGCCAGTGACGCACTACTCAAAACTTGTGAATCGCGTTTTTGTATCACCGAGTTAATTTTACACCTCGACAGTGCCTTGTGAATGCAATTATTTTTTTCCTCATTTAGTATGCTAAAGTAGAATGCCTAAGAAACCACATGAATCAATGAATGGCGTTATTACGATTAATATTTTGCAAAATCCGAGAGCTTGTGCAACCAAAAGAAGCCGTAAGTGCCATATATATATATACCCCGCCACGGTGGTTTAGTGGTTATGGCACTCGAGTGCTGACCCGAAGGTCGCGGGATCGAATCCCGGCCGCGGCGGCTGCATTTTCGATAGAGGCGGTCGAAATTTCCGGAGCCCTCCACTACGGCGTCTCTCATAATGATATCATGGTTTTGGGACGTTAAACCCCAGATATCTGTATATATATATACATATATATATATATATATATATATATGTGTGTGTGTGTGTTTATGTATGTATAGTTATTTATGTATTCATTTATTTATTTATTTTTCTTACCCTCAATCGCCGAAGCATAACAGAGGGGAGCGGGTTACAACATGAAAAATACAAAACAACGAAACGTGCTATATTATACATGAACAAGAGTAAAGCGAATAACATCTCTACTCGATGAAACGCAACAAAAGTGAAACGTAAAAAATAAGTAAAACGTAAAAATTGTATTTCGAATTAATTTTTATGTATTTGTCATGACTGAGTCCGATACCTATGGGGTGCACTAAAGCTTAAAGATTACGTGGATTTTCTTCAAATGAATGCAAATGTGTTTGTTGGTTTGTTTTTCCAAGACACATCTTGCGTGAGTTAAGGGCTAAAATCCTTGCGGAGACCAGGAAACCGTTGAAATAGAAGATTTCTTCATGAGTGTTGAAAGGGACATGTGAGCATTATGTCGACTGATTAGCGTTGGTAATGGCGCAGTCAACGCCTTTCAAGATAGATTGGACACCAAAGCAGATGAAACTGAGGCCGAACCAACTGTTGCTATTGCCGATCTAATCAGTGCGCCACTCATCATACATGCAATCGTGCTGTAGACCAAGGTGTCTTTCCAGACAGTTTGAAAATTGCAAGAGTGGTTGTTTTGCGTAAAGGTGGCCCCTATGACAACACTGATAATTACAGACCTATATCTGTTCTTCATTTATTTTCTAAGCTACTACAGTATTTGGTAAAGCAGAGACTATGTACATTTTTTTGGCAGCAGAGAGATCCTTGTGAAAGAACAGCTCGGGTGTCGTGAGAGGAAATCAACGGAAACGGCACTACTTAGCGGAAAGGAAAAAATACTTTCTGATATGGATGAAAAGCGATTCCCTGTTGGACTTTTCTTAGACTTCAAAATGGCATTTGATTCTATTAAACATTATATTTGATTTTATAGGCTACCATTTTATGGCATTCGAGGAGTTGCCTTAAAACTAATTCGCAGTTATTTATTCTCATAGATGGCAGTACACATGTTTAAATGGCTATCAATCACAGCTGAAACTGTCATCATATGGTGTACCACAAGGGTCTATTCCAGGGCCAGTACTCCCTATTATCTATATAATGACGTAATCGCCATCCCAAAAACTCCTGAAATCATTCTGTATGCAAATGATACTAGTGTGTTTTTCTCTGGCATGCATGTCGATAAGATCCATGGTTACAAGAATTATCATTATGTTGAATATAAATAAACTAAACTTGAATGTTAGCGAAACAAAGGTTATTGTACTTAAAGAATGCAACAAATCTGGAGATTTTGAACTTCAGCTTACATTTTCAAAATATGTAATGGTTTCTTTCTACAAGTTTTTATGTTTCTTTTTTGAAGAACACTTGGGTTGGTACCATCATATTAATAAAATCCTTGCCAACATAGGAAGGTCCCTCGGTGTATTCCACAAAATTAGAAACCTTGTTCCCAAATTTTTAAGTGGCAGTTATATTACACCCTAGCTCACTCACATCTTGGCTACCGTATAGTAATTCGGGGGTCTACAACCAAAATTGATCTTGTGAGGTTCACAACAGTACTGAAGAAAGCGATACAATGTGTCCAAAACATTTCACACAGCGACCACTCCATTCCAAATGTGTATCAGTTCTATGAGCTGCATTTGCTCTCTCATGTCCCTAACGAAATTAAGCCTAATCCTTTTAACTATATTGAACTGCAATCTAGAAGCAATGTGCCTTATAAATTAAGGCACGACCATTGCAAAATTCCACTTGTGCGAACCATCTATGGAACCCAAACGCTTACATACTTAACTCCCAGTTTTTTAACAGACATACACAGTCCATAGAAATTTTACGGAAATATTTGTCCCTGAACTCTTTAAAAAATAAATCAAAGCTTACCTCCTTTCCTGTCCTCAAGATTATTAAGTTCTGTATGCAGTAGGTATATGTTCCTGATGTTTCGTTATTTGTAGTTTCATGACTCTTTCTTTATTATGGTAAAACTGCGCATTTTATTCGCTTTGTGTAAAACTGCGTACTGCATGTATTAGTAATGCATAATGTTGTTTATGTTTATCCATGCCCCTATAGTGTGAACTCGGGTGCTGGACCCTCGTCAGGCACAGCGCATCTGCCTTTTGCCCTTATATCCGAGACAATTCTGTCTGAAATAAAGAGCTGAAAGGAAAATGAAATGAAAAAGTGCGCATGTCGGAACACAACTCAAACGTGCACAATGTTGAGACTATAAACGGTTGTAAGTAGGTTAGGTTCCATTGCTGCACGAACAAGATTGCGCTTATTAGGAGCGAAGCTCCTTGGGCCCTCAACCCGCCGTCGCCGTCGAAGCTCCCTTCTCTTCAGCATCGCTTTAGGTTGCAGCGGCCGGTGATTTAAGAGGAAATGTTTAGGCCTTAAGCAGTTTGGCTCTAGAGCACAAGAAATTCGAGGTTAAAAGAAATAAGCTCTGTGCACAACTGGTAATAATGGTCGCCTTCGCTTTCACCACCTTTATCGTGGATTGTGAAATGACAACCATCATTCTAGCGCACTACGGGCGCTTTGTCGAAGGTAGTAGCAGACGCTCTCCCCACCCGGCGCCGGCGCAAAAAACAATGCAACGCTGCGCGCGCCGACCGCTGCGCGCGGCGTTCCATTGCCGCCGTCGAAGCTCCCCGCCGCATCACCACTCGCACCACTCTCCCACCTATCTCCCTCTCCCTGCGCTGTGCGCGGCGCACACTCACTCGCTCAGTCGTTCCCGCCACCGAGCGCAGCAGACGCTCGCCCCACCTGCTCCCCGCCCTACCGCCTTCATAAAACCCAGCAGCGATATTAGGCGCATGCATAGTCGTTTGTGTCCCATTTCTAACGAGCTTCGCCCATCAATTGTATTCGTACACGGAACAACTGCTAGTTTTTCCATTACTAAGGTTTCGCACCAAGAAATGACTGCAGTCATAACCAGAAGTTGTTTCACCGAATGTAACGGATGCATTGATGAAGAATAGAATTTTTCAGCGAAAACATCACCAGGTAGTTTGTGCGCACGCGTAAAAAGAGACAGAAGCGGAGCAAGCACTTTATCCTAGGGTGTCATTATTGGAGGCTAACTAAGAGTGATTCTGTCGTGAAAGTGTTCTGACAGTGTTAAACTATTATGTCAGTAATTGCCCGACTAAATTTGTAGTACAGCAGCTGATGACACTCCTTGCCGGATGTCATAAAAGGCCTAAATGAGCAGTCCTCATTCTTTTATTAATAAGCGTATTCAGCAAAAAGTTTTATTCTATTCAAGCATTGTAAGACATCACACTGTTGTTTCGTAATAAAACACTCCCAATTAGAAATAAACAAAGAGTTAGGCACAATTTTATGCTAGCATTGACAGACAGAAACATATAGGAAGTAACTGAGCACTCCGGTGTATCTAATTAACATACAAAATTAGCTCGTATTTTTACTGTGTGCAAAATTTAGGACTATGCACAAACCAAACGATTCACGATTGTCCTATGTACTTTTCTACCTTGTGTTATTGTCAGCGCTGCTTTTAACAGCTAATGCATAACTGCTTCTTTTCAATGAATTGCTGTTGCGCGCACTGTAACTCACAAGACGTTGACACAACATTGGTCTTGAGATCTTGTAAAATCTTGAGGTCGTTTCAGTAAGGTCCAAGTATCTGCGACAGTAACGTTTTAAAGACAATAGTCTTTCTTGGGATGCTTGAACGTAGAAATCTTGGTCTGTCTGTCTGTCTGTCTGTCTGTCTGTCTGTCTGTCTGTCTGTCTGTCTGTCTGTCTGTCTGTCTGTCTGTCTGTCTGTCTGTCTGTCTGTCTGTCTGTCACACAATTCAGCCACCCGGCCAAATTTGAGCACTTCTTGAACGCCCAGCCATCTTGAACTGGTAGCTGCGTCCATACTTGTGAACATTGTCGATCAAGAAGCAAATGTTACTCATATCTGAGGCGCAATGTCAGTAGGTAAGTATTAGGTGGTGTGTTTCTTTACTAGAAAATACATAGTTACGTAATTCTAAAGACCCTAGTGTTTTTTAGACTGCGCTTAAAATGCGACGCTATGCACGAAAAAGCCCTCTGCCGACGATATGGCGCTGCCACCTGGCAGTGGCCCTGGGAACAGCATCACGGGTGGCCGCGGATGAGACCAGGACTCATGTAGCACGGCCCAACGTTTGTGCGGCCGGCAGAAGACTATCGTCTTTCGGCGACATTTGCAGCAAAGCACGCAGACACGCGGCCAGATTTTTTTGTAGTTACGAAGAAGCATCTCACGCACTAGGGCTGTCGGCGTCTCCTGTCGTTGTAGCCCATCACGGTGTCTCCTGTCGTCGAGCGTCACGGTAAGGCAAGTGACAAACAAGACGGCGCGTTCGCTCAGGAAAAGTTCTGTTTGTGCGATGGGCACTGGACACCGTCTGTAGCAATGAGAGGAGGCTGTCCTCTCATTGCTATTGACGTGTCCCTATGGGAGACACCGGTGCTTCGCACCTCCCCAGGTTTCACGTTAGTGAATCTGCCATGTATAGTATAGCAAGGGGTGGGAAAGGGAAGGGAGAGTGAGGAGGAGGGCAACGCCATCAGCCCCGCTGGTTCCTTAGTCTTAGCACTGCTAGTGCGCAGGTGCCTGAATTTCTTCCTTCTTCTATTTTCTCTTTGTTCTTTCTGTCTTTTTTCTCTATTTATATTTTTTTCTATCTCTCTATTTCTTTCTCTTTCTATCTTCCTTCCTCTTTCATCCTTCTCTCTCCATATTTCTCACTTGCTCTCTATTCATTTCTCTTTCTATCTCTTACTCTATTCTTTCTTTCTTTCTCTTTCTGCATTTCTGTATGTCTATTTCCCTTGTCCTCATTCTTCTATGCTGTGCTTTACTCTTTCCCCTCCTCTATTTACGTCCAATCTTCCACGTGTTTAACTTGCATGTGCGCGTACTTGCAATAAGCTGGCTCAGTTAAATTAATTTTTGTGGCTATTCGCATCCATATACCGAAGGTGATCAAATTTTCGCTTCTTTTTTTATATATCAAACTTTCCAGCTGTTTGTTACCACTCTGATCAAGTGAGGGGCATAATATTTATCCACACCGTGCCTTCCCGAAATAAAGCGAAGCGCAGGCGTTATATTGTTAAGGGCCATGATCCCAATTTTATTTTTTATCAAGCGATTTTTCTTTTCTCGCTAATCGAGGTTGACACGGAGCGCGAATGCTTGATTTTTCTTTTTCTAAGATGGCAAAACCACGTGCCTGTGCTGTCCCTATGCAAGCTTAAAAAAGGTCGCCGTAATTAGGAACGTCTGTTCTTCCGGGTGAATTAGCAAGGGAAAAAATGCACTGGGTCAACACAAACTGTCAGCTTACGTTAAGCCTTTGCCTTAAGATAAGCCGACAGTTAGCTAATTGTGTCAGCTTAAAGCCGAGCACGTAGGTGACAAGCTTTGGTTCCTCTCTGCACGCCAGAATTGTTCAAACAGGAACTGGTCCAGAAACCATATAAACAGCCCCACTATGGTTGGCGCAGTTTGCAGCCGTCATCTCGTAACTTTGAAAAGAAATGGAATAAGCCATCAGGTTACTGACGTAAAATGGGACCGCTTTAGATTGTTAGTGTCTTGTTCAAGTCTTCCAATGACTGTGCATTCTTGCGTTTCGCACGGTCTTATACATCTCTGTATGAAGTGGAAAATAAAATGAGAGAATGCGGTACTTAAACGATAGTGAGTTTTATGTACAATCTTGTATCCTCTATGCTCCGGAGTGTTCTGGCATAACGAATGTTTGACTGAGAGCAAAATGGGGTACCTTCTTGCGGCTCAATATGTTGAATTTTAAAAGCCATTGAATTGTCAGCCCTACTTTTCACTCCTACAGAAAAGGTAACTTATGTTGAACTACCGCGGCAGGTCCCACGCATTGTGGGAATCGATTTCATGCGAAACAGTCGGCGAGTAGCGGCGTATGACGCATTCTTACAGCGTAGCTGTACGCGGCTACGGGATTTGTCTGTTTGTTTGTGCGCAAAAACTCCTAGCGCAAGCTGGTACGTGCCACAGAAATCGAGCAACTCGCACTTCTCACCACTGGTCCACTAAAACACGGGACAAGCATATGTCAAATGCATGCGCCGTATCGCGTACAATCTCATTTAACGATAAAGCAAGGCAGGATTTCAAGGCAGGGCCTTGTTTCAAATTAATTTCAAGAGGAACAGTGCTCCCGGAATGGAACGAATAGTATTAAACTATACGCGCACCTTCGTTTATACAGTCATCACTTCGTGTCATTTCACCCACTGCGGTGGTCTAATGGTCATAGAGCTCAACCCAACGGTCGAGGTATCTAATCTCGGCTGCGGCGACCGTATTTCAATGGAGGCAGAAGGATAGGCGACCGCGTTGTTAGATTTAGGTGCACGTTAAAGAATCCCAGGTGGTCAAAATTTCCGGAGCCCTCCACTACAGCGTTTCCCCTAATGATATCGTGGGGTTGGGACGTAAAACCTCAACAATTATTATAATTAGTTCGTGTCATATCGGCGCAACACTGGCCCGTACACTTACAGCAGAGGAAACATCCCCGTTAGTGGGCGATATGAAGTGGTTATTTCAGCAATCGCGCATACAATTCGGTATACTGAAGATTCAATGTCGCCATTCTTTCAGTTTGCAATTTACCTACTCTTCGCTTTCGTTCGTATAAACTACACCGCTCTTCGTGCAAACTTTAAGCTTGGCGAATAATACCCAACGAGTCGAAGCTCAAAAGTGACAAATCGCAGCGGGGTTACCTTCCTACTTCGTGAAAAACAAGCTGGCTTCGTGAGAGCTTTCTTATCAGTAGACGACACGAAACAAAACTGTGAGGCAAACCCCTTGGCTTTTTGTCCTTCTCGAATACGCAGGTATTTAAAACAGAACGTACGTGGCGATGCCACTTGGGCTTTATCATTTTACTTTTAAACATAGCTTAGGATGATTTGTAAGAAGGTTTTAAAGGAGTCTTCTTTCGACTCCTTTGTGTGGTGAACAAGGCCTTACAGCTTAGCGGTAGAAATTCTGCTCGGGGCTTTCTTCTCTGGAGACCATGCGGATCATTATCCTGTGGCTCACTTATTTTTCTCTTTTATTCGAAAGAAATACCGCTGCGGGCTGCTTCGCTGTCTGGGTGTCGGGAAATATAAATGGTTTAGAATTCTGTGTTGCTCAGAAAAAAAAAGAAGCTTTCTGCTCCAGAACACTAAAACCTTTACTGCACTGGTTTGTGATAAAAGTTAGCTTAAAGCCACTCGGCTAATGATCGCTCTCGTTTCTGCCACCTTAGTTCGTATTAAATAATTTTTCTAACGTTCACTGGGCTTACTTTCGCAGACTTCATTAAAGATATATCATCCTAAATTACCCACTAACCGGAAGAGTGAAGCAGGCGCCTCGAAAGGCTACCTATTTTGTCTTGTCTCTGTGAGAATGTTCATCTGCAGACTAAAATTAACGTTCGCTAGCTTTTTTTTTACATTTAAGGTGTTTTCTTTCGTAGCTAAGCATTCTTACGTAAACACAAAATCATGGCACGTCAGAAATATTTCTTTAGAGATACGAAATTAATACGGAGAACATTGGGCCACCTGCCATTAAACGTTAGCAGTCTTGAATTATCCGTTGCTGCTTTAGGTGCACGTTAAAGAACCCCAGGTGGTCGAAATTTCCGGAGCCCTCCACTACGGCGTCTCTCAAAATCATATCGTGGTTTTGAGACGTTAAACCCCAGATATCATTATTATTATTATTATTATTATTATTATTATTATTATTATTATTATTATTATTATTATTATTATTATTATTATTATTATTATTATTATCTGTTGCTTTTAAGTGTCCGAAAATAAGCTTCGTAAGTTATGATATTTGTAATACATGATGAAATAAAGAGCAAATAAAATAAGGTATATGGTCATCGTGTGGTTCTAAAGAAAGCTACAGTATGTATTCAAATCTGCGTTCAAATAAATTTGTATGAATTCCGCTTATAAAACAGAAAGCCTCTCTTAGAGAAACATAGGGCCTGTAGGAATAAGTCGTGGCCTCAGTCCTTTTTATAATTTCAGATCATGTCGCCGGATAGGTGAAATGGAGTAGATAACGTGTTAAAAAAACAATAAAGGTTGGGTGTCCTTGTCTCCCTTTTCCTCTGAGCAACGAAACCTAGATGCAGGTGCAGCTCGCACAAAAACGCACTCGCAGACAGCACGTGCTCAAAAGTTCATTCCTCCTTCCAATGAGCAGTAACACGAAATAATAACCACTTCTGCGTACGAATGTGCATGTGCGAAAGAGATTAAACCTTTGATCAAGATTGTTAAGCACCGTCGAGTGGGATGCTGTGACCGGCGCCAGCGAGAGATGCCGGCGTGAGCAGCGCCCGGTGTTTACTCTGAAAGCACTGATCCGGACTTGTCGTCGCGGAAATGAATGGTACCGTTGCTGCGTGCGTGATTACTTACTCCCCTGCCGCGCTGCCAAGCTGAGCCGGGATTGATGGAGGCGAGCCTCTCGATGTTTTGTCGGGCACGCGCAGTACTCTCGGCAGCAATGCGGGTCCAAGTAGGCGCCGCTCTCACACCGTATTGGTACCTCTGGCGTGGTTGGACTAAATTATGGTGTCGACACGGAGAAAAAACGAAGAGAAGGCTGCTGACCTGTTTTGATTATACTGTCCTTCTATCCTGAGTGTATATGTTGCAATCTACTCTTCGCGAATATCGGGGTTGCCGATTATGCAACATCGAGGTTGCTTCGTATCTTTCAACATTAGTTATTCCTACAGCCTCATGAATGGTCTACGTGTACTTGGGATACTTTGTCTACCGCATACACAATGTTATCTGCGTACTTTTAGTGCGACAGCATTATAAATCATCGAAATTGAATTCGATGGCAGCTTTCTTTGTTGCTTGACAGACAGCAATGGTCGTCCGTCTTCAAGCACCTGATCAACCCCAGCTGCACATTCAGTCCGCCAGCCACTGCGACTCAAAAGGCGCTGCGGCAACGTCTCAGTACGAAGCAGCTGAATGCCGCGCGAACTCGATTCAATGACAAAAGAAGGCACAAAGAATACACACACGCAGCGCGAGTTAAACGTGGCAATCGCATCGCTTTCTTTTTACCTGATTTTATTACGTTCAAGATGTCACTTCCAACAAATGCAACATCGTACTTCGCCATTACACTGTGGGTACTGCCCTTAGCTCTGGCTTAAGGAAGACGATACGTAGCTCGGGCTCACGCGCTCACGGCGGAACGGCGGCCGGCAGTCGAGCCCGGGACTCCGCCCAGTAAAGGTGTATTTCCTTGCTCTGCCTCTGTGTACTTTCTGAGGGCTTCAGCCGACCCTTGGCCCTGAGCCTACATTTGGCGCCCAACGTGGGGCCAAATGTAGGCTCAGGGCCAAGGGTCGAAAAGGAATGCGTCACATTTACGTGCCTTTAGAATGGCTCTGAAGACCCTTTGAATGTTACTAGCAGCCAGCGGCGTAGCCAGGGTGGTTGCTGGGAGGCTTCAAACCCTCTCAGCCCCAAAATATTTACGTTTTTGTATGTATACATACGTGGACGCATGAACACACCCGCTGACATGCATTAAGAGGTTCACATTTACGTGCTTTTAAAATGGCTATGACGACCCGTTGAATATTACTAGCAGCCAGCGGCGTAGCCAGGGCGGTTGCTGGGAGGCTTCAAACACTCTCAGCCCCAAAAATATTTACGTTTTTGTATGTATACATGCGTAGACGCATGAACACACCCACGGACATGCATAAAGAGGCTTTGGACTCCCCTTTGGTTGTGTGACAGGGCAGCGCTTGGGACCGCCACTGTTGACTTCCTGTCAGTGAATGGGCCTCAACGGGCGACTCCAGAACTTCTATGTACACGCTATTGCACGCGGCAAGAGGGCGCGCATATGGCTTCTTCTCGGGCGCATCTATTCTGAGAGCACAAGTATAATGTTCGAGAAAAAGTAAAAACTATTTCAAAAGAAGGAAGGTGAAACATAAAAATGGGCTATCTCAGGTCCGGGTTAGCTGCCTCGTACGATGAAGCTACCGGCGTTACGTTCATTCGGCCTCTAAAGGTTCACGCTCTTCTTCTATCTTTCGCTCTGTTATCTCTTGCGAATCGTCTTGCGGTCCTTGCGAATGGCGAGCATTGTGCGGATGGCCTCGGGTGTACTTGGTCTTTTTTTTTGTTGTTTTGGGATATACTTGACTTCATTTTCCTTTAGCGATGAGCGTCTCCCTTCAGTGTTTCCCGCTTTCTTGTGTGTCAGACACACGACCATTATACCGGAGGTACTCGAAGTGGAAGTGTATCCACTTCATGAAACAAGAGAGCGAGAGAGAAATACTTTAAAGAAGTGCAGGAGATGTTAGCCTGGCTATTCGCCTGTCATGTTACTCCTGGTTCTGGGTGATGATTATGATATATGCACTGATAAACACTTAACCGCACATACAGCCAAACACATACACAATCAATCAAAATAAATAAAAAAACTTTACTATTAACATGAAGATGACACATCAGTTATGTGATAACACTATTTACAAAGTTTCGTTAAGGCACGTGGCCCGCATGGACGTCAACAGTGCTTTCGTGGCTCGTAACGCGCAGGTGGTTATTTGCCATGAGCCGAGAAGTGCATCTACAAAAAGCCTATGAAAGGGATAATTTAAAACCACCCATTTGTAGAGAAAATCCACGTGAATTTTTCCGGAGCGAAATTTTCTCATAGTGGAAAAAAAATTCATCCTGGTATGAAAATCGAGCCCGGAACCAACGCCTTACTTGGGTGGTTGCTCTACCAATTGCGCTAATCAGGATGCTAACGATAGGCAGGACGAGGACGAATTAGTCAGCAACTCGAATCACATGAACAGATAATATTGCAGATAAGTTCCGCGGAATCCCACAAGGTGGTAGAAGGGTTATGAAAGAGATAATTGGTAGAGCGACCGCCCGGGATAGATGTTAGTCCCGATTCCAATCCCCGCACCGGAACGCATTTTTCTTCAACTAAGTTTTCCTTTCTGAGAAATTCATTTTGCTATTTGAAACGGGTTGTTGTCAGTTATCTCTTTCATAAACCGTTCGCCACCTTGCGGGATTCCGTAGAACCTATTTGCTACAAAAATCCCGTGTCTCACTGCGTAGCTTTTCTTGTCCCTATGTGTCCATTTCATTAGCGTAAGAATTATTAAACATCTTGCTTCAACTTTGAACTCCTTTCTTACTTACGAAATGTTTGTATTATTTGTATCCGTAAGAAGATTCATTAAAAATTTCTAACGCTGCATAAATCAGTTATAAAAGTTTGGATTATCTCTTGGCTTGTCCAGGAAGCCGCTAGACCTTGTAATAGACTACTGTGGTTAAAACTACAGCGCAAACACTCAAGACGCCCATGAAGAAAAGGCACGACACGAGCGCTGACTATCGAAGAAAAGACACGAGCGCTGACTATCAAGGTTGAAAGTCAGCCCTTGTGTGTGTCGTGTCTTTTCTTCGTGGGCGTCTTAGTGTTTGCGCTGTAATTTTAACCGCAGGGATATGCACCAACTTAGCCCGAATAATGTTTCATTAGGCTACTGTGTAGACGTTGATCGAAATTAACAGGCTAACTTTGTTCCATCGGCTGAAATCTCTGTTTTCGGTAAATATATTTTTATTCTATCGACACTGGTACTATTATTACAAAGTATGGTAGTGAATAAAACACTCAGGTATTATCTCAACGAGACCACGTGCGTGGCTGTTCAAAACCTTACTTGTTTATTGAACATGTTGCTTGATTAGGGCGGTAGTTAGAAAACATGTCAACTTGCCTCTTACTTAATTACCGTTATAGGCCTACACAGCAAACACACTACCCGGAGGACTTCAGTGCTCAGTCTCTGGATACTGTCAAGCAAATGTTCGAGGAGCCTTCTTTTTTATTCACTTGTGAGGAAATCGAGAACTTCAGAGACGGTCGAAAGACCTAGTTCGCGCTTGTAGCCTTGTAGAGGCCTCGTTTGTATGACGCCCTTCTGACGTCGACAACACACACAACTTTGACGCCCTTCTGACGTCGACAACACACACAACTTCCAACGCGGACCATGTCCTTACTTGAGTGCAAGGCGATTGACGAGGCAAAATGAAGTTGTACAGCCTTGTTTACCTAGAGAGAACAGAGTTTGAGCATATCGGCATTCGGCGTTACATTCAATCATAGCCCAGGAATGGCTAGCCTCTCGCTGAATGCTCTTTTCATCCCGCTTCACCCTTCTATGTGTACCCGAGCAGTTCCTTTAATTTCGCCGCCTTTACGAGACGTAAAACTCCTTAGCAGTAAGTGCGCTGTGTGTACTTGTCGGTCTCAACAGTCTTCTTCGTCTTCTTCTTGGTTTTTGCTGGGTGCACCACCGAAAGGTCGTGATCATTATTACATCGCTGTCGAGCTTTATCTACTTGTCACGCGCACGCATTGGCTGGTCAATCGAAACCTTTGATCTCTGCTCCGCCTACAGTGATGCCACACAGCAAACGGGTTTGAGCCTTTTAGGGAGTTTCGGGCTCGACGCATAACGTGCATCCAAAAGGTACTACGCAAAACCCCCTTCAAAAAGAGGTTCAAAAGGAGGTTTTATTTACATCCTTTAAGGAAGTGATTAGACGGAACTAAGGAGGTAAATTTGTGTTTTTATTGAACTCATTTTGAGGGCTTGAACGGAGCGCATTGGAAGTTTTTCTGGTTCTTTTGAGAGCTTTTAAAGCCTCCTTTTGGAGGTAAAGTTGGTGTGTTTATGTAACCCATTTTGGGGGCTTGAACAGAGCGCATTGAGAGTTTTTCTGCTTCTTTTGAGAGCTGTTAAAGCCTCCTTTTATACGAGGCCCTAGAGCGGTCGCGAAATGAAAAAAAAAAGTGTATCTTAGGCAGTATATTACGTTTACCGGCCAATTACCGCTACTATTCATCACTAGGACATAATAGAAAATGGACATCAAAGTATTTATGCACAACCATGACATTTGCATACAAGTACGCACGACACAGGAATCGAACTCGCGACCACACGCACTCAAAGCAAGCACTATAACCATTACACCACAGCGCCACCACTTGCAAGCTTGCTTTTTTTCGTGGGCTTATATATGTACCAATGTATGTACAAAGCGGCTGGTAACCCGTCGGCACAACTTCCAACTTCTGTTCTTGTACCATCGGCGTGTGTTTGCTCTTGCGGAAGGTCAATACATAATTTGTGGGGCGTCATGCAGGCCGAGCCGATCGACGTAAACACCCCCGGCTCCGAATTCTCCGGTTCACCGTGTCGTGCCGCTAGAAAAATGATAAATGTGTGCCCTCTTCGCTCGCTCTAAATTCGTGAATACCAGCGTGACAAAGGTATCTTCAGATGAGCGAACGTATGTGCATTCCATGAGCGTATGCTGTGGAGCAATTTTCGTTATTTCTGCAGCCGCGAACTGCGCGCGTCCAGATGCGGCAGCGTGTTATGAGCGGTTCGAAGACCGCCTGCGTTCTCATATGAAAGTTACACACGCAGAGGCCCGACTTAGAAGAACATTGTAACGCGCCTACATTAAGTGCATTTAATGCGCGCGTACTGCGGCGAGCTGCACGCAGGGGCAGCAGCGCGCTCTGAGCAGCTGAACAAAAAACTGTTTCCGCAATTGGCGCTTATTCGCAATGCACCCTTTAGCGCGGACCGCCTGCGTTCGCATAGGAAAATTACAAACGCAGAAAATTCCAGAGTTACAAGGACATTGTAACGCGCCTACATAAAGTGCGTTGAATGCACGCGTACAGCCGCGAGCAGCGCCTTATGAGCAGCTGAACGCTTATCTATTTCCGCAATTAGCGCTTATTCGCAATGCACGCTTTAGCACGGCATTCAGTGATTCTCTATAACACATATTCAGTATTTGTTTGCTTTCATACTCAGATACTACCTACATTTCTTACTAATTAGCTTTTATTGGTGAGCATCACGCCACCGCGTTAAAGCGAATGCCTAACGCGTGCCCCAAGGTCAAGGTCAACCTCCCCAGTTTACCAGTGACAGGTCTCCCACAAAACAAGAAAGTTAATGTACTTGCACTTCTCTCTTGTGAACGTCCATGTGTACTTGGCCCTCCCCTCAGACAGATGATGCAGTACCCATTAAAAAAAAGCATTACCCTCTTCCTCAATGGAACAGCTGTTCTTGAGAAAATCTGGTTCTGTTGAATGACTTCACCACAGCAGCAGAGAGGTTGGCTTGTTTGCAATTCCAAATTTCACAATCGTAACACAGAAACACGAGGACTGTAGCAAATATGCAGAAAACTGGAAAAACTGCCATATGTGCACTCCCTCGTCCACCTGCACACTACGTTAAACTTTATTTATACAACAGCAACCTTCAATTATGCTACTATTGATAAAAGATCAACCAATCTACGTTAGAACACAGTGATGACTTTCTGTCTTTCTGTTGCCTATCTTCTACAACATGTCATAATCTGTGAATCATCTGTTCAATGTGTTTGGTAATAAAACACAGGCAGTTACATTGAGCAGGCAGTGTTTCAGCAATTTGTTTTGCAAGCACAAATTCATTTCTTCAATTTGCATGCACGACAAGTAGTCATACTTCAATTGATACAAGAACCAGTGGTTGGAACATTTTATTGGAATCAAAACAGCAGCAGTTCTCGTGTCAATGTAAGGATATAGGTATATATTTCCATCGTCGTGCACAGAACCTACTCCCAAAACTGAACACGTGGAACAACATATACAGTACAGCCTAAGCACTATACATAATTCACAGCAGTAAAGCAATACGAAAGTAGGGTGTAAAATCTCATCATGATGCACACTAACGTGTGCACTTCACCGTGCCAGTATGTAAGTATAATCCAAAAAAATAAGCTACCCAAGGAACTTGGTGTCAGCCTACACACGAAGGAAACTAATTAGTACAATAAGGCTAGCATCACTCTTGGGAAATATGAAACCGTGTAGACAGGCAGTTGTACAGTTTTTTATTGCATTAGTTTGCCCTATGGCATCAAAACATGTCGCAGATGATTTTGGAGTTGAGTTTCCTACAAAAAAGCCCAAAATAGACCTGTGGTGTTGACTGTAGCTCCACTTACCAAGGTGCATAAAAGCATTCAGCAATGCCCACAAAATTACAAGGTTGCCTTCATATGTTGCTGTACATATTTACTCACAGATACCTGGAAGCCATCGTAAATTTCTGGAAGTGTGCTTGGGAACTTGTCGGCATAATCACATGACTGCAATGTACCAATACTTCTAATATGCATAACAAGTACAGCCATGCTTCAATGTTTTTATGCCAGCTAGTGCCATCTGTAACTCAAAAGTTCATCCTTAATTCCTCACTTGATGGCTTACGCATAATTACCACATTGAAAATAATCCAAGCACCATGGCTGCAACGTCAACTTGCAATTAGGCAATCACAGGCACTAAATACAAAAATTCCTGTAAATAGTGACTGGTCGCTTTGCACACTGGATCCTAGGACTTGATATGCCATGAGGATGAATAAAAATTGACCACACATATATAGAGACTGTGAAACAGTCAGGAGTTCAGTTCATAGGTAAGGAAAACGTGAAAACGAAATCAGAACACATAGCAACAAAGGGGACGGAACGACACACTACTAACAACTGAAGTTGAACATGTGCTTCGCTTTTTTAGTCATGCGTGTTTATATCTTTCTGTGGCTTTTGATTACACTTCAGTTACTAGTAGCGTACTGTCCTGTCTGCCCCCTTCATTCCTCTATGGATGTGTGATTGTTTAGTTTTGTAATTTTTTCGTACTGTGTGTTTACATCTTTCTGTGGTTTCGATTAAACTTCAGTTGCTAGTAGCGCGTCATCCTGTCCCCTTCATTTCTCTGTGCTGTGATTTTTTTTGCACCCCCTCTTTAACTATGAATATACACCAACTCGCCCAACTGCCCCTGTTAAGACTTATGTTTGCTGAATAACACTGGGTCCACTCAGCGTCTTTTTAAACAATGCGGAATTTCTCAATGCAGACGATATCAGAAGGTTGCACGCAGTATTGCGCATAACACTCTGCATCAATACCAGTGTTGGCCTAAATGTGGTAAGATGTACGAGCTGTTCGACATAGTGTAAAGTGAGGCACATCAGGGTGTTCCCACAATCATGGGTGTCGGCAGGGGTTTGCACAAAGGGCACCTGCCGCCATCAAGACACACCAGCACTTGACCCCACCCAAGCTACACCAATGCTCTCCTGCTCACCAGGCCGACACGTTACGCCGCCTTGCACCCCAAGACAAAATCCTGCCGACACTCATGGCCACAATACACTTGACTTGAACACGGACTGGTGGGCAAGCAACACTTGCTGCTTTGCCAGAAGTGTATTCCTGAAAATTACACAAAAAAGAAGTCCACTAAGATTTCTGTATACATAAAAATGAATGTCTTACCGAAGATTCGCACTTGACTATCCTTATTGCAGACATTTTGTCAAAACACGAAATGAATACAAAATTGAGATGCTGCTAAGTACTTCCTTGTGAGCGTTTCACTTCGTGTGCACAGGGCGAAAAACAAACGGATGTAAAAAAATGCGAAACACCACCAGAAGTGTACCCTTGCCATGTTTACCATTATGTGGGTAGTTTTTGATGTCAGTAAAGTTATCACTATAAGTACACTTTAAAAGGGTTGTGAATGTTAGCAAGGTCTTGATTAACCGCACCTACTCTGTTTAGGAGTGAAGATTGGGCAACTTGGCACTGAACCATGGCAAAAATAAACAGCGCACTTCTAGTGAGGATAAACTAAGTCCTGGGCACAATAACAGCGCTTTCACCTTGTCACATTGTGTCAACAGTCATGATACTATGTATTGACCTTGAAAACTATGGCAACATAATGCAAAACAGCAAATTAACGAGATGGAATAGACAAGATGATTCAACAATCTGGTTCAACAGACTTATATCAATGCGATTAAATTAGCCTTGCACATCTCATAATGGCTAAGAATATGCACATGTAACCTTGGCAAATTCCACTGTTGATACGTGACCAATGAAGTTGCATTCCTTCCATGCTGTTGAATGGCCGTTCCTTCTTTTCTGTTTTCACTGTTTTCTGATTTTGATTGTTTTCACTAGCATAAATGTTCACCCTTTTTGATTTTGTCACTTTGCAGATGGCGTACGTGTTTTGCCTTTGAATGTGCACGTTTCTTCTGCTTTGTCTTTCCTGTTTCTTTTTGTATGCGTATATGTTTTGCCTTTGAACGTGCACACGTTTCTGCTGCTCTGTCTCTCTTTTTGCTCTACTGGGCCTTGTGCACTTCTCAAGCTACCATTGTCGCTTTTCACTTGAGGCCCATTTCCTGTATTTTGCTGGAATAAACATTTATCCATTCATTCAATACCATAAAACGCATGTGCTTCACAATACACACTGCACTTAGCAGATGTCTGTCACATGATATGGCCTGTCATTGTATAGCTTTAACATGATTTATTCGTTCTAGCTAAATGAATCCAAGCTAATGATGTTAATGTACCTTGATATGCTATTTCACTGTTCCTTGATGCATATGTATGAAGGTACAGTGCTTATGTACCTTAATATGCTATTTCAGGAGACGGGCAGAGTGCAAAATTGTTGCCGAAAAGTCTTTTCACTTCCTGACAATCTGTGCTTCGGTGGGTTCTCACAGTTGCATGGCGGGAGAAAGATGTCCAGGGTAGTTGACTGCATCCAAGGTAGATGCTGCAAAATGAGAGCGCACGGTCTTGTCACATGTCAATGTGCACAAATTGACACGATGATGAAGGATTAAAACAAACAAATGAAGTTGGAGAAAAGAATAAATCGAAAACAAAGTTGTCCTTTATGCACATTCCATCATGTGACAATGTGATAACCGTGGCCTTTTGCTCTAATGTATATTCCCCGAAAGCATCATGCCTCATTCATGCTTTATCGCAGGCAAGAAAATTATATCGTGCAAACAACTTTATCAGGGCGCACTCCTGGGTCGATTGACTGGTCGTATGAAGCATGAGTGATATTCACAGAAGTTCCAAAACATGCATCACACATCATTGCTATCCGAGTTTAACGACTTAAATGCGAAGCATTTGTTAAACCCTTCTACGACTTTGAACGGATCTATCTACCTATCTATCTAGCCGCCCACGACTCATAGCTCGTGTGGGTGTTTCATTAATGGGATGTATGCCAAAATTTGTGTGGCATGACACGACTGCATGAAGAACATGAATGATGGGTCTTAACTTGAAAATCATGATATGCATTTCATTAACGACATGATTTACGCGTCACTCTCTTGGTTCTCTTGCGACTGTTTCGTTAACTTGATATTTACCAAAATAGGTATGGCGTCACAAGAGTGTATGACGCACATAAACGACAGTTTCTAACTTGCAAATCATGACACGCTTGTCATGTATGGCGTTATTTTGACAACATGGTCTCGGGGGCGCTAGTGGCCGTTTCGCATGCTCCATATACACCAAAATTGGTATTGTGCTGTGTGACTGCACGTCCAACATAAATGACAGCTGGCAACATGAAAATAATGACATGCATGTCATGTACACACGCCACGCTCATGGTGCGCTCGCGGCCGGTTCGCTAGCTTGACATACACCTAAATTGATATAGCGTGACGTGATTGTGCGACGAACATAAATGACATATAGTAACATGAAAATAACGACATGTATGTCATTTACGGCATGGAGCCTGGTGCACTCGCGTCCGGTTCTCTAACTTGATATCATACCAAGATTGGCATAGCGTGACGTGACTGTATGACCTACATAAATGACAGCTGGTAACATGGAAACAATGAATGACATGCGTGTAATGTACGGCATGGGTTACATGCCACGCTCATGGTGCGGGCATTTCGCAAGCTTGACATGCCGATTTTCTTTTTTTCTTTTTTTTTGCTTTTCATTGCACTTTTCAAGCGACGCAATGTGCAGAAGGTCATCTACAGGTGCATAAGCGACGATAAGGGCTCGCAAAGAGAGAGAACATCAGTATTACTTACCATTTTTGTTCCTGAATGTGCCGAGCACGCAGGGTGCCCATCATCTGCTTGGTAATGCACAGCGGCACGCTCGCTTGAGTCGACAGGCCGTCGCGATTATCCCACTCGCAGCACAGCATGTCGCACTGTCGTCAAACCACGCATATCACATCCAGCGGCGAGAACACAGTGAGGCTGCAGGCACAAAACGCGCACACACGACCGACACAGCTGATCACTTGAGAAGTGGTGTTGACAAGGCCTAGCCGGCCTTGCCTAGCTACGACGATCGCGCCGCCGCGGGAACGACTCCCTCCTCACGTTTCTTTCTTTTTTTCTGTTTTTTTTTTTCGCGCGCGCATGCGGCGCGAAGCTTTGTCCCATTTCACATCGGTAGCGCCTCGTCTGGCTTGCTTTTGACTTGGCGGGGGCGGGCCGAGTAGGCTGCAGCCGCCAAGGCCAAAGGGCTTGCTCGCTTCCTCTCCAGCCGTTCGGAGGGTCTCGTATATCTCTTTCTCTGGGCTATCTGTGCAAGGGATTTTTAGTGCGCTGAAGCATGCCGCCTCTTTCTTTTACTTCTTTCCCCCGCACAGCTGCATGCATGCCCGCCAGCACTGAAGGCATTACGGAAAGCTTCGGAAAAAAAAAAAAAAAACATGCCAGAGGAAATGAGATGGGAGTTTTTTATTCCTCTAACTCCATTCGACGAATGGCGTCAGATAGTGAATTTACCTCCTTTCTTCCACATATTTTCTTAACGAAGTAAAATTGAGGACGCAGAACTTTATTGCACCCACCTCATTACACCCTAAGGTAGTACTGTCCAGATGGAGGTAGTATTAAGGGGGATTGTAGCCCTTGAAACGCCCAATTCGGCTAGTTTGCGTTTGCAGTGCAGTTCCCGCCACTTTCGCCTCTTGCTACTCCAGCTACTTCTCTTTGACTTCGGAGTGCTCCATCTTGGCTAGATTTTACCGTTGCTCAGGTTGGGCGTCATATTGCGCCAGATAGAACAGAGGTTCCCAATTGATGGTTTATATTTTGCCTGACTGCACTTGCTCTGTGCGCACCACTACTTCGCCGTAACCAATGTAGGATTACCGGAGGCAAAACCAACAGACCGTGCAAATATTGGGCCAGTGTATTGCTTATGTGCCCTGTGGAGCGCATATCTACTATCCGTAGAATGTGATCAACTGCAAGACGTATGAACCTCTGAAGTACTACTTCTAACTATACTTAAACTGTATGAGCCAAGCTAACACCCCGCTTAGCAAGAATTTTCAGTCTTATTACTCCGTAGTTCGTCTTTACCGTTCTGCTTACTAAACTTAACAAATATTTGACTTATGTTGATAGCTGAACATTGTACATATGATGGAATTAAAAACAAAATGAAATAGATCCGCAATACCTCTGTCCAAACGACTATGAAACTTCTTTCCATATCAAGACACCGGCCTAAGTGCACGCTGCTTCAAATCAAGTTTTCGTTTCTTCGTCAGCCAAATAAAAACTTCAGTAACATTCCTTACAGCGTTCCCGTAATCACGTGCCATTTACAATCTACGCATACATACTATCAATTGTATTTTACATTATTTACCTGTTACATTTACATATTCACCATCTATAATTTATGCTGTTACGCTGAAACAAGATAGGCTGTAAATTACTTACACGGTATGTAATCTGTTTTGATCAACAAGACAGCCAACCCGCATAAAATACGGTGCATCGTTGTCTTCGTTTCCTGCAGACTGCACTGAATAACTTCCACAACATCAACTTCTTCATCGTTGAACGACCACCGGCGGCTACAGAATCACCGCCAGTGCGCGTCTAAGAGGCCGCACTTTCTGGATTATTGCCACTGCATATATTGACGAGCGCGCATCTTGCCACTTCTCGTCACCGATATGAAGCAGCGGAAACACGGAAAAGACGCATTTGAGGTATCCAGCGCGCGAAGAGTGATAGTGAGCCGCAGGATAGCGGGGCTAACAATACGCATATTGACGCAGCCTCTTTTCAGTATGCTACCGTGTAGAAATGGTCTTGCAAACGCAGTGCCCGGTGAGCAAGATAAAGATAACCTGTAGAATCTTTCACGGGGGCTAGCCAAAAATGCGTCTGAGGCTGGCCGAATAGTTAGGCGAAGAAATTCTGCGACTGCTAACTCACGTTACATAATTGCGTAATTTCGCTACGAGATGGACAGCCACATATCGGTCGAAGTTATTAGGGGGTTTACTCCGCCTAAACATCAGGCCAATACAGTGCCTGACCTCAGTGTGGTCTTACATTGGGGCTAATAGGTCTCAGCGGCCAAAGTAGGTTACGTTGAGAAGAGGGGACTGAGTTGGTAAAAAGCGAAGTCTTGTGGAAGACCCCAGACAGAAGGAGAGAAAGAGACAAGCAAGGAAAGACAGGGAGGTTAACCAGACGAACGTCCGGTGTGCTACCCTGCACTGGGGAGATGGATAAAGGGGAAAAGAGAGAGAAGAAAATAGTGGCATGGACAGAATCACAAGCACATTTGGGGGAGCACATCCAGTTTACAGGCGGTCACACAGATCAGTTGATTTTAGGTGTTTCAGTAGCGCTTTCGATGGCTTATTCGCCCTCGCCGCACATGTCCATGGTCCTAGAATCTTGTTTACAGAAGACGGTCTCGAGTCCAGTTGGCTCAAAAGCATCTGGAGCGGGTATTCCTGGGTGTCATAGCGAGCGCAGCTGCGCAGGACATGTGTTAACGCGGCAGCGCTAAAAAGCTCGTTTCGCAGGTATTCCGGTGTCTGCGGCGTGGGCGTCTTTGGTTGTGAGCTAAAAAAAGCAGCGTTGGCCGTGAGCGAAAATTCGAGGTTAATGCAAATAAAGATAGGAGTTTTCCTTGTGGCACAGTTTAGGTCTCCACCGAGAAGCGAAAGCAGGCTAGCGATTGGGGAGGCGACAGTGCGTGTGTGTGTGTGTGTTTGTGTGTGTGTGTGTGTGTGTGTGTGTGTGTGTGTGTGTGTGTGTGCGTGCGTGCGTGCGTGCGTGCGTGCGTGCGTGCGTGCGTGCGTGCGTGCGTGCGGATATCACTGTCGCGTTCAACTCTAAAGGCTTATAGTCGGTGACAGCCTAAGAATAAAGATAAGCTCCGCCCACGAGACCGCATTGCTCATATTTTGCGCGCCTCCGCGCTACAAACGAAGTAGTTCCCAAACAATGGCAATCATTTTCACGCATACAAACATTATATGATAATACTGCACTGATATTGAAATAGACAAAGCAAAGCTAGATAAAAAATAGTGCAGGCACGGAGTTCAGCGTCAGCTTAACAATATATCTGTTGTTTAAATCGCACCCCCGCCACGTCCATTTCAGAATCTACGAAGAAGTAATGTACATCTCATAGGTGATGTTTGTGCGTAGTACCTATTATGGTACTACGCAACAGAAGCAACCTATTACGAAACAAAACGGAGATTAATAAGATCGTTTATAATTTTTTTACGAAACATTCGCCGCCAGTTTTCTTCACTGTTTGCTGTAACTATGGCAACTGTGACTCAAAGCGAAGTATGGCGAAGCGGTCTGAGATTGTCTTCGTGAACATGGACTCCTGTGTTGCCGTAAATCTCGCCTTTGCGGCTCTAGTCACCGTGCTTGTCATCGTATTTGAGGTAAACGCCAAGGCATCATTTGGCGTCTTGTTTCAATGAAATAAAAGCGCGTAGCGCACATGGTGTTTAACTCTGGGGATCATTGCATACGTTTCCGTTACTTTCTCGCCGAGGCGATGCGCATGGCTAAAGTGGCGGTGAGTAAAAGCTTTACGTGGGATTGTTTCTCGCTTCGATAACTTGCACTGGCGCTGCCACGACCCCTTCAACCCTTAACATTGGACTTTATTTATTTATTTATTTATTTATTTATTTATTTATTTATTTATTTATTTATTTATTTATTTATTTATTTATTTATTTAGAGCGCATTCCGAAAGCTTCCCAGGCATTCCTTTTTCTCTCCGTGTAGCAGCAGTCCATGCCCTTGCTCGTCTACACGCGCATGTGGTTTATAATCTCTTGCAGCAGGCGCACAATCACGTCATCGTCGATCAATATCGAGTAAACCACACCGCACTTTCCGAACGCGGGCCACACGCCACCATTTTGCCGAACGCCGCTGCCGCGCGCAGTGCATTGTGGTCTAACGCTAGCCGCGTGCAGCGCGTGAAATAGGACTTGTTCAAACTCTGCGCCGGCGACGCGAAGCACGCCAAATGCACCCGGGCGCGCCGCTTACGCCGTGACGCCAGACTATAAGTTCTCCCCTTTTCGCCGGCGTAGCTTAATCGCGTCGCACGTGGTCGCGCGTGCAGGCTACGTCTGGCTTATATCTGAAGGCGAAGCTTGAGGTTGCTTCAATTTTGAATTATCTCTTCGGTTCCGCAGGCGTCGCATGTAGAGGTGTCCTTTAGGAAGAGAAGTTAGCGCAAAACAAGACGGACCACGAAGAATAGAAGAGCCCATCTTAACTCCTGCCGCAACAGTGCTCCACGACTTCGCGAGACGTTGATTCTCGGCAGAAGCGATAACGAACGTGCGCGGCTTGCCTTGGAAGCATACCACATCAAGAAAAAGGGAAGCTGATTGTATCAGTGATACCTCTATTTCTTTGTACTCCGCAGAATATGAATTTGTGCGTGCGCATCTCGGTTAGGTATCTGTGTTTTTACATGTGCAATACGACGCTATGCGCGCGCATGCAAGGATTGTTGTTGTGGCGCATCTTGCTTAGGTATCTATGTTTTTACGTATGTAATACGTCGCTACGCTTGCGCATGCAAGGATTGTGGTTGTGGCATATATATGCGATGCTGAGAGAAGAATAAAGCAGTTGTTAGTAAGCGCCAGTGCTTGTCTCTTCTATTCTTTGTGGTCCGTCTTGTTTTGCTCTGAACTTCTCTTCTTAAACCACTCTCTATACTACCACTCTCCCCTTTCCCACTGCTGAGTAGCAGGCCAGAACATTGATTCAGGCCGACCTCTCAGCTTTTCTGCCATAATAAACCTTTTCTCTCTCTCTTCTTAAATACTATGTACCAACTAGGCCCAACAAAAGTTTTACTGTAGAGGTGTCCGCCATACCGATGCGAAGGAATATATGCGGTAGAAGGAATATTTTGTTTGAAAATGTCTCTGAGTGGCATCGCATTCACCACAAAATTCTTTGCAAATCGGCGAAGGAATGAGCACAGCCAAACAACGCTGCGAACGTAGGTACGTATATAATGCCCCAAGTTTGGAGCATTAAAATCAAGTGAGGCGTGTTAATTCGTGTTTTGGTGCTTTGCGTAGAATTAAACGGTCTAATGTCCGTAGCTTCTTATAATAAATACGAGTCAGAGCCGGGCTATGTCCACAAAACCTTACGTTTGTAAGTTATCCCTTTACTTGGCCAGGAAGCTTTGCGAACGATACATCCAGCACACCGATTGGTTGAACAATTCTCTTGCGAACAATTATAGCGTGGTACGTTGTTATTTATACGACTCTTGGTTTTTTGACACGCAGTAATCTACCTTTACCATAGTAAATTTTTTTAAAGGTAAGATAATTAACTTTGCATTGAGCTATCACATATAATGTGTTCTCTTCGACTCTGTGACATACAGCGCTGTACTTTTCTCAATATTATTCAATGGGCTCCTCAATAATTTCACACTTAAATTCTAGAGAAGGTTCTCACACTCTCACGTGGGAGTCACGCCATGGAAAACTTAGCGCGATATATCACCGAAGTCCGGCAGAGAGTTCACAGCCAGTTATAGTTTCAGTGCACGCTTCTGTAAGATATCTCCGAGGCGTCTAATACCGCTGTCCTTTCGATCGTTTCAAAAGCTACTCTCTCGTATTCTTGATGCCGACACCAGAGTGCAGACTTTCACGTTTTCCGCTTAAACCTTCTATTTCTTTCTGCTTTAGTTTATCGCTTAGTCTCCTTTACACTCCCTTTCTTTTTTCTCTATTTCTCATTTACAATTAATGGAATTCCGAAACGGCAGAACTAGCTGCGCTCGTTCTGTGCCATCCGAGCAAGAGCTCTAGCGAAGTGCCGGAAAGCCGCAGCATTACAGGACACACCATTATGGTCATTACCGGCCAACCGGAAACTACTGTGACAAATCTGACTCAGCCCGAAGAATTGCTGCCCCCTAGAGGCGCCTGGGAAAGCGCACTCGTGTCTCGAACTGTAATCTTTCTCGACCAGTTGGACGCGGCGTCTGGTCGCAGCATTCGGTGGCACGCACACACAGGCGCCCCCAAACACTCAAGGGTGAGCAAGGACGGTTTGGCAAGCGAGCTTTTCAGGCACGAGAAACCCGCATCGGTGTAAATGGCGCGGGCACCGTGTGGACCGATTGGGAGTTTCTGTGCACTGCTCGAGACCGAACAGCCTTCAACGAGCATGAAATGTGAGGGCATGCGAAACGAACGAGCATCACTCGGTCCACGTATGATGATGCCAGATGGCAATGTGCCATTTCTGACAAAAAAAAAAGAGAAGCAAAACATAACATAGACAGAAACATCAAACATAACATAAAGTAATAGGGCATAAAAAATTCACTGGCGAATTACGATACTACCCAATGCGAATTCTGAGTGCAGTTTCGTGTTGGGGCAACGCCAACTGTGTTTGAAGTTTTGGCTTTCCGCAGTCGTAGCAATGTAACATTCGTTACATATTGGCACAGAAACTGCCAGCGCTCGAGTGCTACGCGTGCGCTCTGTTGCGTCCTCGTTCCCTCTATTGGTTACGCCAACGGCGACGCCGCTCAACGCAGGAACGGGCGCCTAAGATCTGCGCTCTAAAAATCCAGAACTGCGCGTTCCGCGCAGTCCTGAATTTTGGTTTCTGAAGAGTGGCCTTTCTAGAGCCCGTTTTAAACGGTCTCGAGGGGACTAACACAAGTACACATGCAAGGTATTTTCTACGTCATAAAAATTTTTGTTCTTTCTGTGGATAATCAAGGTACCCGCTACACATCTGTAAGGTATTTTGTGCGCTTTGTTGATGCCGCATGTGGCTGATGACAATGAAGAATTATGCCTCAGCACTTTGCAGTGGGTGGGAAGCAATAAACCACACACTCGTTGCGCAATTAGCATTGTGCGAGGACTGGTTGTTATTTTACTCTTTTGCCACGCTATATTGCATAGGTTAACGCGATTCCTTGCCCGACATGACGCCTGTGTAGGGTCTTTTTGCAAATGAGTTTCGAGCACCAGTGTGGCTCCGTAGTATAATACTCGACTTCGACGAAGAGGGCCCGCGTTCGAATTTCATCCGATCCTGGGTATTTTTGGTCAGTTTATTTTTTCATGTCTATCGGTGACACCACTGACGTTGACGGCGACGGCGACACTGCTCGACGCAGGAACGGCCGCCTAAGAGCTGCGCTCTAAAATATCCGTGCTGCTGCCCCAAGTTATATACAGCTGACTTCCAGTTACTCACCTCCAGTCCTACATTCCCTTCTGGTTTTCACTTTCAGTGTGGTAATTCACTTCCACTCATAGGTCGGCAAACTTACTCATGAGCCGAGTCACTCAGACTCACTCAGACTCAGATCGACCCGTGAGTCTGAGTCTCAGTGAGTCTGGGTTAGGAATATTTTGGTGAGTTTAAGCCCGAGTGAGTCCAGTTGAGGAAATGTTTGGTGAGCTTGTGTCCGAGTGAGGTTGAGGAAAATGTTGGTGAGTTTCAGTGAGCCCTCAGCGCAAAATATATTTCTTGGGTGAGTCTGAGTGAATGGCTATGATAGCACAAGGTAACGGGACACAAGAAGAACACGAAGACACACACACAGCATTATCGTGTTCTTCTCCGTGTTCTTCTTGTGTCCCGTTACCTTGAGCTACCATAGTTATTAAAAATGCCGTACTAACAAGCCCGCCTTGCAACTTTAAACTGTGTGAGCTCCATCTTTTATTGCTGAGCTATCTACTCATCTTCAGCATTACTATCAGCCTTATATCGGCCTATGTTTGTACTCAAATCTTTTCACGCATATCTCATCGCACTCACGTTCATGCGCCACTTCAATATTTATTGCTCAGAGACGTGAATTCGGAGGGGTGCCATGGCCTCCCCCCCCCCGTAAACTTTTTCACTGAAGTTCTTGGTGAAAATATCTCGTGTGAGTCGGGTATTTCATAAAAATGTCCTTAATGGATTACTGGATTAATGTCGCATTTGAAGGTATAAGATCAAAAGGCGTATCGTAGAGCACCAATTATGTGAGATATTGGCATTAAATAACTTTGACACCAGGATCTAAAAAAAAGGTAGTTTTACGCTCACGGGCCCATGAGTCGACTGACTCAGGCGCACTGAGGCTGCAGTCAAGCCGTGAGTCTGAGTCATAGTGTGTCCGACTGAGTAAAACGTTGGTGAGTCTGAGTCCGAGTGAGTCCGGTTGAGAAAAACTTTAGTGAGTCTGAGTCCGAGTGAGTCCGGTTGAGGAAAATTTTGGTGAGTCCGAGTCCGAGTGTGCCCTCAGAGCAGAATATATTTGCTGATTGATTCTGAGTGAGCTCGAACTTTTTTGTCGACCTATGCTCCCACTTTCCTTAAAGAAAGAGAAAGAAACTTTATTACTCTTTTATATATTCTTAGTGGCCCGCTTCGAGGCTATCCGATGGTCGGGGCCCCTATTCCAGGGCTCCACTGGCTTTTGCTAGTTGGATGGTTCGGTCGATGGAAATTGTGCCCTCCCGGTCCGAGCTGGACAGTAGTGCCTCCTATCACCATTCATTTGGGTTTCTGATATGTGTGGCTACATTATGTCCTGTACACTCCCAGGTTAAATGGGGGCTATCCCGGTCAAATGGGGGCAAGATATATACATATTGCGGGTATTTATTTCCTCGCACAATGAGTATATGTATTCTGTATGCTGTGGAGGAAAGAAGATGGCTTTTAAGAGCTCGTTTTTCTTTGTTAGTTCTCATTAATATTGTGTATAACAGACAATAATGCCAAGGAAAGTATAGGAGATGTTACTTGTAATAATTGGGATATAAACGTGAAGAAAGTAAAGTGGACGAAAAGATAACTTGCCACCGGCAGGGACCGAACCTGCGACCTTCGCATAACGCGTCCGATGCTCTACCACTGAGCTACGGCGGCAGTCATTCCCCCGTCCACTTTATAGGGCATATATGTGTATTTAAACCTAGGATTGTTAGTCAGCACCGATCGCAGCCATGACGGCGAGTGTGGAACACCCTTTTTCTGCCTTTTTGGCGTCACGTAGCACGTGATCTTTTTACGAGCTGGCAGCTGACCAATAATCCCTCGCTTACTACTTAAAGCATCAAGTCTGCCAGAACGAGACCCTTGCTATGAATGAAGGAAAGAAGATGACTTTTAAGGGCTCGTTTTTCTTTGTTATACACAATATTAGTGAGTACTAACAGACAATAATGCCAGGTTCGGTCCCTGCCGGTGGCAAGTTATCTTTTCGTCCACTTTATTTTCTTCACATTTATATCCCAATTATTACAAGTAACATCTCCTATACTTTCCTTGGCATTATTGTCTGTTAGTTCTCATTGATACTGTACGCTGTGAAGCGTTTCATGTGTAGCATATGAACAGTCAACCACAAAAGTTTACGGACCACGCGAGCGCGTGACCAAAAGCCTCTTCGCGACATTCCCGCTATGTCAACGGCGACCGACAGCAGCGCTACGCCCAAAACGCATCCATCCCTTAATCGATGCCCTCTCTCCAATTTCCGTTCCATAGTACAATAGCGCAAGAAACACAGGGACACAGGCAAGAGAAACGATACTACGCTATTGTACTATGCATTCGTACCAACTAGCTCGGCTTTCCGTACTACTCCAATTTCCCTCTGGGCACGGATATTTTCTACCTTCCACTTTTTAACGCAACGCGTTCATCCATGGCTGAGTGCTTCGGTCTCGAGAGCAGCCTGTCAGCATAGCTGTTATAAGTAGCAATCTTTCTCACAAACCGATATACACTCAACGACCCACCGTTCGAAGCACGCCGAGGTAGCTTTGATCCTGCTTTCAAAGTCGAAATGTAACGCTTATACCGCATATGAACGCTTTGCGTGAAAACAACGAACTAACAACGTTCAATGTAACAGGTCCAGCATCCTACCTGTTCCTGTCTCTTTGTTCGTGGCACAGTTTCTTCTGCTTTCTTTTGGTGCTGCTGGCATTCCCTCACGAAAGCAATGTTCTGTGCAGCAGTAGAAACTTGAGATGCCAGTGAATGACAAGAAGACCCGTTTCCGGCTCAACGCTGCGGTCGACGGTAGATGGCGCACCGTTAGGTGGCGCGGACAGGTAGTTTGGCACGCGCTTGTGCGGTCCGTAAACTTTTGTGGTTGAATGTACGTGTACGTACGTGCCTGTTTGGAGTCTCCATAGTGTTGTAGACTCCATCGTTGTCCGTCCTCTGCGTTGGGGTGGATACCATGAGGTTACGCGAGAAAAAGTAATAAACGCAACACTGTCCGCATTTAACCCTACTTCAGTGGAATACAAGCTGTACTAGTTGTTCAGAAATCCATAGTTTCTTATTTACCTTGTTTCTTAGTACTCGCATAAAGGTTCGACGCAGAGCACACTAGCCCTAACTGCAACACATTTTTGTGTTTCTATCACCACTGTGGGATCAAACAGTTACTGTACCATTCAGAATATTCAGAACTGCCAAATAATGCCAGGAAATCTATCACTGTCATTAAAGCGAAAAGTACAGAACCTCTGCATGCTGCCAGTTCTATCGTATGGCGCTGAAAATGGGGAATAACAAAAACCACGCAGCGGGCAATGGAACGTAAAATCGTAGGAATAGCATTAAGAGATCGGATGACGGCAGAATGAGTCAGGGAAACAACAGGGATTGCAGATACCTCCAAGTGACATCGAGCGAAAGAAATGGACCTCGGCTGACCACGTAGTGTGCAGAACAGACAACCGGCGGACAGTAAGAGCAACAGAATGGCTACCAAGGGATGGGAAACGCAGTCGAGTCAAGCAGAGAGTTCGATGGAGTGAAGAAATTAAGAAGTTCTCACGGATAAAATGGAATCAGCTCTCACAGGTAAAGTGGAGATCGCTGGGAGAGGCCTTTGTCCAGCAGTGGACTAAAACAGGCTGACAATGATGATGATGATGATGATGATGATGATGTGTTAAAAAATAAAACTGGTACGAAATTGACGGTTGCGGTTTAAGTTAAGAGTGCACACTAATTGCACACTCACGCTAGGGAGTACGTGTGATGTATGTGACGTCATCGCCTCCGCCTAGCTGAGCGTGGTATAAATATGGCAGCTGTAGTTTCACCATTATAGTTGTACTCACGCAAGTAAGATACCTGGGTCAGAGTGTTCATCGATTCAATGAGAGCTCGTGGAAATTATTCATTATTGCAACAATGTTTACGCGACTCACCCGCCCATGAAGTTTCATTTGGTAGATAACGTATATACTTATTCAGTGCGTGCGGCATTGTAGTTTTTGTAATCTATCGGAGTATTGTAAACATTTTGCTGGTAACACCCGTTTGCCTTGTGTCCGAGAGGCTTGTTTTTGTTTCCTCTCCCGTTTGCCTTGTGTCCGATAGGCTTGTTTTTGTTTCCTCCCTGACCCAAGAATCGACAAAAATATCACAGGTTTTATTAATGACGTAATTGATATATTAACGTTGATGGAGTGTTAGCAACATTCCTTAGCGGGCTCCGGGAGACACTTGAAATATCTGAAACACTGTTATATCGACTCACCTTTGCTTCGAACGTCCGTCCACCTGATCAATGCAGTGTGCATAATAAGTGCGCGGAAGAGTGCATTTCTGTATGAGCCTTACGAGCCGTTGTGCTGACATTCATCGATTGTCCATTTGGATTACTTGTTGTATAGGCTACACCATATCTATAAGGTGAACACCTCAATACTATTCAAGACTTCATATATAATTTCGAAGAAAGAGCAAAAAAATACACAATTTCGAATATTTTAATTGCGTTTATGGACACCACGATTACGTCATATAACGGACATTTCCCTCGCGCAGTAGAATAGACGTTGTAGTTTTACCGGCTTGTATAGTAATGAGTTGTTCACCAATGATGTCCTGTACATTGTGAGAAGTACGTCCGTAATACAGCCGGGTAAACAGTTGAAGACGAAACGTGCTTTCAGTCATCCGGTCAGTGCTGCCTTTTTCCAGCCGACTTGAGCTCAAATGAAGGCACCTGAGGTTTTAGCCGTCATAGTAGTCTTGCGGGGTGTCCCCTTGCTTCCTGTCTCGTTGCCAAGGAAGCGGGTTCCCCTTCGTGCTTCGCGTCGTCGCAAGCTCTATAGCCGCCTCCGGCGTTGAGCTCATTAGCCGTAATGAAGCTTCTAATCTAGACGCCCGACTAACTTGTCGCAGTTATCCAGCTCATTGTGCAGGGCCCACCTCATTCGTTCACGAAGCGTTGGTCCTCATTGCGCTCCATTGTATAGCCGTGGCCAGCAGCAGTTGTCTGTAGCACGATTTGGGTTCATTAAAACTTCCCTCGAATGCACTGTTCCTGGTTTCTGTATGAATAAATAGCAACACTGATTTGTTGGGGCGATGACACAAACGCGGTCGTGTTCTGAACGGCGTACTTCAATTAGTTCTTGCGTGAAACTACCTGATTGTAATGAAGTGCAAATATTTGTGTTTCGAAGATTGAGTTGTTTTTTTTTTTTTCAAACAAAACCGTTACCTTACCATGCTCCTGCAAGAAGCGGTACCCCATAACGATTTCATGCTGAATCACTTGCAAATCAGCGACTTTGCACTTATAATTTTACTTGTTCAGATCATCTATATGTGATTTTTCGAATGTAAAATATACCAATTAATCAGACTTGTACTCCCGTCTCGTCAACGATAAGCAGCAACGACTTCTAGTGCAACCACAAACAAAACTATCGTGAAGAAAATTTCCTGATTTTAAAAACAATGTGACGGTCCTAACGTGCTCCACTAGAAAAAGTCATCATAGCACAAACAATTATTTTTACTGTTGCGATAATAAACATGTGTACAGTTTCTCACACCGCAATACAATTTATGGTGGTTGCAGCAAGTACACGTGTATGAATAGTCGAGATTTACTGGTTCATTGCCTATATATTTTAATGAAGCTTTCTTTTCAACTTCGTATGTCCCGTTAGCACTAGTAGTATTTCTGATTGGTCACCGCCTTTCTTTTATAAAGTTGAAATATATATAACCGGTTTGGTGATAACCACAATACTGCACTAAAAAAGCGCGTATCGTGCGCAATTCAGAATGCCCGTTGCCTGAGGTATTTAGGAATCGCGCGGTACTTCTCGAGGCTGATTGTTGAAAATTACGCTAGAGTACTGCAGACATTGTTCGCGATTTAAATCGGAGCTCCCTCCTCTCGACAAGTGGCTCCACACAATGTGTGCTAATTGGGATCGCGTAGCGGTTGTGAAGAGCGTGGCACTCAAGTTTGCGCTCTCTGAGTGTCATAATATGAAGCATGATCATTTGCTTTCGGCATACTTGCACAACGAATACCGGTGTTACGCGTATAGAGAGCACGAGGCGCAGGGATGTTTCTGAGGCTCACTGAGGCAGGAAGTCCTTGCTGATAACTACGCTTACTTATTCCAGCGCCAAATGGTCACGGCGTGAGAGATACACATAGAACAGAGCTATTATTTTAGGTTAGCACTATTTGATTAGGTATAGCGTAAGCACATCCCCTTTTCTCTTTCTTCTATTGCATGTTTTTTTTCCTTTTAAGTTATGGCGTAATGCTAGATAATAAATACCTTCATCCCTCGCGAAACAATTGATTCGAAGGCGTCCGCTCAACCTAGCACTGAATTAAAACATTCCAGAAACGCGACATGCTACTCACGGGCAGCCATATCAAGGCCTTAGCATACCAATATTGACGGGTATACGATGCCCACATCACTGAACCCTTTGACTATCATAGTTCGAGTATTCTTGCGCACAGTAAGCCTTATATTGTGCAGTGCCACCTTTAACAAGAATATTTTCTTGCACTTGAAGTCATTTATGAGAAACGACTCTAAACAACATGGAAGCCATGAACGTGAGTCATTGGGTTATGTGAAGGATTGCAGCTGTGGTTAGCACGTCGGGAATGTCTTACAAAGACATTCAGCTTACTTGGGACGACATAAATGTGCTTGCTGACTGTGTCATAAGATATGCTGACAGTTTTTGTTGCGCTCACCAACACCATAGTCAGCAACGTTGAAGTGGCATGTGACACATCATTTTCGAACATTTCTTCTGCGTGCATGTTTCTTTATTCTTACCTTTGTGCTTATCATTTCCATACATCTTTATTGCAAAATTTATTGCTGCCTGCATTTTTGCACTTCTTATTCATTAACTTTCTATTGACCAGGGATGGTAAGAAGTAGTTAAACTACAGCATCGCTCACATGTTGTAATGCGCAGAGATGTCTTGAAGTATTCTAAATACGCACCGTTGCTGACTACGTTAAAAGCATAGGTCGGCAAAAAAATTGAAGCTCACTCAGACTCACCAAGAAATACATTTTGCTCTGAGGGCTCATTCGGACTCAGACTCACCAAAATTTCCCTCAGCCAGACTCACTCAGTCTCACTAAACTTTTTCTCAGCCGGACTAACTAGGACCCAAACTCAACAACATATTACCCAGCTGGATTCACTAAGACTCAGACTTACGGCTTGATCTGAGTCTGAGTGAGCCTGTGTGAGTCGACACATGAGTCCGTTAGCGTAACATTATATTTTTCGATCCTGGTTTCAATGCTGTTTAACGTCAAATATTCCGTCTTCTACATTACGCCTTTTGATCTTGCACCTTCAAGTACGATTTATCAGTGGTTTCAATTCAGTAAGGGCATTTTTATGAAATACGCGACTCACACAAGATAGTTTTATCAAGAACTTTCTGTGAAGAACTTGGGGGAGGTCATGGCACCCCCCCCCCCCTAAACTCACGCCTCTGATCAATACATATTGAGGTGGCGCATGAAAGCTAGTACGTTGACATATTTGTGAATAGACTTGAGTATAAAGGTAAGCCAATATAAGGTTTATAGTAATGCTGAAAATGAGTAGACAGGTGGCAACCATAGGTCGGCAATAAAAGGTGGAGCTCACTCAGACTCACTCAAGAATTGTATCTTGCGCATTGGGCTCACTCGGACCCAGACTCATCAATATTTCCTCAACCGGACTCACTCCGACTCGGGCTCACTAAAATTTTACCTCAGCCGTACTCACTCGGACTCAAACTCACGAAAATATTACTCACCCTTGCTCACTCAGACACCGACTCACGGCCCGATCTGAGTCTGAGTGAGTCTGCGTGAGTCTGCGTGAGTCTGCGTGAGTCGACTCATGAGTGAGTTTGCCGACCTATATGTTAAAATGAAAAAAAAAAGTCCTCTATATTACTCCCAGCTTGTCACTAAAATTTCTTATTTAATATCAATACATAAAGCAATGATGAAATAAAACTTCTTGAGACCAATGCGTTGTTAGGAATCAACGAACAATGCTTTATTTTTGTCACTCTTATATTACAGTACAGTGTCCTGGAATGCTTTCATTGTATGATACAAGCCAACACTTTAACACGTTCTTTTTTTTTCTATCATAGACACAATAACAATGTGAACGGCGACAACACTGGATGGGCACAAACAATGACACAATGCACACAATAAGCAAGGCGTCGTGAAGAACATTGTGGCGCCAGTGCAGGTTGCGAAAGCTCCGCAGCTTTGAATCGGGCAATAAAATTCAGTTATAATCATTCGATGATCCGAAAAAGAGATAGTGACCGTACAAAGCCAACACCTGCAATGCTTTTTAGAGATAATTTGAAACACTTACTTCTCTGCAAGTGTTCGTTGTATCGCCAAGTGTTGATACAAATTAAACGTTTGAGTTTCAACCGATAGCGACACCGCGTTATTTCTAATAAAACTTGAGTAAACGTAATAGTTCTATTTTGAAGCGCGTGAATTCTTGACACGCAGTAAGTTACAACAAGTAAGTTGACTGGTAACCGATCGTAACATTGAAATACATTAAGGGAAGCTTAACAGTTACACCGTGATGTGAATACCAACGTGAGATAAGCAATGCTGTCTATGTGCCTTTATCAGCCAAGTATCAAGTGCTAAAAGACTAAGAAATATTTTGTGAGATTTATGAAGTGCGAAGAATTAGCATATTCGAAGTCGCACTATGACATGAATGGCCTAAACGCAATAACTTGCGGAGGAGAAAGGCCTGGCTTTTCTTTTGCTTCTTTCTGACGTCGTAACGATGTCGAAGTTTTCGGTCACCATTTTTCTTGCTGTCAAGTAAGACATGGGCAAGCCCTTGACAACAGGCTATAGGACAAGCCTTCTTTTTTCTCCCTGCAGAAAAGAATGTTCATGTTAAAGTGTTCACACTGTGAACTACTTCGTTACCCTCCGGCGTCGTACCCTTGACAGCTTCCCTCAAAGTGTACAACTTCAGAAACAGCGTTACGATGTCATCCACTTCACGGAATGTACAAACGACATAGGTCCTTAACGACACGAAGGACTGAACACGCTGACGTTTAGCGAAAAATGAAAGATAATGATATCGGAACTATATCCTGGAAACTCGCGAAGGTCAAATAAGTGCGATCGCGATGTGAGGTTTCTGTTCCCCACCAAAGGTTTAAGAAAGCAAAAAATTATGTGAGATCCTCTTTCTCAAAATAGCTCGTCTTATGAATATGTTGAGCAATTTTTAGCATCTTAGTAAGGACAGAAGTGGACGCCTTTCATCTAAAACATCTAGGATCAGTGAATAATGAACCATTCCCAGCTTAATTCTGTACAGTTGAGCGAACGCGCCGGTGATATATTGCGCGGCATAGGCATTACACGCCTGTAAAGGTATGATACTACGATGGGCTAGTTGGTTGCTGGTTCTATGGAACCTGATTAAATTGGCCCTTATGAAAACGGGGCAAAGGATGAGTACGAACAGGACGGACGCCGATCCTCTGTGTACTCTTGATTTGTCCCGTCTTTATAAGCTCCGATTTAACCACGTTTCATCAAGCTGCAGAGGTAACTTCATTCTCATGAAGTAACACTAAAGCAAAATAATACATTGCTTTAAAGTTATAAATAATTTTATTAATAACTCTATTTTTATTTCGCCATCATACCTTCAATATTTGAAAATAAAATGAAGGTCAGTTTCATTTTTGCATTTGGAATTTCCCGGCGAAACTTCTAAATGCCATCTAAATGCCAGTTGACATCTAAATGCCAGTTTGACGATGCGGATTTCGAAGGTTTTTTTCGGCATTTTGTCCACACTGGCTGGCCATCTGAAGTGTCGGACCCTCTAAAAACAAATTGGAATTTAATTTACCTATACAAAAATATACAGGCCCTTCGCAAACGCCGTCAAAATCTGTGACATCATGGAGACTTGGCGCGGGAACCTCGAGACAGCAGCGCCACCTGTATTTCTCTTTGGCGCGTTTTCTCGCTCGCGAAGCGTCTTCTCGCGGCAAGTCCTGCTTCTTGTATTGTGAAAGGGTAGCGTACTACTACGAGAAAAATAGTTCCTCATTTAAACTTGGAGCAGCTTTTCATCTTCTGAAAGGAATATGCCTGAGCGTTCTGAACTGTCCAAGGAAATAAACCAAGCGCGTGTTGAGCAGGCTCGTAAACTCCATTTTTGGCTGAAAGTCGGCAATACTCTTTTCCGTCGGCTGATCGTATGGAATAAAACAACGGTCTTGCGAAAGTAACAACAAGCAGCACAACAAGAAAGCTAGTGGAAAGTTCAGTAGAGGCTTTCTTAGAAATTCGTATTGGAAATACGATATGAAGCTCAAGAATGAAGGCGGCAAGCGCAAACGTGCGAACGGCGTCCACTACTAACAAGTCATCGGCAAGGTTGGGACTCGAAAATCCAAAATATATTTTTTTCAGAAATATTCTTCTCTTTCTCCCACGGCAAACGTAACAGCGATAACTCGTGAAAAGGTTTTATGTTAGGGAATATGCATTGGATGAGCAACGATAAGGTGACTGCTAAATTTAACTGAAGCAGTGCGGGGCTGATAGAGATAAGGTGTGTTTGAGACGGTTATTCTACGTATAGCAGATTACTTCCCATAGAAAGTGCAGAATAATTTTTGCGAGTGTGAACGGCGCTTTTTTATCTCAGTAATAGCATAAGACAGCAATGTTTCCCTTCCTCAGTAGCACTTGTGAAAATCTTTCCTGCAAAGGAAGTGCTGTCTTCCGTTGCGTAAATTATTAGGCAACGCTCTCTATTGAACATAGTGCTTAGAACCCCGCTATAAACCAACTATATGTCTCTTACGCTCTCCTTCGATCAAGTGCCATTAGGTGCATACAATTTTTCGGCATCGTGTGCGAAAACGCTTGCCATTTCTATGCCTCTAAGTGAATGCTGGGTATGGAGGATATGGAGCTTAAGGTATCATAACGAGGAATCTAAGAAAAGGAAGGTATGTAATAGAGGAGTTCAGTCAGAAGTAGTAATGCCCTTTTGCAACGGGAAGTAAACTCTATCGAGACCGGCCTTTGGTCTCGCATCCCTCTGCAGCCAGCTTTTTGAAACGCCGATCTTTCAACTAGACTGCGCAATGTATCGTTAGCACCCATCTGTTACCGCGGCCCTCAAAGGAGCAGCAGAAGTGGCCAAGCTTCTTTTCACCAGAGCAATATCAAGGAACGTGCGGCGTTCAAGTCGAGATGCACAATTCCACGCTGACACGCGAAAACGTATCCCTTTCGCGGCATTCTACGGTTTCGTCAAACATCGCCAGACGTTCATCTCACAGTATGGTCTCGTTCGTCACTGTGCGGGGCCCGTTGACCAGCGAGTAACGCGACGAACCCTGGGTCTTGTTGACGAACGTGCCCATAATGAAGAGATCCTTGAACGTCTTCCGGAACTGCTTGCTCATACCACAGTAGATGGCAAAGTTCACCGGGTAGCTCAGCATGAGGAAGAAGTTGGTGAAGAGCAGCGTGATGTTGAGAACGTAATACGAGACAAGCTGCACCTTGAACGCGTTTATCAGCACGTGCAGCACGATGGTCACGGCGAGCGGTATCTCGACAGCCAGAAACACGGTCACCACGACAATGAGCATCATGGTGGTGCAGTTGCTGTCACGCAGCTTCTTGCACTCGCTCTTGCGGTTCTCCTTGAGCAGCTTGGCACGCTTCTCTTGAGCGCGCTTGAGGGCGCGGAACAGCAGGATGTTGAGCACCACGAGCACGGTGCAGGGCCCGATGTTGACGAAGATTACCTTGAAGGCGTAGTAGGCGATGAAGTAAGCCTTCGCGGTGAAGATCTGTGTGACCCATTCGGCGACCAGCATTTGGCAGCCGTAGTGCACTTCACCTTGCCACTTGAAGCGCACGTCTATGAACACCGTGTCGAGGAAGCGCGGCAGCTGGTGCGCGAACGCGATAAAGCCAACCCAGCACACTGTCCGCAATACGCGCGGTACGGTGCACCAGGTGACCGCTGTGGTCGGATGACAGACATAGAAGTAGCGCTGTCCAGCCAGCACTAGCGTCAGCCAGACAGAGGCCGTGTGAAACGCGTTCGGGATCACCTCGTTCATGCTGTTGTAGGCGTAGCATGTGGACGAAGGGCCGAGCACGGTGGCGTAGTTTCCCAGTGTGTAAATGTAGAAGAACCACGGAGACGGTATCAGGAGTGTCATCATGTCGCAGACGGCCATTCCCAGCAAGACAATGTTGGTGGGTGTCCGCATGTGACGCTGTGCCAGGACGACCACGACGAACGTGTTGGCGATGATGGTCACCACCAGGAGCGCTGGCATGGCGTATCCGAGCAGCGGCAGGGCGAACTCGATCGGTGGGCCTCGGTTCGTAAGATTCACCAACATGGGAATCTGTTCGGCCAGTGGAATCAGGTTGGTGTAGTTGTAATCGTCCGTCAGGTTGGTGTAGTTGTCCATGATTTCTGCGCAAGTTAAAAGAGAAGGAAAAAGACAATGATGAACAGACCTGCATGTAACCCTATTCACCTAAATTGCGCGTAGGGACAGAAAAGTTGGGTAAATTGCTGTGATGCACATAAAACGTACAAAAAATTGAAACAATTAAGATGTTTCGGATTTATAACGTAATGGTCATTTATCACATGGTCCTATGTGAACAGGTCTGCGCTTTAGCCTTACTGATGCAGATGCAGATGTTGGACAGTGTTTTATGACTCTATTACAGAGAACAAACACTTAAGGACGCTATACACTGCGCGTTATTATATCAGTGGTTATAGGTTGGCTTTTAAAGCTGACTCCAAAGCTTGAGAGATATTGGCTGACACACAATTTAAGTTCTCGGTTGTGCGATGTCCATTTTGAGGGTATTATATGGACACGGCACGTGCTAGCCTCATGTAAAGGAAGAATCGAACAAGTTGCTCTGCGCAAGCTTGAAGTGGAGAGAGAGACAGAAAATATTCATTAAAATAAAGAGAAACCGCCGGGTCCTTCGACAGGCCTAGGTGTATTCCACATTCCACGGCCGTGTTCATGTCGACGAGATACTATTTATGGAATTAAAATTGCAAACTTTGCTACAGTTATAAAAACTCACACGTTGCATTTATCTTGTTTGAAATTTTCAGTCATGCTATCGGTGAATCTTGTTATGTGCAGCAGATTGCTAAAACTGCACCTACATGGCTACAAGATGGCCGCTGACATTCATGCCATGCACATACGTCCAGCAGAACTGGTCTTGCACACTTGGCGCACTCTTTTTTTTCATCGTTTTCTGCGAGCACTTCTGTTATTTGCCTCCTCCTAGGCCGATAAACATCATGTGCACCTTGCTTAGTAAAATGAAAAAAAAATTAAATCATGAGAGAGAGAGATAGATAAGATTCTTTAATGAAAGGCCCGGAGAGGTTAGCCTGGTTTGTCGCCTGGCTTTCTACTCCAGGTGTCGGGTGATTATGGCATATACAATGATCACATATACACCATATACACACAAATAGTACAGACATACAGTCACAAACACACATATATACATAAAAAGAGTCCATCACAAGCTTTGGTTAAGCTGAGTGTTCTTCAAGAACGCCAACAGCGCTTTTTTGCTGCGCATCGCACAACTGCTGTCTTGCCACGGGCCGAGAACGTGCCGAAGCTCCAAGCTCGAGCCGCGTTGCAAATGAAGTGCTGCCTTCAGAACCTGTCGTTCGGCGTCGTAACGGGAACAGTCGCAGTGTACATACTTTAGGTCTGAAATTAAATCATGGTCTCGCACAGTGGCTTAGCACTGTGTATTTCTGCATTGAGCTCCCGTTCGTGGGACATTATTTTGCCGTGCGGGCATGTATGTTTTGTTAGCATATTTATCTAGTTCTTTATTTCCTCTTTACTTCTGTTCTGTTTGCCTTCAAATTCTATTTCCAGTAATCCTTCCAATAAAGTAGGCACGCGTTGTGTCCTTATCGGCGGCAGTTGTCAGGCGTGCTCTCTCTCGCTATTTCGTCTTTGTAATTTGCACATGTGTTTTGTATGCGTTTTCATATGAAATGATACTAGTAACAATATATTGCGCAGTAGTTCAGTGACTAAAATTTGGTTTAGTTTAGTTATAGCAGTTAGTTTCCCTTATTTCTAAATTTTTCCAGCGACGTTCGCACATTGAGTAGTAGCGAGACGTCCCACTAAGAAGTAAATGCAATGGACGAAGCTGTGCAGTGTCTAACTAGCTGCTTGGTGCCTAGATAATTGCTTCATTCCAGAAACGCTTGATCGTACACCAACGCATACATAAATGTGAAACTAAGGTAAACGCGTTCGCACAGAATCAGCACAGTGCACAAGATTCCTGGAGTACAGAAAATATTTTTATTTTCACAGCCTGGGTATATCGCGGTACAGGAAAATACGATATTTTCGTTACAGTTGAAAAAGAAAAGACAATGACCGTTCGCACACTGTAGATTGCGTAGTTACCTTCCAAACTGGCACCCTGTTTTCTCAATGTTCTAGCAGTTCAGATCGCAAAATAAATGTGGGCGTAGGTCCTCTTTTCACAGACTAGTTCTTTCATGTGCGTGATAAATTATTTAATGTGCTAAGTTGCCATGTCTCTCGGAAACGCAACTATTCGCAAGCGGAATTGGTGCTTCTGAGAGAGCACTCGAAGAAACTTAGCAAGGGAAACGAAGGTTTAAAATTATTCTTATTAGTGAGACGTTTATTATAATGGAAGACAAAATTCAGTCGCTCAACGCTCTCGATTTGCAACGGCCTTTTAAATTTAGAATACAGACATCCGCTTAGATGCAATTTCCCTGCTTGAAAGATAAGTACGTTTCATTAAGCGGTAATAAATAGATACATATGCAACAAAAACGTTTTCCTTGATAACCACTACCACATTTCACGGAGTATTTTACATTCAAAAAGCTTAGAATGTGATTACTGCAGGAAGCATATTTTTATTTCGGAGCATTTACCATTTTCCAAAAGTAAAAAAATTGCGAATTGAACAAGGACCGGCAATGCCGACGGTACAACCAACTCAGAAATAAAAACGATATAACAATTCCGTAAGGTGCACCTAAAAGTAAGCAGAGAAATTCGTCATACTAGCACCGTTCTTAAATACGCATCATTTACTTTTGCTCGCGCAGTCTGCTAAGAAAGTGTTAACTTACGTAAATTGTTCGTTTGTTTTACATTCTCACAGAGGCATAGTTTGAATTACTAAAGCATTAGTGTTCGGTGCATTTATAGCCATGTAAAGTCCGTGTTTGAACTTTTTTTCAAGTGACTAGAAGTGCTCGGTGAATAGAAATCTACCATTGAAGTGAGATTCAGTTTTCAGTTTCTGCTTTTTGCGTGCATTTGAATGCAGAAATCAGATTTGGCCACAAGGTAACGCTTGCTCTTAAAGATCTCCGCCTGTATCCAAAAAAGCTGTTGCGCTGTAAATTTGTTCGCAAGATCAACTTGTAGCCAATACTAGTCCTGAACATATTAGGGAAGGTGGCTCACAACAATAAAAGGACATTTACGCATCAAAATTTATAAGAATTTAACACCTGCTATTTAAAGCAGAAACAGAATATCAGCCAAGTTACATTGTTTCAGAGCAGTATAGTTTCCTCAGAAAAAGCAGCACGCTCCGTTGACAAACGTATTACTCCCTAGCTTGTATATATATATATATATATATATATATATATATATATATATATATATATATATATATATATATATATATATATATATATATAAACAATATGCGAAAACTGCCTGAAAAAAGTTCGTGGGGCCGTTGTTCGGCTAAACCAAGGTTTTCCTTGTCATCGCGAGAATTGAAAACGAGAGCAAAGTAACGGGAAACATCGTACATAAATGAAAGTGCAGAGACACGTTACATCCGCGCCCTCAATGCAAAAGTGGCCTTTGCGCATGGTGGGTTTACCAACCGAAAGCTCGTGTGCCCATTTTAGTTATTAGCCCGTGCGTGCTTAAGGTGTGCTGCATTATGAGATGAAAATAGATGCAGATGTAGCTTTTCTTATGTGACTGCGTTGAACTGATAACCAATGACACGCGCTCTTCACATTTAATTCTCATCCAGCCGACGACTATAGTACGGCCATTGCCGTACTTTCTCACGTATAACCTGCGGTAAATATGCAGAAAATTCGGAGTTAAAGTAGGAATGCAGATCTTACGCAAATTTTAGAGTGCAAGGTGGCTTCACGGCAGTGTGGTCAGGTAATGCAAGGAACATGGCTTTATGAAAATACGCGGGAATCCTTTTTTTCCTATTTTATTAAATTCCTGGGCGGGTTGTAATTGGGGGTGAGGTTTATATGCAGCGGCGAGTTACACAGTAGAACATACGGTGGTTGAGTGAATGTACCATGCAGAGAAGTGCACTTGCGAATTAGGGGCGAAGGGTCTTTTACGTCGGACGTTTTTCTATGCGACTATTTTAAGCTCGCTCGTTGGGTTAGTGCAGTTCGTTGGTCCTTCTTGTGTTACAGCAAGCTCGTGAATCGCGAGAAACATGGGCGCAGTAAATCTCAACTACATGATCTACGTGTACATAATCCGCTCATAAACGCACATGCATTTCTCAGAGATGTGGTCGCACGGTGGTTTGTATTCAAGGAAGCATCTATTTTACATTTTATTCGCTTAGCTCTAAATCTGCGTCGTTAAATAAATATAATAAACTAAGGCTACAAGACAGTTCTGTCTCCAGTGCTTCTACCTAACTAAAAAGAAACAACGAAATGATTCTCCGCGACCGTCGCGCTCAATGCGATATAGTTAGGCACGTTTAAAAGAAAATGTTAAAATGGAGTGACAAAATTTGCTAGAACCGAAATATCACAAATGTGACTCTCGTATTCAGAGCGTTTCAACTCGAGAGTAAAATATTATCAGGGTTCTGAAAACTAAGCCATTTAAAACTTCTGAACTGTTCAAACTTGATGCTTTTACGCACCTCTTGTATGTACTTGTTGGTTTATCACGGCAGAAGCTTGAGTCATTTGGTAGGGATTCATCGCACAAAAAAAGTAAAGTGTGCAATTTGAGTCCGTATATATTCGCGCCTTTTTTTCTACGATGGATACCTCTAAGGTGCGGACATCACTTTTGCAAAATTTTTATTAACGTTGTAAAAAGTAAAATCTTGTAAGATCTTAATTTAAACATCAAGTTTATACCCTTGAGATGTTCTGACGGATGCTTCTACAGAAATGCGATATTTGATTCAGGCGCGAAGTTCCAAATTCGTAATTTTTGTCAGTATCCAGAAGTCATTGGAGGTTCTAAATTAAAATGTTTCTTCTTATCGCCGTCGTAATCAAAATTACACTTTTATTTTAAAAACAATACTTTGTGCAACGATGGCAAATTTTTTATTCGTTTCACGTATAGTATAGTAAAAGGCCGCATCGATATTAGCCCTGAGCCATAACTTCCTGTTAACTACACACCACAATATCAGAGTAGCAACGTGAGACAATCTCGGGAAACCATAAATAATAGAGAAATTTTGCAGGGCGCATTGAACTTATTTGAATACCTGAGTTACAGCAAATGCTATCCGACGAAATACAGCGCTACATTAAAAGCGAAAAAGGATAGGCATCTCTCTTCGAAACCCAACTGTTTGTTGCACCGCTATAGTAAACATTTGACACATTAGAATAGGACATATTCACTTCACGACACAGCCAGCACAATATCGTACCACCCGATACTATCGGCTGGTAGGTAAGTTCCCGGTTACTTATTATTCTTTTCGTAACGAACACATTGTCAAGCAAGTGAAACAGCGTGCACTGCGTTGCGCTGCACGTAAATGGTAGGACACAGGACAAGGAACACCACGACAGAGTACCAGTGCAAACTGCAATCGAAAGAGTGTCGACCTTGTCAGGTCAGCGTATACAACAGTGCAGACGAAGTTGTAACGACGTGCACAACACATACATTTACGCACATTAGAGTTAACATCCGAAGGCATTGTCAGGAATCCTGAGAATCTGAAGACTGCTCCTATTTTAAGGAGCAGTCTTATATTTTAATAAGACAGCAGCTTTTTATGGAACGCTTCGTCTTGCTGTATGAAACGCGTCTGATCGATAGCAACGTTAGCTCTTCATGTATATATATAGCAAGGGCGAAAATGATTACTGTTTTCTGGAGAACTCGAGCAGATTTTTTTATAATTCCTTACTTTTTATTTCATGAATTAATTGTATAAGTGTCAACTCTACCTGACGAAGAAATTTTCGGGCGATGAGAATGTACGTTACATGTGTTATGGCGCACGTGCTGCCCGATTCAAACATTCCTGTGAATGCCAATGCGATGTTCCTCGTATCGCATCGAACGATTAGTATCGCATCAGTAACTCAAGAACAATATTTCAATACTACCCACTTCATTTTACGGTTGATAAGCGCATTCTAGCATGAACTTCGTATATTGCGCAGCGTGAAAAGCACTTATCGTACAAATTGTGTTGTCTAGGATCTCATTTTATGTACCCCAACTCTTCTTTGATCTGCAATGATGAAATCTCTCAAGCCATTACAGTGGGAAAGATTTCAACAGCAAAGATCGTGGTGGAGAGATTTTCAGTATTGTCATACACTGATTGATCGAACATTATATCACAAAAAGACGAGAGCAGAGAACAACGCAATATCTTCATTTCTTTAGATTTAACTATTCCGATTTAATAGTCAACACACACGCCGCTTTTCAAAAGAATATTGCATCTATGCAGGTGAATGTTCACTAGAACGCTCCGACTGCCTCTTGTATCACAGAATTTTTCTTGTCTCTCATATTGGTCAGTGTACAGCACAATAATACATTTTACATTGAGTGAACTGCTTCAAACTAAACACATGGAATATAGATGACGGTACAGGTGTGCTGAAGACAACGTGAGAGGACATCACCAGTGCAGAAATGATATGTATCCTTAGAGTAAGCTTGTGCAGCCGTTCCACCATGTAAGAGAATACAGTGTGGCACAAGGAACGAATCACTGACAACCGTATCATACATGCATTGGACGCAAACTTGCTTGCCGGCGTGCTTTTTCTGCGATAGCTGCGAAGTACACATAGAGCCTGTATGCAAGCATGATAAAACATGTCACAAATAAGCGAGAGCTGACAGCTCAGTTGAACCAAGGTTATGCTTGAGACATCTCTTCCTGTTTATAACCATCAATAGTGCAAGCTCGATATTATAATGCAGGTGCATTGCTATGACGCGGGAATAAATTAAATCTACGAGCACATCGTTGAGAAAAAGCACCGACAACATCTATAGGTGCATATGATATAGGTGCTCTGTGGTCCGTAAAACCCAGAGTCGTGGTATTAGCCATGCAGCATCTCACAACCCGAAATTTTTTATTCCTCGTTACCCTCCTTTGAATTCGTGCACTCCTATTGAGAAGTAGTAAGGATGACAGCAAATATTGCAACTGTTAAAAGGCCATAAAAGTCAATTTGTGACTACGAGTTGTAGCAGCTACTCAATTGTTTCCTTGTTATTATACAACTAACATACTTTGCCAACCAGATTGTTTTACACAAAAAACTCATTAGCATTCCATAACGCAGTCAGTTCAGAGTTTTTTTTTCTTTTTCTTAGTAAATTTTTGCCATACAGTACAGCACAAGAGCATTCATTATGTACAGTGAGACAACAATGATAATAGCCCGGCATTGTAATACAGTGGCAGGCGCACAATTGTCGTAAAACATCTCTGATCCTGAAATAAATGCAAATTTAGCAGAATACTGATATTCCGAACTTCATGCGTCACTTGGCATTTAATTACTTGCACTACAATCATTGTTAATCATTGGTAATCATTGTCGGTAATCATTGTTAAATTCCGCTATTAATCACCTTGTAACCAAAAGACGCAACAAATATACAGTGAGATGGTAATACTGTTTTCGTCAGGAAGAACTTTACAGAGGGTTGACTAAACCTAGCGCTCCAAGCTACGAAACACAATATCAAGGACGACGGTTACTTGTATTGAGCGATATTTGCTCGTGAACACAACACACACTGTATATTTTGCAGGTACTTTGTTGCCGCTCGAGTGCTGTTACCACCACAAGGTACAGAAAATCCGACAATGGTTATCATTATGAGGAAGAAGATAGTGCAAAGACGCTGAGGTTACAACGATAAAGACACTTGTAATGAGAATTTCTGCCGGACGTGGTGTTGCAGGTTCTTTTTTTTCACATTTTATTTTATATTTGGCACTGAAAAGATGATCAGTAAACGAGTAAACGTGATCAGTCCTTATGATGGTCAACATTCATAAATGTTTCGCGTTATTGTTCCAGCATTTATGGTTATTGTGGCTTTCTGTCACCAAAATGTTCAGTTGAATGTCCTCGAGTTATCGCTTAGGTTTGAGCTTCGCACAGCAAAAATTCTTCAGGGAATAGCCCTGAGGAGACTGAGCAAGTGTTGCTACCATAAAATGCGCAACTGATTTTATTTTCTTTTTTTTTTCGTGGAATACATTCATATAAGCTCGAATAAACGTTTCAATACAGAGTTTGAGAATTGGGGACCCAGGGCGCTGGGTCCCCAAGCTGCGTTGCGTAGGCTACTCTTGCGTTCGGAGGATCAGCAGAGTTTGAGAATTGGGTCAAGCGCAGGCTGCGTTGGGACAAACGCTCGGTCACCACACTTGACGAAATTAAAATTATTCGAGACGCGGGCTATACTGCGTCGTGGCGCGCGCTGCGTGTACTTCGTCTCGCTGGCGACCCAAGACACCTTGGGGACCAACGCTAGTCTTCGGTTTTTGGGCCTTGGGACAACGAGTGCGCAAAAGCCCAAGAGTGGCTTGGGTTCTGCGCATGCGCCCTGGCGGATCGCAAACTTCTTGGGTCCCCAAGCTCCTTGGGGCCCCAAATTCTCAAACTCTATATTATCGATATCACTTGTATGACTTCTCGATATGCGTCTCATGCGACGGAAGCACACGGAGAATAGTTGCCATCGAGAAGGATATTGATAACTAGCTGATTTACTGATTAATCACGAATGATAATTTCTATGAAAAAAAGAAAGGGCAGGAGTGTCGACTGTGACAAGCGGGCATAGTGTGCAAAACCTTGTTCGGGATTCAAGTGTTCTTTACAGATGATGTATAAAGAAGAGTGCATTGCGTTTTTTTAGAGGTGGGAGGGGGGGGGCACAATTGTAGCGCGTACATATTACACTTACACAGGTCGAAAAATCATCGACCAATTCCAAAGCTGGCCTGTATATGTAGAGTAAATACAGTCATTAAAGCTTTGAAAGGTGTCGCTAGTAAGAAAAATGCGTGACGCAAAGTTATGATTATTACTGCGAAAAGGTAAGTACCGTAGTGTAATATGTGTGTCCACTAAATGTCTATTTTAAGTTGCCTGGTCTGGCTTTATCGACATTATGCATGTAATTAAAAGGAAGTTTGGTGCGTTGATGAAATTCGAAAAGCACGTTGTGAGCCCGATTTATATTTCTGCACTTACGAAGTGTGCTAAAGATAGGCATTCTGGAAGCACCAGATGGCTTGTACAGAATGATAAATTATGCACACATGTACCCGCAAGTTCGGTTAGTGGTCACTCTGTAAGTAAACATCTAACTAGCGTGAACTCCTACTTTCTGGACTATCGCTACTTCGTGAATCTATCGAATCACTACGCATCCCAGCGACGATATGGTAAGACATTTATAAGTTATTAAGCTCCATAAGTTTCTGGATATGTTAGTCTTGCAAGTAAGTCAGAATCACTATTACGTGTGCAAATTTCATCATTTTCCTGTGTGCTTAATTTCGTGATGAGAAATTAATAATATATAGAGGAACTCTATGGAAGCTAAAGGTACAAAATTTACCGGCACTCCATTCGCTTTCACAACACGACGGTCCTTGGTCCTGACAAAGATTGGGTCTTGTGCACCATTCAAGCCAGCAGAAAGTATGTAGCGAAAGCTGTAGTCAATAAAAACACGGATGGTCGTGCAAAACATTTCTGAGAATAAAGCACCTGTGTCACTTTTTACTTCAAAAGCACATCGAACCAAATGAACAGGACGCTACTGCAGTCCTATAAACACTCTAACACCTTTCAAGTGACGATGCTATTAACCAGCAATAATCTTATGACAGTATTACCTGAGTTATTTATTCTAGTCATCCTGTTACCATTGCTTTTGCTTGAATGTTGTTGTAAAGCAGCGTATTAAAGTCAATAAAGCCACTCAGAGGGCATCTGGAACCGTTCTCTTGAAATGAGAAAATTTCAAACAGCTTATATTGTTTTCTTGCGCTACTGGTCGTAAATTCAGCGATCTGACGTAACAGCATTTGGTAGAAATTCTTGAAATCTATAGACAATAACTTCAGGGGGCACCATGAGAAACTCGAAGTGAAATATTATGTCTTTTAGATGAAGGCTTCCGGAAAGTACTTCTGTTGAGCTTGAAGCGAAGGTATACACAGTCGGTTCGGAAAACATTACAGAAGTGCACGGATTTGGGCTGGTTGTTTCCGCATGCAATGAAAATATTAGTGATTTGTTGCCACGCAGCGTGCTAAAGAAACTGGCAAGGTATGAAAAAAAAAACTCTACAGAATAGTGAAGATCTGAATATGCTTCGAATTATTTATTATCTTTTTTGCAGGACATTTGCAACATGTGGTCAAAGCGTGATGCTTGATGGTATTGGAATTTGACGCCCATGAGAATATGGTTAACACCACTGCGAGGGGAGTCCTCCGCCTCTCGTTCGCAGCAACAGAACGTTTTGGCTACTAAGTTAAGTATTTAGTAGATATGGGCATGGTGGGTCATATGAAAAAAAGAAAGATATACGTGACAAAATTACATAACTTATCTAAAAGACGCGAAGAACTTGGGCACTATGAAGTAGTCGCTTCATGTCACTATACCTTAAGAAGCGAAATCCGTAAGTTTTAATTAACAATATTCGTCCACCCTTCTTCGTAAGCAGTCTGCATCAGGCAAACGCCGGTTACTAACAGGGACATCAACATATTTAATGTAAATGGCAACAAGTAAGGATAGCTCAGGACGACCATTTTACTAAGATAACGCATTCGGTTATGTGGCTAAAACTCTACGCCACAACGATACTGCGCAGAGCCGTCAGCACGCTTAACACTAAAGCTCCGCAGCGTGGCCTGGACTGGTTTGACTGATGCCAGCCGCAAAGTGCTGGGCGCTGTTAACGAGACAATACCTTGGTATGCTTGGATAGTAGGTCGGTATGTATTGGTAGCATTTCCGCAACAGAACCCAAAGTTGTCTACGCGGCGATGGCGTCAATCAAACCATTTCAGACCACGCTGCGGAGCGTTCGTGTCAAGCGTGCTGACGGTTGTACATATGCTACCACCCTGTGAGCAGTACCGCGGAGCATTTCTCAGGCGATCATCCACGTTTTCGACTGCTGAAATTGTTCAGCACTTTCACAACAGAGATATTCGCAGCGTGTCTGTCATTTGCGCATCAAACACACCTGCCGGGTGTATTTCATACCTATGTACAGTAGTAACGAAGCCTTCTGTTCTAAGTGCCTTGTAAAAACATGTGTATTCTGTGAAAGGTGTATAATCATGATCATAGAAAAAAATGCGTCTTGTATATAGCCATGACTTCATGGGTAAATGTGTAAAGTATGAACGAGCACAGGCTGACATTCTGTGTTGCGCTTCAAATATTAGTGCTTCAGCACTGCCTGTCCTACACAATATCCTACTGCCACCACTTTTCTTTGGTGTCTCGTCGCAGAAGTTATCATCCAAATGGACACTGCAGACGAGCGTTTACACCACTGGAAGTGATACAATTAAGCATACGCACGATCACCATACTGATGCTTTTGTGTCTGCAAAAATATTTGGTACACTCTCATGGCAGCCTGATGGCTTACCTATAACATTTAAGTAACTATAGCAACGTCTCATTGGCCGATGGTCGAGGACCATTTATCATCGAGTACCGGGAGGAATTCTCGCGTCTGTTCACCACAGATCCCACGAGAAAAAGGTCTTTGAACGTTTCTCTGAATTGCCTGCTCATGCCGCAGTAGATAGCAAAGTTTACGGGATAGCTCAGCATGATAAGGAAGTTGCTAAACAAGATAACTATGTTTAGTGATTCGTATGATACGGTACGAACGCGGATGGTGTTTATAAGAACGTGCAGAAGAACTGTGACAACGAGTGGTATCTCGACTACGAGGAACACCGTGACAACAATGATTAACATCATCGTGGTGCAGTTCCTATCCCTGAGTCTCTTGCACTCGCTCTTGCGCCGGAGCTCTTGGAACAGCCTCAGTCGCTTATTCCGGGCGCGCTTGAGGGCCTTGAACAGAAGCACATTGAGCACTACGAGCGCAGTGCACGGGCCAGTGTTGACAAACACGACCTTGAAAGCATAGTAGGCGATATAGTACGCGTGCTCAGCGAACACGGTCCGGACCCAGGATGCAGTTCGCATGCTGCAGCCCCACAGAATCTGGCCGTTCCATCGGAACTGGACATCCTCGAAAGTTCTGTCAAAGAAGCGCGGCAGCTGATGGGCAAAAGCCAGGGTCAGGATCCAGCACATGGCTCGTGTAACGTTCGGCACTGTGCACCAGTCCCTCGCGCGAGCTGGCTGACAGACGTAGATGTAACGCTGACCAGCTAGAAGCAACGTCAGCCAGATGGACGACGTGTGAAAGAAGTTGGGGATCACTTCATGCATGCTGTTGTACGCGTAGCAGGCCGAAGCCGGTGTGAGTATTCTCTCGTAGTTCCCCAGCGAGTAGATGTAGAAGTACCACGGGGACGGGACCAGCAACGTCAACATGTCACAGATGGCCATTCCGAGAAGCACTATGTTGGTGGGTGTCCGCATGTGCCTCTGTGAGAGTACGACCACGATAAGCGTGTTCGCGATAATTGTGACGACAAGGAGCAGTGGCATGGCATAGCCAAGAAGCGGCAGCGTGAATTGTATGGGCGCTTCTCGGCTTGTGAGGTTCAGAAGACCCGTCACGTTTTCGGCGAGTGGAAATTCTGAATGAGGGCCACGCGCCGAACTGTTGCCGTCATCTTGCAAGAAGCCGTTGACGTTCGGTCCTGAAAGGAAGGAGGAGGAACTGTTTTACTTGCACTCTTTATGATCACTATTTGACAGCGAAAACACACCTGCTTATCTACTCCTGTTTTCAAAGCATTGACAAGACGACAGTGGGGCGGCACATCTAGAACTCGGCAGCAGGACTAGTAGATTCATGTTTTTTTTAGTACGTGCTGAACTTACAGCGCCTCGACAAACAAGGCACGAACATATAGGTTAACAAGATGTAGTGGTTTGTCCGCGGTATCGGGTAAACGTGCGTCTGTTTTTGTTATTCATGCATCACATTTAATTTATCGGATACCAAAATTCAGCATCCAGGAGTGATGCGCCTATATGCAAAAGATGTGCACAGAAGCCCACATATTTCTTTCTTTATGTACACGTCCATTTTTGCTATCAATTCAGTTAAAGTTGATGACGAAGCCAAACGTACAAAAAGTGCTGTGAAGCAAGCGAGCGTAAGCCGTCATTAACGCAGAAAATGTGTCTATCGCAATGATTTTGTCCTCCTCAAGAAAAATTATACTTCGCGCAAAATTATACGAACCATGGATTCCGCGATAAGCCGATCGGTCATTCTACCTATGAACCTAAACAAGAGAGAAGTTCAGGGGAAGGTAGAGCATTTTGGACCGCACGCTCCAGCGACATTACCTGTTCAATCACTCTCACTTTACTTTCGCAGAGAACGACGACGAAGTGTGCGCCTTGCACAGCGCTTTGTTTACCGGGTGACAGTTTTTGGTGATTTTTCATGTTCCTCGCGTAGCCATCGGTATTTTATTTGGCTACACTGGAAGTAGACTGGCCTGCACACCCTCCAGGCATGCCTCCGCCGTCGGCGGGCCCCTCGAGGAAACGGAACAGCGAACTCAACGACGCCGACAGTGAGTCCACCGAACTGTATTCGGCAAGCAGTGACGATTCCGACGATGAATTCACGCCTGTTTATAGTCGTAAACCAAAACGAAGATCTATGGGTGCTTCACCAGCTTCAACCGCATCTACTGTGAAACCGAAGGAGGCTTCAATGAACTACACCGTCTTATTTGTGCCTGTTACGCCATCGGACAATCTGAGACATCTGAATCGGCAGACCATCTCGAGGAAACTCGAGTCTCTGGCTCCAAACGAAATCAAGGATGTTCGAGTCAACCCCCGCAAGAATGTCTTGGCTATCGACGTTATACACCAGGCATCTCTGCTTGCTCTGACCAGGGTCACAGACTTCGACGGTATCAAGGTTCGAGCTCACCTTCCACTTAACGAGGACATGGTGGTCGGTGTAATATACGATGTCGACATCTCCATTCCTGGCGGCGACCTTCCAATGCTCATCAAGGAAGTTAGTGACCATAGCAACATCGTCCAAGTCTCACGTCTTGGCAACTCGCGTTGCGTAAAGATTGTCTTCAAAGGTGACATATTGCCATCCCACGTGAAGGTGGGACACTTTCGTCACGTAGTCCGTCCGTTTACACCAAGACCACTCCAGTGCCGTAAATGTCAAAAAATGGGTCATGTGAGCGGAGTTTGCAGGAACGTGGCGATTTGTCCCCGCTGTGCAGAGCCACACAGTGCGGAATCCTGCCGAGCAACTGCCCTGAAATGTACCAACTGCCATGGATCGCACGAAGCCTCATCAAGGGACTGTCCATTAGTGAAAAAAGAATGGAGCGTCATGAAACAGATGGTACGGGACGGCTCGACGCACAAAGAGGCTGCTCATGTGGTGAGAAATAGACAACGACGCTCGCGTCGGCGACGAAGGTCTCAGACTGCTGCTACCCAGTCTGGACGTACAACGCGATCTCCTACTCCGACAGATCGTCAGACTTCCCTTAAGCGACAGCTACCACCACTGCCGCCACCACCACCGCCCAATGCATCACAGTTGGAGAGCCGGAAAGACGCAGAAGCTTTGAAAGCGGCGGCGGATGTCGCGTGGCCCTCACTACCACCACTGCGCACTCATAAAGAGCCGACGCAGAATGCCCCGCAGTGTGCTTCATCGTCCACAGATTGCCACGACAAGAACCTACAAGTCCTCGCTGTGTTGAGGTCCCTCATGACCACGATGCGCACTCTCCTCAAAGGAATGACAACTCCGTCAGCTCAATGCGCTCTGCAAGTTCTGGATTCCTTGGAGCCAGTGCTTGCAAGCCTTTTTTAACATCTCGCAGAGGAACCGATGTCAAATACTTCTCGGTTGTGACTGTCTGTGTGTGTGCCGCGAACACTGATGTGTGTGCGCGTATTACCTGTCCCCTTTTTCCTCCTTGCTCTCTCTATTCTTTTTTCTCCCCTTCCCCCTCCCCCTGTGTAGGGTAGCAAACCGGGTACAACCTGGTTAACCTCCCTGCCTTTCCTTCGCTTTTATCTCTCTCTCTCCGCCTAGGAATATAACTTAATTTTGAGCACTGTAATCCGAACTTGGCACTTCTAACTTTTCACTGAAATCGTAAATTTCAGTTTGTATGGGCGAAGTACGTTAAACGTAAGTTTTTATTTTTCTGCAAACTTTTAATTCAGATATATTTGCTAACATTTTAAAAGCTTTCGTCCGTTGATATTGCTGCTTTCGTTTGTATTTTTAATGCACTTGAAATATCTTTTTTTTTCGATCACAAAAACAAATCAAACTCGTTCTAATACATTTCACGCCTCCCAGCATATTCCCAAACGAATTGTCTCAAAATTACATTCACAGTTTTAGTTGTTTTACGGAACACCGCGAGAGATATTCGGGGCATGGACGTAAGATGCATGAATACAATGACATTGCATTTGCTTGGTAAATCTAGCAGCAGAAGCTTTCTTCCGTTTTTCATTCTTGCAAGCGTCTAGCTAACTACTCTTCAATGTGCCAGCGTCAATGTGTTCTACAATGTGAAGCAAGAGTTAATAAGAATAAAATTTAGCTTACCTGATGATTATCTTCGAGGCTGTCTTGCAAAGTCTTCGATAGGAAACGGTAGTTTTAAACAGCGGCGTCCCCGCTCATTGCTCATCCTATCGTAGACGGCGCGAGGTGAGAACCACTGCTGCCGGCTGACCGAAGCAAATGCAGTGCCACGCTTTCGAGGCACTCTGAAATTGCTGTCGCGCATTAAGTGAAACATCGCGAAGCACTTCAGCGACGCCGTCCAGCTACACAGCAGCACTAAACAATCGCGTTAATACAGAAAAAAAAAGATAGAAGCTGCAGGAGATTCAACGTGCCCTACTTGAATATATGCAAGGTGAAGCTGTCGCGAACGAGGATTACGCTCTGAATTCGCACGTGCTACTCGGCGCCCTTCGTCACCATACGCAGAGCGTGGATGAAGAAAATTTATCTAGCGTTGGCACGAAAGAAATATGCGTACGTTGGTGGAGTAATCCGGACTGTAATAATTCTAAAACGCTGCGTGGCGATACCAGCTGTGAGAGCCGGTGCTACGTAATGACGCTACTTTCTTGTTGCGCCATCTATGTGGAAAGCGAGGCGCCATTACGTTACGTCTAAAGGAAGGCCCGAGCCAGCTGAGCCGCGCCTTCTTGAAGAGTGCCAGCATGCTGCTGTGCTAGCGGAAGCCAGGTTTGCAGATGACATGGATGGCTGGAAGCATATGTAAATGAAACCCAGGCAAAAACTCTGACCTCGCTAAGGCAAGAGCTGCCGAAAATGCGCCGTTCTAACATTCCTATCATGTATGTGCGTGGTGGCCTAAGTGTATGACATTGCGATTCACAGGGAAAAAAGACTTACAACACAACCAATGACAACCGAATCTAAGAGCTTGTCTCTTTAATTGTTTTGACTTTGTGTCTTGTCTTTCCTTTTGAATGTACCAAGCTAAAAAAATATATGAAGTGAGGCTCGCCAATGGATATTCTCAGTTTGAACAGCGCTCCTGTTGCAAAGGCGGCCGAAGCAGCGAAGGAAACTAGCGTGCTTCAAGTGTCGAGCTGTGACACTTGATAGTTCGCGCTCATCTTCTGTTTGTTCGTTTAGCGGCGTCCCTTGACCTCGAGTGGCTTTCGTACGCTCCGCAACATGAGCGCGGACATCATGGTGAAAGCATGAAACATCCCTCTTCCCCTCAGCACGAGAAAACCGCGCGAGCAGACAGCGGAAGGGCAAGGTTCTCCCTGCACAAGTATAAGAAGAAGCGAGCGAGCTCGCCGACGACTTTTAAATGCGCCCGTCGCGCTCCTAGTGCCATCTCGCTCGTAATGAAGAAACGCTTATAAGCGCAGCCGTCTCCGAGTCCGTCCAGCGGTAAAGAGTGTGTATATAACGCTCGCCGTTAGCTACGTGGAGGATCTGCGTTTCGTGGCGTAGTGGATAGCGCCACTCGCTGCGGAGCAAGAGGTCCCTGGTTCGATCCCGCGCTTCGGAAGCATTTTTCTGAATTATTTTTCTTTGGGGCTTTTGTATATATTGTCACGATGCAACGCGAGGAAAAGACAAGAAGACCTTTTGGCAGCGAAACAGCGTGTTGAAAATCAGCTGAACAGGCGGAACGTCTTCTTCGTCTTCAACTAATCACAGCCCCACTAGATGGTGTCCGTTAAAGCCCCCCATCGTCGTCGTCGTTTACATGTAGTATACACGCGTCATTTGCCTCTCCCTAAAGAAGCATCGTCCCGATGCTAAATCAGAAATGCAGGTATCGCACAGTCACTCGCTGACACATGGCTTCATGCGCATAACATGCACAAGTTCAGGACGGTGCTGAGTACGCCTCGTACAATGGAGACTGTCGGGGACGACTTCGTAGGTGACATCACTCAGGCGTCGCAATACTCGGTATGGCCCGAAGTATCGCCTTAACAGCTTTTCAGATAGTCCTCGTTTCCGTATGGGCGTCCAAACCCATACTTTGTCGTCGGCTTGGTAAACAACTGTTCTGCGGTGAGCATTGTAGCGGCCTGCGTCGTAGCCTTGTTGCTGGCGGATCCGCAAGCGGGCAAGTTGCCTAGCTTCTTCCGCGCGTTGCGTAAACACATCGGCGTCGGTGTCAGTGTCGTCACATTCGTGCGGTAGCATCGCGTCAAGCATAGTCCGCACCTCCCGTCCGTGAACAAGGCTGAACGGAGTCATGCGAGTCGTTTCTTGCTTGGCCGTGTTGTACGCAAACGTGATATAAGGCAAGATCTCGTCCCAATTTTTATGTTCAACGTCAACGTACATTGAAAGCATGTCTTCAATCGTTTTGTTTAGACGCTCTGTTAATCCGTTCGTTTGCGGGTGGTGGGCGGTGGTTTTACGATGAGTTGTTCCACTCAGCATCAAGACGTGATCCAAAAGAGCTGCCGTAAATGCGGTTCCTCTGTCTGTGATCACGACAGTTGGTGCACCAGGCCTCAGTACTACGTTCTCGACGAAAAATCGTGCAACCTCCGCTGCTGTGTTTCTCTGAATAGCCTTTGTTTCAGCATAACGAGTGAGGTAGTCGGTCGCGACGATAACCCAGCGGTTTCCTGCACTTGAAGTTGGAAGTGGACCCAAAATATCCATGCCAATTTGGTCAAACGGTGTTCGTGGGACCTGAACGGGTTGCAGGAGGTCAGCTGGCTTAGTCGGGGGTGACTTGCGTCGCTGGCAGTCGAGGCAAGTACGAACGTGGTGCTTCACGGATGTGGTGAGTCGTGGCCAGTAGTACCTTTGCTGTACTCTGGCTAATGTTCGCGTGTATCCTAAGTGGCCAGAAGTCACCTCGTTGTGGCATGCTTGAAGTACTTCGGTGCGAAGTGATGCCGGGATGACGAGCAAATAGGTGGATCCGGTCGACGAAAAGTTTCTTTTGTAGAGTACTCTGTCTCGAAAACAAAGCGATGACAATATTCTTGCGAAAACCCTAGGTGCTTTCTGAGATAGAAGAGAAAATTGAGCGAATTGGTATTGATTCATACTTAGGGCTGTGCAGCGCTCACAAAAAGGGGACAAGGAACATAAGAAGTACACAGGACAAGCGCTGACTCTCAACTGAATTTTTATTCCGGAAAACACAAAAAAGTAAACATGAAGAAAAATCGAGTCACGTGACTTGTGCTCCAGGCGAAAAACTAAACGAACATTCATGGCTGTTGCCCCGTAACATAGCATGCGCACGACCACTTTTAAGTCACATTTTCGCACGTGCTGACCAAGAACTCCTATTCGCTATCACAAAGCTTTATCGATGGCTGGCTAACGCATGTTTCGTAGCTTCTTCTAATGTGGAAGGCCTCAATAATTTCTCGGGCAAGCTGCTTCTTGTGCTTGGAAAGAACCATGGTGTCAGTAAAGTGCGGGGTACACCCGCACTCCCGACAATGACCTGCTAAATGAGAATGCGTGTCTTGTGTCAATGAACGCTTGTGTTCTCGCAAACGAACATTCAGACACCTTCCACTCTGCCCTATGTAGGATCTACCGCACGGCAACGGGATCAGATACACGATTCCCACCTCGCAGTCAACAAACTTGGAGTGCGCTGTTTTACCCTACGCACACAAGTTGTCACATGGCCTAAAAAACGTCGCTAAGCGCTACGGTGTGGACGTCGTCTTTTCCTCCCCAAATAAGTTGTCTGGCATGTGTGCCCGCGTGAACAAGTGCGCGCAGCCGAGTGGGTCGAAAGAAACCAACAGCGAATGTGGTACTAAACACACGTCCAAGTTTGTTGACTGCGAGGTGGGAATCGTGTATCTGATCCCGTTGTCGTGCGGTAGATCCTACATAGGGCAGAGTGGAAGGTGTCTGAATGTTCGTTTGGGAGAACACAAGCGTTCATTGACGCAAGACACGCATTCTCATTTAGCAGATCATTGTCGGGAGTGCGGGTGTACCCCGCACTTTACTGACACCATGGTTCTTTCCAAGCACAAGAAGCAGCTTGCCCGAGAAATTATTGAGGCCTTCCACATTAGAAGAAGCTACGAAACATGCGTTAGCGAGCCATCGATAAAGCTTTGTGATAGCGAATACGAGTTCTTGGTCAGCACGTGCGAAAATGTGACTTAAAAGTGGTCGTGCGCATGCTATGTTACGGGGCAACAGCCATGAATGTTCGTTTAGTTTTTCGCCTGGAGCACAAGTCACGTGACTCGATTTTTCTTCATGTTTACTTTTTTGTGTTTTCCGGAATAAAAATTCAGTTGAGAGTCAGCGCTTGTCCTGTGTACTTCTTATGTTCCTTGTCCCCCTTTTGTGAGCTTTCTGAGATCTTCCGTCTAAGTAATTAATTATACCCGGCAACTCAGGGTCGTCACGTTGCTGCTGCGCAATGGCGGACGTGTCGAGAACACCAAGGAATGCTGTTTCCTCATCATCAGGTAGAACAGCTGACTCAATCGGTGACCGGGACAGACAGTCAGCGTCCATATGTCGCTTCCCCGACTTGTGCACGACCGTCATATCGAACTCCTGGAGCCGCAGACTCCAACGCGCTAATCGCCCGGTAGGATCTTTAAGGTTTGTCAACCAGCACAAAGAATGATGGTCGCTAATAACTTTGAAGGGGCGGCCATAAAAATACGGGCGAAATTTCGTAACCGCCCATATCACGGCGAGGCATTCCTTCTCAGTCGTGGAGTAATTAGCCTCTGTGCGTGTAAGCGTTCTGCTTGCATAGGCGATTACTCTTTCAGCGTCCTCCTGCCGCTGCACAAGGACAGCTCCCAGTCCTACATTGCTGGCATCAGTGTGAAGCATCGTAGGGGCTCCCTCGTCAAAGTGTGCAAGCACCGGAGGCTTTTGTAGACGCTGGCGCAGATCATTAAAAGCAGCTTCCTGCTCCTCTTTCCATTCAAAGGCAACGTCTTCTCTTGTGAGACGAGTTAATGGTGACGCAATGCGTGCGAAGTCCGCGATGAACCGCCGATAATAGGCACAGAGGCCCAGAAAGCGCCTGAAAGCCTTCTTATCGGACTGCACAGGGAACTGTGCTACGGCTGTAATTTTTTCAGGATCTGGACGAACGCCTTCGTGACTGACGACATGGCCAAGGAATTGCAGTTCTTCAAAGCAAAAGTGGCACTTCTCTGGTTTCAATGTTAGACCCGCGGACCGTATGGCTCGTAAAACCACTGCAAGCCTTTCAAGGTGCTCGTCAAATGTTGCGAAAACACTATGACATCGTCAAGATAGACTAAGCAGGTTTTCCATTTCAACCCAGAAAGCACGGTATCCATGAGCCTTTGAAAGGTAGCAGGCGCCGAGCACAAACCGAAGGGCAAGATTTTAAACTCATATAAGCCATCTGGCGTCACGAAAGCGGTCTTCTCGCGGTCTCTCGGGTCTACCTCGATTTGCCAATATCCGCTTCTCAGGTCCATTGAAGAAAAGTAACGAGCATGTCGAAGTCTGTCGAGAGAGTCATCTATACGGGGAAGCGGATACACATCTTTCTTGGTCATCTGATTTAGCTTCCTGTAGTTCACGCGAAAGCGGAGGCTGCCGTCCTTTTTCTTGACTAGGACCACAGGCGATGCCCAGGGGCTCTTTGATGGTTGAATGACGTCATCTTCAAGCATTTTGTCTACTTGTTGTTGTATCGCTTCGCGTTCTTTTGGAGCCACGCGATAAGGGTTCTGGTGAATAGGTCTCGCAGTGTCTTCGGTGATTATCCGATGCTTGGTAAGAGGCGTGCGACCAACTCTTGATGTGGACGAAAAGCAGTCTTGGAATTCCGCTAGTAGCTCAAGGAGTCTCCGTCGCTCGTCATTTGACAAAGTAGTGCTAACGTCAAGAACCGGTGCTGGATCAAGTTTTGGCGCTTCGTCGAGTACCGAGAAACAGCCTTGGGCATCCACGACATCGTCAAAGTAGGCGACGGCCGTGCCTTTTGGGAGGTGTCGGCGCTCAGCACTGAAATTGGTCAGCAGCAAGTCCGTGCGGCCAGCAGTGACACTGACTATACCTCGTGCGACGGAAACGCCGTGGGTAAAGAGGAGCGAGCTTATTTGGTCTGCAACTCCTTCGCCTTCAAACGGGGCATCACCTGCCACGGAAACAAGCGTGCATGACCTAGGAGGGAGGACCACATCGTCATCAGTAAGACGCAGAGGGTTATGTTTCGCCTCCGGACAATCAGCTAGGCCAGGACTGCTGCAGAACGTAATCGAACTGTCCGGGATGTTGATGACGGCACCATATTCTCGTAAAAAATCCATGCCAATGATTAGATCTCTGCAGCATGCTGCGAGAACGACGAACGACGCAACGAAAGGAGAACCTCCTATGTCAATTCTCGCTGTGCATCTTCCGGTAGGCATTAGTAACTGGCCGCCTGCCGTTCTGATATGAGGGCCTGTCCACGGCGTTTTCACTTTCTTGAGGCGGACGGCGAGGTCGTGGCTTATAACAGAGAAGTCGGCACCAGTGTCAACTAATGCTGTCACTTTCTGTCCGTCAAGGAGAACAGTAAGGTCGGTGGTCGCAATTTCGTCGATCTCACGTCTTGTCGGCTTTACGGCATCGTGCACTGGGAAGAATGGGGGCTTTTTTTTGTCGTCGTGATGGCCTGCAACCTTACCCCCGGAGGTCGCCGCGCTCAGTTTCCCCGGCGCGGGCTGGGTGACCTCCTTCCATTAAGGTCCGCGAAGATGCGTCGGTGCGAAGAAGGCGAATGCGCAGGAGAGGGAGAGCGTGATCGACGTCCCAAACCCGCCTGGTGAGTAGGCATTGCTTCCGCGTCAGTGGTACGGCAGTCGTCAAACTGAGAACGAGGGGGCCCTTGAAAAGAAGTGTCGTCGAGGCGTGGTATGTATTCGTCGGTGGCGCGTCGGCCGTCAAACCATGGTCGAAGAGGCCGAAACGAATCACCACGATGCCAGCAAAGGCGGGAAATATGGCCTGCACCTCCGCAGTTAAAACAAAGTGGTCGCCGGTCTACTGTGCGCCATGCGTCTGTTTTTCGGATCTGTGTACGTCTGAACATCTCATCTTGCGGCGCTGCCCATGGCGCGGTTGTGGACGGCTGGCGGTACGGCAAGACTGGTGGTCGCCTCAACGTCTCATCTTGCGGCGGCGACCAAGGCGCTACTGGCGGCTGGCGGTACGTCGGCGGCGATGGCTTAGCGAGTGGCGGACGTCGAACAGCGGCGGCGTAGCTCATGGGACGCTGCTCGGCATCCGGGTCAGCTGTCGAGAGTGCTTGCCGGATTTCGTCGCGCACGACTTCGACGACGGATGCCATGGGTGTTTCAACGACCGGTGTCCGCAACTTCTGAAGTTCCTCGCGGAAAATCTCCCTAATCAGGTCCCGCAAGGCGCTCTGATTCTCAAACGTCATGCTGGCGGCACTGATTGGGGCGCTGCTGGACATTCGATCATACTGCCTGCACCGTTGATGAAGTGCCCGCTCGATAGCCGTAGCTTCCTTGATGAAGTCAGCCACGGTACTTGGAGGGTTGCGCAGGAGCCCGGCGAAAAGCTGCTCCTTTACACCTCGCATGAGGTAGCTCAATTTCTTTTCATCCGTCATCCGGGTTAGCTCTGCGAAAGAGACGAGTCATATCCTCGGCGAACATCGCGACGGTCTCATTGGGTTTTTGAACCCGTAGCTCCAATAGCTGCTGAGCACGGTCCCGTCGGTCGACGTTGGCGAAGGTATCAACAAACTGCTGTCGGAAGTCGCTCCATGTAGACAGACTGGCTTCTGTATTCTCATACCAAGTACGAGCACTGTCGTCAAGGTAAAAATAGGCGCGGGAGAGCTTTTGCTGATCAGACCACTGATTGATCTTGGCAACACGTTCATAGTGTTCAAGCCAGTCATCAACGTCTTCATGGGCACCGCCACTAAAGCGATCAGGCACCAATGGTGGAAAGAGCGTCACCTGGGATGGGTTCGGAAGAGAGCTGCCTTGGGGCACCTGTTGCGGGCTGGCGTTGGCCATTGGTAGATGTATGCGGCGCCTGAGAAAAGGTTCCGGCGAGGGGTTGAGCTCCGGAGAGAGGCCTCGCAACCTCCGACTGAAGCGATGCACGGGAGTTGTAATAGGTGACAATGCGTCTGGGCTGGTTGAACGGCTCCCAGTAGGGGTGTGCAGCATCAGGCAGGGTTGCGGTCCAGCACCTCCACCAGTGTCGCGATGCAACGCGAGGAAAAGACAAGACCTTTTGGCAGCGAAACAGCGTGTTGAAAATCAGCTGAACAGGCGGAACGTCTTCTTCGTCTTCAACTAATCACAGCCCCACTAGGTGGTGTCCGTTAAAGCCCCCCATCGTCGTCGTCGTCCACATGTAGTATACACGCGTCAATATGTACATACTTATACATATACGGTGCATGACGGCGGCGACGGCGACGGCAAAATCCAGCCGAGACTGTCCATATAATTGCTATCGCAATAAAATTCGGCTGCTGTGTTCGTGGATGGAAGTCTCAGAGGTTTTCAATGCCTTGATCTGGTACAAACGTCAAGTATTTTTGTCTGTGTCCTGTTCAGCACAACGCATGTGCAACGTCCAGCTAGCAGACGCGCAGCTTCACACTTTACCTTCCATATCTGCGGTCGAGATAGTGTGACCCACCACTCGTCAATGGGGCAACTATGCCGGCGGCTGACTATGGTCTATTCGGCGAGGGGTCAACAGCCACAGTCAGCGAAATGTGAAAGCGCTCGCAAATAGGCTATAATTACACATTATGTTGGTGCCTGTATTATGGCATGTATTCGATAATATTTAATAAAACTTGCTGTTGGGCTAGTTGGTGCATGTTAACAAGAAAACTGGACGACGCAAACCACCGAGAAGAAAAGGCGAAAGGAAAGAGCGTCATCCTTTCGCCTTTTCTTCTCGGTGGTTTGCGTCGTCCAATTTTCGAAAATATTGTTTGTAAACCGTTGAATGACAGGTCATGTTTACTCCAGCTGTTCAGAAAAAAAAGTAATAAAGAAGCGTTTATTTCTACGGAAAGGTAGGGTTAAAATTGCGAAAAGCTGCTGTGGGTTTTGAGAGATGTTGCAGTGGAAGGCTACAGGTTCAGTTTGACTGCTTGTAGTTCTTTAATACCACCAAATTATTGCGCTCAAACATCACTGTCATTCGACTCCGTCAAAATGTAGCCGTCGTGGCTGTTATTACACCCGCAGCATCGTGCTCAGCAGTGCAGCCTCATAACCACTGCGTTATCGCGGCTGGTAAGTATTGCCAAGTTAACGGAACTGGCTCATGCGTTTACCTAAGCCTCTATCTCCTTTATCCAGTTCTCAAAACCATCCATTAGTATAAATCTCTTGAGTTGCAGCACGATCTTACAGAGTGCCTATATCAAAGCGCTCGCAGTGGTTGTAGATGTATACCGCTTATGATCATAACAGGATTCAAGCACGGTTTTATCGCACTAGAAGCCTGTTTTCCGGTTGTACGCGGTACATTTAGAAAACTGGGAGCCCTTTCTGCGAGCATTGTAAGGCGCTCCGATTGTGTGGCTTCCGGCGGAAATAACAGTGGGCTGCACTGCGTGTTTCCGGGCTCAGCCGCGTGCCCTTTTCGCGCGACGGGTCGCATTATTCGGAGACGAGGCAGGCACTTCCCTGAAAAGCATTCGCTGCCGCTGTGTACACCTCTCGTCTTCGTCGTCTCTATGCGCGAATGCGGATAGGCGCGTAGCAAGAAAAGGTAGCAAGAAGGCCGGCGGCCCGTACATTCGAGTGTATGCGTGTACATTAGATACTACATCGCTCGCCTCCACTTCGTCGTACCTGAAAAGGATATCGGGTGTGCGGCCTTTTTGTTCTACGCGGCGGTGACAGCTCGGGACAGATATCACGCTCCGGAACGCAGCCACCTCTCGCTTTTGTCTAAGGAGGGACGAGGACAGGCGAGGGGGGAGAAATAAAAGGTTCACGTTCCCGGGGCTTTGGCGAACATCTCGAGCTTCACTGGTGCACATACAACGCCGGTTGCCGCGAGCTCTTCTCGCTTTTGGCGCCACATAAAAATAAAGATGGCAGAGCGCCGTGGCTTCGGGAATGTGGAAACGCCACCCATCTCTCCGGGCAATCGGAAACGCCTCGAGCAGGGAGACGCCCGAATGCACGCATGCTCTCGAGCCAGGCACGTCCACGCACACTCGCACACTAAAGGATGGGTACGTTCCTCGTGTCTAGAGTTGAGAGATATAGTTTGTCTTGTCTAATTGTTGTTGTTCCGGGGCCATTCTCCAAAGTTTGTTTTGGCGGACTCCTTCTGGCGGACTCCTTCGTTCTGAGGGTGCCTACAAAAACAAACAAGTCTGCAGTGCTTAATGGTCCTGTTGTCTATGTTGTTTCATGTATACTCGCGAAGACTGCGAAACGAAGTCTGTAGGCGTGCCAACGCACCCCTGAAATCATGCGAATTCATTTCTGCTTGCTTTCTTGAATTTTTTTTTTGTCCAGGCTCTTAGCTCATATGCTGTCAGGTTTCATTTTTTGTGCTTTATAACCTGCTCTCGAGAGTGAGCAGCACGATCGATGTCAGTGTCTCAAGAGCAGCGATGCTGCTAAGGGTTTAAGCAGTGTCATTTGACTACACTAACAAAACGTCAGCATTCGTTTGAATTCTACTTGCGATAATGCTAGCTGTGGGTGTGCGAGTGAGAAGAGAAATATGCCGAAGGAAAAATTATTAATGTGCACTGTGCTAAAAGACCTGAACGTCACGAAATTGTTGCAAATGACAATGACTCGTTCAAGCAAAAAAGATTGCGCCGGTATATAAAAGTCCTCAATACTGGTGGCAGTTAAAATCCGAAGAACAGATAATGGTATGCAGAATATGTTATCTTTTTACCGAAGATGTTAAAACGCCTTGATTCCCGAGAAGAATTTAAAAGTCATCATAAAATAAAGAAATTTGCAAACCTCAAAAAATTTTGAAACTGAGTTGCGTAATTAGATATCTAAAACATTATTTTAAGCGGTCGTGAGGAGGGGGGGGAGGATACAGGTGGCTAATACTGGCGGTAAGAACCGTGACGATCAATATACGTATGAATATGACCACTTGATTGACGCACTAATAAGTTTTACACTACGCAGTAGGACAAATTCGTTGCTGCTTCGGTACAGTCATAAAATAAAAAAAGTCTTTGTCATGCTATCACACTACAAATTGCGCCACGAGACATTCAGCTACTTGTGGATTCAGTTACCTTGTGGACTATTTTTGTTCGTTTTGCATGTGAAATACTTTAAAAAAGAATGAGCAGTGGCAGCCTGTAAACCACATACTCTAGAAAAATAAACATCGCGAATGATACTCTTTGTGTAATTTTTTTTCCTGTTGCCAGAGCCTGAAACTAAGGTTACTGAATAGCATGCGTATACGTTTTGACGACATCATCGCGTAGACTGCGAGGAGGTCAGAATATCTCATTTAAGGTACCCAGTGTTTCCCACCATAGTACACAGACGACCGCAAGAAATGTATTACCACAATAGTCTACCCTCCAACAAAACTTTTCAACCAAACTGATTCTAATTAAATTGGACCAAACTACATTAAACCAGACCGAATTGATGAAATGTTGTGGCTCTTTGAACAGCGTCATCGTCGCAGCTTTGTTTAATGAGCCGTCCTTTCATCAAGTCATAAATTTGCCACGACGCTTTTCTTTATAGATCCAGAGAATTACGATATATTTAGTCCTTACTAACCTAAAAAAAAGCATCTATAGAAAAGCCGCACTTCATTAGTTACAGGGCGTAGGCCTTCGCCTCACACGCCAGACGGCCAGAAAGCGATCGATGAGCCGTTAATACGGCTATAATTTTTAATCTCCTTAATGGGCCGCCGAGTATTGCAGGGCAATTTCTCTAAGCCACCCTGGGTACGGGTGTTGCCAAATCTCTACGCAGAAAACTGAAACATGTTCGACGTGCCTGTCGTAAAAGGAAATCAGAAAATGTGGGTCGCTATTGTCTTCAAAAGAAAACAGCGGTGTCTAGGGTCAAACGGTTTGCCTTGCTAGAACGAGGGTATATAGGACGTCGTAAAAGCTTGTTGCACGCGACGGAATTGGGTGAAGATAAAAGGAGCAGCTGGTTCTGCTATACCGGCCAAGAATTCAAGCCTTCAGTCACGTTAGGCGAGCCACTACAGCGCGAAGGCCTTCCCGGCTATAAAGGAAGGCCAATCTAACCCGCCTTCTTTTTACAACACCAGCAAAAATAACTAGAAATCTGCGGCAAGCGTTGCATAAAAAAAGAGCAATAAAGTTATGATACTGCCAAGAGCGTTTGAATGCAGTAGTTGCTGTTTAATGTCTCTAAGCCCGCGAACGACGTACTGCGTCAATGTTAACTTTTCTTGCACTCGAAACCGCCTCTTTTGTTTCGCTATGCTTCACGATTGATTAGCCTTCATCGGGAGGTGTCTGGGAAATGATTAGCTTGAGAATATGTTCACTGTAGGTCTGTTAGTTGGAGCTTCGATGGTAAACACAGCTTGAGTGCTAAGAATTCTTAGCATTATTAGGCGCGGGCAATCTTCCAATAACAGCTGATGGGGTAGGGAGGAAAACGGAAAAGGAGAAGGCAGGGAGGTTAACCAGAAACACTTCCGGTTGGCTACCCTACACTGGGGGATCGGGGAAGGGGAATAGAAAGACGAGAAATAGAGAAGAGGGAAGAGGAAAAAAATGGAGAAGAGATGCAGTGAATTCACTGCAGCGTGCGGGATCGCACCACAAGTCAAGGGAGTTTGAAGCTGATGGGGTAGTGTTTATTACGGCAAAAGCGTTAAGTAACTTGTTGCACGGTGACTGCGCGAACACGGCAGGCGAAGAAAGGGGTACGAAAACCCACGTGACCCTATCCGAGCGAGCGGCGGGTGGAGAGGGAACTTCTTGTGTCGCTGAAATTTGTGACGTCATATCATCATGACATCCTGGCATCTGCCCGATTTCCGGTCGCGGGTTTTTTGCATCTTCCGGTGCTGGCTCGGCGTTTGTCGCTGTAGTGCCTCTGTAATTGCTCTGGTGTGCCTTGTTTGATTACAACGAAAGACACGCTGACGTCTTTGCTGCGTTTGCCTTCGATTTCTGGCTCTGGCGTGCGACTTCACGTTTGCCTAGGCCACACTTTCTCCGTTTCCGATCAGGTGCGGGCTTGTCAGAGCATTAGTCAGATCTCTCTAAGGACCAACCGTATGTGCCATAGGTATTTGAGATTGTACTGGTGCAGGAGAAATAATAATGCCCATTTCGTTGTGCACAGAATGAGTTACCTGCAATGGCGTGCACGATGTGGGTATCCATAGTGCGTAGGAAGCTGCCACTCAAACATTGTTATCAGAGCCCTATGTAGCGCTTGTAACCCGGTTATGCTCATTCATAAAAACTAATCATACATTTTATTGTTAAAAAAAGACGGCAGATCCCACGCATTGTGGGAATCGATGTAATGCGAAGCAGCCAGCAAAGAGCTGAATACATCGTCTTGTATGTCGTGGTTTTCATGTTAACTCCTATTATTTATGTTCGTCACACAGTAACGTCGCGCAATACCAACTTCGGGGATCAAGCTAGCGAAACGGCCGCCAGCGCACCATGAGCGTGGCACGTAAGTCATGTTGTACATGACATGCGTGTCATGATTTTCATGTTAACTCGTGTTATTTATCTTCGTTACACAGTCACGTCGCAAGATACCAATTTTGGTGTATATCAAGCTAGCGAAACGGCCGCCAGCGCGCCATGAGCGTGGCACGTAAGTCATGCTGTACATGACATGCGTGTCATGATTTTCATGTTAACTCGTGTGTTATTTATGTTCGTCACACAGTCACGTCGCGCAATACCAATTTTGGTGTATATCAAGCTAGGGAAACGGCCGCCAGCGCCCCATGAGCATGGCACGTAAGCCATGCTGTATATGAGATGCATGTCATGATTTTCATGTTAACTCGTGTTATTTATGTTCGCTACACAGTCACGTCGCAAGATAACAATTTTGGTGTATATAAAGCTAGCGAAACGGCCGCCAGCGCGCCATGAGCGTGGCACGTAAGTCATGCTGTACATGACATGCGTGTCATGATTTTCATGTTAACTCGTGTCATTTATGTTCGTCACACAGTCACGTCACAAGATACCAATTTTGGTGTAGATCAAGCTAGCGAAACGGCCGCCAGTGCGCCATGAGCGTGGCACGTAAGTCACGCTGTACATGACATACGTGTCATGATTTTCATGTTAACTCGTGTGTTATGTTCGTCACACAGTCACGTCACTCAATACCAATTTCGGGGTAGATCAAGCTAGCGAAACGGCCGCCAGCGCACCATCAGCGCGGCACCTAAGTCATGCTGTACATGACGTGCGTGTCATGATTTTCATGTTAACTCGTGTCATTTATGTTCGTCACACAGTCACGTCGCAAGATACCAATTTTGGTGTATATCAAGCTAGCGAAACGGCCGCCAGCGCACTATGAGCGTGGCATATAAATCATGCTGTACGTGACATGGGTGTCATGATTTTCATGTTATGACTAGCCATTTATGTTCGTCATACAGTCATGTTACACCATACCAATTTTGGTGTACATTCGATTAACCAAGCGACCAGGAGAGCACAAAGTCGTAGGCGGCTAGATAGATAGATAGATAGATAGATAGATAGATAGATAGATAGATAGATAGATAGATAGATAGATAGATAGATAGATAGATAGATAGATAGATAGATAGATAGATAGATAGATAGATAGATAGATAGATAGATAGATAGATAGATAGATAGATAGATAGATAGATAGATAGATAGATAGATAGATAGATAGATAGATAGATAGATAGATAGATAGATAGATAGATAGATAGATAGATAGATAGATAGATAGATAGATAGATAGATAGATAGATAGATAGATAGATAGATAGATAGATAGATACGCTCAAAGTCGCAGAAGTTCGCTAAGAAATGCTTCGCATTTAAAAGAGCCCGTTCAAACAACAAACTGTTTCAGGACAAGACAAACATAAGTGGCCTGCTAAAAGAACCCTTCTATATAGTTTAGATTGTGTAGGTAAAGAAACGTTAGAACGATGGAAATACTGTATAGCAGACAAAAGAAGGACAATCTGTATATGAAAAAACATGGGTGATCCCTCCGTCATAGGAATCGGTATAACACGAAAGTGAAACGTGTCTTCACAGAAGTAGTGCTTATTGTGTAGTGATATATGACAGCTTGTACAATGTCTATTCGTGTTTGGCAGCTATAGCACCTTTTGACGTGGATGCACCCATGTTGACAGCATGTCTCTATCGCGACGACTAACGCCCATGATCATGATTAAACCGTTGTAGTAGCTGACGGTGTGAACATATATTTAGACACAGCGAATCGTGGATCCCGCGTAAGGATGATATCAACAAGCTCATAATCAACACTGGTACCCGGTATGTACTTCTTCAAAGCGTCGTCAATTAAGGAGAGAAACGGCACGGTGTGCGCTTTCTAGTAATGGGTAGCCGACGCCTGTGCTCATGAATACACTACCACACACTGCGCTTCAGCAACACGGGAGGTAGATGTTCGTAGCCTGAGCCGCAAACGCGTGCGTCCCGCTGGTTTCTGTCTCGCAGGCGCTGCTCTCGCTCCACCAAGGCACGACATTCGCCCGTCGAAATCGCGTCCTTTCTGCAACGCGTATTGCAGCAGTTTTGTTAGTCGGTGCTCTCGCAATTGAAGCAGTCGGCGGCGGAGAAATCCCGTTGGTGCACGTGGAAGCTACACTACTCCGATGAGCCGACGCACGCTAACACGGAAGCCAAAGGCAAAGAACGTAACTGCGTCAAGGGTGCCTCGGCGACGCCAGCAACGCCAGCGCGGCCAGTCTACCTCTCTGGTATCGAGACGCTTTAACCATGGCCTCCGATATCGCGTGCAATCTCGGAGTAAGCGCTAGTAAGTGTCGATCGTGAAGCATTACTTCTTTTCACATCTCACAGACGGCGGCACTGCCCCGCTCCGCCCGCCGCGAAAGAGAATGTGTGAAAGATATAAGGCGCGTTCGCGCCGTCTCTATCATCTCCCGGCTTAGCTTAGTCGGTAGGGCGTCGGCGCTTACCGACGCGGCCGCAGCGTCGTGGGTTCGAATCCCAGCGGGGTATCTTTTTCTTGGTTTTTTTCTTTCTCGCCCGTTGGCGTCCATTTTATCAACGTCATATCCGTGACGGATGTACTTGGTGGACCCCGGCATAAAACACTTTCGTGTTAAAATTCGTAAACGTGGGGTGTGTGCTGCAAGCTCCAGCATACAACCCCTGTTTACGTATTTCTCATCGCAAGTTTCCATCCTCCCATTCCTTCCTTTTTTTTAAATCTGTATATAAGAGAGTTCTGTGCATAACACGATTCGAGAGGTTTCGTTGCTTGATCTGTGAAACAATATTAGCCGCGAGTTAAATATACATTATATTTGTGGGTGTAACATTCGCATGTGGGCGTAGCAAAATATTGTCTTTTGCCTGCCTCTTCATTGAGCTCATTGTAAATAAACCCATATCATCCGTAACAATATAACTAGTGAAACTGAGCTCAAAACTGGTTAATATGAACTTTCACATTTTGGTCATGTCACCACCCACTTCATTTGAAGCGTGGAGGGCTGTTTCTACAATCGAACAGGCTTAATGGTCCATTGTAAACGCGCAATGGACAGGCGCACGCTCAGCACCTTCTTTCTTTATTTCCATCGCTGATTCATTTCGCACGAGTAGGGTCGCAGATCGAACGTGAGTCCAATTTATTTCCCTGTTCTGCCTTCCTCGTCGTACTCCTTTTCCTGTGTGGGCTTAGAGACGTATGCTTTGATGTACAAAGTGCGCTAACTCAGATTATTCTCATTAGAACACCTTTACATCAGTCTGAGAAATAATTTTTCATTCGGATATAACATTTACAGATCTGGTTGTATTCGAAATGATGACCTGCAATATATTGGACTTAATGAGGGTGTTCTCCTCCTTTAATCAACTGTTTCCGGGGAAAGAGGTAAGATAGCGGAAAGGTCAAATTCATTAAAAAAGGATTTTACCTCTAGGGCGTACATACTGCCTGGCAACTGCACGCGAGTACTTATTACACGTGACCTCGATGAAATACGACCTTTAGGATCTACTACTACTTCTTCATTAGAAGTGCAGACTTGTATTTATACTCCATCTCACAAGCTGGCTGCAGCACTGTGAGATGGAGCTTCTTAGCCAATAGGAAGAGCGAGGAAACCTCACGATGTATTTATCCGCGCCGCGTCGTCTGCTTGGCGTCCACATTATGTGTGCGCTCACGTGTTAGGCGAGTGTAGAGTGATCCCATGGCAGCAATCAACGCTCTTAGCAATGGGCAGCAACAGCAGAGCCGAAAAAAAACAAAAAAAACAACGCACGTTGGACGAGCAAAGCGAGCACACGACTGCAACCAATGATCCTAGCGTTGGGCAGCAACTGTAGCGCAGGAAAAAAAAAACAAAAAAAACATGACAGCACACGTCGACGCTTGTTCCTTGCACCTCGAAATTATGAAGCCGCCGTCTTGAGCCGTGTGGCCCATAAGTTCTGAATCAGCGGTTGCGTTCGCGTGATATTTTCGTCCTGACGCTTCGACAGCAATGCATTCGTGTCTATTTCGCACGGTTTACAAGGTTAATTTTCAAATTCTTAGGTGCTAGGCTTAACAGGTGTGGCTGAACAAACAGCTAGTCTCTATAATGAGGACAAGCATACGTGATATTTTCTCCTAAGCGTGGCATGGCACAAAGCCATAGCCGATTCCACTGCTTATTTATTGCCGTCAGGACAGTGAGCAAGTAGCAAGCGCAGTTCGGATCGAAGCGGGCGATCGCGTCTGCATGGGCGCTGCCATGTTGGTTGGTCATCGTACTTATTGGCGGTTACCAGTACAATAATTAAATGCTTATGACGTAGATGCGAATCGTGATTAGCGTACATCGTATTGCCGTGACGTAGCACGTGCCAAAAAAACGCAGTTTTCTTAACTTTCTCCACTTATAGGGCAATTACAAACAGAACTCTGCTTTGCTGCCCAAGCATGTGGTTTGTTTACACCTCGTAGATTCCAAACTGCCGCAACCAGCTTGTGAGACGGAGTATAGGTATAGTTCTTGGTGTGTGTTTATTATGCGTGAGCTGTATTGCCTGTGTTGTGCATTAATTGAATGGGAGTGTCTGTTCTCCCGTATCTAACGGTCATAGCTGTTCATCGTTTTGTAGCGGATGCCGGCTTGCAATCGGAGACGGCGGCATTGCGACTAGAAGCCTCGACAAGTTCATATATCGGAAGGGATCGGTATGGAAAAGTAGCACCCATTGACAAGTGTGACCAGACGTATGTTTAAAGTTATTTTACAGAGTGACATTCAGTGGCGTTTTACGTCGCTACTGCCGTAAACAGTTCTTTGTCGTTATTTGCTGTTTTTTTTATATATGTCATAACTATAGTTATTTCGTATTTCCCGTTTTCCACTTCTGTATTCTTAATTTAACCACAGTGAAGAGTAGGAACGCATTGATTCCTTTCTGGTGTACGTTGTCAGACGTGCCTCTTGCTTAGTTTCTCTACTTGCAGGAGTGTATTAAAAATAAGAGCTGACAACAAAAAGAGACTACCTTTTCCTGTGCACTGTTTTCAACACAAAGCGACCCAAAAAAGTACCAACTACTCAGGGCTAACTCCTAAGAAACCCACAGAAAAGCCTACACAGGAATGCATAGGGGAAGAGCCTCAACTATGTTTCATGACAAAAAAAGAAAGCAAGTCGTGCGTCATCGGCAGCGCCAAATTTTTTCTTCTGCAGGAACCGCGATCTAGCGCACTCTTTCGTCGCGTTTTCCGTCACTGAGTGGCTCAACTTGGGCGCACATCGCACCTCGCCTTGGCTCGAGCATGTATTTGCAGTTTGTCAGTTCGCTTTTACGCTCAGCCGTTAAGTCTCGTATCAGCGCATCACGCGTATCGACTGAGCTGCTCTTTCGCGTTCTTTATGCATCGCCCCAAGTGGCACCGTAACAACTGCTGTGCCATCCGGCGTGCATCATCCAAACTTCCGGGCGCGCGCATGCAGGCGAACTCGCGGAGGCGGGGCGACGTAGGGCAAGTAAAAGTGCCGGCGCTTGGCGCTCGCATACGCGCGTGGTTGTTCACGACGCCTCAATTTTGTCTCTTCTAAGAGAGCGAACGCAAGCTCAATTTATTCGTTCATTTTTTGCTTTCGGTCGTGTACAAGATCTGAGTGGATGAGCGGATCCTCTCTGGTGCAGCCTGCGTGGTCTCTTCACTGCTGAATATTTATCAGCCGCCATTGGCCGATATGCAGGCCCTCAAGATCACTCGCTGCGCTTCCGCAAAGTGGTGCGACGTGACGCACACACATTCCCCGCCCTTCGGTGCCAACAGCATCAGCAACTCCGGGGAGAGATATAGAATGGCAGTTCTGCCTTCGCTACTTCTCCTTGAACATCATTGAAGTCTCGATATGGTGTAGAGGCCTGCAAATTCAAAGCTGACGCGAAGATTTTCACTAAGCTATGTCTAAACCTGTGGTTTCACGAGACTTCATTCTCCCGCGTGCCTTCTACACAGATGTTCTAAGGTGTAGTATAGTTATGCTAAGGAGACTCCCAAGCAGCCAAGCGCAAAAAAAAAAGATTTTTGTCGTCATTCGTTGGGGCTGTTGCATAAATTCCCCAACAATGACAACATGAGCAGAATATCACCACGTGTGTTTTATCTTTGTTGAATTACCAATAAAACTGCACAAAAAGATGTGAAACGACGCGTTAGATCATGGAGAGGTGCTTGCTGAAGACCAAGTAGTGCTGTCGCTCCAAATCTTTAATACGACAGTTCCAAGCTAGAAACTCTAGCATTCTTCTGCAGCTTTGATCAGCAAAAACTACCTCACACTTAAGTGTTTTTTTTTTGCGCGCATTTAGCCATGTAAGAGAGCCAGCAGTGAAGTCAATGCAAACTGCAGAATAAGGACTACTTGCCTGATGTGGGCATACGATGTGGGCCCGTATGTGGTTTATATATAAGCAAAAAAAATATTTGTAAGTTCAATGGACTTGACGAAGAATGTATTCCGTGCATGAAAATATAGACTATCCTCAATACCATCGGTAAAAGGCTAGTCTAACTGCTGCTCCTTAAAGCGCGATTGCCTGATGTGGGCATACGATGTGGGCGCGTATGTGGTTTATATATAAGCAAAAAAAAAATTTGTAAGTTCAATGGACTTGACGAAGAATGTATTCCGTGCATGAAAATATAGACTATCCTCAATACCATCGGTAAAAGGCTAGTCTAACTGCTGCTCCTTAAAGCGCGATTCTTCTCGTGATATAATTCGAGAAACACAATGCAGCATCATAGCATTTCGTTAGCACACATGCCAAAAAAACCTGCACATCAGTTGCACGCTTTAAACAGGCCGCTTTCGGGGTATACATTTCCGGAATGTAGACGCCTACGCTCACCCACGTACCTGGAATGCAGACCCACTGCCGCAGAGGTTGTTAGTGAAAGCATCGATGAAGTTTTTATGTGCCAGTTGCCTATTAGAGGGACTGTAATTCTCTATTTCGTCAGCTCTTCTATTTCTTTCTCACACGCCTCCTTTTTGTCGTCACTCTTCCGATGGTGCTTCTATTCCCCTTTCTCCTTTCTCAATTGTAAGTTATCAACGAGAAGCTGCTCCTTGAGTTATCCCCACTGCTTATCCTTCAGTTATTTCTCTTCACCTCTCTGGGAGGCTCTCAAGTACATACTAACGGTACTTTTTGTACACAATTCAGTTCCGCAAAGTTTCACTTTTATTTATCGTATTGTTTTCAACATGCTTCACTGGGATAGGTTCTTAGTGGAATAGTAGGTTAAATTGCCCTGGAGCCACCACTTAATCCATACGCGACCCTTGATAGAACACGACTGTGGTAGCGATGCGCACTTCTTGGTATTTCATACTATTAGGGGTGTTGAGCGCGAACATACGAAAGGACTAAAGCGCCAATGTGTGTACATTCCTTATTTCATCCCTGCGCTACTTGTCGCGGAACCCCCATAAGTGGAAAACCTTGTTATCACTTCACGTTCATATTAGCGCAGAAGCAGACCCTACACAGTATTTTTTACAAGCGGTGTTTGCCTGTTCATTTCAGTCATTTATAATTCAGCGGTGCTTTGTGGAATGTTCTCGTCGTTTTGATCTATCTAGTTCCTTGGTCTGCGTGTATGGACGCGACAGGAAATGAAAGCCGGACACTGTTTATTCAACACTGTGCCATTGTTTGCATACTGATGAGCTTCCGCGCTTAATTGTACAGTACAGCACCTATAATTGAATTTAACTAAGCGCCCTGTATCGCACTTGCATAAGTTATGTTCACTCGCAATGCACGCGCCGTGATACGCACCACTGTCGTAATCCATTATGATGTCTTCATCCGCCTTTGTCATGAGGAAAAATACCTGCAATAAAAAATGTTTACATGATGGAATCTTTCAATGTGGTTGCAAAGCATGCTGTGATTTGCTGGAAATTTGCTGGAAAAGGAAAGCATGCTGTGCTGTGAAAGCATGCTGTGAATGTATATATTTCATTTTCAACGAATGTTACCTTAACTTTTAATAAAAGTAAAACTTATTCTTTTGTAGCAAGAACACATTTACTCTTTGTAATAAACCCGACAGTAGCGGCAGTGAGCTCTGACGCTCTGATAATTATGATCTCTCTTGACACACACTCATAAATGAGCTGTACTAGTCACCGTGTTAACGTTCTCGTGATAAAGAAATAGACTATTCCGAAACTGGATTACTGTGTCGTGTACCCGATATTTGTCGCCGGAGGACATAAACAATGTTTCTGCGCAAGTACATATTAGCCAGATTGCGCACAAACTATAACAATAAAACGTTGCACAAATTGCGATATTCTTTTCTCGTTTCTTCTTCTCATTGAATTTGAAGAATGCTTATTTGAATAAGTTATACATATTTTGGGATGGATCTAGACACACACGACCCTCCCCCCCTATATTCACCGCAAACGGCGTGGGAAAATAGGTACGCCTATACTCAATGTTGCGCAAGACGAGTGAACAAACAAATACAGCATCCCTTTATGGTTTCAGTGAAGCCGCATGCCTGGGAACGCGTATCAATCGCGAACGATTCTGTGCCTTCATGCACGGCGAGGCCGCAGTATATACTTGTACAGAAGGTGTAACTGCGCTTACATTAAACAATAGGAACGTGAACGTGTGAGCGCCTGACATTTCACGAGTATGAAAATACAGCTCAAAACAACCGCATTACGTGTTCCACGATGTTTACGACTGCCCTGTAGCAAAACGCATGGCTGCACTCAGTGTGATCAACAATTTATTCCTATTGGCCCACTATAATAAAAAAAGCCTAAACCTAAAATTACACGCTCGTTCGGTGCGCTTTAACCGCTACATTAAGGGGTAGTACTTATGGTGCTGTCATCCTGTCACAGTGCGCTGATGCGAAATGTGTCAGTCTTTGCAGATCGAATGCTTTTTCTCTACAACAGAGAATCTGTGTACCGATTCGTAACCGCAAAAACATCGCTCTATGTTTATGGCAGTGATTCAGTGATTTCCCGCCGTGATCTAATTGAACAAGACATGGTGCGATCTCGCCGTCCGCGTACCTGTTCGCATGTTCGTCCAATCAACGTACTAGATTTAACAGTACGTTCCTTATTAACGCGATAGCGTTAAAGAGCTCGTTCTGCAGAAATTCTGGTGTCGGTGTCGGTATTGTTGGTTGTGAGCAAGAAATCATCTTATGCAAAAAATAAAGAGAGAGAGAGAGATGTAATGCGGAAAGGCAGGGAGGTTAACCAGAAAACATATCTGGTTTGCTACCCTGCACTGGCGAAGGGGTAAGGGGTGACAGAAAAGTAAGAAAGAGAGGGATGGAATAGAGGGAAGCACAAACACACACACACAGGAGTGTCACAATCGTTCAACGAGGAGGGTCACTCGCAGAAACTTCATCAGCGCCTTCGTTGCTTTCTGGCGTGAAGCTCGATCTTTCCGACATTCCAAGATTGACTGCTCAGAAAGCGGCTAATTGTCGAGGCGAGCAAACACTGCTGAGAGGGACTGTCTCTCAGAGCTGTACCGAGGGCCCTGACATAAAATGTGTTCAATGGTTTCGTCATTGGCGCAATGGTCGCATGCAGCGCTGTCTGTCATTCCGATGCGGCACGCAAAGGCGTTCGTAAAAGATACCCCAAGCCACATCCGGCAGAAAAGGGTCGTCTCGGATCGGGGCAGGCCAGATGGAATACTGAGTCGTAGGCATGGATCCAGGCGGTGAAGACGGGTGTGGCGAAAACCGGGCGTGTTCCACATAGACCTTGCGACATCATGTGCAAGCGTATTAATCTTTGCTGCTGCGTCGCTTCTTGATAGTGGGATAGGTTCCATCACGCCATTTTCGTGAGCATTCTTAGCTGCATCGTCGGCATCCTCGTTACCGATGATGCCGCGGTGGCCTGGCAACCACTGAAAAGTTATAGCATGTCCTTCGTCTATTAGTTGATGGTACAGTGGTCTTATTTCCAGCACCAATTGGTCTTGAGCCCCATGACGTAGAGCAGTTCGAAGACATTTCAGAGCTGGTTTCGAATCAGTAAAAATGCCCCATTTTTGTGGTGCTTCTCGATCAATCCTGCGGAGTGCGCTACAGAGTGCTGCGAGCTCCACGGCTGTCGATGTTGTCTTGTGTGACGTTCGAAACTGTATATTTTCGGCTCTTGCTGGGAAGATCACAGCTCCTGCAGATCCTCCAACAGTTGTCGAGCCATCCGTGTAAAGTTTAACATGATCTTTGTAATCTTCGTGCAGCATGAGTAGAGTCATCTGCTTGAAAGCTGGCGATGAGAGCTCCGCCTTCTTGCGAATCCCCGGCATTGTCGAGCGTAGTTTTGGTCGGTCCAAGCACCAAGGGGGTGTTAGAATCCGTCCCGGAGGCGTGTAGGCTGTTGGAAGGCACTCTCGGTAAGACAATACCAATTCTCTTACAGAAGGAGGTACTCGGTCGATCTTCTGGAAGCGAAGCAAGATGGTGGGCAGGGGCGCGAGCAAGGTGCCTAATGTGAGCTCTAAGCACCTCCAATGTAATGTGCACCGTGGTCGGATGAACTTTTGCAATTGCGATGGTTGCGGCTGTTGATGTGCAGCGTGGTAATCCAAGACAAACTCTGAGTGCCTGGCCCTGGGCGTTTTCGATCGTGCGTACACTGCTTTTGCAAGCGTTCGTCAGAACCGGCAAGCTATACCGCAGGTACCCACGAAACAGCGTTTTGTATAGCTGCAACATCGCGTGCACTGATGTGCCCCACGTTTTTCCTCCGAGGAACTTAAAAAGTTGTGCGATGGCCGTTAGGCGCTTCTTTAGAGTGGCCACATGGGGACTCCAGCAGAGATTTCGATCGATCGTGACCCCCAAAAACCTGTGTGTCCTGTCGTAGCAGACATTGTGTCCATCGATGGCGATGAGATATGACGTCATTGCCTTCCGCGTGAACGCAACCAGCGCCGATTTCTCACGAGAAATCTCGAGGCCTTGTTCTCTAAAGTACGCCGATACTGAATTCGCTGCTTTTACAGCGAAAGCTGTTATGAGATCATTTCACCGGCCGTTTTTGGCGCCGTAGTTGTCCGCCGCCGCCGCCGCCGGTGTCCGTAACCAGTATCGCTCGAAATAAGAAAAAAAAACGAAATAAGAAAAAATTCCAGGATGGAACGAGGTTCGAACCTCGGCCCTCTGCGTGGGAGCCCAGTATTCAACCTCTGAGCCATGCCGGTGCTTGAAACTGCTTTGCAAAAAGGTCCTATACAGGCTTCATGTCGGGAAGGAACCACATTAGCACATGCAATATAGCGTGGCAGAATAGTAAAATAAGCACCAAGCGTCGCACAACGCGAATTCTGTAACCAGGCGTCACACAATGTGAATTGCGCAACGAGTAGGTTGTTGAATGCTTCCAACCCATTACAAAGCGATCTACCATAATTATTCATCGTCATCAGGGAGAGCATCAACAAAGTGCGCATAATGCCTTACATGCGTTAAGCAGGTACCACGGCTCTCCGTAGAATGAACAAAAATGTCGCGGTGCCTGCTGCCCTACTTCTCAAAAATTACAATGATTTATAGCGTAGTGGGCTCCTCGCAAGTGCACTTGTATTGGTTGCCAAGGAAGCCCATAAGCGCATGATCCATTTCCTCGGAGTCTCAGTAAAATTACAATAATTTATAGCGTAGTGGGTTCCTCGCAAGTGCACTTGTATTGGTTGCCAAGGAAGCCCATAAGCGCATGATCCATTTCCTCGGGGTCTCAGTAAAGTTCTTCGCCCCCCCCCCCGTCTCTCTCCCACGTCAACGTATGTTATACAGCATGACGGGAGGGGGAAATAGCGATCGGGCGTCACCCAATGCAAATTACATAACTGATGGGCCGTTTAAAACTTCCAACCCATTACAAACGGCTGAGCCATAATTCTTCATCGTCATCAGTCGTCGCGTCAACAAAGTACACATAATACCTTACAGATGTGTAGCTGGTGTCTCGCTTCTCTGCAGAATGACGAATAATGGCTTAGTAGGTGCTTCCCAAGTTCACAAAAATTGTGATACATGGCGTAGTGGGTACCTTTCTAGTGTACTTGTATTGTAGCCCCAAGAGAGCTTACAACGGGCTCTAGAAACGCCGCTCTTCCAGCTTTCGCTGTGACTGTGCTGCGGTTTCAGCGCAGGCCTGGCGTTTTTTGGAGCCTCGCACGTACCTGAGGGCGTGTGACACCTGACGTCCAGGCACAAATATCATCTGCATAGAGAGATATCTGCACGGAATCCGATATGCGTTCCACGAGACCGATCAGAACCAGGCTGAATAGTGTGGGGCTCAATACACCACCTTGAGGAACACCACGGTGTGTGTAATGCTCAGAAGTCGGCCTATCATCAGTTTGCACAAACAGTGATCTCATATGCAGGTAGCAACAGATCCAGCGGTACACTCGTCCACCCAAACCAACTGACTCGAGGGCGTCACGTATGGCTTCGTGAGAAACATTGCCATATGCTCCTTTGACATCTAAAAATAGTGCGACAGATAGCCGTCTACTCATTTTCTGGTGTTGTACGCAGGTCACCAGGTCAATGACATTGTCAATGGAGCTACGAAGACGACGAAAACCGGCCATGGCGTCTGGATATACTCTGTAGCGTTCTAGGAACCACTCGAGTCTGGCAAGGATCATTTTCTCCATCAGCTTCCCTACGCAGCTAGCCAACGCTCTTGGGCGGTATGACGTCAGCTCTAGAGGTGATTTTCCAGGTTTGAGAAGCGGAACCAAATGGCTTGTTTTCCATTCTCTGGGGACCGTTCCATCTCTCCAGGACTCATTGAACACGTCCAGCAAAGCGCTTCGTGCTCGATCACCGAGATTGCGTTATAGGCGGTATGATATGTCATCCGGTCCAGGCGACGACGATCGATTGCATAAAGCAAGAGCCGCATCCAGCTCTTCCGTGGAAAAAGGCAGGTCCATGTGCGGGTCAAGCGAATGTGGCGTGTCATCAGCAGTAAGGGCTCCTGTGCAAGTTGACGGACCTGCAATCTTCCTACAAAAATCTTCCGCTACCTCGATATCCCTTCTACGTTGGAAAAGGGCCAAGGCTTTAAACGGAAAACATTGTTCGGGAAAAATGCGTAGGCCTCGCACGGTTCGCCATATTTGAGAAAGCGGTTTGCGAGGGTCTAGAGACTCGCAAAACTTCGCCCAGCGTTGAAACACCAGTTTGTCCATACGACGCTGGATCTTCTTTTGCATGCGCCTAGCTATCCGCAGATCTTGAATGAATTTTGTGCGTCGATTTCTGCGCTCCGCACGCCGACGAATCGCACGGAGTCGCTCTAACTCCACATCCGCTTCTGAGGGCCTTGTAGAACATGTCAGCGTGCGCATCGCACGCTGCGCTGCTTCTTTATTCGCTTGCTCAATACCAGAGGATAAGCCTTTTTCACAAGCGTGTTCAATGTTAGTTGTGAATGCTGACAAATCAATCCTCCGGACGGTTTTCGGCGGGTGGCCACTAGCAAAGCCTTTAATGGTGAGATAACTGGGGATGTGGTCGCTACCATGTGTCTCGATGTCTAAAAACCACTTAACGCTTGTGGCGAAGCGACGTGACGAAAACGTCAAGTCCAAGCAGCTCCTGTACGTTGATCCTCGTAGAAATGTAGGACTGCCATCATTAAGTAGAGACAGTTCATGAGCCGACACAAATGATGCCAGTCTCCGGCCCGTGGCATTGACTTTTGAACTTCCCCAGATTGGGTGGTGGGCGTTGAAGTCCCCTGTAATTATCCACGGATCCGGGATGTTCGCAAGTATGTCATCCAGTCTTTTTCGATCAAAACGGGCTGAGGGAGATAAGTAGGCACCTACTAATGTGAAGGTGAGGGTTTTCTGCTTCACAGACAGGCAAACATATTGGTTCTCATCATGAGGCGACACAGGTTGAATGACGTATGTAAGCTCCCGACGAATATACACAATGACCTTGCTGCTTTCGTTGCGCGTTTGGGACGGGATTGACTCGTAGCCGGATAGCCTGATCGGGTTTGATTATTTCGGTTCACATATTACGATTATGGGGAAACGGTTACAAAACACGCACTGACGAAAATCAGAAATCCGTGATCTAAGTCATCTTGCCTTCCACTGGATGACTGATGCTTCTCTGACCTCTTTGCGGAACGATTGTTGATCTCCTGCCATGGCTCTCCGCAAGGGAGGCGAGGACTGGGCTCAGCGCGTCCAACACCTGTAGCCCGCTTCGAGCGGTTGGAGTTCCCAGGCTTCTTAGCAGGTCTGCCATGACAGTAACGAGGGATCGCAGCATCGGGATGATCTGTCGATCGACCCTTGACACATCCTCAAATGAAGTAGACTCGGTGGAAGGTGTAGGGCGGGGAGGCCTCGGAGGAGGCTCCTTCACAGGCTGCGTACGCGGAAGCGTAGGCCATTCATCCGCAGCTGCGAGCTTCTCCACCTCATATCGCTTCGTGCTTACTACTTTACTCGTGCTCGAAGGAAAAGGGTTAAGCGCAAGACCCTGTCTTACATACCTCCGTCGTCGACTACGCCGACGCCGTACCCTTTCAGCAGCCTCTCTGTGGGTTGAATTGTCCCTAACCTTTTGTTTGATAAGGGCGATTTCCTTCTTAATCTGCGGGCATTCCTTAGAGACAGCATCATGTGAACCATCACAGTTTCCGCACTTCAGACTTGTTGCCCGACATGCGTCTGCAGTGTGCGGCTCAGCGCATCGGGGGCATACTGTGGTGTTTGTACATACACCTTTGACGTGCCCAATTTTCATGCAGTTATGGCACTGAAGTGGTTTAGGGACAAATGGCCGAACAGGATGTCGGAAGTGTCCAACCTTGACATGCGACGGAATAGAATCTCCTTTGAACATTATCTTTACCCAGCGGATGTTTTCGAGGCGAAGTACATTCGCGATGACAACTCCCTTGTTCGCTGGTTTTATATGAATTGGGAGGTCCGAGGCCAAATCAATGTCGTAGATTACTCCCGCCACGCAGGCACCGTCCAATGGAATGACAGGTCGAACTTTGATGTCTTCCAAATCTGATATTTTGCGAAGCTTGTCTAAGGCGCTGGCAGTCGTCGTGTCCACAGCTAGAATATTCTTCCGCGTGTTCACCCGGATATCCTTAATTTCGTTCGGTGCAACCCCCTCAAAGTACATAGAGAGAGCTTGCCTGTTTACAGCTCGAAGGCTGACGGTGGAGTCCTCGGGCATGAATAGGACGGTGTGCGGCCAGCGTTCTTTTGACTTAGATGTTAACGTCCTCGCTGGTGAAGACGGCTTGATGTTTCTTCTTTTTGCCTTCCTGCTTCTCACGGTCTCAAAGCTGTCATCCGACGAGTTGTCGCCAGTGGCCCAGTACAGTTCCGTGTCCTCGCTGGTGCTCGAACAGGTGCTTCATTTTCGCGACGAGCTTGCCAAAGGTGATCTCTGGCCGGACAGCGCCGCAGAAGGCTCCGCGTCCACAGCCATTAAGCAGTGACTCTCATCGTTGGCCTCACCGGTTCTGGGCCAGGCGCGCTGATTTAACGAGGAGCTCACCATGGCAGACCTCTGGCTGGGCGGACCAGGGGAAGACTCCGCGTCCGTCGCCCTGGGGCAGGGAGCAGCGCCTCCCGGAAAAAGCGAGAAACTTGATAAAAATGCTCGGAGCAGAAAGCAGAAGCGTTCTGTGAAGAGACACTTCGTCGTCGTACCCTTAGGTTCGAGTGAGAATCGAGCCTCGTACCACAGAGCCACTTCATTGCTTGGAACTGCACTGAAATTAACTTTAATGTTTCACAAACATACGAGTCCTGTGTACAGGTGTCACAGTACGAGTTGTAATACCCCAGCAAAACGTGGTACAAGCGTACATTGCAGTCGGGCTCACACCATGTGAATTGCATAACGAGTTGGGGGTTTAAAGCCGGCCACCCATTACAAAAAGCGCACACATTACTGCGCGTATTCCCTTACGAACACTTAGTGGATGCATCACAACTTCGAAAAAGTATCACGCGTGTAATTGCTGCTGGTTTAAGGCATGCCACCCATTACAAAGGGCGTACACGTCAGTGCGCGCATTCTCTTACACACACGTAGTGGGTACTCTGCTGTCATAAAAGTGCTGTTGAAGAGGGCGGAAACGTTTACCTTTACCAATGTCGTGTGTGTGTGTGTGTGTGTGTGTGTGTGTGTGTGTGTGTGTGTGTGTGTGTGTGTGTGTGTGTGTGTGTGTGTGTGTGTGTGTGTGTGTGTGTGTGTGTGTGTGTGTGTGTGTGTGTGTGTGTGTGTGTGTGTGTGTGTGTGTTTGTGTGTGTGTGTGAGAGAGAGAGAGAGAGAGAGACCGGGCGACTGAACATAATCACAAGCGAAACAGAGCACAGTGAGGATGGGGCCGTATATCGCTATCGCGTTCAACTCTTAAAGGCAGAGCTTAAGCGTCCCCCAGTTTTTTCGCAGGACATTTTCTACCTCACGACATGGTTCTATAAACAAGCGCTTACGGGGGAGTTCGAGGTTAAATCACGGCCTCTCGCTAGACAATTTACAACAGGGCCGTAGCCAGAAATTTTTTGCGGGGGGTGTTCAACCACCATTTTGCATCTTCGGTCGTGTGTTTGTTGTAGTCTGCGTGTATACACACATGCAAAAGTGAAAATTTTCGGGGGTGCGGGGGGTGGAGAGAGATCGAACCCCCCCCCCCCTGGCTACGTCAGTTATGTACACTCTCCCTTGCCATGTCAACGTGGTCTTTTCAGTCGTCGAGAAGAAGGTAAAATTTGCAACCGTCAAGAGCTGCGCATTACTCGCTGGCGTCTCCCGCAATCTAAGTTGGTTTTTTACCGAGCGCATTTCTTCGCATAAGTAGAGCTCCCGGTTGCGCCTGGTTATGCATCCTTTATTTATGGCGGGAGAAATCCACTTACAAGAAGAAACATTACTTTTGAACAGAAGCAGCCGTTTCTGCAAAACAAACCATACTACACTTGCTTTTGTCCGCCACTCTGAATGTCTCGTGCATGTTTTTTTTTTCCCCGTGTACACGCCACCACCATGCTCGCGCGTTCGAGTGAGTCGTGTGGTAGTCATATTCGCCGTGTTTCCCTCGTTTCTTCCTTATATTCATTTTGCTGCGTTTCCGCCGAGTCAGCTTCGTATAGGTCACGTTTCGCGTCATTTGAGCTTGCAGCCTTTCCCAAGCTTTCCGTTTGTCCGCGCTTTTGCGCGTCTTCGTGTGCAGAAGCGTAAGACGCTTGCGGCATCACGGACGGTTTGCTCGGCGTAGTGCACTGCGTTGGCTTAAAAAAAAAAAAAAGGTGGAATTGAGGCTGCAGAGAAGTAAACTGGCTTGAGGATTCTTCTTTTTTTTTGCTTTTTACGAGAAAGTACGACTGACAAAACAAACACCATCCGAAGCAGTGCGTCACCTCCCCCTACCGAGGCACCGTTCCCCCACCCCCTTTTTTTAAAAGGCGCCACGTCGCAAGAACGACAAATTCGCTGTCACTTCAATGTGCCCTGCCATGTAGACACGTGGCTGCGACGCTGCCGAGATGTTGCTTGTCAGCGAAGAGACCCTGTTTGTGCGAAACTTTGAGAACAGACCACAGCTACAACGGTCGAGTGAAGAAAACTAAAACAAGACACGGGAAGCCCCATTAAGCGCTCACCAGTCGGAAATAAACGAGCCCTTCTTTTCCGCAGAATTCCTAGCGATTCTTCTTTTAAAAGAAATTAAAGAAAAGACTCACATACTCTCGTTTCACCCTACAAAAAAACTTCGATGGGCTTGACGTGCCGAAACGAAGAACAACCTCACCACAACTTTAGTCTTCGTTGAAGGGTTGAGCGTAAAAATAAAAAGAAAGTTTGCGGGCATCGAATACGTGCCGGCGCACAATGGTGATACCAAAACCCGTGTTTTCCTGTGGTAACCAGGCGGTTCTATTGAATTTACGATATAAATCTAATTTTCAGAGAGACGCGATTTTGGTGCCACGAGCAAAAGCGCAAATAGGGTAGGTTGCTGAGAACCATGCTGTTTGAAAATGGCGTGATTTGGACGAATTCCCTACATTTTCGACTTCCCACAAGGATGCGCTTTCGGTGGTTGTGTGCCAAAATATTCAAATCAGTTACAGTGCTCTCTTTTATGACGTTTCTTCTATACTCGTACTACGTCATCGCCGATCGAAACGCGTAAATATCAGCAAACGTAACTAAACACTTTCGAAAAGACTGCTTGGGAAACGCCGTCTTTTAGAATTGTGGTGAATTTCTGGATTTCATTTTTACAGCGATAGCGGGTATATGGACACTCCGACAGATTTTTGTCGTCGTCGTCATGTTCCGTATAAAGTCCAAATCGATAACATCACCCCCCCCCACCCCCTCGCATCTTATTTTTACCCGAGGGGCCGCGCGCCAGCAGGGGCGACGAACGCGGCTCAAGCAGAGATGAAACGAGCCGACCCATCTCCGTCGCACGGAGGGCGCATGCGATAACATCCGCCCGCGTGCGAGGCCTGCCGTGGATTGCTGCTCAAGCAGAAAGGAAACGCCTCGCCCGTATCGAAGGAGCATGAAGAAAAGAGGGGCGGGGTAGGGGGGTTGTGTCGCTCGAGAAGAAACTGTGAACTTTGAATATAAGGTCGCGATCGCTGGCACGCGCGCTATTTCGCATTCATCAGTCGACGGCTCGGATACCCTTCTACGTGCTGTGCTCTCAAGACGAAATAACTGTGCGATAACCGCTCCTCTTCCTGGATCGACCGTATTCTCTTAGACGAGCGTTTTGTGCAGTTATGCGAGACCAGATCCAAGAGAGTTAGCTGCCAGCCTTACTTTGTGTAGCATTATAATTTGTTGCTCTCGCATTCATTGCTTCGTCCTTGCGGTGAAACTGTTTTTGTTTTCAGTTCGCTATAAAGCATCTTTGGTGTTCGCTTTTAGCCTGCCCCGTCCCTTGCTGCTTGGCAACCGAAATATATAACTAGTACACGAAATATAATAATGAAATGAGGAAAGCTTGTGTAAACAAAACGAAATGCAAAACGATAGATTTCGTGCGGGAGAGGGACAAGTGGACTCCTACCTTGTGTCACTCCATTTGTCTGTGCGTAGTCTCAGTTTATATACCAACATGATATAATAATAGTTGGGGTTTAACGTTTTAAAACTATAAATAATATGGTTATGATATGAGGGACGCATGTACAAACATGAACCTACTACCTACTAGCCGATCTAAACGAGCTGCTACAAGTGGCTGCATGCAAACGCCTGAGTGCGAAAGGAAAAAATGGCGACACTGGACATCTTATAAGGGAAGCCTGTCAGCCAATTGCAGAGATCAATCAAGAACAAAATCTTGTAAAATGAGGCTCTTACGTGCATTGTGTGCGGTAAGAAATATTTCTTTAAAGGGGCCCTGCAACACTTTTTCAAGTAATCATCTAATGCCTTCATTAAAATAGCTCCTTGCCTTACGAATCGACTGCCGCAAACATTTAGAATCCGCCAAGTACGAGCGGAGTTAACGGGATTTACCGCACGTTTTAAGCGCCTTCTCTCTCTTTTCGCACCAGCTACGCAGGGAGGGCTATGACAAGGGGGCAAGAAGATGCCTCCCTTCGTCAGCGCGCGTTATGAGCTAGACCACGTTCGTTTAATTTTTTTCTTCGAACGCGCGGTTTACTTTCAGTGTGAGCGCGAGCGCGCGAGCGGGCACGTGGCGGCATCCCGCGGCGGCCACGGTAACTCTGCAGCTCGTTATGCTGAAATCTCAGCGAACGGCCGTGGACTTGGGTATATGGCGCTGTGATTTGGGTATATGGCATCATTTTTAGAGGGAAGAGGGAACGATCTCTAGCTGACTTTTGAGAATTATTGTAAATTGCAGGCCGCGTGTTGCGCTATAATGTTTGGCTCGCGTATTCTAGGGAGCCTCGATTACCGATCGGTAGCGTTTCCTGACCATGCTGAAAAAGTGTCGCAGGGTCCCTTTGAGAGTGGTAAAAAATATGATGCAGATAAGTACACATATTATACGCACACACATCATAGCACCGCTTGACAAAGCAATCGATTCGTACAAGACACGCCTACCTTATGTGAAAGTCATTTTACCCAGTTCCCCATCTCCTTTCGTAGGCTAGCAAACAAAGTACAACCTGGTTAATCTCTTTGCCTTTTTTTTGCCTTTTCTCTCTCTCTCGCTCTCTCACTATATGCCGTGGATCCTTTGCAGTCGAAAAGTCTTTTCTAATTAGTAGAGACTGGATTTTAGGCAAATGCCTATTTTGCTCCATGCGCTCCTATCGCGCCACCTTGATATATTTATATGAGCATGAATTTGAGGCTAAGGAGGGCTTTTATAGCGTTTTTACAGTGCCTATAAATGTATCTTTTGCCTTCGTGCATATATGCCTATAAGTGCCTATAAATGCCTGTCTTTAAAATCGGCGCTTATATAAAGATTATTTAACCTCAAATTTCGCTTTCAAGTGCAGTCTGAGGCTGTTATTCATGTTACCGCGCAATATTGACTGTTTGGAACAGTATGGGCTTCGCGTAGTCCTCTAGTTCAACCAACTCCCGGAAACAACCGCTAGCAGCAGCGAAATGGAACGCACCGGCGAGCATACGCCGCCGCGCTGATATGGCGCGAGTGGTCGGTGAATGCGAAATTACAGACAGTCGTCAGGGGAGAGTGAAGAGCAAAAGAAGAAAAAAAAATGTGATGTGCACGCGGATTTTGTTTAGTTTGTAATCTACTTTTTAAGGTGTTCACCGCCAGGGGAGAAAAAAATGTTCTACGCGATTCGACACAGCCAATAGAAAGAATTCGCCCCTTCTGGTCCTTTAGCGATCTTGATGTCTGCTCCTGCTGTGCCCTTCTCAGTCATGCCGAAAAGAAAGACACAGAGGTGTGTGCTGATTCGACAGTGGACGCTTGACTCACCATGCTAAAGAATAAGCGGAGACCATGTTCTGCAAAGAGTGTGTGACAAAGGATAATTGCGTGGCTACGTTCAGCTGTTGTTGTCTGTGTACCAGCTTAAACAATAATATGTTTTGTTGCGATAGCGGTTATATGGACAGTCTCGACAAATTTTGCCGTTGCCGTCGCCGTCATGTCCCGTATAAAGTCCAAATTGATAAGCTCCCCCCCCCCGCGCATCGTATGTTCTACCGCGGGAAAAGCGCGCTAGCGGGGGCGACGAACGCGGCCGAAGCAGAGATCAAACGAGCCGGCCCATTTCCGTCGCTCGGAAGGCTCATGCGATAACATTTACCCTGCTCGGGAGGCCTGCCATCGAAGCCGAACAGGAAACGCCCCGCCCGTCTCGAACGAGCATGAAAAGATGCGAGGAGGGGTGGGGGGTCGCTCGAGCAGCAACTTTGAACTTTGATTCTAAGGGCGCGGTCGCGATCGCTGACGCGCGCGCTATCTGAGGAGCCATCAGATGGCGGCTCGTATACCCACGTGCTGCGCTCTCAACGCGTAGTCACTACGCGAAAAGAGCATCTCTCCCTGGAGCGGCCGTATTCTCTTAGAACAGCGTCTTGTAGTTACGCGAGATCGGATACAAAAGAGTTAGCTGCCAGCCGCAATTCGTTCAACACTGCAATTTGTTGCTATGAAATTTAATGCTTCGCCCTTGCGGTGAAACTGACTTCTTTGTTTTTCCTGTCGTAAATATAGGTCACGCACGTCTTCCTTCGAAAATTATTTGCATTTATGTAAAAATTTATTGCGCCTATATTGACGATATTGGAGGCCTAAAACGTTGTTATGACTGCCTAATTTTGACACATAGGATGCGCTTTCTAATGCCTAAAAATCCGGCCTATACTAGTTAGTAATGACGTTAAGTGCGACGAAAGCGGTGGCGCACATTCTGAAATGTAGGTAAGCGGGGTATATTATTCTAGAATCGAATGTGATACGCGTAGTATCTGAGGACCACCTTGATCTTTACTACACCTGAGGACCTACGACAGTGCTCATTCTAATATTGTTACGATTCAAGTTTAGCTTGCTTTTCTAAACAGAAGTCCGCCTTACCAAAGAAATGCTTCTTAACTGACACTCCCAGCAGCATGGGTTGCATTTCAGCGTCACTACAACTTGAAACCCTTGTGACACCGAAGCCCGGCTACCGGAAGACGGGTTCACGTATTGAACTTTTTGCGTGACAGTGACCTATCGGATAGGTTACAGTACTACTGCTCTGCACCTTTCCTTCTTTCTTTCTTCCTTTCTTTCTTTCTTTCTTTCTTTCTTTCTTTCTTTCTTTCTTTCTTTCTTTCTTTCTTTCTTTCTTTCTTTCTTTCTTTCTTTCTTTCTATCTTCTTTCTTTCTTTCTTTCTTTCTTTCTTTCTTTATCTCTTTCTTTCTTTCTTTCTTTGTTTTCGCGTTCCCGCTCTTTTTTCCATTCTTCTTTCCCCTTCCTCCTCCCCCTAGTGTAGGGTAGCAAACCGGATGTTATAATTCTGATTTACCCCCTGCATTTCCCTCTTTTTTTATCTCTCTCTCTCATACACACAGGCATCAAGCAGCGCTAACATGAAGATATGTGGCAAAGGACATCAAGAACTAACTTTTTTCCCTTTTTAGCTTGGCATTAGACGTGCTAAAACGGCGAACTAATTAGGGGCCAGTCACGCAAACTGAGCGTTTTCTGTCACTCCGGTGGCCTGTCCGAAAAGAAGATGCGCGCGCAAACCGTGCGCAACGCTGATAGCACTGGAGAGGGGCGGGGTGTCGTGGTAGGTCTACCAGCGGGTTGCCGTTGTTAATGAACCCACACCCTCGCGGCCGGATCACTCCACCCTCCGCACGCGTGTTCTCATGGCCAACGGCGACATCGTCACCAAAGAAGGCCACGCCCGTTGGATGGATTCTTCGACGATAACGGCAATATTAAGCGTTTTTTTTTCTCCTTTTTACAAAATGCCATGTTTGGCACTCGAGGTGCTAGTGCTTCGACCACGTCCCGTGTGCGTCATTTGATCTAGCACGCCCCCCCTTGCCAAAGGACCTACTTCGAAAAGCTAGCTTATGGGCTCTGCGGTATTTTTGAACGCGAACGTGGACATTACTTTCTTGTACGGCGGACATCGTAGGTTGTTTTTGCGCACATCTCTTCGTTCTCTGGCTCATCAGTCGCATTATATATGTATAAAAGAATCTTCTCCAGAAGGCAAACACAAAATTTAATGTGAACATAGTCTCGTATTGTAATAACTGAATAATGTATTGATTGCTTTCCGCACCTCCTTCGAGAGAAAAAAGGTACTTTGAACACATTTTTCTTGCGCGATCTTTTGGGACCCGTTGTCTTGCATCGAATACCAAGTGCGTCGCGGAGGCGCGCACCCCATGCAAATTTTGAACTCCTGCTGTAGTGCATTGTGAGCGCTCATTGTACACAGCGCCATGTTTACCACCATTTGATACTGTCCTTCCGAACGAACGAATTTCAGGCTTAACTTCGTTTCTGCAATCGCGCTGCGTTCTGTTTTCAAATTCCCGCACAATATTTTTTCTTTATGCAATTTGCAATGTTCACGAGCCGTGGGTAAAAAAAAAGGCCTTAGCGCACAGAAAACTTACCATCCCCGACGGACCGTTTTAGACGATTTATTTTGCGTCTTTTTCATCCACTTGGCTTCGGTCAACCTTTGGACTAAACTCTGCCTCTTTAATACCGTGCAGCGCAGCGAAAACTAATAGTCGCGCCAGGCAGCTAGGAGCCGAGCCAAGCAACGCCTTTCGCTGATCTGTCGTTGCGAATTCAGCCATGTGCGGCCTTGCTTAAGCGGAGGGGTTCCGGAAACATTGACTGCGGAGAAACTGTTTCAGCTTTTCGTATTTCCCGAACACACGCGGTCGTTTGGTTGTCGCCGATTGATTGGGGCGTCCCGTGGCTTCACCACACTGCACGCAGTTATCGAGACCACGATCGGGAAGTGCGCTCCTGTGAACCACATCGGAAGCAGTCGCGGCGAGTGCGCTGGAGGATGAGCTGCGGACAAACAGCATAATGAGTAATCTTTCAGCCACGGCCGAGTGCGGCTTTGGCTTGGCTATCATCTTCCTTTCTTACTTCCTTTCGTGAAGCTGCGGCCGCATCATTTCCATCAAAGCGTTGTTTCCGGCTTAGCCCAAGTACCACGGAGAGGAGGGTTCATTACAAAAGTTGTAACGCGAGCAGCGCGGAAAGGCAAATTGCTAGCATGGCTGAGGCTTCGCGGAGAGCAGATCACCTCGTTAGCATATATACGATGTGAGCCGGGATGTCTTTTCTCAGCTATTAGATTTTTTTTTCAGAGATCGTTCGTTTTAGTCTTCAGCACGCTTATCTTTTTTCTTTATTCTTGTAGGTGCTCTTTTTAGGCGCAACCATTAGCTTCTAAACTGGAAATGCGAATGAGGCAGCCTTGCTGAAGGCTCGTAGTTTTTTTGTTGTTGAAAGAAGACACTTTGACTCAAAAATAAATAAAACGCTAGATAAATTCTAGCTATCTGTGGGACTGCGCCCACCGTATATACGTTTAGTGTTATTGCGATGACGACTTGCCTTTTAGTGCGAACGATATATGTGTACCCTAAGGCATGTGTTCGTTTATGCATACCACGAACATAATTTTTTGTATTTATCATCAACAATTCTCATTTTAATGAGCTCAGCGGACTCCTTATAGAATCCTTTTTTATATTTAACGTTTGCCCCTTGACGTTGTGCCTCGCGTGCCGGTAATTACAAATTGCTGCTTCTCTTACTTCTGCAATTCTTTTATGCGTGCCAATCATAATCAGCAACTATAGCCTTTCTTGCCTTAACCTGGCTGTTTTTTTTTTGGTTTTTTTCGGGCTCAACTGGTAATTCTCTTGGAGATCTAGGGTCGTATACAGTAACGTTTCTTTTCGTTTAGCATTCCTTCTGTCCATACGCACTTATTTGTTACAAACTGTGCCCACGCCATTCTAAGGACGGATAATTTCGAAGGATGTGTAGTAGCGAATGAGTGGAATAGCAACATAATATTTCTCAGATACTTACCAATCAGGAGGCCACTCTCCTCCTTAAGCGTTGTCATGCGTCGGCGCCTACATGAGAAGAAAAGAAACCATTAGAACAAGAATCGGATACATTTAGGTTATGGGCATGCAAGAAACTCATCCAGCTACTTGGACTCCATTGCCACGGTACGTTAATGAGAACTCGACTGAACATAAAAATAACTAGGAGTTTAAATAATCAGAATGTTATCGTGGCATAAATACATAACATATATTAACAATAATACCAATACGCTACTTTTGTCGAAACTGTCACAAAGCCTACGAACGCCTCAGACTGCTGCTATGATTTGTCCGAAGAGAAGCAGCTACCTAGAATCACCCTTAAAATGCGCTGTTAATTAGTTGATACTCAAAGTAGATTCGCAGAACTTATTCACGCAAGTTAATCTCAAACCTATAGTGTCGATTCAGTAAGATATTGCGGGAGCCTCCTAGATGGTGCAATACGAAGAATACTATACCGCCTCCCTTTTTTCCCTGCATATTTTTTCTTCCGCATACAAGCCTCTTGGCATCAATATATTACATGGTCATCGTATTTCGTGCCATCTTTTCTGGACACTTTTGCTAGCATCTCTAGCTCTATAAAAGATTCACGTAGAGGGAGTCAGAAATAACTCGGGAAATACTGGTCACCGGCAAAAACTGTAACGATAAAATCGTAAAAAAAAAAAATCTGCGTAGTTTGGGGTGTGCCTAAATAGAGCGGAACGTGTAAGGGGGTCGCTGAGTCTGGCATTTTCACGGAGAAAGATATTCTTGGGTGGCGGACTCTTCGGGTAACGTCGATTCCTAATTCGCAAAGTGCACTTAACCGTCGATAAGCTGTGGCGGATATTTGCGACGCTTACAGCTTACCTCTCACGACGGTCACGCGAAATAACGATCACGGTGGTAAGTTAGGGTCACATTAGGACAGCCTTGCTCTACCTAAGCTTGCAGGCGACAGGAGCGAGCGCAATCGATAACCGTGTTCCGACGGCATTTGACGCTCCGATGTACACTGTCGTCCTTTATGAAAGGGAACACGCGAGCTCGTGGCCTGCGCTCTGCGGCTGCTGGCTACAGCACCATCAACCGACAGCTAAAGAAAGCACGCCAGCTTTTGGCGGCATCGCCCGTTGCGATACCGGAACGGGAACGTAATCTTGAAGCGCTTGCCCACCGGCCATGACTCGTTATTTTGTTTGCCAATAGATGACAGCAAAAGCGGACGTGCTTTCCTTAGCTGTCGGCTGATGGCGCTATAGGCAGCCGCCGCAGAGCGCAGGCCACGCGCTCGGTTGTTCCCTTTCATAAAGGACGACAGTGTACATGCACGCTTGCTTGTTGCCGACGTCTATTCCTAAACAATCAAATGCTTTGCATGATCGACTAAATAGACTAATAAAATGTGTCTTGCGTGGCTGACGTGCGCATTGGTAATGCAATATCTTGTTTTTGTTTTATTTTGAATTGCTGAGTGCTCGCAGTAAAAATTTCAACGCTCCGCTCGTTAGAGGCATTCAACGGTGGGCCTGTATGCGCCTTCCGGGGCAGATATCTAGTCAAACTAGGTGTCATTTTTAGGGGCGAAGCACCTTAGGGTCTCGGCGTGCCGGCGTGCATCATGCATCGTCGTCCGCTATCGCGGCGTGCATCGTCATCTGCTGTCGGGACGGTCCATTTGCTTAAGCGCAATAGAGGGCGCCACCGCCTCAGCGCTCTCCCTGTGGCGAGAGAAAGCGAACGGCGCGCGTTCACTATGGGAGCACTCTTTCTGCGATGAACGCTGAACTACCAGCTCACAAGGAACGAAAGCGCGCCCTCGCCCGCGAGAGACAACGCCGACGCAGGCAGCGCCTGCTAGCGAATTTCTTGATTAAAAAATTGGCCGAGTATCTGCGTGCTTCGCTGCAAATGTCGTGTAAAGACGATAGAAGAGGCGCTGTGTGAGATATGGACGCCATCTGGCAATACGTCGGGAAACATGAGTGCTGTGTTGCGTGCTGGTAGTCCCGGCGCAGCAGCAGGCGAAGACCGGCGGTGACCAACGCGACCGGCGGGGACGCCAGCCAGCCCGAAAACGCGGTTTGGCGCGAAGCGCTGAAGCAGAGAAACGTCCGCACTCAACGAGTACTCTCCACACACTCTTTTATTTACACGTCGCCTGGGTAAAACAGGAACGCCAGAGCGGCGCCCACAACCGGCAGCCTGAAGGCCGCCCACAACGCTGCTTTTTCATTTTTTAAATATTTTTTTTCACCTTCTTGGCCTTCTCAAAACTAAAGTTTTTCAACACCAACCCATTGCATTCGTACAGTGCAGTACAGAACCGAAACCGAAACACAACCATGAGCTCGTGCGAAGGGCACGGAGGAAGGCAAATTTCAGCGCAGTCGCATTTTCAGCTTTGTTGAAACAGCGCTCACTAGACGACGACGAAGTAAAAGAAGGCACAGGACAGGCGCTGCCTGTCCTGTGCCTTCTTTTACTTCGTCGTCGTCTAGTGAGCGCTGTTTCAACAAAGATGAACGCATACCAACTCGCTCAAGCTTCCATTCTGATGCACTTTCAGCGCAGCTTAAGAAACTAGGGTCCTTAAAATTACGTATGTATGCATTTTCTATTAAAGGAACACGCCACCTAATACTTACCTAGTGATGTTGCACCTCAGATATGCATGAATTTACTTTTTGATCGACAACGTTCACAAGTATAAACAGCCGTACCAGTTCAAGACGGCTGGCCCTTGGGCAAGTGGTTCAACTTTGGCCGAGTGGCTGAATCGAGGGACGTGCCGACAAACAGAAAGACAGACAGACAGAAAGACAGACCAAAATTTCTGCGTTTAAGTTCCCCAAGAAAGACTATCGTCTTTAAAAACCGACTGCTCGCGCTGCACAATCGCTCACCGGCCACCCCGTTAATGCAGGCAGTGGATTTTGATGGGCAATGTAGTGCCGGTGGGAGATTTCTCTTGTGCTTAGTTGAACAATAAAGATTCGCGGCGTGAACGTTAACTAAAAGAAGACTGCGGGTCTCTGTGTTTAATCTTTCTTCTGTCTCTAATTGCCCATTAGTAGTGATTTTGCTGTGGGAAACACCGGCGTACACATCATGCTTCGCCCCTCCACAGGTTTCGCGTTAGTGACGCTGAAACACCCTTCCCTGCATGCTTCGCCCCTCCCGAATTTCTTTTTCCTTTTCTTTTATTTCGGCGCCACTGAAGTTTCATTTTTCTGAGTTTTCACAAACGTTGACAGTTGACTACCCCCTATATAGTGTAGGCATTGAGTATGTTTTGTTTCAAATAACGAAAATATTGCTCCACGAGATTTAACACGGCTTTCCTAGAGTATAATTCGAATAAAGTTAAGTCCTTAGTCCCGATTACTGATTTTTATAAAAAGTGTGCATAAGTGTGCCAGCCGCCAAGGTCTGCTCGCTCGCTCGCTCGCTCACTCACTCACTCACTCACTCACTCACTCACTCACTCACTCACTCACTCACTCACTCACTCACTCACTCACTCACTCACTCACTCACTCACTCACTCACTCACTCACTCACTCACTCACTCACTCACTCACTCACTCACTCACTCACTCACTCACTCACTCACTCACTCACTCACTCATTTGCTTACACAATTAGTTTCATAAGTGCCCACTCCAAGTCCTTTAAATAGGACTAAAAACGTATTTCCCAATATTTAACCAATGCAGCGTTGGACTACGATAGACAATGCTTAGTTTATTCGTAAAGTATAGACTCGGACATCAAAAAGAGAGGCATCCTTCTAATATACGGTAGCACCACGCAGTAGGTTACATCATGCCATTCCTACGCATGCTTTTAACAAACTCGCTCCTTGTTGAAGTGTTACGCTTATTTCTGTTTGTTTCGGAACAAGCCCACTAGTTTGGCGAATGCGATGCACGTCCTATGGTTTTTCCTACCCATTCTCACTGTTACACTGTGCGTTGTAGCAAACCAGCTGCAACTTGGTTAACTTCATTGGATTTGCTGCGTTGTTCTATACGCCCCCCCCCCCCCCCCCCCCTTTCACCCCGCCTCTATATTTGCTCGGGTTGTCGGTGCATGTGTATTGCCGCCCATGAAGCACGGCCGTCAATTGCAGCAGACGCGGCGACATGTCGATTGGCGGAACGTGACAGGCGTACTCGTGCCGACGTTGATGATCTGTGCTACGCTAAGGGAACTACGGTGGCCAGACTCTACTCGCGCTCAAACAGCACGCTTCGGTTTGTTTATTCTGTGCAGCCCGTGCGGAAACTGCAGGGTTCGATATTGGGCGTGGCACAGGAGCATTTTCCTTAAGTAGTCAGCACGACGGTTCACCGGTTTTTTCGTCGTTGTTTTTTCTGTACTCATTTTAGAAAAATATATATATATATATATATAATTTTCGCTATGTAGTGAATGTATCTTCTATAGGCGAGCAAGTACACTGTTAATGGGATGTGTGTGCATCAAACGTCAGCATTTTATTTGCAAAGGAGATCGTAGCTTTATTATTTATAAACTATGTTATGCGGTAAAATTATCGTCATGCAAATTATATTTGTACCAATAGCCGGAGCGATCTCTAAATATTCTCTCATTAAGATTGTAAGCATAAATCGTAAGGAACGATAATCACAATCACTTATATTTAAAAACATTTACATTTGGATGTAATATAATAAACATAGAAATATCGACATTATAGTTTTCGGACGCATCCCTCGACACACGCGACGATCTGGTATACTAGTGTTCCGTCAGTAAAGGAAACGTTTGTTAGCATTACTACTTTACGACCGTTATAGTCACTCAACGTTTCGTATGCTATATTTCCAAGCTCAGTTTCCGTAAAAGGTTACGTCCTGTACTACGGTCGTTCTTTGCGTGCTATTAGGTATTTGGAAGAGGCACTTCGTTCGGCGACAGCGGCTTACGCTTCATCCTCTCATAGGTTCGACGAATAAGTTGTGGTAATAGCGAACGCACCGCGCACGCGATGCAGAGCACACTTTACGAAACATGAATAGCCGGTCTGCTGGTTTCACAGCTCAAATTGAAAACAGGCTCGCGCGTGTGGTCATTTCCAGGATGAGATGGCGAAAGAGCATTTGTGTTGTGCTAGGATAACCAGATGTAATCTTCCCGGCGTGGGCAGCACATTGGGAAATGTTTTGCGTCAGACGCCCATTACTGCAACAGTTATCGCCTCGTAAATTTGACTGCGAGGATCATCTCGCTTTCAGGGAAAAGGGAATCTGCATGTGCGATCAAAGGAAGCCCGACGTGCGGTTGGGCTTACAGCCATATAGTTAGTTATTAACGTAGCTGGCAGTGCAAGCCACCGAGTCAGATTATATTAGAAGGGTATACATCCGTTGTGGAAATGATGCGGTCCCTAGGAGCGCGCAGAAATGATGAAACTAATGGAACGATTACTGCTGGAGCGCGGAACATGTAATTTCTCTATAGTCTGCGCGTACTCAAAAGTTTTGACGGCTTTATAAACTGAGCTAGTCCAATAAGACGATTCCGAAACTCGCCTAATTATTCGGTGCGAAGAGTCGGAGCACCAAAGTATCTAACTTCACTCGTATTCATATTTTTGCAAGTTTCTAGCTTAACTGCCTTGTACTAAGCCTACGTCCACGGCCTACGTCATATACCATTGATTTCTTCTTTCCCTTTCTTACTTTCTCACGTTAATCTGTTTCTATTTTTATTTTTTTTCGTGAGAAATGTTCATACCCATAGCCTCTTCGCCTAGGTATAACTAAAATGAAGTTTAATAAGTGCTAGTGCTTTTAGACTTTGTTAAATTTCAATTGGTTAAAATAAATTTAATTTTGTTACAATAAGTTTAATTTTGTTAAAATAAACTTAGCTCTCCAAGCGAAATTTATTCGCAGGGATTTGATAATCCACGCATTACAGAAACACTACGCCCGCTTTAACGCCTTCTCATCCTACTGTCCACTGACCACTATAAGGCAGATACGCGTGGAAAGACTTTAGAATCCATAGTTCTTAGTGCACTTTTTGCATTGCGAGGAATTCAGTAAGTAATGTGAGGTTTAATGCTTCATGTGGCAGCGTTCGTGGGTGCGAATTCTCGTGGGCGCCTAGGACGAGTCAACACATGAGACACCGCGACGGGCTGGAAGCGCTAAATCTGAGCACGAAAACGACGAAACACAAGATTTCCAAAAGCGACGCACTAGCAACTGTGTAACGTGCACGGTTTCGTTCGTTTTAAGATATGAAACTCCCTTTACTTATCGCTAAGCCTAATGAAATAGCAATTTTGCGTGTTTCGTGATAAGTATACACTGACCTATTCCTGGTTGTGAGCGCAGCTACTACAAGATGTCTCGCTAGCCTCCATTTTTCAACCTCTTTGCAGCTGTGTAAGGGTCATATTCTCGGACGGTCACTTTCGGTGACAGTGTCGCTTTCCGTATAAGGCCGCTTACAGGAAGCCACCTCATCCAAATGCAGGCAAGCCTATGTCTCTGCGACTTCTACGTGATTTTACAACGGCTATAACACTTTCACATAAAGAACACTATCGGCCACTCTTCACCAAGACGCACTTCACGTAGACATTTTTGATGTAACCAGGCAGACATTACGTACAAGGCGTTGACAAAATTTTCAGGCTCTGTAAGATAACTACTTGGAAAAATCATTGTTTGCGCTTCAGGGGCTTGTATACCGTTGCTCTGGAAGAAAACATCGCGCAGAACGCAGTAACGCCGAATGTCGTCTATTGAGTAGTGCCGCAAAATCCGCTTTAAGCAACGAGCACAGCCTGCGAGGGGACTTCTTTGACACGATGGGGCGCGCACAATCACACTGCGCACACAATCATACTGCACACACAATCTATACTGCGCACACAATCAGACTGAATTAATGTAGCGCATCGCGGACACTTAGGTGTCCAAGCCACTCGGCAACCCACGTTCAGCTTCACTCATGCTGATGATATGTCGCGCCTGCATTATTTCGCAACGTCACTTTGCTGGAGCTTTTCAAGAATGGGCCCTAGCACATTCGTAAAAGGTACTGTCGTCTGATGTACGTACCTGCGCATTAGCCGAAGCTTTCTTTATCGAACGCTGGTACATTCGCGCGCCTATTTTGTGCACCGAGTTCAAGCTAACAATAACGGCACACACCTTAAGTCATTGCTGGGGATAAACAGCTCGATATTTTCAATAGACCACAGACAGTGTCTGTTCTCTCTTTATGAATGCCAGAGGATACTACGGAAACGGGGATGGAAACAATGTCAGGTATATATCTGTTTTACTTCGTGACAAAGCAGCTCGTACCCATAGGAACCTGAAGGTGGCGAAATAAGCTATTCCTATTGCATTCAAATAAATAAGTAAATAGATAAATAAATAAATAGATAGATAAATAAATAAATAAATAAATAAATAAATAGAAAAAGAAAGAAAGAAAGAAAGAAAGAAAGAAAGAAAGAAAGAAAGAAAGAAAGAAAGAAAGAAAGAAAGAAAGAAAGAAAGAAAGAGTCTGAGGCCTATATGCAGTACACGCATTCCTACATTTCTTGTAGTCAGTCGAGCAATAATACAAATAAGAACGGTACTTTTGCATTGTATTCGTGCGCTGACTCTGTACTGTCTTGTATACATCTGCTGTGCTGCTGTGTGTGCTGTATTTTGTGACATCTTCCTTTTTTATACTTAGCGGCAAGGTCTAGCCGGTGCCAAATACGGGTGCGAACCTCTTCTATTTTATCGCGTAAATAAAAAAGAAGAACAGCGCTGTAACGCACGCTGGGAGTGCGAGAAACGGAGAAGGGATCGTTTATTTGCAGACAAAGCCTCAGTGCGAAAAGTGCAGCTAATGTACGTTTAGACACTCGCAACGTTCTGTGTTGGACAAGTTTAACTTCTGACGCGGAGGCCATGCGTAGGCCCTATATTGAGGTAGATCTGCCGCACCCGCCTTTCTTACAGTCTGTTCTTCATCGCAAGCTGAAATGGCTTCTTCCGGAGTAAGTGGGAGCCAGATTTGTATGCATTTATGCGGGATACGGAGTCGGAAGCACGCCATCTGTCGCCCCTAGAAAACTTCGCACTGCCAGCGCTTTGTTCGGCGAACATGTTTTTGAACCGCTGAGTAATATGCGTAGGCTGTTTGGACATGCCAAACTTAGTGCGCGAACATATTTCACGCTCCTCGCGCACATTTTGCAAATCACTAGGACTTCCCTCTGGTGTGTCCAGACAGCCCCAGCTGACGGCAGGCGAATACGGGGACGCGAATTCGACGTTACAGCGGTATGATAGTCTACATTTTCTTGGGGAGAGATCTTCCAGTAACATTGGGCCCCTGATGTACCCAAAATCAAACAAAAGTAGTTAATTTATTGCATGACAGTGATGGCGCAAACTTTCAAAAATTCTAATAATAACCGTAATTTAGGTGAGGTCTCATTTCGACTTGGAGCTGATGGACTAGAAAATGTTTATTTGTAGCTTTATATAAATACTAGCAAAAAAACAACTATTTCGTTACCACGCATTTGCTCTTGAACCCACGTTCGTCGTCGAACCTTTCTTGAGAGGTTGTTCTATTCTAAATGACGGAGCGTTCTCGCAAACACGGCAGAGCACGCCCGAGGGTGCAATTCGGTTGCTATAAATAGAGCTCTCGGTAACTCTTCAATGCTTCAGGGCCTTATTTAAATGTTTAATTTTTCTCCCACGAGGCGTCCTTTCCGGCAGAGCAAGAAATATCGGACGGGCCGTATAAGATTTACAGAAAATTTACGAAACCATTCAGGCAATGCACTTTATCTCATTTACTTTTGTGAATATGTATCACTCCGAACGAAGACTTGAAGTACATCGCGCACACTTGAAACTTGGATTTCATCATATCATTGAGTATCTTCTCGAATACGGAATAAAAATGGCAACAGACGAGGGTTGCAGAGGTAATTCTCTTTCTATTAGGCAGAGTAGAGCGAGCGGAAACCATCGCGTTCGAGTTCACCTTCCAATATTTCAGATATATGCACAGCGTATTCACACTTCTGAATATGCAAATTATTCACGCGAAGCAGGTGTTTCTTTTTGAACATCGCCAAACGATTACTGTAATTTATTGTTGCATTCGTCAAGCCGCACTGTGGAACCTGTTAAAAGTGTGAGGACCAATTTCGTAAAACCGTATTCGTGAATGCATACGCTGTGCAAATGAGTTACGCGGAAGCATGCAAGGTAATGGAAGTTTTATAAAAATTTAAGCTCTGTAGTCCACAATATTACCGCGGAATTGAAGCTACATGAAATCCAAGTAAAGTTCAGGGGAAGATGGAAACTGTAGAGAATAAAAGGCCTTGAACAGGAGCCTGGAGCCCGCGACTCCCCTTGTTCCATGGACACCTTCTGTTCAAAGATTTGTCATCGCTCACAAAACTACAGGAGCAACACGAATTACATTCTCAGAAATATCTCGAACAAAATTGGTTCGTCCTCTTTCGGGAACCGAACTCACAACCATCGCGTTTCTCGGGGGTACTTAAAACGCCATGTGAACTAACCCGAAGCTAGTAAGCTGCAAGGTGACGACAAGGCAGTCGACAACTCGAAGTGAAGTTACAATTTGGTGAATTCGTTTCCTTGTGCGTCAGCTTCGAGGTGATTTTTTTTCTGTGTCTTCACCCATGCATTATGCTTTGGGAGGCACTGTCGGCTGCAAAAGTTTGCACGATAAGCAGCGCGTGGCGGAGCGAAGGAAAACTGCATTGCTGCGCCACCTACCGTCCCACGGCGTGATGTCGAAGCTATCGGCCATGGCCTCCGCGATTAGCTCCGCCAACGAGCCGTTGCAGGAGCTAATAGTTGCAGGAGGCTATCGGCCCCGGCCGATAACCTCAACACCACGCCGTGTGACGGTAGGTGGCGCAGCAATGCAGTTTTTCGGCGCTCAGCCAAGTGCTGCAGATCCCGCAAACTTTTGCTGCGGATAGTACCATAGAGGTAATATACTGACTCTAGAGGAAAAGCTGGGCCGCGAAACCACTAACCACAAGAACGCTGACATCTTGGAACGTTGTCATTCTTGCCATCACATATCAATCCCAAAGAAGCACTTGCACAATTAAAAACGCGCGGATATTGTTTTGTGTTTATTTTGAATACTTTTACGAAAGAATACGACGGTTATTTATGCAATTTACTGTGCGCAGAAAGCAGGGTTTGCAGGCTGCTTTACTAGATGGCGCCACCATGTCAACACCAACAGTTGAGAGTGCTCTTTCGGCCGATTGCACCGGTTTCCGCGTCGTCTTAAAGCTCCTAAAACTTCGTTTACGTCGGGTATCTTGTAGCTGTCGTAGTGTCCCGTTGTGCGCGTTTTCTGTTGCCACGTACCACTCGACTTCATGTGACAGCCCTTTTTTCTTTCAAGCTGAAAACTTCAGTGCAGACCAGGACGGACGGCAAAGAAGAGATGAGACAAGCACTGAAAGTAAGGTACCAACCAGGCGCAACCGATGTTCTTTTTTTAGTCATTTTAACGGCGAGAAAATTTCGTATGCCGTGTATCTTTAGTTTTGATTGAAGCTTTCGGGTGACTTCTCACTCACATTCGCCGCTGCATGCTGCAATCGACATTGTTCTGCTTTATGGCACTATGCGCTGAAGTACGGCAGCAATGAGCTGAAAAAGAACGTGGATACAGGTGTCTCGTCATTGCAAGTCGAAGCACGGCGCGACCACGGCATACGCACTTTGCTTCGAGCTGCGAATCTGTCGAGTGACCTTTGTGCCAGCGAACGGAGAAACTTTGGTAGGGAGTGCCTAGTAAAAATCATGCACAAACAGGTGGAAATGTTAACTGTTATCAATCGGGCCATCTGCACAGATAACGCTACACTAACACACGGCTTCACGCATCAAAACACAGCCGATGTTCCCTGAACAGCGCGTAGCTGGCTTAGGTTGGTAGATTAAAACTGACTAGTACCGTCAAATATAGCGAGCGTCTCAGGGTCTGGCAACGTTCGTTTTGTTCCATCATGGCGGAACCCATGCGGTTATAGGTTTCAATGAATGGGCCCTATGGGGAGCGTTTCCTCTAGAGTCAGTATATTAACTCTATGGATAGTACGCTGCATTTTTTAACTGTTCTTAAATATTAAGGAAAATAGGCTTACCTGTCGGTATAATCAAAGGAGATAGAAGAGACTACGTTAGCAAATCGGAATTATTACAAAGAGCACTGGACTTCCTTCTGCATTACTGTGCGAATAGTTTTACCTCTTTCAGTCGATATTTGAAGTTTTTTTGAGGCAGCGCGTAAATTTAAAGGCTGTCCTAACAAAGTGACAAGGAACATCTACCGTAGATTTTTCGTTCTCGATATATAAATATCGGAGGCGACGTGTCGTGCTACCTAGAAATAATTTATTTTATTTATTGATTATCTATTATACTGATTAACTTTTGGTATTGAGGTCATTGTATAGGCAGAGGTACTTTTGTTGGATCGCCTTTATGTATTTTAATATTTATATTCGTTCGCATTTCTTAGTTTGTTAAGGTTTGCTCACTTTCATCAGTTACCCGATGCATAGTGGAAGGTCGCCTTGGCATATTTCTTCCTAAACTATGGGAGCTCTTCTTTTAACGTGTGCTCCCAGCTCCGTCATACTTTAAGAAAGAAGTATTTCTTTTATTCCCATAGTCCTATGCAACGTGGTTCACAAATTTCCCCTACGTTGCTTTCGTTAAAATCGTACCTGGCCTTACATAAAACGCGCTTTGTGAGCATGTCGGAAGCAAAGCGCTTCGTCTTGAATGAGCGCTCCGAGTGACGTGGCAAAAGTGAACACACGAAATGTCTCAAACGGTTTGCGCGGCAGCATCTGCATCTGCCACGACATGTCTCTGCCAGTACTGCTGCACGTCAGAGTACATGCATAAACAATTCGTAGGTCATGAAATTATGTCATGTGGAACAATTTCCTCTTTCATAACGGTCCTATATGTATTATTTTATTGAATTATATTGGAACTTGAAATTTATGCACGGACACAACGCTTGACCATTACGACATCAGGCATTGTACAAGTGCGGATGTCCGCTTCCATGACGAGATGATAGCTCTCGATTAGTTTTATCTCTCGGCTGCAGTACAAATAAGATGAAAATATAATGCTCAGATCTCAAAAATGAAGCCTAACCTGAAGGAAATGCGTGCGCCGATCTCGTGCACTCTACAAGACGAGTGCCGCTTCCAGAAGGCGGAGCGAACTTTCAAAAATGTCGTGCCAGCTTTATAAGCTTAGTTTAACGTGACCTGAGAGGAAGTGGCTTCGCGTGTATCATTGACCGACATGAAACTGCAGACGACGTCGGCAGAAGCCGCACTGTTAAACACTGCAGCCATGATCCGTATTGAGTCTGCATGTTATCAAGGAAGATTTCACTTCGGAGTAAGAATTTGAGCCCTCTTTTTCATAAAGCCCGTCGTCGTTGTTTAGTGCCTAATAAGTTGCGCTGCTGAGCTTGAAGACGTGGGTTCGATTCCCGGCCAATCGCGGCTGCATTTCGATTGGGTTTCGATTTGGGTGCCCGTTAAAGATATCCTAGTGGTCAAAATTAATCCGCAATCCCCCATCACGGCGTGCCTCGTTATCATATAGTGGTTAACTTAAAAGCACCCGCCGTGGTAGCCTAGCTCGTAAGGTGTCACACTGTAAACCTCGAGGGCGCGGGTTCGATTCCCGGTCACCGCGGCCGCAATTCGATGCGGGCGAAATGCAGAGAACACCCGTGTGCTTAGATTGAGGCGTACATAAAAAAACCAGGTGGTCTAAATTAATCCGTAGTCTCCCACTTCAGCGTGTCTCACAATCATATCGTGATCTTGGCACCTAATACCGAAGAAATTATTATTGTTTGCACTTAATATTTCTTAACGTCATAAACGTTATTAAGTGATTATTGTTACAGTAAAACCCACATATATCGGGCTCGCAAAAGAACGGTAATAGTTTGATATATTGTTTAATTTCATATAAAGCTCGTCAGGAATTTACCGTATTTTCGATGTGCAAGTTGGCTTCGCGGCACGGCTTCAAGATAATGCAGGGAAGGCAATTTCACAGCAATGCGTTTTTTATTTTTTTTATTTTTCTGCAGTTTGCTGTGCGCTGCACTGGTCTTATGCAGGAGCTAGTTATGCGCGAGGAATTACAGTATCGATGTAAACAGCGCCTTAATATCTTCGACGCAGCTGTGCGCACTCGTCGGGCGTCTAAACCATTTCGTCCGCATTGGCGCCGCTCGCGCTTCCGCACAGCCTTAGAACGCGTAGTTATAAAGCGAGATTCAGTAACGAAGAAGAACTATGTACATGCTGCGGGGGAACTAAGGAAACGATGGAACATGTACTGATTGAATGTGGCGATATTCACCCAGGTATACGTGTGGGCACGAGTCTACATGAAGCCTTGGGTTTTAGGGACAACAATGGAAAGCTGAACACGCCCGCGATAGAAATAAGTAAGAGACGGTTAGAGTGTTGGTGGCAGAAAAGTAGAGATAAAGTACAAAAATAAATAATTGGGGGAAAAAAGGTTATTCTGCCTTAAGAGGCAGAGAGATGGACTGTGAATTTATATTTTTTGTTATAATAACATAGATTTAATCAATGTAGATAAGGCATTAGGAGAACATGAAACAAAGAAGTTTTTTCTTTTTTTTTTCTTTTTTTATCCTTCGAGCCTGGTGGCAGACATGTCACCGCCCCGTTATAAAGGGGACGCTCATAGCATCCATCCATCCATCCAATGCATGCGGTGGGAAAAAGCCAACTTCTTGGGGCATTTCGTGCCGCCCGGTGAGGTGTACCGGCTATATTTGTTCGATGTATCCGTATATTTTCCTACAAAATGACATTAAAGCATTGTCCTGTTCCAAAATAGTGCTATGGGAAGGATAATTCAATTTACCAGAGTTCGGCATAATAGGGTTTCACAGCATTACGTTTATTACACTTCAAACATGAAACGAGCATTATATTTAACTCAACAATACACATCATTCAGTACAAAGTACGGCCTGTGACAAGAGCAAATAAATATGCAGTATAGAAGCAGATAAAACTAACAGGTGTCAACAGCTGGCAAGGAAAAACAGTCTCTTTATGGTTGCACCTCGAGTTTTTTGTGGTCGCCTGAAGGCCATTCTCCTCGGAGAATTCATCTTGTCCGGCGACAGCGCCATCTATCTCGAAACACAGTCTTCATTTTATTTTTTATTTTGACAACTGTGCCGGGAGCGAAGTACAAACCAAGAAATGCGTCCCGAGGCAGCGTGTTCGGAAAGCTGAGTATGACTGCGAACCGCAAGGTAAGGTGGGGCAATGGAGCTCTGAAATATAGGCGGCGACGGAACCGTTCATTTGACAGGAAACGACCACGACAAGGAGCCGTTAACGCGAGAGTTAGTGCGCCTTCGGAGCGGGTTCGGGCATTCCGCATGCTGTCGTGAGAGCCTTCTGATGAACGCCTGCGAATAGATCACTCTTTCTCGTGGGCGGCTGTCTTCCTAACGGTGGCATTTCCCGTGGTGCTCTCTTTCTCTCGTATTTTTACTTTTTTACGTCTTTTTATTTCCAAGCGAAATAAAAAAAATGTAGTAGTACTCGAGTGCTCGCGCAGTTCGCAGAGGCAGAGATATAGACCATAGCGGAGGCTTAAATAAATATCTTGTTGATTTTGATTGTAGGTGTGGCACTTAATTTGTTTTCTTTTTTCTTTTTGTGATTAAATTTATACTTTTGCATCCACCTCGGGTCTGGTACATAAGGGTACATACAGTCCTTGTGTTGTAGTGAAGTGACATGATTTATTACTCGGGCTTTTTAAAGTAAATAATTCTTTTGTCAAGCTTTCCAATGTTTTTCACTTTATACTGACTTGAAATAATTAACACTTTTGATTTTGTTAACGCAAGACGTCCATGCTGAGGGAAAAATGGCAACACAGTGTAAGAGAGGAATGGCAGCAAAGCCAATCATTACTTTACGGTTGGCTACTCTGCACTCGGGAGATTGGGCGTGAGCAAAAATTGCAGTAGAAATTGACTAGTGTCAAATATCGTTGTAATGTGCGAATAGCACAACGGCAACTCGATGACGCTCAGTACACGCTGTTACAACACGCCACGCGTCTCGACGCGCTGGCTTTCGGAAAGGAAGTTCTTCTGGAAATCACCAAAGTATCAGATGTCCATATGCAGTTATCTCTTCATGTCGGTACTTAACGGCCCTTATTCGCCACGGTGGTCGAGTGGTTATGGTGCTCGACTGCTGACCTGAAGGTCGTGGGATCGAATCCCGGCAGCGGCGGCCGCATTTTTCAATGGAGGAGAAAATGCTTGAGGCCCGTTACTTAAATTTAGGTGCACGTGAGAGAACCACACGAGGTCGAAATTTCCGGAGCCTTCCACTACGGCGTCCTTCATAATCATATCGTGATGTTTTGACGTTAAACCGCAAAAATAATAATTATTATTATACTTAACGGCCCTTGGTGATGGTTCAACAAAAATAATTAAAGCGAGAAGATTATGTGGCTGTGTTGGCGGTCCCCTCTGCGAGACTTGCGACTTTCGTGCAGTACTTTGCGAGACCTTGCAGGACTTTCGCAAGACCCGTCCTAAAAGCCCGCGTGACCTCCTCCGAGCGAGAGGCGTGTGGAGAGAGAACGCCTTGTTCTTTCCCTTTCCCCTCCCCTTAGTGTAGGGTTGCAAACCGGATGCTATAATTCTGGTTGACCTCCCTGCATTTCTCTAATTCTATTATATATATATATATATATATATATATATATATATAACACCAGAATTAACAAAGCCGCAAGCGCGTTGGACGCCGCAAGCACGAAGACTAGGCAAATCCATGTACTACCCATCATTCCCATGGTGGCTGAATGATCGCAGCGCCGCAGTTCCCTCTAGTAAATTTTGTAGGAAACTCTATGGAACAAAGGAAAACTCTACTGAATGGTACTCACTATCTCGTGAAGAATCGTCTCCTCCGAAGCCGCTGCATGGCGACCAATCGTGAAGCTAGGGCGAAAAGATCAGGTGACCTGCGTAGTGTAGGGTGCTGAATGAACGTTCATTTTTTTTTTCGAGTTAAGCAGTACTTGCAAATTATGTCACAGACGGAAAGCTCTTTGACAAACTCATTTATGTTTTGCTTTGTCTCAGACAGCGCCTGCTCTATGTTGAATCTGACGCATCTGTCTGCATTGATAAAATAGAGGAGGCGCTTCATGAGATATGGACGCCATCTGGCAGTGGCGTCGGGAAACATGAGCTTGTGCAGAACCCAGGGCCACTGCCAGGTGGCAGCACCATATCGTCGGGGGAGGGCTTTTTCGTGCATAGTGTCGCATTTTCAGCGCTGCCTAAGAAACACTAGGGTCTTTAGAATTACGTATCTATGTATTTTTTAGTAAAGGAACACACCACCTAATACTTACGTATTGATGTTGCGCCTCAGATATGGGTAATATTTGCTTTTTGATCGACAATGGTCACAAGTATGAGCGCAGCTACCAGTTCAAGATGGCTGGGCGTTCAGCAAGTGGTTAAACGTTGGCCGGGTGGCTGAATCGTGTGACAGACAGACAGACCGACGGACAGACAGAAAGACAGATAGTCCAAAATTTCGGCGTTCAAGTATCCTAAGAAAGACTATCGTCTTTAAAAAAGAACGTCCACTTGCCGTTTTCTGCCAACGATTGCACTGGTGCTGTGGACGCCTCGCATGAAAATGTAATCCGCTTTTACCGCTTTAACGGAATAGTTCTAGTGCTAGCAGAGCGCGATCTTACAAGAATCGTGATTACATCTGACACCGGATTACAAAAAACTAAAAAAAATCGCAGCATGTTCTTTTACGTAACACTTGAAGACGAAAGGCTGCAGCTGCACACTTGGTACTGCATTAAGTTATACATTCGCGAACCACACTACTTGCAGGACATAACAAGCCGCAGTGTGAGACACGCATTAAATTAGGCTCACGGCGTCAGTCAGTTGTATCACTCATCATTTATCGTCATCACATGATGTCATGTGATGACGTCTTTAAATGGCTTTATGTCAACACGTCATGATGACGTCACAAATTTCAGCGGTCCGTGGCGTCATTGCGACGTCGTCTGTGATCACGGGCATAGAGCCACGCGTTCAATTTTTTGCACCATCCGTATTGACGTCGACGCCGCCGACGGTTACTTTTCGGGTTTCATGAGACATCTAAGGCTTTCGACTTAATAATTAAGTTTGTGCTTAATATTCGCGAATGCAAACAGTGCCCAGCTTTTGAAGACACCACCTAACCTATGTTATGAAGCACGAGTCCCTATTCAAAAGAACAGAAAATCTCCGTGTCCGACTTGGCTTTTCAACTGTTGGCCACAGCCAGGAGTCAAAAAGTGAGTTACCTTTCCCAATATTGCTTGCTGTCGAACGCCTGTGCTAAATTAAGGCGTAATTAGCTGGTGTGCTTTTATATTGGCATGATATATGAACATATTGGTGCACAAATAAGGCACCAGCTACTCCTTAGATCTTAGAGGTGTCGAACCTATATCATACGGGGTCCAAAATTTCCGAACATACGAAATATGCTGCATACACAACATACAACTTGAAGAAGACTATGACACTTTGTCACGTAAAGACATAACATAGCAGTGAAGACAACATAGTCGAAAACCACATATATGTATATACAGGGTGACATTAAAATAAAACCTAACATACATAACATATCCTTCAAGACAAATATAGTCAACAGCCACATAAATATACGCTGTGAAGTTAAAACAAAAGCTTAAATGCGTTAGTAATGGCCAGAGATTCCACTATCCTCCAGAAAAATCTGGAATGCTATTAAAGCGCACTTCTACAAGTCTCTTGTTGGCCACGGGTCCAGAAGTTTCTTTAAACTAACTTGTCTGCGGTCTAATGCCATTAATCATCAAGTGTTCTTAGTAGTGATCTGCAAGTGGCAGTGAATGCAAGGCGACAAAATGTAATCGGCTCAACATCGATGGCTTAGACTGCAACTGCTTGCCTATGTATCGTTTATGACAAACTACAATCTATGTTCTGTCGTTCTCGCATGAATAATTAATTCATTCGAGTATGTACGTTTACCAACGACACAAAACATTGCAAAAATCACTTACTGTTATTTCATAATCATTTTATTTTCGACTGCGCGATACAATGGATTTTTCAAGCAATAAAGTACAACGCGTGGCACATAATAAATGTCTACGTCATCAAAGCTAGGGCCGGTTACTGATCAGAAAATTGTTTTCGTAAGATATTTTGGACACCTGTACATTACGAAACTTATTTTCGCAAAGTAAGGTGATCTACCTCAGTAAAAGGCCTTGACTGCAAGTTCTCGTAAAAAAACCTATCATAAATTTGTTATTGAAGGTCTGGAGATATTAAGCAAAAGGAAAAACTGCCACGTTGCCATAGAGTAAGAACACAAGGCTACCTTGACGCTGAACGTTGAAGTTTATGACACAGTGCAATCGAACGACGGGTTTTTATCGCAAGTTGTCCGGCTTCAAGCTTCTTCATTTATATGAGTATATACCCTGAAGAGATTGCGTAACTACAAGTTGGGGAACTCACGTGTGGGTTTATACAAAGCTACCGCGTACACGCCGTGAAGTGTCACTCAGGCTCTCATCCTGTCAGCCATAAGTTCCCTCTATTGTGATTTCTGGAGAAAGGTTAAAAGCTTAGGTAACCCTTCCAGCTCGCAGGCTTCATCGTTACACTTTGCAGGTCAGAATAAAAGCTCCCGCCGCATCCTCTGGCCTCGCATCTACATCACCGCCCCTAAATCCCGTGTCGTCAAGTCACGAAGTCATCAAAAGTCCATTAACCGACAGTAATGCTTCACAGAGAATGCTTAAGGGACGCTTTTAGCTGTTCTAAATGCCCGTAGTGGGAGATGTTTCTGCAGTCTTTTTTTTCTAATCCAGCACGGCAAAGAGGGTTCAGAACTGCAAGCAAAAAGGTTTTGTCCGTGAACCGCTAGCACCATGAAGATAACAGACAGAAGGAATAGACGTAGGCTTGAAGTACGACGTTGCCACGGCATTCCTCTCTCGTGCATTTCTACGCTGTGTCTTGTCCCGAGAGCCGCCTTATTACGCAATGTCAAGGACGACCCCGCACTACGATGACGCATAAGCAACGTAGCCATTCTTACGTTAAACATGCCAGACGCCCGCGAATACGAAAGGAGGCAGCCACCCAGACCGACATTAGGCAACGCTGCTCGGGCGGGCCAAGATAAAGTAGAAAAAAAAAAGAATATCGCATATACAAACGCGGGAAGGAAGGTCATTTTCCCCAGACTCATTAGGGTGACAAGCACAGGGCGCCGTATTAAACGACACGAACAACGTTGACTTAGTGTAGGCGCTAACGTGAGAGCTTGGGTGAGGGGGAAGCAGGGGGTATGCAGAAGGTATTTATAATGTCTCTTATATATTTGTCTTGCTTCTACCATCTTATGCATTTTTTACCACTATCTGGCGCTCTCTATGCAAATGAATCTCATTTGCGAAGCTGTTTTGCATTATTCTAACGTTGAAAAGCAGCGAATGAAAACTCGAAGAAGGAAGAATCTCAGCTCCCAAGGGGAACACGGGTTCCAACAGCATTCCCGAAATATTTAGGATGTCGCTGCGATATCAGAATCGGCGAAGATCTGAAATCGTACCCCTAGGCCCGAGCGACGCAAAAACAGAACGTTCAGCGTTTAAAGCTCTTTAGTTGAATCATTTGTCCTTCTCGAGGCAAAATATTACTCCACCTTTTCTTTCGCGGATCATGTTTCCTTTTGTTCTCACCTTTCTGCGCGTGTAACAAAGCCCCTGATCCGGCATGAAAAATCCGGCATGCTGTTCGAGACATTCATAGCACAACAGCTTGAACACCAAGCTCAGAATATTGGCGCTCAGAATATTTTGGAAGTCATGTGATGTGCCGCAACCTAGCTATGACGCGCATACACTGACTCCTATCGGCGATGCGTGTGCATTAGGATGTCCGGAAGTACAGGAGCATATTTTTGTTGTCATTATCGAAGCAAATAAATTGTCGCAACTTCCCACTGGTGGTGCCAAGCCTGAACGGAGAGCGCAGCTGGGTGGCTTTCCTTGTTTCTCTTTATTTTTTAACAGCGAAGTTGTTTAAGCCGGCCGTAAAAACATTGGGGTGTACAAATCTGCATAAAAAGGCAATGTAACCCCCACCTATAACGGGTACGCGCGACAGCAATTGGGCGAATTTCACTACTCACCGCTGGTCCTTTAAATATGAAGAAGGCAACAGACGAGCGGCAAACACCAATTAAGATTTCTAGACAGACGTAACGAGTAAATGAGAAAAGCTTTAATAAACCATCGGGATTAACCTAGCGATAAACGCCGTGGCTGCAGGTTTCAGCTTCGCTGAAGCATCTGTGCGAAGTGCTTCAACCGGTACGAACAACGAGAGAATACTATAGGGAATGGGAAAGGCAACAGCGGCTGCGAGAAGACCCCGAAGCGGTGGAAGCCATACGCGAACGACGATGTGCCCGTAGATTTATGGGAGGTTCGAACGTCCGGTTTCAGCGCGAGTTTCTGTCTCTGGAGTTTGGACATCCGTGTCGTGTCTGTGACTTTTTGTGGTTTAACTCGAACCTCTCTGCCATGAGAAGCAACCTATAGAAACAACCTAGCATCACCTAGCTGAAGCCTTGCAGCAACCTAGAAGCCACCAGATTACACTTCAGGGAGCGTATCCAGAAAAACATCTTATGCTAAAAAGTTTCGTGAGAGAATATTTAAGCCAATCACGATGCGGGACATATCATTAGCGATGCCGGCTGACCAATAAGAAAACGCACTTACGAAAGAGAACTTTTGTGAATTCGGCCCCTGAATCGTCCAGCTTCGCTCTTTCAAACCTTGCGCGACTTAGTGGAAGCTTCGCCATTTATTTCTTGTTTTTTCGCTTTCTTTCTTTTTTTTCTCTTTCTCGCTCTTTCTGTCTTTATTTCCCTTTCTTCCCTTTCTTTCTCCCTCTCTCTCTCTCTTTTTTTTGTTTCTCTTTGTCGCTTTTTTGTTTCTATTTTGTTCTCTGCGTTTTTTTATCTCTCTTTCGTGTATGTTTCTTCATAATTCTTACTCTCTGTTTCTATGTCTTTCCTTGTCTTTCTGTATTCCTTTCTACTGATTTCTCTCTCTTTCTCTCTCTGCTTCTTTCTCTCTCTTTCTTTGTTTGTTATTATTTCTCTCTTTCGTTCTCTTTTCTCGAGTCTTTCTATGTCTTTCTCTGTCTATTTATCGCTTTATGTCTCTATTCCCTTTATTTCTCTCTATTTTTCTTTCTCTCTGTCGCTCTCTCTCTCTCTCTCTCTCTTTCACGTGTTTCACATGCTCCACTTCGCCGAGCCGAGTTTTCGCTTAACGCTCGCACCTGCTGTATTCGGTAGTGGTACTTGCCCAATTCCTGTGGCGCATGCCCACCTGTGGAGTTTTTTACGACGAAGCGCAAGTTACCGATAGCTCAGTCAGCCTCTCTGTTAGACCAGCTTCCCTTACTGTGCTTTGACAGAACATTGGCATATGTACATAGATATATATACATTACCAGTTTGTTGACTACATCTTTAGCACTTTTGCTTAGGTGGTGGTACTTGGTACAAGGAGGAAGATTTTAAGTAACAAAGATAAAATATTAAAATTGGAGTCGACCCTTATCCTTAAGTTAGGTGTCTAGTGGTGGCAATCGCACGTCGGCCTTCGTGTGCCCCGGTGTGTTCCTCCGTCGCGCCGCCGAAGCGGACCTCGGAGGCAACGTAGAAAGAAGCGCGCGGTTGTGATCATCTCCGCCAAGTGCCGCAACTATTCTAGCTGTTCACAAGAAAAGAGTCTGCTCTTTCAATGAACTTACTGAATTACTTTTCATTAATCCTGCTGAAACTTAAATGCCTGTTATTTTAAATTGACTTATACTGGATAACTATGATTCAGAGTATAACCCTCAACTTGCATTAGAAGCATTGATTTCTAACACCTTTAGCTTTTAAAACACATTATCTGAATACTCGGAAAGCCCAAACTGTTCGACTTGGAGCAGTCCGCTTTTAGTTAACGTGCACGCTGCGAAACATTTTTTGTTTAACTAGGCACAAGAGAAATCTCCCACCGGCACTACATTGCAGGGCAAGAACCAATATATATATATATATATATATGTATATATATATATATATATATATATATATATATATATATATATATATATATATATATATATATATATATATATGTATATATATATATATATATATGTATATACGGGGTGGCCGTTAATGGTTGTGCAGTGCGAGCAGACTGTTTTTTTTTTTTAATCAAGAAACTCGCTAGCAGACGCTGTCTGCGTCGGCGTTGTATCTCGCGAGTGAGGGTGTGTTCTCGGTCCTTGCGAGCTGGTAGTTAGCTTTCATCGCTGAAAGAGCGTTTCCATAGCCAACGCGCACCGTTCGCTCTCTCGCCATACGGCGTGCGCTGAGGCGGTGGCGCCCTCTCTTGCGCTCAAGCAAATGGAGCGGACGACAATGCTAGCCGCGACAGCAGACAACGATGCACGCCGATACGCCAATACCTTAAGGAGCGTCGCCCCTAATACTCAGTTGCAATATGACAAGCATCGAAATATGCATCTAATCGGAAGGCATTTTGGTATGATAGATGTAGCTGGCGTCACGCATGGGTTGAGAAGTAGGCACAACCAACAGTTACAAATAAATGAAAAGAATGAACTGGTGGCGGCTTAGGCTCTTTAAGCAAGGCGAGCGCACCATCAGTTCCTTAGTTTGATTATTCCTTTTTTTATTATGCGAACGGAAAATTATCCGATACAAGTTAAGAGTCAAATAACATAACATAACATAACATAACGTAACATAACAATCTGATGACGAAGCACTTTTAGTAACATTCCTGCCTGTTTCGTACACTGTGGGCATCCCGCCGTGGTTGAGAACTGTACAATGCGGTGGTCGGCAAAGGAACAAGCGAAATAACTCGCTGTGGCTCAGGCTCTTTAACTACCGGCAGAAAGCAGGTGCTGAGTGAGCGTTCGACCTAAAGTGACGTCGATCCCACTCCACTGTTAACTCTTCACGTTAGCGGTAATTTACAGCGGTTTGATTTAGTCGGCTTCCTGCATTGTCCTCATCAAGAGCCCAAACCCGCCTCTAATTAAGTGGCACGGGTTGACGACCGCCAGATTAACTGGTACGTCAAGCATGGAACTATTTCGCGGCACCCCTGCTATATATAGCCTTGACGCGTACAGTCCCATCATTAGCGGCTCGGATTGTCTTGGCTTGGTTACGTGACGGAACGCTGACTTTCTTCAACTAGGTGAGCCGGAAGATAGCCGTGTCTTCTTTCCAAGCCCTTATCATGACTCGGAGTTCTAAACGGCGTAGACAAGGCTCGAGTTAGACAAAAGTGTCAGTTAGGAAGGCTCTACCACTAGCGCAGTAAAAACGAAGGCAGTGGAGATAAAGACGCGGACATGTTCCACTGAGCATCACTGAAACTGTCGCTAGAGGTTAAGCTGAGAACGAGGACAGTCTAAGGCAGCTACAAATATTGCTGCTTGCGAAAGGTCAAGCAATCTAGCAAACATATACGTTGTCTTGGATACGCGAAGTAAGAAAGAAAGAGATGCCGACGTCTCACGAGAATTCGGAACCAGAGAATGAAAACAGACACGGACGCGGGATTTTCCTCCGTAATCAAGCGCAAATACGAGCGCTCAGTGCTTTCCCATCTGCCTTCCATGGATTTTTTCCTCGTTGTTTCCGAAGGACTCGAGATTCCTGCCAGAGTAGTCCAAGAAAAATATATGAAAAGCTCGCACGACAGTGACTACGAAGGCGGCCCGTGTGCACTGTCAATACGACGTCCCTCGCTGCGTAACTCCCAGGAAAATGCGGTTCCGCTTTCCCTTTGTTTCCCGTTTTTGTTTTCGTGCATGACAGGTCCCCCGTTCCTTGGTAGTTTGCGCAGAAAGCGTCCCGTCCAGGCTCGCAGCACAGTTGAACTCAGTATCGCCTGCCGAGATGAACGGAATGCCGGCGCGGAACTATCGACGAAAATTCGATTTGCCAGTTCGCCGTCTGAATGATTCAGTGCGGACGCTTTCGCACGGACGCACGACCGATAAAAAAAATGCGCTCGATCGCAGGGGTGCCATGTCGTTGTGCCCGTTTCGGCAAGTGAGACTTTCTTGCGCCCGCAACGACTGAAAGCCAGTAATAAAACTAGCAAACAAAAAGCTAAGCGTAAGATTGCTATTTGATCTATTAACTTCGAATTATCTTACTGTCACCGTGCAGTACATTTCTAACGCGCTAATCACTTTCGCTGTTCTGAGTAGCTGGTATAAAAAGCGATCGCATCCTTATTTCGTGCAGCTTATGTTAGAGTGAGCTCTTTTAGGGGCGAAGCTCCTTAAGGCGGCACCCGTTCGTCCCTCGTAGTCGTCGTCATCGTAGTAGTGCGTAACAAGTCTTACGCTTTGACCTCCAAGGTGGTGCCGGTGGGAGATTTCTCCTGTGCGTTGTTGAACAATAAAAAATTCGCAGCGTGCGCGTTAACTAAAAGCCGAATTCTTCTGTCTCTCATTCCCCATTAGCAGCCATTGGCATGTTCCAGTAGGAAACGTTAGTAGAAGTAGAAGTGTAAGTGTTAGCTAAAAGCCGACTTCTTCTGTCTCTCATTCCCATTAGCAGCCATTGTTTACCTCCAAGGTAGTGCCTGGTGAGATTTCTCCTGTGCGTGATTAAACAATAAAAATTTTGTTCAAAACGCCGTTGATTGATGAAATAAACCAACGAAAGACGCCAGATGTTTTGTAAAAGCAGAACGAAAGAACGCCAGATGTTTTTCTTAAAGTGTAGTAGTAGTAGTTGTATGCAGCCACTTCGCCCGTTCGTCAACGGGCGAGGTGGACCGGCAGCGGCGCGAGGACCCTGCCGTACGAGAGTTAAATCACACTAAAAGACATACTTTGCGGGCGATACACTCTAGTGAGCTTTCAACTTTTCGTCTTAATGTACATGATAAAGAAATTATTTCTACGAAAAACGCAAGGCACACCTTGAGCAATATATTTGGTTTTGGGACGCTAAATGGAACCATGAGGCGATGCGAAGCCGGAGCACTTGCACGATCGCGTTCCGTTGGCTTTCGTTGGGCATGCTACCGACCTCGCGTCGTGGAACGCGCGTCCTGTCTTCCCTCTAGCCTTGCCTTTAATTCGCACAGGGCGAGCGGGGAATGCGGTCGCTCTTGGCGCTCTTTCGCTCGGGAGCGGACTTCTTCCTTGCATTTCACCGATCACAAGTGATAATGAAGGGACCACGTAAACCAACAGTACAATAAAAGTTTGATGTTTAATATATACACGATGTTTCACACTCTTTATATTATGTACTGGGCGCATTTCACGGAAGAGTTTCACGGTTTACAGATGATTCCCTCCGTAGCTTCGCCCCACTCATCATCATTCACCCCGTGGATATGCTGTGATTTTTTTACATCAGCAACGATTATATTCAAGCTGTAGCCGCTATACTAGAATAGAGAGAGAGAGAGAGAAAAAGAAAGCTCTTTCATGAAAAAACAGAGAATTCTGCCGGCGTTGCTACATGCTACTCGGTATAGGGGAGGGGATTGAGGACAGAAAGGCCCTAGGAGGAGGAGGAAGAAAAAGAAGATAATATGATCGTGGTAATACTATACTGAATACTACTACTACTACGTGTGATTTCTTAGATCGGGAGATCAAATAGATTACAACGAGCAGCATGTTACGTTCTAAACCGCACAGTAATAATCGGAAGTACAAACCGCCATGATATGGCTTAGCGGCTAAGGTGTTAAGCTGTTAAGCTCGAGGGCGCGGATTCGAATCCATGCCACAGCGGCCGCGTTACGGTGGGAGGCGAAATGCTACAGCGGCCGTGGACTTAGATTTACTTGTAGGTTATAGAACCGCAGGTAATCAAAATGAATCGACAGCTTCCCCTGCTATGGCGTGCCTCATGTCTTGGTTTTGGTACGTAAAACCTCCTTAATTTATTTTTACAGCCAACCTGTTGTAGCTCGCCGTAGTTTGTGCGGTGTCACCAGAAAAAGCATCATCACCAACTGGCACGCACTCTCTTCGCCTTCCTCTTCATCGTCGTCGTCGTGTTCTTCTTCATCTGCTTCGCTCCTAAAACACGAGCGCCTATTTCTCCGGCTGGGATGCAGTAACTCTGATGGGCCAGGCGACGAATACAGAGAGAGAGAGAAAGAAAAATATAGATAGAGAAAGAGAGGAATTCTAGGGGGAAAAATTTCTTCGCGATGCGAGATTCGAACCCGCGCATACACCATCCGAAGGCGAGCGGCTAGCAGAAAACAGCATAGCCTTGTTATGATGCAGGATATCAAGGTGGTGGGAAAGAGTTGTTAGGGAGAGAAGGACAGGCGTGAGGGTGAGGAGGAGAGAAGGGATGGAGAGGAGGGAGTAAAACATACCATAGAAAGAAAGAGAAACACAGAGAAAGGCACAAAGAAAAAGATGGAGAGAAAGGGATAGAATCAAAGAAAGAGAGAAGCAGATATACAGAGAGCGAGAGAAAGAGATGCAATAGGAAGGGAGAAATGCAGAGATAGAGAGAAAGAAATGGAAGATAGAGAAGATAGAGATAGAGAAGACCGAGAAAGAGAAAGGAATAGAGACAGAGAGAGAGAGACAGGGAGGTGAGGGTGAGGACGAGGGGAACGCCACCAGCTCCGCTGCTACCTCAGTCTTCGCACCACTAGGTCGGAGCTGCCCTACCTTTTTTTATTCAACGACAGTTCATACATCACCATTGAATATCGTCCCATATATTACGTATACGTCTCGCACTGTGCCCCCATGCAATAGACCAATATCAATTATACGTGCCTCTGTTAGACGCCGAGAGGCAAGATCGCAGTTTAGACTGCAAATCATGCGCGAAGCCAGAAGGTTACAGGGGACTTTGCCTAATTAATCGCCGCCAAATCTCTCGACATAATGGCCTCGCGCTTTTGCACCGGACGGCTATAGCTACGTGGGCTCACCGTCAGCTTTGACTGGTTTTCGCAGAGTTTTTTAAGACTACCGCTAGACCCCGGCGCCGCCCATCTGACGTTCCTGTGAAAGCCCAGCGGTAATTAGCATCTATTAGCTCAATCTGGACGGTTCCCTCGTTAAAGCGTCCGCTCCCGGTTCGTTCAATATAAGGGTGACGGCGTGGTCGCGCGTGCTTCATTATAGCGCGCGTCCAGGATTTCTAGTGAAGTCGATCCGCGTTTTCCAGAAAACCTGTACGCTGAGGTATAGCGACCGAGTCGCTTTAGACCCGACAAGCGCACTTCTGCGGCATCGCCAGCCTACAAGTCCGCAAACTACGCAACTGGCAGCCGCTAGCTTCATCTACATTCATTCGCAGCCGAGGAAGCGATTGGAGTTGAAGTGGGAAATACCGTGAGCATGCCAGCTCGTTTGCTTCGGTTTTGCGCCCATGTACTCTCTAGCTCGCCGCCATTGCAGCGAATTTTAGCGTACATCATCTTTGCAGATGTGCTTTCCTAATTAGTGCGTCCTTCGGATGGGCTTTGCGGCTGTTTAGCTGCATTTTTTTAAAGTGCTGAAGAAGAGGGTAGGCTGCCGCACCACTCAAATTTCTGCAATGTAGGCGGCGAGCGGGATCTGAAGGCGAGTTTCAGTGATGTAAGTGGCAGTGGATGGCGGGCCGTCACATATCCCTAAGCAATAACTAAACCTAAAAATTGCAATCGTATAGTTTTAGGAGTTTGAGCTCAGGCTACTTAGTAGTCTCTAATAACGTAGAAAGCTACATCAGCGAAATCGGAGTCAGGATACAATAGATAGTGATACAATAGGATAGAATGGATAGTCTTGGTATAACACGGCAAGGTTGTTAGCAGCGAGACCACGCTTCAGTAGCGCAGCCAAAAATCTTTTTGAGGGATAGAAGGGAGAGGGGTGTGTGTGTTTTGTAGCATACCATATGTATGTTCGTGCGTGCGTTTGTATGTGTGCGTGTATATATACACATGCAAATATGGAAAAACTTCGGGGGGGGGGGGGAGGAGGGTTTGAGCCCCCAACTTCACCCCCCCCCCCCTTCTCCTAGCTACGCCAGTGCCATGTTTGGTGTGTCTGCTGACGTTCTTTGGATTTATCTTGCACTGGATGTGTTTCTTATTCTGTGCATAATCGATCACTCTTTCCTTCAATGATACAATAAATAAACTCCATCTCTTCTATTCATGGGCGAAGGAGAAGGTGGTATGTTGTAGGTATTTAGTACATCCACGTAATGAAAGATCGTTCATGGAGGTTCGCTATTTCATCACTTGTTTTGCGATACTTGATGCTTTATTTAGTACGATATGGCAAGAGAGAGAATAAAACGTTCATTGATAGCTAGTGCGCTGTGCACCCAAGTTGGGCGGCCTCCTTAGCACAGGTAGCCGCGAGCCTTCGCCATCTCTCGTGCCCTTTGAACCAGGCTTCACTAATTCTTGAGGTCCGGGTCCGATAGCTTGACCTCCCACTGCTCTTCAGTTAATGTAGCGGCGCTAGGGTTTTTTATGCATCCCCATACCATTTAGCATAGAGTGCCCGGGACATCGCAGTACTTGCAGATGTACGAGTGCTCAGTCGGTGAGAGGCGGTGGAGTTCACTTACCGTGAACGTAAGTGCTTGCAATTTCCTAGGGGTTACTGCCTCTTCAGTAGTTAGGTTGGGGTGAGCTGGCGGATAAATTCTTCTGCCTAATCTGTAGTGCTGCAAGATGTCACTGTACTTTTTGGGTACTATTTCCTTCCTCCTTATCTGTGGGAAGGCCCGGTGAACATGAGCTCGGGTGGAAGCGTCGGCTGCATCGGCTCCCACCAGGGACTCGTGACCCGGAGTCCAAATGATGTACGTTTCTGGTAGGCTCTTCTTTGGTGTAGCTGCGAGAGCTTCTAAGGCTTGCCTGATAACTCGTCCTTTCTAAAAATTTTAAAAAGCTGCTTGAGAATCGGTTAGAATTACTGCTTCGTACGCACAAGTTGAGATGACCAGGGCTATGCCTGTTTCCTCTGCCGTATCGATTTCTCTAGTTAAGATGAAAGCTGACGTTCTCTCTTTGCCTTCGGTGTCGACTACGCTGAGAGAATGGGCTGGGATTCCTGAATATTTCGCTGCATCGGTTATCTTGCGTCCGGATTTCGACCACAGTATTGTAGGAATTTTATTATTCTGGATGTTGTTCTTCCGAAATGATAGGTAGGATGTATATTTCGTGGGATGCGGGCTACCGAGGTACACTGTCGAATCGTTGCTGGGATAGTCCTTTTTTTTAACACGAAAGTGTTTTATGCCGGAGTCCACCAAGACTTCAGTGACGTATTTCCGTCACGGAAATGACGTTGAAAAATTGTACACCATCAGATGGCAAAGACAAAAAAGTTCCGTCAACGGGCATCGAACCCACAACGGATCGGTCCGCAAGAACAGATGCCGGGCACGCTATCCACTGCGCCACAGTCACAGACTCTAGGCGCTTTACATACGCACTTTTTATATCTCACATTCTCCTCTCACAGTGCTCTCGGTCGGCGGGGTGGTGTTGCCCTCTATGAGCGGTAAGGTAAAGTAATTCGTCATTACTGTGGCCTCCGCGATTAGAACCTGCAACGCTTGTTGCTAAACATCCGTCTCATTCGGTGTGTTTTCAATAAAATTGCAATTTTGTCAATGCCTTAACACACCGTGAGGTGGCGATCTTAGCCCAAGCGTCGTAAAAGCGTCGGTCTCGCTCATAGCATCACGCTAATCCACACCAAAAATACCTCTGCGACGCGCGCCTGCCTCACCTGGCTGCAGCACCGCTTTCCCCGCTTACGCTCCCCCCGAGAAATATCGCGGCCGGGCTACAGGGGCGGCGCGACGCGCTTTGCGTTTCCCTCTAGTCCGGCCGTGGTGTTCAATCACACTTTAACATGGCGCGGGATGGCGACCAAGTTCTGCGTCCAATATGCGACGCTCTTGTGGCTATCACACCCCATTCTCTGATTACGCTTTCACCGTTAACTACTACAGCGACCACAAGAGTTTATTTAATCATTGAACGTGTACGTTAGTCGTCGGGGTGGAGATGCACCACAAAGCATCAAAGTGGGTGCATCGACGTCAAACGGTGCTATAGCTGCTAGACATCTATATACATTGTGCAAACTTTCTCATATAAATGTATAACAAACATTCAACTACTTCTGTAAGGACACGTTTTACTTTCGTGTTATTCCGATTCCTATGACGGAGGGATCAACCAAGTTTTTTCTTGTGACATTGTTGCATGGCTTCAAGATAGCCCAGGGTTGCCACTGACTTTCGAGTAAATGTCGCCAAACGACGAGCAAAAAGTCGCCATAAGTCGCCATTTTTTTTACAAATTTCGCCAAGAAAGTAGCCATTCTAGATATGTGCGGCCTACCCAGTAATAAAAATTTCCATTCACGTATAGCCCCGTAGAATACAGTACCATCGAAGACCCTTACCTTATATTGACGTTTCTCGATGCCAGTCGTATCGCCCGCTTCACCATGGGAGTGCATGGCGCTGCTTCTCCGACTAGCCGCAAGATGTGCGTGGTGGCGCAAGGGTGAATGAACGAAACGCTCATAATATCCTTTCATCCCTGTCCTCTCGTTTCAAAGCTAAAAGTGTGGTATAAACCTTGGGCGAAAACCGTGAAAGCATTGTTTGTAGACAGCTTTACGTGCCCTTATATGAATTAAAAGAATTAAAAGTTTTATTAAAGGTAACAAGACAGAATTCTTACAGGAACCGATGATTAGTGAGTGTTACACCTTTTCAGTGTGAACTAATATGATACCGGACATCAGCGACCCTTTCTTATAGTTACTTATATCTACACGCCTCAGTCTGATGCGTTATTGCTGTATAACAATGTAAAATGTTATATAGCAATTGTTTTTATTGCACACGCTCACTGAGAACAGTGAAAAATGCCTCAATAAATAATTTTTATTGCAAAATAGCCGCGTATCCGCCTCTCTTCGCTATTCCAAAACAGTCTTTGCGAGCTGAACTGGGGGTACTGCAACAGTGAATAAGTCGCCAAGCTATTCAGAGCAGTTGGAGCTTTGGCGGAACAAATGGTCGGAACACGCGGCCAACCCGTCGTCCTGCCCCTTCAGATGCGAAACTTCAGATAAGCTTAAAGCACCTAAAGCCATAAACCTATAGTCAATCACTGCCCCCTCGCGGTTTGCACGGCAGTCCGCTGACTTACATTTTGCTAGAATGTCGCTGGGGGACGTTCCAGTACCCCCTGCATCTAGATGGCATCCCGAACTAAGGATCCCACTCACTGATCTTATTTTCACAGAACATCAAATAAACGTTTAATTATCTCTCTAGATAAATTGAGGAAGTACACACGAGTTACAGGACGGACATACCGAATGACGCGTAATGTGCACATTCTACTCGTCGGTCTAAAACCAAGAAAAATACTGAGAATGTTGCCGCTCATTCGTTGGGAAGACACTGAGCTTAGGATTCAAAACTCGGTGGAGACCTAAGCCGAAAATCGCCAAAAATTCGCCATGTCGCCATTCAATATTTTAGGTCGCCACGGGCCTCTCAAATTCGCCAATTTGGCGAAAAGTAGCCACCATTGGCAACCCTGAGATAGCCTAACCTTCGAGGTGTATCCCGCCCTGTTTCAGTAAATCTCAGACGTTCTAGTTGGTTTACTTTGTGCGCTTCCACGAGCTCCTCTCGGGTGTCGTGGAGACGACGCGGCAAAAAAAGTAAATAAATAAATAAATAAATAAATAAATAAATAAATAAATAAACTCAGTCATGAGACGCTGGAGGATGATCATCCGAAACATTTTTCTGCCTCGTGCGTCACATAACCTCTGACATTCGAATATATGCTGTTAAAAAAATGTGCTTGCGACAGACATCCTGCATAAAATTATGGTGTCGTAACGTTAGTCTTGCTGGAATCCTCGAAGCGACTCTTCTTACAAGATAAATAAAACTTTTATACACGTCCGTGCATCGTTCTTATATTCTTGGCTGAGACAGGTAATTGTGACATACTATACTTTTTTTTCTACAGATTTTTATGACACATGTTGCACGGTTAAACTAAGACGTTTGATTATAGCCTCATCGCTGAAGTATAGGCAACCTACGCTTCCAAGAAGAGGATTACGACCGAACAGTTTTGCATGGGTTCTACTTCATATACTGGATAAATATTTAAATCGTAAAGTGTAGAAATGTTGCGACGCCATACATTAGAACTTTGTACTCTTGTGCACCGCGCTGACTCCGACGCAAATGAAATTTTTGCATTGCAGGAAGTGCGGCTGCGCGCCTGAATTGACAGAAGAAACTGCGCTCGCAAGATTAAAAGAAAAAAAAAGCGCGAGACATTGAAGAGTCAGTTTTAAAGACGATAGTCTTTCTTGGGAACATAAGCGCAGAAATTTTGGTCTGTCTGTCTTTTTGTTTGTCTGTCTGTCTGTCAGTCACCCGATTCAGCCACCCGGCCAAAGTTGAACCACTTGCCCAAGGGCCAGCCATCTTGAACTGGTGTGTAGGTTCATACTTGTGTACATTGTCGATGAAAAAGCAAAAATTAGGCATATCTGAGGCACAACATCACTACGTAAGTATTACGTGGTGTGTTCCTTTACGAGAAAATACATAGATACGTAGTTCTAAAGACCCTAGTTTCTTAATTAAGCTGCGCTGAAAATGCGGCTGCGTTGAAAATGCAACGCTATGACGGCGACGAACGCCATCTGCCACGGAAGAAGGAAACCCTCTGCACAAGCTCATGTTTCCCGACGTATGCCAGATGGCGCTCATATCTCACGCAGCGCTCGTCTATCGTCTTTCGGCGGGATTTGCAGCGTAGCACGCAGATACGCGGCCAAATTTTTATCAACAGATTTGGTGAAGCACGTGTCGCGAGGCCGTCAATAGTGTTGCATCCTATCGAGTTAGATTTCCTTATTGCCAATCACTAAGTTTTTTTTTCTTGTCGATTGGGATCACGTGTTTCTTCGAATGGGTACATATGCGTGTGTGTTCAAGAAATCTGAGTTGATGGTTTATCGCTGTGTACGTGTGCGCCTTGTCTGTGCCCGTTTTGTTTGCGTTACCTTTAATGATGAAAACTTGTGTATGTATTGCGCAGGCCACAGAATAGATTGTAGATTAGAATAACAGAGAGCAGAGATAGTTGTTAAGCATTCATGGTAATAGACAGGGCGTGCAAACATGGACACAAGTGAGAAGTCAAAAAAACACAAGCGCCTACTAATTGAAAAGGCGCACAACGGCAGAAAAGAAAGAAGGCACGAAAACTTATCTGCACATGCCTATGCAATAGTTTCACCTATTAATCCGGCACGCTTGGTGATCCACGGGAGAAATAACTAATTAGACACTTTATTTCTTCTGTAGGCAAGTTAATCGATGGTCGGCTCACCTACTACTATTATCAATATGCCAGGCCTCAACCATTAAACGCATTTCTTCATTCCTGTTTCGGTGCAAAATCGCTCATTCATCGAATTTTGGTGTGCACTTACACTCTCAACAATGTAAACATAGATAAGATGGTGAGCCTCCGGTTAGCGATCTCCTATGTTCCTGTAATGCCTGCTTAACACAGCGACCCGTTTGCACTACGCAGAAGCTGCGGCATCTGAACGAAAAGAAGAAATCAAGTGTCTGAATAGTTATCTCTCACGTAGACCACCACACATGCCGGATTGATAGGTTCGCCTATTGCATGGGCATGCGCAGAAAAGTTTTAGATGCGAAGCATCTCTTGCTTGAGGGTATGTCCAGCGGCATGGTAGTCCGCACTCACACTACGCATGCGCAACTCTCCACCTTCCCTCTCTCCATCAGCTGCGCGTTACTCTCTCCACTTCTCTCCCAGCAGCTGCTTGCGCTTCTCCTGCGTTCTTGCTTTTGCTCTCGCGGCGCATGAACTACTCTCCTCCTCTAGTCTCCTCTCCTTCATGTGGTAGAGCGCTGCGCGCGTTCAGTCCAGCGCTTGCTTCGGTTGACTCCTCTGAAATGCCGGCTCGACATGCCAACCCATACAAAAATGTATGTAAGTCTATAGACTGTCTCAAAATGGGTTTAGACTATCTATAGACTATCTAAATCTATTTTTGTAAGGGTTTAGTTCTCTCCTGCGCAGCGCCGCGATCAGCGCCAGCGCATGCGCGTCCCCTCCCCCTATCTCTCCTTTCCTCCGCTGCCTCCCTCTCGCGCGCCTGTAGACCGCGTTCCCCGCTCGCCCTGTGAGAATTAACGGCTAGGCTAGAGGGAACACACGACGCGCGTAGGGTTTCTCTCCGCGTTCCACGACGCGAGGTCGGTAGCATGCCCAACGAACGCCAACGGAACGCGATCGTGCAAGTGCTCCGGGTTCGCATCGCCTCATGCTCCCCTTTAGCGGGAGATGGTGCAACTTTTTGCCTTCTTTCTTTTCCGCCGTTGTGCCTCTCTTCAGTCGTTAGTCGGCGTTTGTGATGCCTTGACTTTTCTCTTGTGTCCGTGTTTGAACACACTGTTTGTTTAACATGAATAGATTGCAGCTTACGGATACACAAAAAAATGAGACTTCGTGAGCATTTCAAGGAAGATATCCAAAGGATGCTTTGTGTGCTGCGAGAGTCTGCTGCTGTCACAATAAAGGCTAAGTATGCAACGAATAACTAAAGCCTACTTACTGAACGAACAACCGTTTGCCGGCACCATTTGAATGCCGCAAAAAAGCAGATTTTGTGCTGATGCAACAGAAAGCTCCTCAGCACAGCTTTGCGACGCACGTCATACGACCCTTCGCGCGTGTTCTGCAGGTTTAAAATGGCACGATCACCTTCTTGTGATTGGTGACAATAGAGTTTTTACCATGGCGATTTAGGAGATAGTGTTGTTGCCTGAGCACGCTTTGTCTTCATGTTAGGGTATATTGTAGGGCGGAATAATTGTCATAGTGCGCTCAAAAAACACAAAGAAAGAACAGACACAGCGTGGAAGAACCGCGAGACAAGCGGTAGTCTCGCGCGTTTCATGCTGTGTCTGAAATTGAGGGAGAAAAGTATCACAGAACTAGTGTGCTTAGGCTTAGGTGCACGTTGAAGAAACCATTCTCTTCAAATCATTCTTAAGTTCCCCACTACGGCGCACTTATCCTATTTTAGTTTTGGTGCGCAATTTTTTTCCAATATTTGTAATTGTATGTGCATATGTGTGAATTTGTCTGCGTGAAAACTGCAATGAGTAAAAGGTCCGACATACACACTGCAAACTTTAAATATTTCCTGAAGCGTCAAGTTGGTTAAGGTTGTTTGGCCAAGTTGGTCAGAAAACAAAAGAACGTAATAGACTCCTTCAAAAAAACACAAAGTAGACAGACATTTTTCGTCGTCCTGCCGCAAAATGCAGACCTAATTTACAGACGCAGCTACGTAGCTTCAGCAGGACCAGAAGCATACCTTTTTTTTTCATTTAAGTTCAACAATCGGTTCCACTGACACACATAGTGGCATCTGGTTTCTCTACAAATTCGAGCAACATCGAATTTTCGCTACCAGTGCGCTCATACAATCTGTGCCGGCTAGTGCAAAGCAAAAAATGTCCACAAGCCGTACGAAATGCGCGCCATCAAAACAAGTCCATGACAAGAATCTCAACAGGCCGCCATTGCCAGCCCTTCAAGTGAAAGCTTGCAGAATTCTCTTTCTCGAATCAGCTCCCTTATACTCAACAAAAATTGCCTGACAGTTCCGGGAAATTCCTAAGTTTCCGGCTGCCCAAAAGAACGACTTTTAGATTGTCACTTTAAGTGCTTCTCGATATCGGCGAGGGCGTTCGGACTTCCTATAGTGACAACCACGATAAACCGTGTTTGATTTTATTTCCGGTTTCTTTGCCGCTCTTATTTATGCAAAAAGGACTTCGCAGATCGCACGTAGAGAACACAGTATTGCTCTAAGTTGATCCTTTCGAACTGAATGACTGAAAATGAGTAAATGTTCTGAAGCACTTTGACGTAAAACCAAGATCTCTGCAGGAGTGAGCGCACGTTAGGCTTAGTTGAAGTTTGCTCCTCATTTCCTGGTTTTCCTAAGGATACAACACTCGTGCTGTTTCCATTTAATTGGAACGTTCTCTTGTACGACTTTCTTTTTCTTCTCGTATATAGTCGAGCGAAGAGCACGCCTCTTATTTTTTTCTTGTTTTCTTTTTTTGTATTCTTCACACGCAGGCACAGATTGTGTTCCGCAGCTGAAAATGAGGTACAGCGGAAGTTTTTTTAGCGCAATTTTCTAAGTGCCTCTGCGTAACACTTTTTTCCCGAGTATTTTCGTGCTAGACATGCAGTGAAGGGATTACTAGTTGGTGTCCTTACAAGTTGGTACGTCTAAAATATCTGACGCAAAGCTAACAGAAGAAAAGTCACCGTCTTTGGGTAAAATAAACTTGAAAAAAAGATCAACATACCTGAACACTTTTAAAACACCCCCCCCCCCTCCCGCCTTCCCGGCCTTCCCATCAAAACAGGAAGCAAGGAAGAATCAATATCTAACAAAAATAATCTTGCGTAAAACAAAATCAATGCATGCTGCAATACACATGTATTGCCGTTGCAAATAAGGTTGCTCTTCAGAAACAATAAAAAGTTACGTCGATATAAAATTCGACCAACTTTATGACATTGTCAGTGGAAAGTCGGGGGTAAATGGGGAAATCACATTTTTTTTCTATGCAGTACTTCACTGCGTCTAGAAGCTTGGCTTCAGGCACAGGGAAATAGAGGTCCTCGATATCCAGAAAACTAAATGACGCTCCTATAGCTCGGGTAGACTTAATATCCTCGGCTACCTCATTAGAATTATTTTTGATGTTCATAGATAGCCTACGAGCCCAACAGTCTGTTTTGCTAAAGACAACTGTAATACTAGTACACTGTAATAACACCCGGTGATGCTGAGGTGACACCCGGTGACACCCGGTGATGCTGAATTGTGCTAGTTGCATCAGTCCTTAAAAAAATCTGTTGCCCGCTACGCCAGTAAAACCAATCCGGAATATGATAATATGAAAAAATTAACTAACGTTTAAAAGATTCAGTTTTACGCACCATAACTCATTCAGAAGTCGATGACTGCATTAAAGAATAACCTTATTACTTTAACTTATCAAGAAAGAAACATGGTAGTTCTTTTTTTTTTCAGCGCTGAATAGATGACTCATGAAATGGTAAAGAAGAACCAAGAAGGCACCACGTTACTAGGCATTTGAGCGCAGCTAAAACCCTGTCCTCAATCGTGAACTGAATAAATTACTTGCGTTAAACGTAGTCCGGTTTTGCGAATAGACTGTAAGAAATAACGATCTATCAGGGTCATTGATCATGGTTTCCGCTTTTGTCAAGTTACCTCGTCTGCTTAAGCTTGGCGACAAATGAAACCAGTCAACATGATACTAAATATCGCGTGGCGGTTCTTGAAGCACCATCGTAATTCATGCTGCCGATGAAGTGCGCAAAGAAGCTGCGGATTTTGAAGCTGAATGGCCATGTCTCCGAATCGACCCGTTGTGGCAGTCACGAACCAACCACCTTGGAGCCTATCCGTACGCATGGTCTGCTTGCAAACGAGATAATGCAATCGATACTTCAAAGACACCAAAAAGGCCGCAGCACGCGAGCACCCAGAGCTCGTGCGCTTTCTTTGGCGCCTGAGAAACTTGAAACAACTAACGCTATAAAAAAATCGATTTCATATTTCTTGCAAAAAGAGCTATTTATCCACTCAAGATTTTCTGTCTAAATTTATACCATAAAGAGTTGGGTGTATGATTTTTCTGGCTATTGAACAAAAAGTTGCACTTTTAAGTGACTTTTTAATTATATCTTTTGTATAGGACGTTAGCGCTTTTATACAGCGTCGGCTACTCCTTGTCGCAGATAATAGTTGGATACCTTATGCAAAAAATTGCATGAAAGAGCAGCTTCCGAGAGTTCATGTAAGTCCACCACATAGCGACACGAAAAACAACACAAAGTACAGTCCATTCACTTAGCACTATAGTTAACATAAAATGCAGTCGCACGAACACCGCATATGCTGTAGATAACACAAAGCTTAAACTGGCAAAGCGGACAGCAAGTCACCAAATGCAGGACTGTGTACATGTATATATTATCTTTTCCTTACTTGAAATTCGTGGCGCAAAGTTGCAACTGAGAAGAAACAAGGAGAGACAGAAAGAACGCCAACTCACAACTAAGTTTATTTAATGAAGGCTTCACAATATGAAGGCTCTTTGGAGGACATGCGCAGGGCATATTTCATTCACCGCACGTGCAGGCATGATCAGACGAAGTTTTAAAACGAAGTTCGCAATCAAGATATCTGGGAACCAGCAACAAACAAAATTTTCTAATGTAAAGACGTCGAAAAAAAAAACACAAACGTGCGCAAAGGTCGAGGAAAAAAACAACAAAAAAGACTGACAGACACTTTGTAGCAAAGCCATCTAAAGTACATCTAGATCCAACAGTTGGAATTCACTGTTATGCAGCACAACTGACGGCACGCTGACGCAAGAATAACCTTTGTTCCTTATGTGAAAGGCTTCCAGTAACTTGATAAAGAATGTTCCCTTAAACGGTCATTTGTACAGCGCCCTGTCTGGCCTATATAGACCTTGCCACAGCTCAGGGGAATTTCATAAACAGTGCCCACGGCACAACGCAGAAAGGGCTTTGCGTCTATCACGAAACTATCACGTACACAGTGCGTGATCGTTTCTCCTGTCAGTTATCGTGGCTTACTGCAGCCGGGTTTCCTTATTCGGTCTCAGTGTGTCCGAAACGATGCTTCAGAGGCTGAAAGGGGCACGCAGGAGCCCAGAGCCATTACAAGGACAGAGAAAAAGACCGCATGTTGTACCATACATGCACAAAATCTCCCACAACCTGAAAAACGTTGCAAATCGGCACCATGTGCCGGTGGTATTCTCTGCTCCGAATAAGCTTTCAAGGCTCTGTGCCCACATTTCTTCGAGAGGTACCAAGGCGGCGTGCGATAAGAAGCATGCAAAGCCGTTTCTGCGTTGTGCCGTGGGCACTGTTTATAAAATTCCACTGATCTGTGGCAAGGTCTACATAGGCCAGACAGGGCGCTGTACAAATGACCGTTTAAGGGAACATTCTTTATCAATTAGGAATGGAACAGGGTCTTATTTACCCTTCCACTGCGCTTCGTGTTTCTGCACACCGCAGTTCGATCGCACGCGACTACTTGGAAGGAGCCGGGATGCGCTGGCGCGAGAGTTACTGTAAGCCTTTCACATAAGGAAGAAAGGTGATCCTTGCGTCAGCGTACCGTTAGTTGTGCTGCATAACAGTGAATTCCTACGGTTGGATCTAGATGTACTTTAGATGGTTTTGCTACAAAGTGTCTGTCACTCTTTTTTCTTGTTTTTTCCTCGACCTTTGCGCACGTTTGTGTTTCTGTTTTTTTTTTTCGACTTCTTTACATTAGGAAATTTCGTTTGTTGCTGGTTCCCAGATATCTTGATCGCGATCCTCGTTTTAAACCCTCGTCTGACCATGCCTGCATGTGCGGTGATTGAAATATGCTCTGCGCATGTCCTCCAAAGAGCCTTTATATTGTGAAGATTTCATGAAAATAAACTTAGTTGTGAGTTGGCGTTCTTTGTGTCTCTTCTTGTTTCTTCTCCGTTGCAACGTTGCGCCACGTATTTGAAGTAACGATGCACCAACTAGCCCAACATGACGTACTCGTATCTTTTCCTTAAATTGTTTTATCCTAACAACCAAGTAGAATGGTTTAGCCATCGCCAAGAATGGGCAACAGCAATTCCTCGATTTATTGTTTTACTTCAATAAAAAATTCAAAAGTTGAATTTCTACAGCGCACACCCATTTTCTTTCTTTTTTAAAAGTGATACGTTCGCTTAATTACCTTGTATATTTATACGACCGAATACCATTTAAACATCGCCATTGCTTTCTCACAAAAGCTGTACCGAAACACTAATGGTCCCTACAATGACCTTTTGAGACAACCCCCCCCCCCCAAAAAAAAAAAAATATCCATAAGCAAGAAAACACACGGACTGCTTTGATAACGGGGAGTGTAAGAATGGATACGACAGAAAGGGCTCCGTAAAAACAAACATCGAATGTACGTAGCTTCTGCAAGGAAGCTGGTCTATAGAAGTACACCTCTTTTCGTGGTTGCACTCTTGCTAATGTCCGCACAGTGTACCTTGCTCCTTGTTGATGAATGACGGCGCCGGATACCCCGAAAGCACTCCTAATATCTCGCATCACATTCGCTGTTTCTTTTTTTCCTTCAGACTTTCTTTTGTAGTCTTTCGCTCCTTCGGTTTATTTCTTTTTCATTGGAAGCACCTCTTCTTTTTCCAGCACCTCCCCAGGGATCTTCCGTATACATTGGGATTTCGCCCAAGAAGTTACATGCACAAGGCAAGCGCGTCTGTAGCGTTAGCAGGCTAGGTCGACCGAGCTGAAGTTCAGTGCCTATGATGTATACGTCTTTGCTGGTCCTGATTTCTTAAAGTTGTGCTGCTGTTGTAAAGATGATGTACAACTAAATCTAGCTCTCCAGTACCATCTAACTATAGGTACAACAAAACTTAGTAACTGCCATCACGAAATGTTGGGCTACCGTGAGCTTCAGTGAGCATTCCCGACAGCAGTGTAATAATTTCGGCCATGTAATAATTTTTGTAATGCTTTCGTGCTACAGTGGTTCGTGCCTGTGCAACAACTACTCTTCAACAAGCCAAGAACATCAATAGCGTAAAATGCAGGGACAGTACTACCACGAAACATCAATTACTGAGCATACTGAACATATAAACTTATTTTTAGCGCTTCACGCGCACAATGCTTCTCAGTCATCGAGGATACGAATGTACGCGCCGCCATGACCCATGCAGAGGGCTCCACTCATTGTTCGACAGATATGGAATGAGCCGCCGTGGTAGATTAACAGATAAGGTGCCGCTCTGCTAAGCCTGAGGACACGGTTTCCATTCCCGGTTACGGCGACGGCATTTCAATGCGGTGAGATGCAAAAGCCATTTGCTTGGACTTGGTAAGAACCCTGGGTAATCGAAATTAACCCGGAGTAATCCTCTACACTTCGTCTAATAATCTTACCTCGGTGCCAACGCCAAGAAGTTGGTTCTTTAGCAACACAACGACAAGTGGAATAAAGTTGAATACGCGAAGCATGATGTCGCGCCGTTGTGATTGCTACTGTTCAAAGTACAGGCACGTCAGTACGCGCAGCATAACACCGATTGATGGTAACGCGAAGTGGCACTCTATTTTCTGTTCTGTTGTGGAGCTTGCCTCTCTTGCTCGCTCTTGCTGTGTCCAGGCGTGAGTGCACGCAAGTAGCTTCGCTACGAGGTCCTCCCAGGTGCTCCTCCTTCGACGCCGAGTCATCCTGACTGGAGTACCTTCGAGAGAGGCGACAACGCGGCACATCCGGGTCCACCTCACAAGCACGCAGGGACTTCGTCGCGCTAGGTGTTGAGGGAGCTGAATAGACGTGAGTGATATTTTCTTTTTTTTTCTGCTCTTTTCCCTGAGCCATCGGGAATGTCCCCTTGGTGTGCCATCGACGATAAGATAAAAGGAGACGTCAACCATCTTCCGGTTCCTCAGGTTCGACAAAAAGGCTCCGTTCAAGTACTTTCTTTTTATTTATGTTCAGCTTTCTTTTCTTTTTTTGTTTTTTGAGCTTGCTAGTAGAAGCTTTTTTTTTTCTTTCATTTACCGACGAGACCAAAACAATGCTACTCACACATCTTTTCACTTGACTTCCTTCGCAAAATAGGCCGCGGATTTTCTTCAGACGACGTACAATAACAGGATTGTTAAACTTGAAGCGCAAGAAGGCAAGAAAAAAAAGAAACAATCACACCAACACAGACACGGACACTATATTTTCACTCAAGAAAAGAGAACATGTTTGTACTTGTCGTTCATTACACACCGCTATAGTGGATACTTACGAACCCGCAACGCGCCATGATGCTTTTCAAAATACATTTCCCCCTGTTTACCGATCTGACGCGAGAGTATTAATATTCCTAGCGGTCGCACGCGAGGCTAGCGCCGCCAAGTTGAACTAGTTGAACTTAAAGACTGGTTATCCTTCTTTCGGTGTGCGGTAGCAAAGACGGCAGAAGGTTCCAGTCCGTCCCGCAGAACCACACTGGGCAACAAGGCTTTTACGCATTCGCACACCATGCATTTTAATTGACGTAGTGGTTCGTCTCTTCTCAAATTTCAGCCAAATAAAAAAATTTGATGGATCACCGTGAGTGGAAACAATGAAGAGATGAAAACGAAACATAATATCAAAAGACGTTCGGGTGCATAAAAAACAGTGCCAGCTTGGAGGTCCTCGTAGTGTTCCTAAAGCAAGCGGGTTCTAAAAGAGGCATTCCTTATGAAAAGGAGTGTGAGAGGCGCTATCGACACTGCGGATTCTTTTTCCGTCTCCAGAATAACAGTGTTTACTTGATAACACAATAACACGCTTTTAACTCGGCATCAATGATGTCATTACTTGAACCGCGACAACTACAAAATCGAATAACAATTATTACTTTGCTTAAGCAAAACAGTTGCTGCCACTCTCCCAAATGATGCCAATTATTTACGTGCCACGCTTACATTCTACAATCGTATTAGCTCTCCCCTAACCAATTCTGGTCCAATCATTCATCTTTGTTTACCGCGTGCTCATGCAGTTTCTGCGTTTATGATGAACGATTTGTTCATCAGAACGCGTTTTCGCCGACGGAATGGAGAGCACGGCTGAGTCAGCCCAGCGGTATTGATTGCCGACGTATAGATGACCGGCGTTTCGCTTCGTTCCATTAACACCGGTCTCCTTCCCACGAAAACGTACCTAGCTGGCGCCATAGGAAGAAAATAAATCGATTAATTAACTAATCATTCAATCAATCACATGGTTTCGCACGTGCTCCTCCCGTTTCACTATGTATTCCAACGTGTAAGGAGCACAGAGCAAAAAAAAAAAAAAAAAAAAACCCACACGGACCCTTATTCATTCATCTAAGACGACTCCAAGGCGAAAGCCAATTTCTTCTTCTTCTTAGTCGATTTTATTGATCCATTCCTCCTCATTCTAAGAGACTAGCGTGCAAACACGGACGCAAGAAGGAAGTCAAGACACCACAAACGCCGACTAACAACTGCAAAGGCACACCGGGGCGGGAAAGAAACAAGGCACAAAAACATACCTGGCGCATGCTCAGGCAGTATGCGAACCATTCAATCAATGCGGTACGTCTGGGGGTCTAGGTGAGAAGTAACTGCTAAGGCATTTGATTTCTTCTTTATTCTCGTATGATTGAGGCATGGCATATCGGTAATAGTGGTAACGCATGCGTAAGCCAGCCATTGACTAACTTGCATAAAGAGGAAATGAAATGTCTTAAAGGGACACTAAAGAGAAACCGGAAGTTGATCTTCGATGGTAGATTATCTTACTACGATTATAACGGTACCATTGTTACGGCCAGCAGAGCTTTCGTAAGCGAGAAAATAGCGAAAAACCGAAGGATGGGTGCTGACGCCCCCTCGGCTTTCCCGCACTAGGCGCTCGTGACGTACATACAAAATCACAAACGCAGACGGGCCGCGATTGGCCGACAGTGATATAATGCTGCTAATAGAAACGCGCGATGAAACTTATCTTAAACATCCATAAACAGTACTCAGCACCTAATTAAGCCATGCCACTCAAGGAAGTACAAATCTAACACAAAAATAAAATAAAAAAGAAATAAAAAACGCCAGGCCTGCGCTGAAACCGCAGCACAGTCACAGCGAAAGCTGGAAGAGCGGCGTTTCTAGAGCCCGTTAAGCTCTCTTGGGGCTACAATACAAGTACACTAGAAAGGTACCCACTACGCCATAAATCACAATTTTTGTGAAGTTGGGAAGCACCTACTAAGCCATTTTTCGTCATTCTGCGGAGAGCGAGGCCCCAGCTACACGTCTGTAAGGCATTATGTGCACTTTGTTGACGCGACGACTGATGACGATGAATAATTATGGCTCAGCCCTTTGTAATGGGTTGGAATCTTTAAACGGCCCACCAGTTATGTAATTTGCATTAGGTGACGCCCGGTCGCTATTTCTCTCTCCCGTCATGCTGTATAACATACGTTGACGTGGAAGAGAGACGGAGGGGGAGGGGGGGCGAAGAACATTACTGAGACCCCGAGGAAATGGATCATGCGCTTATGGGCTTCCTTGGTAACCAATACAAGTGCACTTGCGAGGAACCACTACGCTATAAATCATTGTAATTTTTGAGAAGTAGGGCAGCAGGCACTGTGCCATTTTTCGTCATTCTGCGGAGAGCGTTGGTACCTGCTAAACGCATGTAAGGCATTATGCGCACTTTGTTGATGCTGTGCCTGATGAAGATGAAGAATTATGGCAGAGCCCTTTCTAATGGGTTCGAAGCATTGAACAACCTACTCATTGCGCAATTCGCATTGTGTGACGCCTCGTTACAGAATTCGCGTTGTGCGACGCTTGGTGCTTATTTTACTCTTCTACCACGCTATATTGCATATGCTAATGTGGTTCCTTCCCGACATGAAGCCTGTATAGGACCTTTTTGCAATGCAGTTTCAAGCACCGGCATGGCTCAGAGGTTGAATACTGGGCTCCCACGCAAAGGGCCCAGGTTCGATCCTCGTTCCATCCTGGAATTTTTTCTTATTCCGTTTTTTTTCTTATTTCGAGCGATACTGGTTATGGACACCGGCGGCGGCGGCGGCGGTGGCGGCAGCGGCGGCGGCGGCGGCGGACAACTACGGCGCCAAAAACGGCCGGTGAAATGATCTCATAACAGCTTTCGCTGTAAAACGGCATGGCGCTGCGTGCGGCCGTGGTGGTTTCGGATTTGCGCCGCGCACAACCTGCATGCTTCTCCCACTTCGCCAGCGTCGCGCTCCAGCGTTGCAGTTTCGTTGGTTTCGTTGCGTGGCTTGTCAAGTTTAGTTTGAAAAATACCAAAATGACAGGCGCAGGTGTGCGTTGAGGTTGACCTGTGGGCAGGAAACCTTTCTTGCACTATTAGCACTGCACGGAAGCATTGAGCCCGGCATACCTGGAAGGTGCTTGGTAAACCTGGTCGAGTGAGCGATGGGGCCTGTTATCGTGGCGTTACGCGGAAGCCCGGCGGGGCATTCGCGAACACCTTTTCTGCGCGGCGTTGTGAACGTGAGGCGGAGCCGCTGGAAAGGTTCTCACCGCTCCAGGGCCACTTTTCATATGAACGCAAGCACAAGCGTTTCCAGGTGCTCGAGACAGTGGCCGTCATGGAAGATCTTCGAAGTCAACGACCCTTCGGACCACTGTCCGGACTCAACGCGTACCTCGTCGCCGGGGTTCTCGGAATCAAGTCGCCAAAGCGTGGGACTTGTACATCGTCACTGCGTGGTGCATTTCTAGACCCCATTGGGCACCTCGTCCATGCTCACCAACGGAGGATACGCTAACGCATTCTCCTCTTTGGAAATATCGGCTTGAAGGCAAGCGATGTGGACGACGGCGTGAGCCGGCTGTACAAACGGCCCAAGGCGTCGGCTCAAGGGCAGCGGCAGTGTCAACCCAATGTATCGTTTCATGTGGTGCCGCGCGATGAGCCCCGTCGTTCGCAATGGCTCAACGCTATGCCCATGATTACACGGCAGAAGGAGCCAGAGAACCCCATGCTATGTTCTCTGCACTTCTCGCCATCGGATTATGTGTACAATCCTGAGCTCGGGAAGGCTCTTGGCGTGCTCAAAAGGGGAGTCCTCTCCCGATCAGCTGTGCCGTCCAGTCATTTCCGCCACAGGTGCCCTTGCAGGAGCAAACCAGCGTCTCGGTGAGTGTCGAATCCCACTTATGATCGCCACCGTAAACGTATACCGAGTAGGCGCGCCACTTTTTCCTCTTGTTTGTTTTTTCAACTAGGTTGCTAGTAGGGCATGTAAATCATGCCCTACTTGACATGCATGTCACGATAGTCGTGTTAAACCTGTCATTCATGTGCGTCGTACAGTCAGTTCACGCAATACCAATTTTGGTGTATGTGAGGCTAACGAACCGGCCGTGACAGTACGATGAGCGTGGCATGTAAATCATGCCCTACAGGACAGGCATGCCATGATTGTCGTGTTTCCACCTGTCATTTATGTTCGTCGTACAGTCACGTCATGCAATATAATTTTTGGTGTATATCAAGCTAACAAACCGGTCACGAGTGCACCATGAGCGTGGCTTGTAAATCATGCCCTGCTTGACATGCATGACACGATTCTCATGTTAACACCTGTCATTTATGTTCGTCGTACAGTCGCTTCACGCAATACCATTTTTTGTGTATATCAAGCGGTTGAACCCGCCGCGAGTGCACAATGAGCCTGGCATATAAGCCATTCCCTGCATGACATGCTTGTCATAATTTTCATGTTACCGCCAGTCACTTATGTTTGTTATGCAGTCACGTCATGCAATACTAAATTTGGTACATGTCAAGCTAGCGAAACTGCTGCGAGTGCATCATGAGCATGGCAAATATGTCATGCCGAACATGACGTGCGTGTCATGATTTTCATGTTACCACCTGTCCTTTATGTTCGTCATACTGAATTCTTTTGTGATACCAGTTTTGGTATATATCCATTTAATGAAACAGTCGAGAGTGCCCCGAGACCATGTCATGTAAAGCATGCTGTACATGGCATGCATGTCATGATTTGCATGTTAAGATCTGTCACTTACCTTCGTCATACGCTCTTGTCACGCAGTACGAATTTTGGTATATATCAATTTAACGAAATGGCCGCAAGAGCACAATGACCGCTGCATGTAAATCATGCCGATCATGACACACGTCATTATTTTCATGTTATTACCTGTCATTTATGTTCATCATACAGTCATGTTAGGCCATAGCAATTTCGATACACATCCCATTAACGAAACGGCCAGGAGAGTACAAAGTCGTAGGGTCTTAGATAGATAGAATAGATAGATAGATAGATAGATAGATAGATAGATAGATAGATAGATAGATAGATAGATAGATAGATAGATAGATAGATAGATAGATAGATAGATAGATAGATAGATAGATAGATAGATAGATAGATAGATAGATAGATAGATAGATAGATAGATAGATAGATCGATAGATAGATAGATAGATAGATAGATAGATAGATAGATAGATAGATAGAGATAGATAGATAGATAGATAGATAGATAGATAGATAGATAGATAGATAGATAGATAGATAGATAGATAGATAGATAGATAGATAGATAGATAGATAGATAGATAGATGGTTTGGGCCTACATGGTTTGGGCCTGTTACAGATGCTGCCTATCTGTCAGTACCAGTGGATTGCTGAAGCAAAAGGATTCTTCCCGGTGCCCTGCAAGTGGTACAACTGGCCGCAGCATTGGACTTTATAAAAGTGTGCAAGTTCATGCGCGAGGCATAAGTGTTGGTGAGTATAGTGCATTGGTCACAACTGTATGCCTAAACTCTGTGACGTGAAAAAAATGTGTCTCGCAATTATTTCGTTCGCAAAACTTGAAACGTTCATTTTCTTTCAGCATGACCAAATGAAAGCATTACGTTTTTAAACCCAGGTTCAGGTTATGGTATATTGTCAGGTACTCATTGGCTTATTTTAGCAACATGAATGTACATAAACAGGCTCCTGTCTAACTTCATTTCAAGTCTCTTCAATAAACCTCTGTCCATCAATCAGGTTAATGTTGTATTCATTAGGCCCAGTTTCGCCCACTGTTTCCTCATGGCTGGCAGCACTTTGAGGCAGTGTGTCAGCCCAGTTCAGGTGACCATGCTTCCTCATTAGTGTGCAAGAAAAAAAATTGGATGTTATCTTAATAACATCACCATAATCTCAGAACTGTTGTGTTGTGCATGGAAAAGTAGATAATAGTTGCAAAGTGGGCAAGGTACTGGTTCATTTTTACAAAGCAATTAGACCAGGGGGGGGGGGGGGCAAGATAAACAAAACAGTGTGTCTTGTTCCATTTTCCCCTTATTCCTTGGTCTAAATATTGTTCCAAAGATTACACGTGCTGTATTGCTTTGAGGAACTCCGCAGCAACCAATAATTAACTGCCTGTAAACCTCTTTGCATAGTGATTGTCACAACACACAGGTGTGCATTATTTCTGCTAACAGCAGTCTGAAGTTCATAGAATTCGTACAGTGAAAAATGTTGAGCTCATCAGTTTTTCCACTTACGTTTCATACTGTTATGATTCAAGTTTCATTTGTGTCAACCTTCTTGCTATACGTAGAGTTCAAGTGAACTTCATTATAATGGAAAAAAAGATGAGGGCCTCCAGATTAACATTGACGATGTGTCACCGCCATCCACACCATAAATTCGACGGCAACAAATCCCTCCTGAGACCAACTATGTCTCCTCACCTAATTTATCACCTGTCCGGACCAATATGGACGCCACTGGCTCCACATACCAACCATACAAGTCAGCTTGGACCCTGGACTAGGGGAGGGTGACGACTAAGTGGGTTCTGATTAATTTACGTTAGCCCATGTTGCATAGACGGAATGGATGAAATAGAATTTCTATGGGTGGGCTTCTGGTGAAATTTTATCTCGAATCGAATAGTGCCAAACAGTGGCGAAAAATATACAATACAAAAGATTTATTGAAATTTTTAAAGAAAGGACAAAGAAATGAAATCTGCTTATGCCCTCGAACATAAAGCACGGTGAGTGACTGCTACCGAATGCCTACAAATTGTCATGCATAGACACAACCTGTTCCACATGACCTGGCTTCAGATTCTCTCGCCGTGACGTTACAGTGTTTCCTGCAGTTGAAAACATGCGCTCACTGAGCTACCCTTATTTATATATCTTACTTACACAAAACGTGTACCGCCAGTTACGGCAAGACTAAGGAAAAATGAGGGACTCTACGGTGCGGTGATAGCTTTATTACGCGCTTGTTTGGGAGGTTTTCTTTTTTTTACGCTTTCATGGGCGCGCAGGCATGTTGATAGAACAGCCGCCATTCCAGTCAGCAGCGGCACTCCTAACCTCCCAACGGCTAATAGAGGGGGGTGCAGTATTGCTAGTCTTTTTTTCCCCTATGTCGCGTAACATGGCTCATCTCACAACGGTAATGTGCTTTATCGTCGTGAGTGCTCCGAGCTCAAAAATATTCGGGCTCCCGTTCACAGCAGCATTTTAACTGCGTGACGGAACGATGGGAGTTTCTGAACGAGTGGTGTGCTGCGGCAGTGGCGACTGCACAACGTGAACAAATTTTAACATGTGAAGCCAATCGCTGAGGGTTTCACGGGCTAAAGCCAGAATGTTTTATGGCGCTTGAGCCATGCGCAACCAAACTACGCAAGAAGTCCGTGTCATCATTTCGAAAGCGAAGTTGTGAAGAGCTTGACAGTGCGGAAATAACATAATCTCCTTTAAAATAAACATGCGCGCGTTTTTGAACCAGGATATTGGTAAACGTATTAACGAAAGGCCTGCTGAATGACAGTGTTAGTTTTATCCACCCTGCCCTAACCACGTGGCACCATTGGACTTTGTCTTGTTTTAGATATTCGTCCTGTCTAATTATTTGAAACTTCGAATACTAGCTATTCGAAAGTCGAATCATGTTATTCGTTTACTGTTCAAGTATTCTGTTTACTTTTTTTAGTGCCATCTGGGCCCTTGCATTCATGTTGCAGGACCCAGATGGCACTAACAAAAAAGTAAACAGAAGCCGCTGGTTGCATGACATTAGTGCATGCTTGGACGGTAAGCAATATTGTCTGCAGGAGCATGGCAATCACACTAAAAGAAATAAATGATTGCACAGCCTTATTTTGTAATTTTACGCACTAATGAGAATTCACATTTTGCACATTCTTTTTCAGACGGTGTGGATACGGAAGACGCTCCGCCTTCGAGTTATTTCATCGTCTTTTATACATGTCTGATGGTGCTCTTGACCCTCTGCCACACATGCCACTCCACTGCCTGCACGGTGAAGCTTCGGAACTCTGAGACTCGCATCACAGCAAGAGTCGAGTGCCCTAACACACACACGTACACATGGTGATGGCAACCTCTTGTTGGCGACAAGCCAAAGGGGAACATTGACTTGGCCACAGCATTGCTGTTTTCTGGATTGAGTGTTGCCTCCAGCCTATGAATGATGCTTTTCATGGGTCTCCAAGCAGCCATTGAGCAATCTTTCTTTTGAAGTAAGGCATGTTGGTATAGTTGGTTCATAAATTTAGAAGAATGTTTAAACTGCACGAGGAAGACGACACGTTAGAAACATATAACACGCACACACATGAAGTGCAGACTTTCAAGTGTATTTATTTCTTGGAAGGTAGAACATTTATAAGAGTTTACAGAGAGCAATTGCACTGATAATCTAACAGGCTGCGAAAATATGGCAAGACCACAGGCGCGTTACAATTCCACAAGGGTCCGTCTTAGAGTGACCATCTCAGAAATTTATTTTTTTTTGTCTTTTTTTTGCGATGAAGAAGCCTTGATGACATCTTTCTGTTCTCATTTTTGCATTAGAAAGGAATTTAGTTTTTTCCAGCTGAGGAAAACAGCTCATGTTGTCGCAGTTCTGGCATTGTAAGGCAAGATTACTGTCCGAGTCAGGGCGCATGCATTGCTTGTGTTCCTGTGCGCATTCATTGAAGCAGCGCCCGGTTTGACCAATGTACGACCGACCACAGGACAAAGGAATTTATTAAATAATATTTGACATGCATTTGGTGTACTCATTCTTGTGGTCCTTTGTGCACGAGCCTTGCTCGTTTTTTCCTTTAGTCAGCAGAGGGCACACTTTTTAATGTTTGCATGACACTAAAAACACGACGCAAATTCCGTACCTTTCTGCTACCTTTTGGATGTGTGATAGGCAATGCAAAAATGGCATAACTTAAGGTGGATTTTATTTTCTGAAGTAGGCTTTCAGAAGTGCTGCAGATTATGTGATCTGGGTAACCGGTGGACAGCAGGCACTCAAGCTGACTGTTGAAACTGGCTACAGCTGTGTGTGCACATGATTTCTGCAGGGTTGGGAGGAAGCTAGACATGATGCCACGCTTCATGAGTTTGGAGTTTGCGCTCTTGTAATGCAACAGACTTTCGTTAGACCTTGGGTTGTACGACCAGCAAACGAGGGTGTCGGTGAAATGCAGTTTAAAATCTAGAAACTTGGTGCTCTTGTAATGCAACATACTTTTGTTAGACCTTGGGTTGTACGACCAGCAAATGAGGGTCTCGGTTAAATGCGGTTTAAAATCTAGAAACTTGATGCAGTCGATCTTGGTCAACAAACTGTTCGAAGTACGGAGCACAGCGATGTTTAGACACGAGGTGGAACTCCGGGCTCTCTGTGACGCATCCTTCAGGCTGCGCAGCAGTGACAGGGTCTTCCATCTCTCGATAGCAGAGGCACTCCCCCTCGCTGAAGTTGTCGAGTACCATGCAATGTTTGCAGTCGCACCTGAAACAGCACCAAACAAGCGCTGAAAAATTTCACGTTAAGCTGCGTTCATAAGATAGTGTTCATAAGAAGCTGCGTTCATAAGATAGGCGCCTTTTTGCGTAAGGTATCGTCGGTCGGGAGCTGCGCATGACAAGGTAACAGGGATCATTCGGTCGAGGTGGAGCCCGATTAAGATCTAATTCCTTGATGAAAATTTAAATAGCTTCATTCTTCACTTACTCGCGCAAACACACAGGGACAAGAGGAGACTTACGAGGACAGGCGAGATCTAACAACTGATTTATTTTTCGGAATACACACATATTTAACAGCCCACTGTTCTGCTCGAACAGCTTAAAAACACCAAAAACATGAAACGCACACACTGCATCACATGAGCACACAACTTAACGTACTGATATCAGCGACAACTCTTTTTGCAAGTAAAGCAATCGTAAGTCTCTTCTTGTCCGTGTGTGTTTGCGCGATTAAGTGAAGAATGAATTTGTTCCAACTGGGACGAATCGCAGTTTTGCTTAAATAGCTTCCTTGCGGTGTCAATCGTAATAAATAAGTTCTATCCTGGTCTGGGTAAGTTGGTGTCGATTGACGTACAATACGGGTGTCGCAATGCGCTTATGACAGTTATCGAGTCCAATGGGAATCGATTTTTTACCGCTCCCGGTTGCGGTCCCTATCGCGGCTCGAATGCGATCGAAAGTGCACCGTGTGACGAAACATTCAGCGCGAATGGCGCATTCGTAGACACGACGGCGTAGACACCGCTGCGGACTGGGCTCAGTGAGATCGGCCTGATACTGCGTAAATAAGAAGCCGCAGGAAAGATTGCACAGCGCACGCGGACGGTATTCTGGCCCTAGAGGTAAACCCTCGCTTCGTCGCGTTGACGCACCATCCTACTTCCGAGGCACCTAGCAGAAGCACCATTTCTTTTTCCTGAACGGAAAAAAATACGTGGGCAGTTAAACGCTTTAGCACTTACCATTCAGTACGGGTGAGTCGCGAATGAAGCTCTTCACCGACGATGTCGCTTGGCTGACTGGCCGCCTCGCCTTCCGTCGACGAAAACGAGGCTTCGCTCTCCGACGGCGTGCGCTAAAACACTAGCCGCGCGAGCTCGAAGAAGTATATCGCGCTCCACTTGGCTGAAGTCGCTGAAATGTAAACCCATTTCCCTTGCGAGGTCTTCGTTGAAAGGTTCAGCGGGTTCAATTTGCACCGCTATCAATCGCACAGCCATGATGACGGAAAACACGGAAGCAGCGGAAGCCATATGGCGGAAGCAGCCGCCTACGCATGCTGTGACGTTTCATGGCGCCCTCTGGTTCGCTGAGAGCAATGAACGCAGTTACGACACAGCTCCAGCGCCAAATTTCAGGCGAGTGAAATTGAGGAAGAGATATTTGGTCATTGATTACGAATTTCTCCACTAATAAGTCATCTTTTTGCACCGAACAAAAACCTACACGCATTCTCGAATACCCATCTTTCGTCCCGCATTAACTTCGTGTTGCTCTTTAGTGTCCCTTTAACAGTTATCTTACATGTAGACCCCCACGCGTGCCGAATTCATACGTTCACCTATTGCCTGTGCATGCGCAGATAAGTTTTCGTGTCTTCTTTCTTTTCCGCCGTTGTGCGCCTTTGCAGTTGTTAGCCGGTGTTTGCGCTGTCTTGACTTCCTTCTTGTGTCCCTGTTTGCACGCCCGTTCTTTTAGAACAAATACTTACCAACTAGCTCAGCTCTATATTATTCTAAGCATCTACCTCCCCCTAAAGCTTTCGACAACTAACGCGGTTTTGCACTGCCTCCAGGATTGGAGGCATTGCAGCTTTCTGCCTACCACGGGGTTTTGCAATGCTGCCTCCGAGACTGGCCCACGTTTGGCCAAGCGACTATTCATGTGATGACGTCGTCTGGTTACGTCGCGTTATGTGGCGTCATTGATGCCATAAGCTTTGATGACCTGTGACGTTATGATGACGTCATCGCGTGTTGATGATTTTTCGCACCACTCCGTGTTGACGCCCGACGCCGCCAACGGTCAGCTTTCGTGCTTGATGAGGCATGTATAAGGCTTTCGCCTTTTATAAAACAAAACATAACAGCTTAATATGTGTTGTGATAGTTACGAGGTAACTGTAATAAAGGCATACACTAAAATGAAGATTCGTTGCAGAAACACGAAATAAGCTTCATTTGTTTTAGTAACTTATAGCAACATCACTGGAATTTTTCGCTGTTTTCTTTCACTACTCAGAAAAACATTCGGGCTGCTTCAGGTGGCCTTTTTATTCCTTAATCTTATTCAAGGGAAGAAGTGGGAACAAAAACGAGTGAGGAGCTTTTGAGGGCTTGTTTTTACCCACAAAAACCTTTTTAATAAGAGTCCATGTCGAAATAAATGGTTGATTTTTCCTTTCTTCTGTAATATCACCGATATTGTTCGACCGCTTTTATATGGGCTCGTGCTGAATCGATTGTTCCAGAACGTGTAAGTGATCCTACTTACTACTTCGATTTCCAATATTGGCCACCATTGCCTTTCCCGGCTCTTATAAGACGACCATATTACAGTGTCGCGTACTATTGTTTCAATGTAATTTCAATGTGTATATATCAGTGAGCCCACTTGAGCTGTTTACGCCTTGAATGAGCTGTTTAGATGTAGGGACTGAACACTTCGCTGAAAAAGTCTGTAACTTTCGCCAGAATCAGGGGCGTAGCCAAGGGGGGGGTTGGGGGGGGGTTCAACCCCCCCTTCCCGAAATTTTTCAGTTTTGCTTGCGTATATAGGCACGCACACATACAAACGCACGCACGAACATACATAAACTATGGCTGAACCCCCCCCCCCCGAAAAAAATTTCTGGCTACGCCCCTGGCCAGAATAACCACGAAGCTCGAATTGGAAAGGCTGATCGTAGAACGGACTTCAAGAGGAGTTCGCTGCCTCCTCATGACGATGATGATGATATTGATTTTGATGATGATTATCTATTTTTCATGGCACGTACTTACTACGGCGATGGGCCAAGAATTTGGCGGCAAAAGCTATGACATACCGAATAAAAGAAAATACTAGAAGATCAAGCAGTGACACTAACTGGTCGAAAGTATGCATGATATAACGCAAGATGTTGTAGGGATAATGAATATACATATATAAAAATAATCCCACCGAAAATAACTTCGAACAAATGAACTGAGCTAAATAAAGATAAAAGCCAACACTTCAGCCTTCTTATGCTGTCGCAATTTTGCAGAGACTTCTTTGTTATATAGAAATGTAACATTTGCTTCATCCAGACAATCATGCAAGCAGAACATGTAATAAGTCAATATTAATCATTAAAGATTAGGATACGTTAGAGATTTGAACTAGACGTTGTCAGTCACCAGTCTCAATTAATGCAGTATATCTCTTGTTAAATATGAGGCTTTAGACAACTGTAAGCTTCTTCGCGATTCGCCAAAGATGTGACGGTTTAGACGTACTACGAGCCGTGCAAGTTAAAAACAAAAATGTCTGCACACAAAGAGGCACGCTCCTTGGCTCAACGGTCTCAAAGCATTGTCGCCTAGGTTGTGAAACGGAGTGCTTTTCCTTGTTTTTTTTTTCTTCTCTCCTTTGGCTAGCTCATAACGTTACGAAATACACGAGCACCATGCTTTGCGTTTTCTTTAATGGTTAGGAATTCGTCCGGAAAATGTTTACGCTTGATTGCATACTCAAGAACCGACGTTCTAGTTAGAAAAGAAATAATAATGTAAGGCTGTGCGTTGAGCAAGAGCCGTTTCAGAAGTCTCCTCCTTTGCGGACGTTTCCACCAAACAGAGCCGTGTTGCTTCATGCGTACATATAAGTATTATATACGGGCGTTTTTAAGGGCCAGCAGGCAGAAACTTGCATAGGGGCTGCGTCCGAAAGCGAGCGCCAGCTTTTGTCATTTCCAGATGCAGAAAGTTTTTGCCCTGTATGGCTGAATTAAAGTCTATGTATAGTCCTCGTCCCTCGCTTCTTGCTTTCCAGTTTAAGCTCTTCAGGAGTTGCAATAACGCAAGCATGTTTCGTCCTTTTGAGTATGAACAGAAAAAAAATATGTAACAAAGAATACGACATGCGAAGCTACTCAGAAAAACTTATGTTGCTTTGACAAAGCTTCTATTGTGTGGGCAGCCAATTTTTAAGTTTTCCTTCACGGCAGCAGCGCCGTAACGACCGGTCTAGCGAGGGGACGAAACAAGTTCGAACAACGCGTGATGAGCTTGGCGACGACAACGCATAGGGAGCAGTTTGAGCCAAAAACGTGCCCCTTCTTACATGACCGGGCTTCAGCGTGTCCGTAACACATGACATCGTTTCAGCGAGAAACCGCGTGCGCACCTCAGCTCAAACGTGATGGCTGACTGGACCAGGTGTCGCGTACCGGACTAAAAACGTGCACGATACAACACGTACGTGGTGGCGCTACCGTTTGTTAAACATGTCTAGCTAGGCATTACTGTATGGCTCCTGCGTGGTTGGAGCTGGTGGCCTCTGTTGTAATATAGAACCTTTACGCGCATTTTTTTTTTTAAAACGCCTGGCTTGCGCGTATTTCTCCGACTACGTGGTTCTGTCGGCGCCCACAATCACCCCCGTCATTCCTCTCGCTTTTCTTTCAGTTCCCAGTTTTTAAAATCGACCAGGCTAAGTGATCGAGTGTAGGCATGTAATGGACAGGCACGCATGTTTCAACTCAATAGCACGTTCCTACGTCTTGTTTCTTTCTTTTCTACCCTTAGTACCTTTCCCCCCGGTGGTTCTTCCACTTGGTGCTACCGTGCTTGGTTTTAAACACAGGAGTGTTTTCGACGCTGTATGCAATTTCCTACAAGTCTAAAAGATTTGAATGTTAAGTGTAACTTAGTTCAGTTTCTTTTTCGAACGTTTCTTTCCCTAATCACAGCTGTATATACATGTATATTTGGCCGTTTTTCTTTCGTTTTTTTTTTCTCCTTAAGCTTTATGAAGTTGTACTGTTAATGTGTAACGCATAAACTATTCATTTTTAAAACCGTTTCCTTCAGGAAGTGAATTCATTCTTTAAGAAAGGCACCGTCCGATTCATGGCCTATCCCCCGAAGTCTGAGGAACAACAACAACAACAACAACAGAGTAGGGCAGCAAACTGGACGCGCGTCTGGCTGAGCTCCCTGCCTTTCTTTCTGTTCCTCCTCCTCCTCTTTTTCTTCAATGTGCTCAGGCCAACCAGACTCTTTTGTAGTTCATATCCCGGCCTTCTTTATTTCTTCTCTTTCTCCGCGATGATGATATCTTCGAGGGATACTGCCCCACTTCTGTTAAAGAGTGACAGTGACGGCACTGACCTTGTTAACTAAAGTTCGCGCAAAGATAATGAATGATAAGAGAATATAGCAGCAGCAGCTGCAGTGAAGTGGGTTAATAGCACAATTTAGCAACTGGTGGCCCTCTCTTATTTTTGATCGACCGTTTTCAAGTACCCCCCTACGTCAACGCAATATTGTGAGGACAGTTTCATTCCTGTTCTTCTCTCTTTGCTCGAGGCCACCAATGTTGTGGTGGTCGTTTACTAATCTCCGCCCTATATCCGTGCACGATTTTCTAGCGTGTAATGAAACACCGTGTTCGCGAGTACTTAAACACTCTACGGGCAGGCTAACACGTGGTGACCGCTGCGGCATGTCCCGGTGGCTACCATTTGTTCTTCCAAAGACTGTTTCCGTAAGAAATAATTTCCGGTGGCACCAACTCTAAAGAATTTTAAGGTATACAAACTGCTGGTTCAGATAAGCGCATGTATCGCTCAATCGACTTAGCACCGCTAAGATGGCGTATGTAACCCGTAAAGCCGTTCAGGCACGCTTTATTCAAGATACATGTAACATCGCAATACGTCATAATTCTTTTTTTTTATTGAGGGCCTGCGCCAGCGTCACCACACATGACAAATATACGTGACTCTTCTCACTGTACGCACTTTCACAGAAGCTTGTAATACAAAGAATATACTGGGACGAAATATTCTTGAACAGGGAGTGCTGCTGGAGCCAGCTATAGCGACACCCCCTGTTAAAATGTTTTTCATCTCTTCAAGCTCTCAACTTCCCCTGCACTTCTGCCCCAAATGTATATGTTGGAGTACTTTAGCTGTCAATGTTTGTCTCGCAAAATGCTAAGATGCAAGGCTAAGGAAGCGTTATTTTGGTCCGTACCTCTTCTGTCCCAAATTTCTTCTGCAGACCTTTAGTTTCACATGCACTGACAATGAGTCACAACTGCTGCCTGCGAAAAGGTAATGTCATTGCAGAAAGGCAAGTGCGAAGCTTTGCCGGAAGCAGAGGTGTCCGGATCAGACTATATATACAAAGAGCGCGCCTTCAAAGTCAAGGCCTCCTTGGGACGCAGATGCCGGAGGATGCTGTTTGTTTATCTTGCGCGGTCTTGCTGCTGCCGCATTCCCTGATTATCGCCTCCGCTGCCAAGGTCTTGAGAATCAATACTGCAGAGCGGAGAGGTGCGTGCAGTGTTTGTTGTCTGGCGAATCGCACTCACGATTTGTATTGCCTGTTATTTAATAAATTGCTATTGGGAACAGGATCCGCCTTTTGTGAAGGCGCTTTGCTTGAGAGCTAGGATGCTAGGGAAACAAACTAAACGCCCTTATCAGCCTCGTAACCAGGATTTTTTTTTTTTTGGGGGGGGGGGGGGGGGGAGGGAGGGCGACACTGGCTGAAGGCCTTGACTATTTGAGAAAAATACGTATTTATTTTCGGTAAAACAGCCCACTCCATCAACATTTCGTGGGACAGGCCCGCAGCCAGGGGTGGGAGGTTGGGCTGCCCCGATCGCCCACCCCTGGCTACAGGACTGGCCCTTATAGAAGAGTTTCGTTCTGCTATTCTTTTTCTTTTTTTGGAAACGCACCGCACTACACCGTTAAAACAGTACACTACTCAGCAGTATCAACCGACGCAGTGGTCTTGTGGCTATGGTGCTCGACTGTCGACCGGAGGGTCGCGGGATCAAATCCCGGCCGCGGTGGCCGCATTTCGATGGCGGCAAAATGCTAGAGGCCCGTGTGCTTAGATATAGGTGTACGTTAAGAACCCCGGGTAGTCCAAATTTCCGGAGCACTCCACTACGGAGTCTCTCATAATGATAAAGGGATTTTGGAAAGTAATATCCCAACAATTATTATTCAACAATAGCAGGTCAATGTACACATATGGCAAAATAACCACACTGAATTTCAATCTGCGTGGTCATTATTTTCATATTTTTCAGCCACCTCGTCTACATTCGATGGTACACCATCGGTTCAGGACGCAGTGAGTGAAAAATGAACAGTGAACGCCCCGTTTTCGGGTCGAAGTAGTCTGACGCAGTTTTCCGCTCGCGTGTCGTGTTTTGTAGCGGGCAGTGGGTATCGCAGTGTTGATGAGAAAAAGCCAGGCTGAAGTTTACGCCAACCGAGCCAGTAAAACCACCACTGCCGCAATGCAGTGCGGCATGCCTGAGACACGCACCCCACGAAGACTGCCTACTCTTGGAGCAAGAACAAAATATATATACAGAACCCTTTCTTCACTGTTGTTCGCTCAGTCCATTCAAGCTGCCCAATGTGAAACCAGTCACGCGAACTGCCGGCCTGCTCAGCCCTTTTGCAGACGGCGCAGAACTTTAGTTTCCTTTTCTCTAGCTAGAAGCATATCATCGTTGTGTGTACCTTGGTTCTCCTTACTGGCAGTCGCTAGCAGATTCTGGTGGCGTCTAAGTTTGTTCCTCCGATGTACATGCCCTGCAGTAGCTCCGATCGGTGACACCGCGCTCTGTTTTTTTTTTTTTTTTTTCATTTCTGTTCTTGAGCCATGGTGCAAAACAATGTGCACTTGTATGCTTCAACTTCTTTTTTTTATTTTCTTCCTTTCTTTCCTCAATGATCGTGCCCCTTTCAATCGCCTCCACAGCAATCATTTTGGTAAGGGCGAAATATAAATAAATAAAACAAATAAAAAACAAATAAATAAATAAAATAAATAAATTAATGAATAAATAAATAAATAAATAAAATTAACCGACGACTACGATTCTGCCTAAGGCAAATTCTGAGCGCCGCTTCGTGTTGTGGCAACGCCAACTGTGTTTGAAGTTTTGGCTTTCCGCAGTCATAGCAATGTAACATTCGTTACGTTATTATTGCCACAGAAACTCCCAGCACACGAGTGCTACGCACACCACTCTGTGCATTGTAGGCGTCGCGAACCCAGCGAAACGCCGACAGCCCCGTTACGACAAGCGAAGGCAGCCGTAGTGCACGTGGCAGCCCTGCATGCGCACGAGCTCCGACCGAGGGGCCAGCGCTCGTGATGGGGGAACAAACGAGGTTAGAGACCAGTGGTTCGTGATATCGACAGACTCAGCGTTGCTCTCTTTCGTCCTTGTTGACTATATTGATTGTATTGATTACGACGCCAACGGCGACGCCGTTCAACGCAAGAACGGGCGCCTAAGAACTGCGCTCTAAAACGGCAGGCCTGCGCGGAACGTGCAGCCCATTTCCAGCGAAAGCTCGAAGAGAGGCTTTTCTAGAGCTCGTTCTAAACTCTCTTCGGGAAACTAATAGAAGTACACACGCAAGGTATCTACTACGCCATAAATCATAACTTCTGTGAAGAGGGCAGCGCCCAATACGCCATTATTCGTCTTTCTCCGGGTAAGCGAGGTACCCGCTACGCATCTCTAAGGTATTATGTACACTTTGTTGATCCTAATGATAATGTGACTGATGACAATGAAGAATTATGGCTGAGCACTTGGCAGTGGGTGGGAAGCTTTAAACCACGCACTCGTTGCGCAATTTGTATTGTGTGACGCCTCGTGGTTGTTATTTTACTCTTCTGCCACGCTATATTACATAGGTTAACGCGATTCCTTGCCCACCGTGACGCTTGTATAGACTCGTGGCTCTGTGGTAGAATACTGAACTGCCATGCAGAGAGCCCTGGTTCAAATCCTATTTGACTCTGGATATTTTTTTTTCTCATTAATCTTTTCGTGTCTATTGGTTACGCCGACGCCAATGGCGATGCCGCTCGACGCAGGAACGGGCGCCTAAGGGCTGCGCTCTAATAAAAACGTTTGTGTACTTATGAAATTAGGCTCACGTTCAAGCGTCCCAGCTGATAATTACAATGTGAAGTCTCGCACTAAAGCGTTTTTCGTAATATGATCATGGTTAAGGTCTAAGAATTGGTGCAAGTGGGACAAACCTGGTAGCATAGCGTATGATACCTTTCTTTTCAAGCAAGCAGCGCTTTGGAGTTAGTCAAGTGCGAGCAAGGGAAGGTGCGAATATTTTCTGCATAGTCAGAAATAAATAAACTAAGTACGACAATAGTATATTCTTCTGCTTCAATAAGGAGGCACACGTGGGCACCCCATGGATGGAGGCGATGGTAGGGTGCTTTTGCGCAACTGACGATGATGTCTCGTTGCACATTCAGTGACAAGAAGTTCTGAACTCGTAACACCTCTGAAATCTACAAAGGCGCCGCGCTTTGTAAATTCTGTATTAGAGAGGTACGTTTATCGTGCCACCGATCGTGTCATTACGGGAGACGCGGCTGTCGTGCGTAGAGATTGGACCACGGGCACCTGTGACTCGAACTAGCGGCGATTTACGCGAAAACACGTAGTTTTGTCGTTCAGAGAACCATGAATCTGACACGTGTCTTTGGGGAAGTGGAACCATTGTTGTTGCGAAACTTGCCCGAAAAAGAAAAGGAAAATGTGGGGTCCATCGACGAAAGCGAAGTAAGAACCAGACTATAGGGTGCAGAGTGGGAGGGAGGAAGATTAAGAAGGAGTAGGTGACGAGCTGTTTCCCGTATGACGTAAGCCAGTCGTGGGCGCAAGCGCGATGCGGTAAAAGGAGGCCGACAGGGCGATCAATGGGTAAGCCCGGGGGATGCGACGACGAAAGAGTTTCCTGTCGTTACGCCACTTTGGAAGCTGAAAAAAAAGAGGAAAAAGGAACTTGCACGCGGAGACCGGATCTTTGGGCGCGATGGGCGTTCGGACAGCAGCAGTAGGCGTGCGAGAGCACAGATTGCCTTTTCAGCCGGACTCTGTGTAACAATCGGTTCGCTGTGGTCTGCGCGAGTGTCACGGACTTTGGGGGAATGGAGGAATTCGTGACGCGGATTCCTTCCTCACTTCTTCTCTCCCGTTCTCCGGACGATATGCAAACGCGTGTCTCAACTGCTCTCCCTACTCTGACTTTGACAAATGGCTTCGAAACCGACGGGGCCTCCCCATCGTCATACTTCCGTGCTTAGTGTGAGATAGTGAAGGGAAGGCGAGCAAAGCTAAAGAAAAAAATCGTCACATCTCCGTATATTAAGCAGGAGAACGTGCCAAAAGATGACGAATGTGATGACCTAGTCCGTTGTTATATAAGTTTATCTGTAGTCATTCTTATAGGCATTCGCGTGAACTGACGCTGTTCGCAATTCCTCGCTCAAGAAAGCCTGGACTGCGATACATGCCCAAATGGTGCTCTCGACGCAATCGTACATTTATCTGGCTGCCTCGAAAACTTTAATCGGATTAATGTAGGATTTGCCCCGTTCCATCTAGGAAAGGCCGACACTTATAGAACCGCCTCTGAGGGCACGCAATTTTTCGCAAGACATTCCACGACACGTGTTAAACATCTATGGCTTATGCGCTAATGGCTGCAAACTTTTAAAATGACAATGCCAATCTCGAATGACAGCACGAATTTCTTAGTTTGTTCATTGTTTTGTTATGTTTATTATATAGGGTCTCCATTGAGTTTTCTTGTTGTTCCATTTTCCTAAAGAAACTTCGTTGTGCTGTCGTTTGCAGTCCTTTTGTTACCGAATGTTTCCAGGCTATCCGAGAGCCTTCTTTACGTGAGCTATCCCAAAACGGCAACGGGAAAGCAAAAATGATAGAATTCTACCCTTCATTCCCCTCTTCTCGTTATGGTGCCACTGTAGCAGGTTCCCCCTGCGACGGCAGCGCCATAACGCATAGCCTAGCGAGAGAAAAATGCAAAATTGGGCAGGCATGATTAAATTTATCTGCGACATTGAACTTATTATGTCGAGGTATTAGTATCCGTAAACAGAAAGTGTATAAACGCGCATGCATTGCATGCGATGTACGTTGAAGCATGTTTTCGTGTTTTTTTTATGTCGTTTCACTTTCTTCGCATCTAGGTGTGGTTTGCGCATGCGCGTTCTAGCGTGCCAGTGACAAACGATGTCCACGATTCAGTAAGCCTCCGATAAGATTCACAGGTAAAGAATAATGCGCAAGAAAAGAAAAGACAGACACTTGATAATATGGTACACAACGAAATAACATTAGCTTGATTTTGATTTATCGGTTATTTAGTAAATATATTTAATTTGGGCCTTCGGGGATTTTCAGTTTTGCTGAGCCAGAACAATAGCGTGGAGAAATGAAAATTAAACGGTGGTCTGCGTAAATATTTTTTTAGAAGTTTGAATTCAGCTTCAGCAATCTGAAACATGAGCTTATCGCACGTCACACGCGGCAAATAGAACAGCAAGTATGCTGCGCCGCAGCAATCTTTATTAGGTACCCGCTTTAAAAAAATCACATCTTTCTCTTTATGACTATATCCACCAAATGTCCTTGATCTACGCACAATCATAGCTTAATATTTCATCGTACATTGCATCAGCTGGGTCAGTAATTAAGTTAACTGCGTATCCGTAGAAGAACGTACAAAGAAAAAGACCTTTCACACTTCGTGTAAAAGTTTGTGCTTCAAGTGTTTACAGAGCCGTACTGTTCGTACAAGGGCCACCGTACGAGTTATACGGCTTGTTCTACCGAGCGACTGTTGTTTACATTGACAACACTCGCGCATTAAGTACGTATATGTGTGATAGGCCAGTGAGTGGGATTGGTCTAAGGAAAGAGCCGTTCAGCTAGCGGGCGCAATCCGTGGGTGACAGCCTGGGGCGAGACAACAGGTTTCGAGCGAGCCGTGCTTGGTCAATAGAGTTGTGCCTTTGGACATCGAATCAAGGCGGCGGGAACCTACTCCCTTGTGAAAACAGCAGTGATGGAGCGATGGGCGAAGACAGTGTGATGGGGAAGAATGAAGGATAGACGAGGACAGCGAAAGGAAAAGGGATCTATGGGAAAGGAAGGGATGCTGTGAAGGCACAGAGATAATGTTGAGGGCGAAAGCAGACGAGCCGCGGTGCACTTGAGCCAGTCGCAGAGATCGATTAGATTGGAGAGGGTTACAGATAACCTGACTTCGGTCTGAAGCAGTTCAGGCTAGCCATAGCCCAAGTCAATCCACCCGACGTATTTGCCTCGACGGCTGCTCCGGATTTCGCTGCACGCTGACGCTTGGTGGCAGGAAAGGGAAAGCAGCAGGGTAGTCTGGGACGAAGGAAGTGGACCCATTGCGATCCGCTTTACGCAACATGGAGACGAGAGGAATGCATTTGGGCAATGTGGGAGCCCACTGGGAATACACGCCAGCGTTCACACACGGCATGCAGGACATGCTGACGTCTTCGGTGAAGAAGCTTTTCCGTGTCGATACACAGTATTCAGTGGATTGTAAGAATGAAGAGCGCAGAAAAAGAACAATTCCATGAGGCGCTTTCAGTGCCCTTCTTCAACAAGAAGAAAGATCGTTTTATTGGATATACATGTCTACATCAACTGTCTCAATACTTTCGCTTGCCTATGAAAACCGTTTAAGGTGTTAGAGGTGCTAGACTTGGTGTTTACTAGATTTTCAGCCTGCGAGCAAGCATGACTGAGAAAATAAGAATCCAAATCTAAATTACAATGTGTATATACTGAGTGCTTATAACTGTCAAATCTGATAGAAATGCAATTCAGTCTCCTTCCTGCTGCATATTCTTCACGTGTTAAGACACCGCCACACTTCCTTTCTTTTCGTCATTTCATTTTCTTCATCCTGCGCAAGATAGCAAACCGGACGCATGCGTGGCATATCTCGTGGCCTTTCCTCTATTTTATGCTTTTCCCCCTACGCGCAAACAACACGATCGCGTCAGTGTTATCAGGGCGCACAGCGACTCATACGCTCCAAATAGAAATATTTCCGTCGCTAGGAATTATGTAATTGAGCAGGAGCGATATTAAAACGAAGTCATGTCAGATTCCCACTATTAGGCGCCAGTGTGATTCGCTGAAGAAATCTGTAGTCCTTAAACAGTCTGCAGGGGTCAAATATCAACGGCTGAAGGAGAACCACCTACTTATTGTATTATTTCTCTAAACATGCTTAGAGTTTCAGTGAGTGGTTTATAATTCCTCAACGAAAGCCGGATGTTCAAACTTATTAATTTCTACAATCATCATGCCCCTGTTATTTTTGCATTTGAGGCTGCACACAATACCTAACGATGTCGTAAAACAAGCACGTGACCACCGTGACATATGCAAATGATGAACAAAGACCTACAGATCCTGCAAGCGCTCGGTTCGTGATTAAAATAAAAAAGTCACAGTTTCGCCCTCAAGGGCGAAGCAATGAATGCGATAGCAAGAAAAGCGGCCCGTGATGGACGCGCTGCAACTACCGTGCGTCCATCACTACCCGGTAGCTACTAGACAGTTTTAATTTCACGTACGTAGGGACCTCTCGTACGCGAACGTGAAAAGTACACGTACGTTACGTGCACGACATCTGAAACGCTTTTAGCTACACGTACGCGAGGCGCGGTGAGAGCTACCACGTAGCTCCATCTGCTGAGAATCGTGAACACCGCGGTAGCTTGTTCGAGCGCCCGCGTGAGCAGACAGCTGAAGGGCAAGGTTCGCCCTGCGCAAATATAAGAATAAAGCGAGAGAGCTGGCCGACGCCTTTAAGTGCGCCAGTCGTCGCGCTCCTAGCGCCATCTCGCTGGTAATGAAGAAACGCTTATAAGCGCCTCCGTCTCGGAGGACCGCAAACGGTAAAGGGTGTGTAATAACGCTCGCCGTTGGCGAGTGAGGGATGTACGCTTTGTGTAGTAGTGCTTAGCGCACCCGCTGCGAATTGAGAGGTCGCTGGTTCGATTCCGCGCTTCGGAATCATTTTTCTGATTTATTTTTCTTTGGGATATTGGTGTATATATACATACTTATACATATACGCAGCATGACGGCGGCGACGGCGACGGCAAAAACCAGCCGAGACTGTCCATATAATTGCTATCGCAATAAAAGAAGTCGACGCTTTCATACGACTGCATCAACATGACCCAATGGCTTAAGTTCTCGACATTCTCAAAAATATGTTTATTAAATGTTAATAGAAGGACTGTAATGCAAAGCAAAGCGTAAGCAATAAAGGTTATTTTGCGCATTGATTACACACACTTCTTGAAGAGAAAAGCTGGCGCTGCAAGCGTAAAGCTATATGACGCTGTTGAACCTTATTACGCTCAATAAAATAGCATTGCACTGCAACATTGCATTGCAACATTGCCACTTATAAACATGAGCTCGGGTTACCTTGATTGCGCAGGGTCTTCAGAATCCTCGAGCTGCGTGAGCCACTCGTACTACAGCGATGGTTGATGGCCCTGCATTAAAAGAAATATATATATAATATATATATATATATATATATATATATATATATATATATGATTTGTCTACCAGACCTAAGCGCGTGCGTATTAAGAAACGCTGTATATTCTTGCTCAGTTACAACAATTATCTCGACTACGTTTTTCTCCGAATGATACTTTAAGCATTAGTTTGTTGAAGAAACATGAATTATCCTTCCCTTTCTTTCTTTCTTTCTTTCTTTCTTTCTTTCTTTCTTTCTTTCTTTCTTTCTTTCTTTCTTTCTTTCTTTCTTTCTTTCTTTCTTTCTTTCTTTCTTTCTTTCTTTCTTTGTCTACTTCTTTCACAAGACCCCTCAACCACACTTATCTCTAAATCCTATATATCAACTTCTGTCTCGCCTTCGCTGCCCTCCCTGCGTATTTCCTGGCGATATATCCTCATATGCGCTTACATCTCCTGAATATATGCAGGCACTGCGGTTGTATGCGTCCGTATGGTATACTGAGCTTCACGTTGGCATTTTCTGTTTGTTTGTTTTTTCGAAAACATTGTTAACTTAAGCATATCATGACCTCGTGCTTTCCGAATACGCGATGTTGCTATGGCGTGTGCAGTACTGCGCATGCCGTACATGTATGTACTGTATGTACTGCGCACGCAGTACATACACTGCTGTTACACTGCGGAATGTGAGGTGTATATACTGCGAGTTATGAAATCTCAGTGTTGCGCACGAGAAAGTCAGTTGAGACGACGACGTGGGAGAATGGGCGTGCATGACGAAGGAGAACATGGCAATGCATGACAGCAAACTGATCAGAGCTGAGCTCCCTCGTATATGGACCAATGGGCATCTTGTACGCTGGTTATGCCACCTGCATCACCCTGTTGTCATCATGGCGCGTCATTAAAGGAAAGGAAATAAACTTTGACAAGAACGCGATATTTCATTATTTTAATTATTGTTCCCTGTGTTTTACGCGCCAAGATTACGGTGTGACTATGAGACACGCGATAGTGGGAGCTCCGAATTAAGTTCGACCACTTGAGATTCTTTAACGTGCACCTTAATCTAAGTGCGCGGCTAATCTTGCATTGTGCCGAACCCCCCCCCCCCCCACCCCTCTTCCTGACCCGGCGCCTTGACCCCCCCTCACACCCCTCCACCTGTAATGCAGCCGCATGGGCCGAGAAATAAACCTGCGCCCTCGAACTTTGCAGTGCGACCTGAAGTGACCATTCAGAGGTGACCGTTATCATAGCTCAGGTTATCTTAAACGTCCTTCGAATGTTCCTCCTTAACTGGGGAAGCTTCCGTGCATATTCACGTATTTGTCTGCGCAAATGACGGCTGTTTCCTAATGTCATGATTTTAGCACGATATAAAGATAAAGTTCCAGACAATAAAATCTCTATCCGCGTATCCAGAAATTTTCCAAACTCAAAGCGCAATCTGCTTTTCAAAAGGCGATTGAATTGTACCCGCCAAGAACGCCCGGCGCCGAAACATTCTCTGGGGAACACAGCCTCGGACAAAACACTTTCCTTGCAAGATGTAGTGCGTCCGGTCCAACTGGCGCCATAAATCCTGTGGGTGTGCCTCTGACATACCCACACCTAGGGGGGGTTGATCTTCGCTTCCTCAGATGCCGAGCTTTCTTCATTTTTCTCCTATCTCCCCCGTCCAATATTTTATAAGACGTAAACCGAGCGTTTTCCTGAGGTGTGTCTCCAAAGCCTGCCATATTTTTCAGGCTTTACAGTTGACTAATGCTACTGCTGTTGTGTTTGTCATTGAGAATTTATCTTGGGAAAGACGTTCAAAGCCTCGCTGCAGGCAGTAGAAATGTCTAAAATTCGTTTGCTTCCTCTATTCCATTAATGATGTAAAGCTAGCGATGTTCTTTGACACGGAATGTTATACTCTTGACAGGCGAAGTATATCATAGTGGCTTTCGGAAAACCTTATTGAACTCTTCAATTTCCCAGCTATCAGCTGACTGCTTTGTAAGCTCCGCAAAAAGTGTTAGTTGGATGGATGGTGACCAATAATATTTCACTGCAGTTCAACAATATATATATATATATATATATATATATATATATATATATATATATATATATATATATATATACGCGGATAGAGTACGCTATATAGGAACATGAGGAGGGGAGGAAAAAGGGGCACTATTCTTGTGTTTATTTTTCCAAAAACCACAGGTTATAAGGCATATGCGGCTTTGTAAACGCTAGACACTAAGACGATAGCGCAATGTCCCTTTAAAAAGTGGAGACAACTAGAATTTAGTTTTACACTAAAACAGTTGTCGTTGCGCAGCAAAATGTAGATATGTGAGTCTAAGAGAAACGATAAGGCGGCATTCGAGGTGACAAATGCTTTATGTTTCCTTACGAAACTCGAGAAAAGAGAAACTCCCGTTCACAAAAAATAACTGCGCGCCACGAGCGTGAAATATGCGCAATTTGATAAATGAGTACCGTGGGGCGGGCTTTTTTTTCCCCTTTTTCTTCATCTTCCCGTATTTCTGTACATTTTTGCGTACATTCACTTTTTTGGAGAATCAAATAAAATTTCACTTTGGAAAGAGCTTTTACATAACGTCCTTTCTTTATCTATGCGTGCTTTCACCGGTTTTGCAATCCCAACCATAGCAACGAATGATCTCGCCTTATTCAAGAAGTCAGAACAGACCGGCCATATCATTCTTCTGTGTTTCGGCGAGAAATAAAACGAGTAAAAAAAGAAAAAAAAACACGACACACCAGACATTAAACGGGAATAAACGCACTTACATTCCTTCTCATCTTTCAAGTTTTTGTTGCATAATAAGCCGTTTCTTACTCTCCATTTTGTGAATTAGCCTCGTTTTATTGTAAACACGGTTTCTTCGCTGCGAATAGGTTCTGGTTCTTCATTATTCGGCCAGCCCTCAGCTACAACGTTGATTATATCTACACGCGCGTCCCTTAATGACGCAGCAGGCACCGACCCGATGCTCACGTACTGGAAGACGCACAGCACCGACGCTATAGCACGGAGGCAATCTTCTTCCACGAGTGAGCAGTCATCGTTATGAGCGGTCGCACGCCCGTGCCTGAGACATCATCCCCTCTTTTCTTCCCAACACTGCGTACGGCACACCGAAGCCGGCACGGACTGTCTTAACCCATCACCGTAATGAGCGCCTAAATGACACATTGCCTTAAGGCCTAGAGGAGCCCCCTCCACGATTGCCTCGCGGAGTCACCGCAGCATATATCACCTCCCTGATCACTGACCATCAGGCATATTGCCCGCTATGCCCTTTCCATTAGCCGAGTACCATCGCCACTCTTCAGCTCTCCCCCACCTTGACTTATAAGGCAGCGTTCTACTCACTCATTATTCACGCACTTTTGTTCTATTAGCCAGACGATTTCCGTTTCCCGAATGCCATGTGCCTTTCCGCCACGTCTCGTTGCTTCGGAAGGGTTCTCGTATTCGCCTCTTCGCGCTGTCTTCTTTAGATCCTCGCTGGTCTCCTTGCCATCCCCTGATGCCTTTTCGTTTACAAATGCCGCGGTCATTTTTAGGGCGTTGCCCTAAGTAGCTTAGCTTCCCCACATATTGTCGTTATGTCCCGCTGTATATCTTTCTTATTTTCGGTCAACAAACCAGGCACATAGGCGCTAGATCTCTGGCCTTGCCCTTCCTACGAGCTTACGTGGTGCCTGAACACAAAGAGCTCGGATATTGCATTTTTTGGCCGTCGTCACGGCTTGCCGTCGTATAGAGACTGCTTAATCGCCATTCCTCGTCGACGTTATGGGCTGGCTTGGATAAAAAACGTGGGGTATATAACCGAGGCCGTAAACATTCGCTTGTATAGAGCGGCAGGATGTGATCGCGTGTCTCCGTACTCTCGAGGTTTGCTTTGGAGTAAGACACGGTACGCAGGGCATTGCACTCGGGGTCTTCACAGAAACACGCGGCCCAAGTGTTTGTAAACAACAGTAAACTAAGCTCTTCCAATGAAGAGAACAGAAAGTGAAAAGGGAAACTGAGTAATAAGCTCGCGGGAAATGTAGACTGACTGAAGTCACACTGCCACTCGCAAAAGCTACATGCCTTCTCTAACAGCACGCGCGCGAGCGTTTGTGTGTGTGTGTGTGTGTGTGTGTGTGTGTGTGTGTGTGTGTGTGTGTGTGTGTGTGTGTGTGTGTGTGTGTGTGTGTGTGTGTGTGTGTGTGTGTGTGTGTGTGTGTGTGTGTGTGTGTGTGTGTGTGTGTGTGTGTGTGTGTGCGTGTGTGTGTGTGTGTGTGTGTGTGTGTGTGTTTGCATTACAAAGGCTCATGAGAAAACCAGTTCGAGATTTGCTCTAGATTATACTGCGTTTAGGATTTGCTACAGCTTTCGAATATGTACCCAAAGTAAACGCGTTCCTGTGCTCATTTGTTCTGTTCTAACTGGCTCGCTGTGCCGAGGGTCAGATTTATGCCACCTCGCCCGCTCCATTTTTATAAGTTTTGCACTGCGAACAGCCACAAGGTTTCGTTTTTTTTTTTTTCTCGTCTTTGTCCTGACTATCCATGCAATGAGAAATGGAGCAACAAACTCTCTAATCGAGGCACAATCTTCTCAAAAAACTCTCCCATGTTTAGTGATCCGTGTTTAGCGACACGAAATGTTCAGCTTGCAATGTGGGCACTCCGCGTGGGCACGCAAGCCAAAATAACAAAAATGATCGCGGTGCACTTAATAGCGAATTAGTTTTCCAGCCTCCACATGGAGCTTTTTTTTTCATTTCGTACGAATGGCGCATCTCACACCAAATGCCACGATCGCGTGACTCATGGGCGGCCACGAGGTCTGAAATTACGGGCTTTCGACCTTCATCGACGCCTCCACTGCTTCAAAGACCGTCGATTTAAAAAAAAAATATATTATCTACGACGAACAAAACGAAATGTTGCACAGATGATTTTTCTGCTGCCGGTGTGTTCCATGACACGCGAAAATGTTTCACACGTGTGGGAAGAAAACTTCAGATTCGTTTTTCTCCGGCTCAATGAGCTACATTTAAAAGAACGTGCTGCTCGATAACAGGAGAGGGACCAACGTGTATTCGTTTCTTGCATGCTGCAGTTGTGTCAGCGTTAGCACGCCATTTACCGCAAAAACGGTAGCCAGTGATATTCCGAGATGAAATAAAAAGTAATGGGCTCAGTGCAGGAGTGTGATGAGAGATAGTTAACTGCCACCCAATATATACCCTATGCAGTGCGCCAATTTCATTGGTGAAGAGAAAGTTTTTCCTTTAGATCCCCTGCTGATTTCCTCAAGTATATTTATTAAAAGGAAAGTAAAGAGAAAAAAGGTTTTTTTTTTCTCGTATTACACGGTGTATTAGAATTTCACGATACTGAAAGAACGACTTTTACCGCGTGAGGATGCTTAGTGAGCGAGAAAACGCGCAAAATAAAACATAGGGGGAGACGCCGCCTTCAATTTCCCGCACCAGCTCGCCTTGACGTCATGGATTTTGACTGAGTCTGATAGTGCTTACGTAGCCGTCTTTCGGCCAAAACGTTTTTACACTGCGTCGTCAGGGGCCCAATGTCCCAACATGCCAAGTTTCAACGAATTTCATTGAAACAATGCAGCTAAAATACGCAAAGAGACATCGTGACGTCTCGGTGACGCTCGCGCGCTGAAGTTTCAGCGCGAAGTTCAATATTGAAGCTTTAAGCTTCATTTTCACTTCTCGGTAATTAACCTATCATGGCGAAACGAATGCTAATAAACTTCTGAAAGAATAACTCATCGTTATAAGGTGACTTAGTTTTTCACTTTCGTGTCCTTTTAACCTGTGCAGCTCCAGTATGCGCAATAGAACATTCAATTTTGAGACATAGTCTTCAGCACGCAATAGCGGATCTGTCGAAAGAAAATCATTAAAATACCGCTAGTTTTAGCCATGAGCTAACACTCCTATCAGTTTACACCTTCTTATATGTTGTACCTCATTCAACCTCATATGAGCTTGTCTTTCCAAGCTTAAAGTGGCTGACTTTCAAATTGAGACATACTGAATACAAAATTCTATGCTTTGTCTTTAAATTCACATGCTTGCAAGGGGTCGTGCGTTAAGTGTTTTAGATAGCGGTGAAATAGTACATCTCTCTCGATATACTGCATGATGGAAGCGCAACATTCTGGGTGGCGCAGTGTGCGTAACACCAGAGGGGTGTGAATGGCACTCGGAACTCCACGTACTGTTCTCGACTCTGAAACAGCAGCGAATAAAGTTAAGCATGGGCAGGAAGGAAGGGAAACGGGAGAGCGGAAAGGCAGGGATGTTTGGATTTTGAAAGAAAGGCAGTGCGGATTCAAATAAGCGTGTCTTGGGACCTCATTGACTTTGGCCTCTCTCTTTTTTTCTACTTTATATCCCTGGCTGTCTCTTTTTAGTCGGCTTACGAATGCAGCGTAGCGGCCTTTGCACTTCGGTTACTTAAATCCGATGCAGTGCCCGGGCTTTTCTTTGACGTCCCCTCCAACGCGTACCAGATAATTCCTGCGTAACAAAAAGGGGAAAAAAAAGAGCCTCCTCATGCGGAGGGTATGGACTGACTTCGAACACCTGCGTCTCCTTAAAATGCAGCAACAATATCTGTGCAGTCGCGCTTCTCGCCAGCATTGCGGTATTAAAATTCAACACCACTGGCAGAAAATCGAACCAGGGGCGAACACCGAACCCAGCCTGTGTTGCCCGCCCTGTGCACATATATAGGGATCTGAGTCGGTAGCGTAAGCCGAAACTTCGTGATTGATTTCCTCACTCGCGACAGGATCATAAATCCTCGCTGGTGTACGAAAAGTAAGCGCAAAAAACATCACTTCCTGGGAGCTACTTGGTCGGTCTGAGTGTTCTTCTCTTTCTTCCTAACATCCACACCGACGCTGGAAAGCTCGAAAAAGAGAGAGGAGGAATGGCCGAGTCAATGTCAAGAGCACAACCACCATGGAAACACGTCCAATATACTTTCTTCGAAAGGAAAGACCTTAAAGTTCTCTACTTGCAGTGTTTGCTTGTTCAGTTCGATACGTACTGTTCCTCTCGCTGACATACGCTCGGCATCAGAAGCGCTTGAAATCTGGGGAACGAATGATTTTCTAATAACACGTAGCTGTCAGAGCACCGAACCATCTGCGGTTCTAGAAGAGCCGCACGAACGAAAATAGAACCTAATAACTTCGAAATGACTTTTATTGGATTCTTCTGTCTGCCTAGTTCGTGCGTAAAATGCGACAGCACTCTAAGCTCTGCTCAATCGCTGTCAGAAGAAAGTGATACCCGAGCTTCCAGTGGTTGAGGCACTGGAAGAGAATACAAGAAAACGACTGATTTTTTTAAATCTGGAAATCTAGAAGAAAAAAACAGTTAATCCACCGAGAATCACACTGAGTGGTTAAATTGTGTCTGCTCGAAATCACAGCGCAACCAGGTCAATTGGAAGGATCTATTGTAACAACTACAAACAAGAGGCGGCAGTGCTTGCCCGTCAAGACGAACGGTAATCGATAACGCCTTCGCGGTAATGAAGAAAAGCACTCTCAGTGCAGCCACTCGAAGGCGGAGATATAAGTATTGTAGAACTGACCCATATTTCTCACGGCTAAAATGCTCTGCGTTACAAATAAATAGGTTATAGTTGTTGAAGAATCGACACAATGCGTCTGTTGCCATATCATCCCATTTACACAAAATAATTAACTTTTATTACGAATTCATTCATCACACTCGCATGCATATTTTTATTATCTCTCAAAATTTCTGGTTACACTGCCGTTTTGTGTTTACATCGTTGCAATGACTCTTGTTTTAACGAATCCCAATTGTCTTTCGTGATTGAATTGCTTTCAGTAAATAATACTGCTATCAGTCCGGCGCTCGCTAACGTGAATAATCAAAAACAAACATTAGATGGCAGCTGCTACTAAAAAAATATTATGCTAAGTTTCTCATAGCTTTCAGAAGAAGAAACGAACCATTTCCCATTCTTTTTTTGACACAGTGGCCTTCATTTAATTTTAATTTCTTAGCAAACTGAACACGCGGTAACGGATAATCAACGGTGACACCTTCTTACAACGAGAACAGGACGAAAAGAAGATATAGGAGAGACCGCTCGAGACGCTAAACCTTTTCATCGAGACCTCATGTTGACCGCGCCTTTCGACTTCAATATTATTTCCATAGGCAAATATATATAGGGCCCCCCAGCTTCAGGTTAGCCTATAACTTCTGTATGCAGTAGCTGTTGCCCCGTATCTCAGTATATATATATATATATATATATATATATATATATATATATATATATATATATATATATTGTACCTTCCTATAAAAAAGTCTGGCCATTTTGTTTTCTATGATGCGTTCTGTTTATACAGGGACCCGTTGACTTCACCTGTCAGTGCATGTCAATCCCAAAGAAGACGCGCGATTGCCAGACTCGCTGTGTGTTATTGCTTTATTCGGTTCGCGTTCTCGCATTTCGCTCAGTGTTGTACATGGGTTGATTTTTCCGTCTCCCCGTCTTCTTTCACGGCCATATTTGGCTGATTTCATTCGCATAAAAGCTTCCACCGTCTTACTACCTTACTTTTCAATAGATGCATTGACATATGCCTGAGGCGCGCGCCTTCATCGACAGTAGACTCGGCCTCTTCCCGCCTGCTCGTTTTCGTTTGGCCACCTTTTTTCCCTACCGCGCGTTGCCTACTTCTCTGTGACTGTAATCGAACATTTGGAGCAGTATGTTTTTTACGTTCATTCCTTCCTCTAGAATTCCTTCTCTTATATCCTTTAGGCGTATACTGCTCATTTTGTACCATTCGTGGTATAAAAAGGAATGGGAAGCTTCTTTCGTTTATAGAATACTGCCGTCATTCTATTTCTTTCTTCATTTTCAAATTTCAACAGAACGCCTACGCGCGTTGGTTCGTTTCCACATCTTCATTTTTCCCGCCTCATTCTGTGGCATTCAAGGTTTCAAAACTTCCCGAAGACGCTGCATTTCATTCTTATCATTACTATATACTGAAAAGCTCGTCAGTACAAACTACAAAGGCGAGTCCTAGTCTTCTTTTCGTGTGTGTGTGCTTGTTCCGCGTTCTTTCGCGTTACAAATAGTACGGGCTTCCGTAAAATCAACTACGTAGCAACTCCATCTCAAAGTAACCGCAGAGACAAACATCACTGAGAGGAAACGCTCCTCGTGCGGTCGCAGCGTGCTTTGAGTTCCGGGGAATCGACTGCCGTCGAGAGCAGCTTCGGATGCTTGCCGAGAAAAATCGAAGACCTCCGCATAGATATCCGGTTTGCTTGGGATGGCCGGGCCGTACGTTTTACTTTGGAGTGCGTTTTCGGCATCCGATTCTTTTAGGCTGTTGATTACAGGCATCAGTCCGTCGAGCCGCCAATTTTCGTGGCCACGACTTCGAAGCGCTGTTCGCCAAATGGACACAAAGCCTGTATTAAGGAACATCAACGTGACGCCATATCGACTTAAAGCAGAACTCAGGGGAGCTGAACTACAGCGGAACGTGTCGGTTTGTTTCTATACTGTGAGTGCGTCTTCGGGCCATCGCGAGTTTTTGCTCAGACTTCGAGTCTGTAATGCAAACACAAAAATGTTTATGGGCTGGTCACGTCACAATATGCCAGCCGCAAAAATGTTTATGTGCTGGTCACGTGACAATATGCCAGCGACCTGTTCACTATACCTTCAAGCTATGCTCTTACTAATTTTTGTCCTCACCTCATATTTGAATGTGAAATTGAACTGCTGTTCTACCATGCTCAGGTCACGAGAGAACGTCTGCGCGCTATGTGACGTTCGCTACGCAGCGTTAACGTACTGAATGGTTGGGTATAGGAGGCATTATTTGTAGTCTTTCAACTGCAGTGTGGTACTTGTGATGTAAATGTAAAGAAACTAAAGTGGAGGAAAAGACAACTTGTCGCCGGTAGGGACCGAACCCACAACCTTCAGATAACGCGTACAGTGCTCTACCAATTGTTACCTTCATTATCGGTTGGGCTAATTAGGTTGTGTCTAACAAAAAAAAGAAGAAAAAAAAACGAGCCTTCGATCCAATGCCCTTCACTCGTACTGAATGGTTGCGACATATGTGCTGAGTGTATAAGGATGAAAATGCGTGCGTTAATGAAACACATGGTTTGGATGGAATAGACGTGACGTTGTCCTGTGCACCTTCCCCAAGCCTTTCGAGCGAAGAGCTTGAAAAGGGCACAACCATCTCCTTCATGTACGGCACTTGAGGGCTCTACGAGATGCCCGTGTCAGTTATGACACCTTGTTTGATCGGACATGCATTATGGTTGTCCACTGGTCAATACGCTGTGGCACGTCATGCGCTTACGCATAAACGCTCTTATCACTGCTGCGCACGAAGTGAGTGAAAACTCCGAGTGGGTCTCTCGTACACAACGCACTTCCATTATGCTGTATACGCTGCATATTCTAAGGCAATGACACACAGGGACGTATGTTAAGTATTATTTTTCTAGCTATAGAACGTTTTCATCCTGCCTTAATTGGCATCATCACGTCTGATCATTTCGTGACGAATCCAGCTCTCACGTCTGCCGCTACTTCCACGGCCTCAGCTCTCAATCGCAGCGCGCGACGCGGCGCGCCACTGTTCCCACGCTTGCATGTCGCCGGCAATGACTGCACGAACGGAGCAACACATGCAGGAGGTTCCGAAGACGTGTGAATGAAGCCTGTGTGTCCTACGATCTCATTACGCGCGGCACCTCTATTCCAGCAAGAAACTGTGAGGTACAAGCAGTGGGTTAGGATGCCAGCAAGTTTCGTTTATTAATCTACAGCATTCAATAATTTCCCCAAGCCAGTGTACGCATTTTGTTTACATTCTACGATAGCTTCGTGCCAGTTTTTCGCGGTGCAAGGTTTCGTTGAAGAATGACTTAGTTACGCATGGTTATTTTTTCGAAGCAAGTTATTACGTCACATGGAGTCGAACTTATGCATCCTTGCGTTAGTGGAATGTAGTAATAACAGAAATTTTTAATGTGTACGCTATACGCAACAGTGTTCGCGTAATACCATCATGTTACCGACCGATGGTGGCGACATCTTTAAACTTCAAGTATTTCATGAGCGTACCGGTCAAAAAAAGAAGATATTCAGAAGGTAATGCATTGGTAATTTACGCTGCTTCCGAAAATTAACGCAAGTAGTGAAGTACAGTACTCCTGCTTTCGTAATAATAGTACTTTGTTTGCCTGGTTGATATTTTGCACCACCAAGTGGGCCCTACCTGATACGGCCGCTTGCATTTGCGCCTCCGGTAACGTGCACACGGTAATACGCAATCGCGAAGAAGTTTGAAGACTATTACGGTTCTCCAATAACGCGCGTTGGTGAAGTTTTACTTGCCTTCCAGAGCTGCGCAGCGTAAGCATTTTACTTTGTGTTCGTCTTTCTCTTTCTCTGCCATTACGATCTCTTTCTAGTTTCGTTCACGTGTTCTCGTCTTCCGGTACAGGGCAGCCAGCCCTGCTGAGCCACCTCCGGTTGATGTTTCTGCCTTTCTACACGTACTTTAATAAAGAAATAAATAAATATTGGCTAGCGCCTCTTTATCTACCGATAGAAAACAGTGACGCGCAGAACATGCGCTACTCGAAACTAAGCCTAAATAAATTTTTTGTACTGCTTTCTCTATTTATATCTCGCTTTTTTTTTGGCGCCCCTCATTTCCCGATCCTCCGTTAGTGTAGTAAGTGCGCGCTTTCCTACACGTTACTCTAAGACAGGGCAAATTTGTTCCGTTATTTCCGGCAGCGTATTCTAATTTCCCGTAAGGTCTAAACGAGTTTTTTTTTTTTTTCGCGCGAATGTTGTCTCAGCGAAATGATCTCTTTTATGCATATAGGAAATTAGGTCCAATACTTATACATCACAAGGGCAAATGCCGGAAATTTCAAAGCGCTTCGACGCCTTATCGCTGCCCCGTCAGAAGAGGGTGCTGATCCATTGGCGACTCAGCCAGCCGACTCGCTTGAGCGACATCGAGTGCCATAGTTAACGAAGCAGCAAAGGGTATACAAGTAAAAATGGACCACATAGAGTAGCGGAATGAAAATGCAGTTAAAAAGAGAACTAAACAAGCGGAATATTAATCTCACTCACGCCCGTTATCGATGGGCTAATTTTCCTAAATCTCTAACGGTTATTTTCATGTCCCTCTTTTCGAGCGCTACGTTCTGTGCTTATTCCTTTCTTTTCTTTTTTTTTTTTGCTTCCTTTAAGACAGCGATTGGATGGCGGCGTAAAGTAAAAACCCAAAGCAGCCCCGCTTGGTCGCTTTGTCTTTTTCTCGCTGGTATATTTATTTTGTACTGTTTGACGTCTATACCTTCGGCGCGAGGTGTTTCTTCTGTGTAAGTTGCCTCGCAGCACGTACGATCGAAGGGCAATCCTTGACGGTCGCTGCGTCGCAGATATGCGATGTCGCCGCTCTCCTACTTTCACTCGCCTTGCGTGAACACACAAAGGATCACCGCTTTTTAATTAAAAACCTTTAGCCGGCGCTTCGCGCTCGCCCACGCTTTCGCACGCGTCAATATACGGCGCTGTCACCTGACTCGCCTCCTCCCATCCCACTGCTGCTCTTCCGACGTGCTCCCATCTATTTCTCTCTCTCTCCTCTCCGTATTCCATTATCTTTTTTCGCTTCACTCTGCACTCCTACTAACGACATGTCAGCCGCTCCTAACGCTTTGATCTGCGTCAATGCCGTCGTGACACCCACGCCGCAATCACGGAACAAGAATTTTGCTTTTCGAGCGCCAGCAGTCCCTGTGGTCCATTTAGTCTTAGTTGTTCCGTGTGACACTATGGGCGAAGAGCTTGTGGATGGGAGCAGTTCACTTAGCAGCCATAAAGAGATTACAAGCGTGATAGATCGATAAAGCTTGTTTAGTATTGTTTAGTACGGATAATGATTAACGTTGAAGACAACGGTAATGATTTAATAGCCTGGCAAAAGAAACAAAATTCGCGGTTGGCAACCAAGCTTCAGAGTCTCTGCAAGAGTATGTACGGTCGACTACTAACAGGATAGCTTACTCATCAAGAAGAAAATTGAACGAAGGATAAGGATGGGCTGGAGTGCATACGACAGGCATTACCAAATCGTGACAGGCACTTCCACTGTGATTCAAAACGAAAAATGTACAATGATAGCATATTTCTGGTTCCAACTTACGGGGCTGAAACAGTTAGAGCAACGAAGTGGATACCAATGTGAGGAGAGGAATGCCGAGGAAGGCAGCGAGTTAGTTGGTGCGATATGCCACAAGGACTAACCAGGCTAGATGAAACATGCATTCACCGGCTGAGACTCGACGTTGCCTATACCAGTTACTTTAAGCACAAGATTAAGCAGTCGGACTCGCCTACGAGCACGACATGTACCATCCAGGATGACTTCAAGCACGCCTTCTGTGACTGTTCCCGTTACGACGCAGAACGACAGAATCTGAAGGCAGCGCTTCATTTGTAACGCGGCTTGAGCTTGAAGCTGCGGCACCTTCCCGGCCCTCTACGAAGCCGCCTTTGTGCGATGTGCAACACAAAAGTGCAGCTGGTTTTTATGAGGAATACTCGCCTGAACGAAGCTTCATGAATAACTTTTTTTGTCTGTATATATATGTGTGTGTTTGTAACTGTACGTACTATTTGTATGTATATGTGATCGTTGTATATATCGTAGTCATCACCCGACACATGGAGTAGCGAGCCAGGTGATCAACGAGGCTAACACCTCCGGGGATATCATTAAAAATTGCTCTCTCTCTCTGCAGTGGTGAAATTAAGAAGTTTGCAGGAATAAAATGGAATGAGCTCGCGCAATATAGGTCAAATTGGAGATCATTGTCCTTCGTCCTGCAGGAGAGATAAAAAAAATATTGGCTGTGAATGATGATTATGACGAAGCAATTTAGGTTTGACACTCTACTTCTGACATATTAATACTTGCTGGTAATATATGCTAAAATACCCCAATTCCTTAATGACAGCTATGTGTCATTCAAACCTACGAGTGTTAGCGCCGATCGCCGCCTGCGATCGGCGCTGACTCCTAGGTTTAAATGCACATATATACCCTGTAAAGTGGACGGGGGATGATCGCCGCCGTAGCTCAGTAGTAGAGCATCGGACGCGTTATTCGAGGGTCGCAGGTTTGGTCCCTGCCGGCGGCAAGTTATCTTTTCGTCCACTTTACTTTCTTCACATTTATATCCCACTTACTAGAAACAACATCTCCTACATTTTCCTTGACATTATTGTCTGTTAGTTCTCATTAATATTGTGTCTAACAAAGAAAAACGAGCCCATAAAAGTCATCTTCTTCCCTACAGTTAACGGTGTAATATTATCATCATCAGCATCATCATTATCATCATCAGCCTGTCTACACCCACTGCAGGGCAAAGGCCTCTCCCATGTTCCGCCAATCAACGCGGTCCTGTCCTTTCTGCTGCCACGTTATACCTACAAACTTCTTAATCTCATCTACCCACCTAATTTTCTGTCTCCCCCTCACGCGTTTGCCAACTCTTGGAATCCAGTCAGTTGCCCTTAATGACCACCGGTTATCCTGCTGACGTGCTACGTGCCCGGCCCATATCGATTTCTTCTTCTTAATTTCAACTATGATATCCTTAACCCCCGTTTGTTCCCTGACCCACTCTGCTCTCCTCTTGTCTCTTAAGGTTACACCTATCATTTTCCTTTCTATCGCTCGCTGCGTCGTCCTCAATTTAAGTTGAACCCTCTTTGTAAGACTCCAGGTTTCTGCTCCGTAGGTAAGTACCGGTAAGATGCAGCTGTTATATACCTTCCTCTTGAGGGATAGTGCTAGACTACCATTCATGATTTCATAATGCTTGCCGAATGAGCCCCATCCCATCCTTATTCTTCTAGTTATTTCACTCTCATGGTTCGGCTCCGCGGTTACTACCTGTCCTAAGTAGACGTACTCCTTTACAACTTCCAGTGTCTCGCCCCCTATCGCAAAGCGCTGTTCTCTGCCAAGATTGTTCCACATTACTTTAGTTTTATGCATATTAATTTTCAGACCTACTCTTCTACTTTCCGTATCCAGTTCAGTAATCATGAGCTGTAATTCGTCTCCCGCGTTACTCATCAATGCAATGTCATCAGCGAATCGCAGGTTACTGAGACACTTAACTCTTATCCCTAATTCCTCCAACTCTATGGCCCTGAAAACGTCCTGTAAACACGCGGTGAATAGCATTGGAGAGATCGTGTCTCCCTGCCTTACGCCCTTCTTTATTGGGATTCTGTCGCTTTCTTTATGGAGGACTAGAGTGGCTGTGGATCCGCTGTAGATTTCTTCCTTTGTGTTTATATAGGCTTCGTCGATGCTCTGATTACGCAGTGCCTGCATGACTGCTGACATTTCCACCGAATCAAATGCCTTCTCGCAATCTATGAAGGCTATGTATAGGGGTTGGTCGTATTCCGCGCATTTCTCTATCACCTGATTGATAGTATGAATATGGTCTATTGTTGAGAAGCCTGTATGAAATCCTGCCTGGTCCCTTGGTTGATTGAACTCTAGTGTCATATTAACTCTGTTAGCATTGGTGTAATATGGGCGACCGAATTCTGTGACCACCACGACAGAAAAAAGAAGAAAAAAGAAAACTGCAAGGCCTATTATGGATGATTTGCCATACAGCAGTCAGCCCTCTAGGTTTACGAGGGTATCACTGGAACACGCGGCTCTTGCAAGCAGTATTCACTTATGCCGCTGTTATTTCACAATTTCCTGTGCCCTTCGCTCCTTACCTTAGGGAGTAGCATGTCGGAGTACATAATGGCTCAGGTCCAGCTCTGTGCTTTTTGTCTGATAATCTTTTTAAGGTGAGTAGAGAGAGAGAGAGCGAAAGAGCAGAGGAAGGCAGGGAGGTTAACCAGAAATTTGTATCCGGTATGCTACCCTGCACTGGGGTTGGGGAATAGGGGCTTAGAGAAAATAAATAATAAGGGAAAAAAAAAGAAAAAACCATAATCACAGTAGAATCTACGAAGTGATAAGTTATACACCGTCGAGATAAAGAAAGAAAGCTTCGCTTTAAAATGAGTCCGTAAATTAAAGCGCTCACCTTAAATTTCGATGTCAGAGGAGCCGTTGTGGGAGACTCCTGATTAAAATTTAACCACGCCTGTATTTTAAACGCGTGGCCACTTTCATTACGCACGCTCGTGTTTGCATTCTGGCCATAACGCAAGGTGTACTATAGCGGCCACACCCAGGACATCGAATCCGTGGCTTCCCTGCCGCTCCTTCTCAGCGCATGGATGCTAAAGCCACTGAGCCGCCTTTGCATTCACTCATTTCATTCGCCAAGGTGAATCGTGAAAGTAATTAACACCGCTCATTAGCCATAATGTTATCTAGAAAAGAACTGAAAGGAGAAAAACGTTCGCTTTTTCTCCGTTGCTGAAACTTCAAGTGTTTCTTTAATCGCGCTGTTCTTTGCTGCGGGTGAAGTTGGCGAGTTTATTTATTTATTTATTTATTTATTTATTTATTTATTTATTTATTTATTTATCAAATACTACGGACACGTAGTCCAAGCAGGGAGGGCAAAAAAATGGTACAACACTGAACACGTTTGGAAAAAAAACAAAGGAAAGAAAACAATAGGAAACCAGCATGACATGCTTACTGAAATACAAAAAAACAAAGGCTCGTACCATCGAGGAAGAATTTAGGACAGAACATAAAAGGGCGTAAGCATGTACCAACTAGCCCAACAAACCCAAGGTTTTAGAGACTGTTCATACAGCAGTGCATCCCGCCGCTGTACGATGTTAATATAAAAAAAAAGAAAGTTGTAGAAAGGCAGTGGCAGGAATCTGGTGGCTTTTTTTCCTAATTTAAAGCACCTCAGCAACCGCGTACAGAGCTTGCAGCGAAGGATTGAAAACGCTCACTGTAACAACAGAGAGAGAGAGAGAAAGAGTTCGCTGGAGGTCAGTTTGTTCTCAACTGCAATGCGGGCTAAATGCAAGCGCGGCCATTGTCCATGAACACAGACTTCTTTTCAGAACTCTGAATGGAGTTCAGTGTGCAGCTTTTGTACATTGCCGCTCAACAGCTTCTGCATGCACTCGTTAGTCTGTGGCCTCCTGCCAGCTTGAACTTCGTTTCATATTTTTCCCCTCCTATGAGTAGTTAGTGGCAGTGCCTTAGAATGCTGTGGGTTGTGTCTCATTTTGTTATTAATTTGTGCCGCTGCATTAACTCTTCTGTTGATGTTTCTGTGCCTTCTATTAACTGTTTCTATTTCTTCGTCACCGATTCTTGTGCTTTCGTGACTAGTAGAGCGCTTTTGCTAGCTTTCTTGCATTGTTCTTGTTATATACGTTGCAGTGGTCATGCATTGTTCAGCGTATCGTGAAACGAATGCTTTGAATTCTTTGCTATTCGTGACCCTGTAGCATTTTAAAAATATTTTTTCATATTTTGTCTACGAGATATGCTGGTCATTCCGCAAGACTCCAGTACTATCGCAGCCTGTGAGCTTGTACATTTGACAGTTTCTGACTAACTATAGTCGATCTTAGTCATGCATGTTCCGCACGCGCATCATGCAACTCTTTATCATTTGAGTCCTCTTTTACGTTGCTGCATTGTTTTTCGTGCTATTGATGCGCAATATATTGCTGCGTTTTTAGCAGTATATTTTGCACTTTCATATTATGCCTTTATATAAATCATGCGACTCAGCATATTATCAAGAAAGGTTACCGCGTGTTATTCCTGAATGGTAATGCTGTCGCGAAAGCGTGGTAACTTTGTTATAGATAAACTTGCCTGGTAGGGAGTGATGTCACAGGTAGGCTATGAAGTGCTGTATTTTACTTGATCAGAAAGGTATCTGTATTCTTCAACCTGTTCACTAAATAATAGAATAATATCGTCTTGATATGAAAGCTAAGGATCGTTAAAGCATCGTTAAAGGACAGGAAAAAAGAAAAAAAAAACACGAGGGGAAGTCGCAACGCGCACAAAGGCTGCAAAGCTTATCCGAAATCGTCGTTCCGAAACAGTCCTAATATATCGTTTTTGAAGCTTTCCTTAAACGTTCGATGTGCTCACTTTATGCCCGCGCTTTCAACGTCTATAACTCCACGCACACATCTCTCGATATCTGAGGATTTCATTGCTTGAATTCGTTGCCCCGTACGTAACAAAACCAGTTCCTAACTCTCTCGCAGCAGAAAAGTTGTGATTGAAAAGAAGAAAGTTATCTACCATTAGGGGAACGACCACGCGGGCAATTGGATCAGAAAATTTCTCCGAGAAGCCTGTCCAGTTGTAAGTGCCCTAACCGTGCGAGCTTTCGTAGGATGAATGCCTGCTATTGCCCCCAGTGCAAAAATGAAATGTAATCGCGCATATTTCATAAGGGATGATGGGTTTAGCATCGCACCGAGTTTTCGCGAAATGAGCCATTTCTTATGGCCGAATAGCTTATACCAAATTCCCATTAACTATCGCGGCTTTCCGTCGAGTGCATATTTGCATATATCACTAACTTGCTAAGAACTCAGAACGCTTGGCAGGGGACGTTTATCACTAAGCCCATTAGGGAAAGAAGCGAAGCGTACAATACTTCAACACTATAGGTGCGTACTTCGGCCTCGCAAAGTGCTCTCTTGAGAAGTGTTCTGCAGCGTTACTTCTTTTATAGACTGATGTACGTGCTCTAAAAGCGGCGCAAAAAATGTTTAAATCGCTATCCTAACCATTTCAAGCTAAACTAATGTAACTGCTGCACCTCTAGGCAAAGCGAAGGAGCTTTCGAAAGACATTCCAGGTTAATCTCAATCCAATATATCTCATCTCAGTGATTTCTTTCTCTACACAGAAAACGACATTTACTATGCGGCGCTGGCCATGATTTCACTTTTCAGTATACGGCCGATTAATAAAGCTTATTCTTTGTTATGCTTGAAGCGCTCGCCTTCAAGTACATAAAAATGAGTGTGAATGTCATTATGAAATATCTTGGCACTCTATGGGAACGCGTGCGCACGGGTGTCTAAAATTGTGTAACTTTATGTTCTTTTTTCTTTTTTGCGTGATTAACTAGCACAGTAATCGACAAAGCAGGATGCGGAGACGGCTAGCCGAAAATTAGCTTAACTTTAGACGAAACAGCGCGAGAATGTCGACGGATCCTCGCGCATCGCATATACTATAATGTAGCGTGATAGCCACTGAAAGCCGATACGTGCAGGAAATTAAAACGATTTACTTACACTTATCCGCAAAGGGGAATCGGTAGAAAGTAACGCTATAGTGAACAACCACTCCTGTAGGGGAGCTTTCAGTAAATTTTTTTCCGCTTGCTACTTAGTGCAAAGAGGGTGTGGTGCACGCTATCAGCGCGCCGCGCTGGATGTTGGTTAAGCCGCGGCCCGCCGTGCACCGCTGTAACTGGAGCCTGCCCGTGCCCAGGCATCCCTCTCTCCGAGATAAGCTGGAAAGAAGGTGACGCGAGAAGGAAAATAAAAGTTCAGTTATCGTGTGGGATTCACAGTTCTCGGTAGCATCATTCTTCGCATGTGCTAGCGTCCTGCACGGGAAAGTTCTTTTTTTTTAATCATGTGATGTTCAGAATGTTTTAGCAGTTTTATATGGCGCTACTACTGCTACTAATGATGCTAATTACTTGTTTGGTGATGGTGGAGACGGCCATGGTACCTTTTCAATATTTCACTTAAATTCATTTCTACCTTTATGTAATACTCCTAAACAGGGGCGTAGCCAGAAATTTTTTTCGGGGGGGGGGGGGGTTCAACCATACTTTACGAGTATGTATGTTCGTGCGTTCGTTTGTACGTGTGCGTGCCTATATACGCAAGCAAAACTGAAAAATTTCGGGGGGTGTTTGAACCCCCCCAACCCCCCCTTGGCTACGCCCCTGCTCCTAAAAGAAAGAAAGAGCATAACAGCAGGAGTGACAAGTGACGAATCTTATTCTTAAACGTTATGTGTTTGACCACATAGTGCGAAATTAGCAAATGCGGCACGTGCAAAGTGTCCAGGAGAGATGTCAGATTTATAGCGCTGCTCATTAGGTGTTAATTGATCTCTTAACAGAGCAGAACGCGTCGGTGAAATGAGTTGAAAAATAATGGCGTTCTTCTCTGGCATGTTAATAAGTAAGGCGCGTTAATTTACGCTAATAGTCAAGCAGAAGCGGCTCTGTTCCGCTTGACTGCTTCAAAGATTTGCGCAAGCGTCTTGTAAAACGATAACAGTTTGAAAATCCAGTTCTTAAAGAGTGAGAGAAAAGGAATTTCAGGGTTGCTCAAGTCCTCTTTATGTACAGTACTTAATTAGAAGCGCCGTCGATTATATTGAATGCCGCCTTCAGATGCTGACCACATTCCATTGTTTTAATCAAGTTATCCGGCGCGTCTAGCAAACAGCCATTTTTCGGTGCTATATCTTATTTAACTCAACCTAACTTAGCTCAACTTTACGCAATTAGCTGGCTACGTGCGTACGTAATGAAGCAAAAAAAAAAGGAAAATGAAAACTGGTATAGTTATCCTGTGGTCTTTTTTCTTTCTTCCGTAGCACAGAGCATTTTCTGCTAAATTGCTTACTGTGAGACAGATAGAGGGAGAGAGAGTGACAGAAATGGCAAAGAAAGGGCAAGAAGGTCAGCGAGGTTGTGCTTGATTTGTATCCTAAACCGGGTAAACAGTGGCGCTTCTTGAGGACGACTGACCGCTACGAACGCATTGAACGAAGCGGTGCAGTGCCGCAAGTGTGCGCTAATTCACCTCGCATTTCCTGCTCTTTCTCTCTCTCTCTCTTATTTTCTATTCCCCTTTCTCATTAACCAGAGGCTTTCCTACATAACATTCATTACTTGCGCCTGTTTGTTTCTTTCCTTCCTAAACTTCCTACACTAAGCGGGGGAGAAGGCGGAAGAAAAATAAGACCTAACACTTTAATGTGCTCTCCTTTGAAGATTACTCGCGGGCGTACAAAGCAAAAGGCTGGTGAAATGACGAGCAAGCAAGTAAGCAAGCAAGCAAGCAAGCAAGCAAGCAAGCAAGCAAGCAAGCAAAACAAACAAACGAGCAAACAGAGACAAGCAAACAGAATGGATGACACAAAAAACCTAGAGAGGGAGCGTGAAATTGTAGTAGAAGGCTCGGTGAAGCAGATTGCGTCAATGTGACGCCAGCGTCCAGGGAATTGGAACTGAGATGCTGTCTCGGGCACTTGAGGCTGGACAGAAAGCGGGCGGGGAGCTTTGCGGATGCCGTGTGGAGTTCGCGGACAAGACGCCCGGCCAATAGCTCACGCGTGAAGAGAGCCGTCAACACTGAGGCCTGCGGTGGATGGCGATAGTAGTGGTGGCGCAATCCACAGAATTCAACCGCTGTCTCGCACGGAGAGCCCCTGCAGTGTGATACTCTCGAGATCTGACAAAGGAGGTTTCGAAACGAAAGGTGCTGAGCACCCGGAAACTTAGTGGAGAATCTCTTTTTATTTCCTTTCAAGCTCAGTGTCGTTCGTATAGTTTCCTGGGGGTCTCGTTCTTCGAAGCGAAACTCTGATTATGAAGAAGAACGACGAGAGAAGTGAGAATGCCTGGAATTCGAGGGAGCTGTGAACCGCGAACATCGTGTCTGGCGAGTGGCTGGCGGTCCCCTAACGCGCTGACGTCACGTCCGCGGAACACACGCAGTGCGGTTGCTGAGAGGACGCGAGGTGCCGCGTGCTAAACGAGCTGCCTTACTTCAACGAAAAAAATGGCTTCTTTAACTAACCCAAATTAGTGCGCCTTCTTAGTCCGTTTATTTTCTTTACTTGTGCTTCTTCTATATGTGACCCTGTAACCCACGGTAGCGTCATTAAAAGGAAGTAACCAAGGTTGCTTTCACTTTTTAACGTATACTTCGTCACAAGAGCGAGAATTTCTGAATGTGTAATTCTGCTTAATTCATAATCACAATTACACGTGCCAGTAACTCCACTCTTTCGCTCGCGTTCCCTGCGTGGTTCTTCTCGATTTTAATTTTATTGCAACATTAAGGTCTTCTTAAGATAACAGATTGAACTTATTCGAAAGCCGATAACCTCTGGACTTCAAACACGGGCCCTGCGTTCGCAGAGCATCCATCCAGCTTGAGTGTGCAGCCTGCTGCCTCGATCTTTCTAGCGGCAATTGAAAGTCTTGCCGGTATCGAGAAAAATGACGAAGCAGTCTACACTGTTTCCCGCGCTATAGGCATTTAAGCTGATATGACTCACGTTGAAACACGGCGAGATAATGGAGGACGAAGAAATCGACTTGGAAAGAGGCACGCTTCGTAGCCGAGAGAAAATAGAAAGGAAAGGGACAGAAACGCGACAGAGGCGTGTAATCTAAAACGTGACTCTTGCTCTCTACATACGCGTTTGCCTTTCCGCAATAATTCACACCCGAGAGCGCGTCTCTCGCAAGGGTTTCGCTCGCCAGCATCGACGAGGGTCTTCACTCTCTGTAAGCCGCTTTCGCAGAAGGGAGAATAATTGATCGCGACACGCGGTAAAGAGGATCGGACGAGATTTAAGTCGACGATCCTACGGCGACCACCACTGGCCGGATTGGGCGATGACGAGGATATGCATAGCGGTTTTGTTGCGATGTCCTTCGATTCTCGCGCTGACTGTTTTGATAGAGAGTTCTGTGCTTCCACTTGGACTTTCTCGTACACTTCTGCGGCCCGTCGAGTTCTGGGTTCATGAGCATAGCAACCCGATTGCGAAATCTGATAAGACATCGTCGTGACTCTCTCTACGGTAATGGAAGCATGTAATAACATCCCAGACACCGCCCCCTCTGCAATCGGTCTTTCGGTAAAAACACACAGCCGGTACACCTCACAGGAGGAGACTACAACAACGGCTTCGAGGGATCGTGGGGTGGTTGTTGTTGATGTCGTCGCCGTCGTTGTTGTTGTTTAAAGAAAGAAACAGCTCATTCATGTTGTCAAGTGATAGAATGTCAAAGTGAAGTGGGAGACTGGGCTAGTTGATAATTTATCTTCAAAAAACAGCGCAGCGACAACGCACTTGTCCTTGTTCCCTTCTTCGTACGTTGTCCGCTGTTGCGCTGTTTTTTGAAGATAGAATATAGACAAAAAATAGGCGCGTATGCACTGAAAGATTAATTCCTCTGTAAGCAAAAGAATACTAAGCCCATGGTTATGCTATTTTAATTTCCTTGTGCTATTGGGAGTGACTCCCGGCTACAGTGCTCGGGCAAGCAGGGTAGAGCACCGACCTGCTGAACGTGGGGTTTCGATTTATATACCGTCATGGTACGCGTTTTCTTCATTGAATTTTATTATTTTGATAATTGAAAGCTGCAGAAAAACCCAATCAACCGCGCTAAATTCGGATAGGCAGTCCAGGAAAAGCGTTCCCAAAACTGGAATATATCGCTGCTGGTGCACGGCTGATCCACGAAGACACCACCATGTCGTCAGCCATAAAAACATGCGCAATGGTCGCATGACATGCGTATCAAAAGTCGCAGCAATAAAAGAACTTGGCACTTGTGCATGAATGACTCCTACGCGACGTCGAATTGAAAAGCGCAGTCGAGGTGAAGTGATAGGCAGCCCAAATTCAAGGACGAAGGACATGCTATCGGTGAAATAGCGCGGAAACTGCGAACAGATAGAGGAGACTCATTTTGCAAGCAGACTCCTCCCCACAATTCAGTTTCTGTACACGACGTAGAGAAGCCCACGCTCACGGCGTCCACTCTTGAAGCTCAGAACTTCGCGTAAAAAGGGGAGTGTGTGCGAGAAAGGCAGAGGTACTGGTCATTTTGGCCAAGAGCCTGTGTTCACACTCAGTTCTCCAATCGAGCGCTGGGTTAGAGCTACTTAAAGAGATCAGTGAACAGCTGAGCTAGCAAGGATTCAGACATCTTTTCCATTAACAGAAATACTAAGAATATTGAATAGCGGTGGTCAAAAATTGAACCGCTATGAAAATACATGTATTTTAGATTCACAGTAGTAATTCCGCCTTACCACTGCAGTTCCTATAGACCGAATGTGCGCATATTAAAAGTAAATACGTAGCACACTGTGTATGGGGCAGAAAATTGGGGCAGTTACGCAATAGTGGTGCAAAGACTGTGGAATCAGCGAAGCTGGTGGCCTTGCCTTCTTCCTTTCCCTCCTCAATTCCCTTTCCCATCCACTTGCTATACTATACTATACTATACTATACTATACTATACTATACTATACTGTGCTATACTGTGCTATGCTATGCTGTGCTATACTATACTATACTATACTATACTATACTATACTATACTATACTATACTATACTATACTATACTATACTATACTATACGAGGCTATGTCATGCTTTCTTTCTCTCTGTTTCTCTTTCTTTCTATTTTTTCATTCTTTCTCACTCTATCTTTTCTCGTACTCTCGCCCATAGCAATGCAATCGTATGGCTCCCATAAATGCTTGTTCTGCTACCGTGCCTGGATAGACGAGGGGTTGTACGCTCGCCTTCGGACCACCCGGGTTCGAATCCCGCCGCGCGAACAAATTTTATTTCGCTTGATTTATTCCGTCTCCTCCTCCTCTCCCCTTCTCATCTCGGCTCCTCCTTCTTTCCTTCGCCCTCTCCACTTCGCCGAGAAGAATTTACGTTTAACGCTCGTCTCCCTCCTCTTTCCTGGCTACTTGCCTCGCCACTCCTCGTTTTACTAGGCTTTACTCTCTCTCTCACCCATGGCTCCAACCTCCTTCTCCACCACTCTCCATCACTCCCCTTCGCTCCGCTAACTCCCTTTAATGTCTTCGCTTTCCCTCGCACCTGCTGCACTCCTGTGGCACATACCCGCCCTAGTTATTGCTAACGCCTCACGGGGGATCGGCAAGCTTAAACAGCTCTCCTGTTAATAAACAGCCAACCGTATATTAACGCGATTGCGTTAAAGAGCTCGTTGTTGTTGTTGTTGTTGTTGTTGTTGTTGTTGTTGTTGTTGTTGTTGTTGTTGTTGTTGTTGTTGTTGTTGTTGTTTTCTTCCGAGCATGGCTCATACCCAATGCAGGGGATTGGCCGAGTTGGAAGCGAATTTTTCCAGTATTATCTCTAGTGTGTCATTCGTAGAAGCTATAATTAACTAATGTAATGAACTGATGTACCAATTATTGGTAATGAAATATTTAAAGCAGGCAGAATTTAGCTAGATATTCTTTTAGACTGTCTGATGAATTCATCAATGGCGAAGAAAACATCCCTCTGGCTGTATCCCAGAGTGGTGGCACCAAAGGAAAGTATAACCGGTTCTGATACTTCCAGGCCCAGCTCTCGAAGAGGTGGTACTATGGTTCTATTTCTCAATGTCGTGAACCGGTGACAGGATAGAAACAAATGACCGATTGTTTCCTCCTGATTGCAGAAGAAGCACAGTGGGGAAGTCGCTAAACCTGCTCTATGTAAGTAACAATTGAGGGAGGTAACGCGGCAACGAAATTTCGTTATGGCTACTTGCATTATTCTTGACGTGGATAAAGTGCTGCGCCAGGAAAATAAGAGGTGCTTATACTCTGGAGAAGTAGTCAATACTGGGTCTGAGAAACTTTTTCTGAATGTTAGTGAGCGAAATCTTGCCATCGTGATGTAAGCTGTTAGTAGGAAAACACGAATAATCGGCGCCAAAAGCGACGCCTTTGCTAAAGAATCAGTCATTTCGTTTAACAACAAACCTTTGTGTCCTGGTACCCAGATTAAATGAATATATTGAATACGAGCGGAAACTAGTACCTTAAAGAGCTTTAGTATGGGGGTTTCACCAGATGTGGAAAAAGAAGAGCATACAGATAAAGAGTCACTTATAATTGCAACTACTCTAACTGAAATACTTAGCTTGTGTAAAGCTAATATTGTTGCCATGGGTTCAGCTAGAAAAATACGAAGAAAATCAGGCAACCATAATGAAGAAGACCACTCGAGTTCAGGCTAAAAAATTCCTATGCCAGCTCTTTCCTCTGATTGCGATGCGTCCGTTGCAATAACAACCATCGTTGGTAATTAGGTGCTGTTGTAGCAGCCCGTTTAAAATACTATAAGGTAGTAATTTCGCGTGGTTCGGAAGGATATCGTGGTAGACAATTTCTGGACAGTTATGTTGCATATTCATAGGAAACACATCACGAATTTGTACATTTAGCGAATCAAGTAACGTTTGAAGGAATATAATTTGCGGTTTGCAGAATCTGGGCCAATGCTCGGAGAAAAATAAATCGGGATCGGAGATGCAAACCATTTGAGAATGCTTAGAAGGGTAATCGTACATTAAGAAAGTCTGTATCGTAGGAAGGATAAAACGGCATAAAAGGGGAGGCGTTCGCGCTTCCAGGTATAATACAGCATTTGAGACGTATTTTGGAGGGCGTAAGCCCAGCCGTAAAGCCTCTCGCTCTAATAGAACTAGTGGCCGAAGCTTGTACGCTGGCGCACCGAAAAAAAACAGCACAGCCGAATTCTAAAAGCGGCCGGACGTACATTTTAAATGCATTAGCGAACCATTGGCACTTTGAGCATTTGTATCTATCTACCTGTCTATCTTTCTATCTATCTATCTAGCCGCCTACGTCTGGGTGCTCTCATGATCGCCTCCTTAACTTGGTGTACACCAAAATTGGCATGGGAGGGTAAGAGGATTTGACGAATATGACTGTCGGGTCATGGCATGAATAACGCAAAAATCCTGTCGCGTTCGTCGCAAACCCTTTCCTCCTCCTCCAGACACGAGTAGCACATACCCGTTTACCCCGCGCCGCGGTGTACGGGTATGCGCCACAGTTAATTGGCAGTTTATATCTACCCAGGAACGGCGAGAACATACATTGGTAACTTAAATGGGAGAGCGTTAAGAAAAACCGCCATCGGCAGCATTGATCCGACGAATAATGGAAAGAATGAAAATTAGGATCCCAGCAGGAATCGAACCCAAGCATTCCGCGTGGCAATCAGGTATTCTACCACAGAGCCACGCCAGGTCTATCAACTGGTTTGTAAAAACAGTCTATGAAGGCGTAATATCGGTGTAATGTCAATTGGGGTTATGGTGCTGTCTAATTTTGCAAGAAAGCAATAAACACTACATGATACTCCTACGATGCGTACTCCTACGATACAGGCGTCATATCAGATTAACGTCTGTGGTGCCGGTGTTGGCTCCGCTTTTATAGCAGTCTAATAACATTACACTTGTATTCCTATGATTCAGCAAGCTATATTGAAGCATTGCTCGACCCCGGGGGAATACATTAACGAAAGTTACGTACGATATTCACATCATCGCACCGTAAAGTGCACTTAGTCCGCCAGAACGACGCAGTGTCCTCTTCATTTCTTACGAGGCTGGGCGATGGCCTCATGCTCACCGAGGATGATGCCAGATTGACTGACAGCTGCTGTATAGACTAGGCTACGTAGGCCACATACACCCAGGTAGTCTACGAATACGACAAGCGCCATCCACTGATGTTGGTCTACGTGCACTATCCAGACCTACCAGCCTCAACGGCCTATACCTCACAAACGCGAAGGGTGACTTCAGGTTCCGACATGTCTCCGGCTCTATCGACAGACAATTTGTCGACGAAATGACCGAGGCATCGACGATTTCCAACAGCTGTACTATACATCATACTTCACTAGACATGGAGCCCTCGTCACCGCGATTACGACCGGATCCAATAAAAGTCATGACCAGCTGCTGGTGCTCACTGACCACGGTGATGATGACCTTGTTCACGAACTGTCAAGAACCTCTTCCGCACATGCACATGGGTTCGTGAAACGTGCGTGCGTTCTCCGTCATAACTGACAAGTGTAAGCCCCACATATCAGCTTACCGCTTCTGGTGTTTGTAATACCCACGTTGCCGTTGGCAGCGTTACCCAACTGTAAACAACTGGTTATATAACACATATACGGCTGTTCAACATATATGTGTGCGTATAAAATTTATACAAATCTTTAGCGTCGCTTTGTAACGTTTCGCTCAGTAAAAAGATTACGCCACAGTCACCTTCCCACCGCATGCTTCGCATAACATCGACTCCCACGGTACGTGAGAACTGCCGAATTTTTTTCCGCAGAAATTCCGGTGTCGGAGTCGGCGTCGTTGGTAATGACCGAAAAATCATCTTGTCCGTGATCGAAAAATCGAGGAAGATGCAAATAAAACAATAATTAAAAATTTTAGGTTCGTGTGAGAATTGAACCCAGGCCGTCTGCGTGGCAAGCAGGTGCCACTGAGCCACTCAATTGCTTGGAACTGTACTGATACTGACATTAATGCTACACAAACAAAACTGTCCTGTGTACAGGTGTGACAGTACGAGGTGTAATATCGCAGTAAAACGGGGTACAAACGTATATTGTCATCGGGCGTCACACCATGTGAATTCCATAACGAGTTGGTGGTTTAAAGCCAGCCACCCGTTACAAAAAGCACACACATTACTGCGCGTATTCCTTTACGAACACGTAGTGGGTGCATCGCAACTTCGAAAATGTATCACGCGCGTAAGTGCTGCTTGTTTAAAGCATGCCACCCATTACATAGGGCATACACATTAGTGCGCGCATTCTCTTACACACATGTAGTGGGCACACTGTTGTAATAAAAGTGCTGTTGAAGAGGGCGGAAACCTTTACCTTTGCCATAGGTATGTCTTGTGTGCGTGTGTGACTGGGCGACTGAACATAATGACAAGCGTACCAGAGCGCGATGAGGATGGGGCCGCATATTGCTATCGCGTTCAACTTTTAAAGGCGATCGGTTAAGCCACCCCCAATTTTTTTGCACGCATGCATTTAAATTGTAATCGTTCCACTTTACTATATGTTTTGTGTTCTTGAGTAGTGTGCACATATGCTGATGACTGTCATAGTGCCCATGTTACTTTGTGCATCTTAAACTTGTGTTCACACTTTTGATGCTTAATACGTGCGCATTCCTGCTTGTCCTGTCGATCATGTACCACTTTCCCGCTGCTCCTCTCGCTCCCTCTTTCACGACACTCCATAGCTGCAGAATTTAGAAAATGCTAAATAAACGAATAAATATATTAGTAAGTAAAATAAATGCATAAAATGTACACGTTCACATTAAGAAAGAGGAAGAAACAGTCTGGAATCTGAATTCCGGAAGAGGAAAGAGTGGATATGGAAGCGTGTTTATTACGCAGCATTCATTTCCGCGTTTCTGACGACCCAGCTTTATGACGCTTCCGTGTAGTCGTGGCTGTCATGTTGTCGCCATCGTTGTACAGTTATGGCCACCGCGTCATCGTTGTCGTCATCCCACCGTCGTCAGCTGTCATTGTCACCGTTATGCTGTAGTCACAAACCTTCGTTATTGCCATCCTTTCGTTCTCGCAGTTACGTGCAGTGACGTGTTTACCGCTGTACCAACCATCGCTGCTGTGGGTGCCGTGGCATTAAACATATGTGTTAAGCCATCACCCCCCCCCCCCCCCCGACTCCTTTTTTTTTCTCCCACGTTTTTTTTTTTTTCATTACACCAGTGTATGCATTCCTCCCGGCCTGGGAGAGCGACGCGGCCCGTATATGCTTGCGAGAATAAAATCCAGGAAGCGACGAGATCGAAAGCGTCGCCGCGTCAATCCTGTCGGCTCTCTCGCGTTTGCCACGGCGCCGTTTCTATTTCCCGCCCATCAAAATTTTGTTTTCGCGCTCATTCCACCATTCGGTTTCTTCCGTGAAGCGTCCCTCATTCAATCGGGTCGCGTTTTACTTTTTCACCTGTCAAACCGCACGCCCGCAGGGACCAGGGCTGTCGTATACTAAGGCAGCTGTGTTCCATTTCATCGCTGTCATTTCCGGTAGTCTTATCAAGGGTAGTGACATGTGCCTCACGCATTTCGCTATGTCAGGCTCGCAGAGTTATCCTATCATGGCAACTATGTATGTATGTATGTATGTATGTATGTATGTATGTATGTATGTATGTATGTATGTATGTATGTATGTATGTATGTATGTATGTATGTATGTATGTATGTATGTATGTATGTATGTATGTATGTATGTATGTATGTATGTATGTATGTATGTATGTATGTATGTATGCATGTATGCATATGTATGTATGTATGTATGTATGTATGTATGTATGTATGTATGTATGTATGTATACACGGATTAGATCGTCATTCGCATACAAAGCTATCACGCCACCAACAGAACAAATGTGACCGCGGTTGGCGATCATATTTGATCGTACGTTAACCGGTAACCGCTCTGTTGTGAATGTATGCCCATCACTTTTTACTTCACTTTTTTTTTTCTTTTATACTCACTTTATCCTCCCCCTCTGCATGTTAGCAAATCAGGTAAAAAGTGGTTAACATCCCTGAATTTTCTACTATTTCTCTCCTCTGTCTCTATACGGAGTAGCATTGCAACTGTTAGTAAAAAACAAACACACACATACACAGGGATAGTTTTGTAAACATAGGTGAAGTAGCAGCCCGAACTATGCAAACGTGAGAATAGTGCTGTATCGAAACTGGTTTCCTGTACCTGTTAGCTTTATTATATTTAAAAAAAAAGCTTCTGATATTAATAATCATGATAATAGTAAAAATCTGGAGGCGACCCTAACCCGTCACTTAGGTGTCTGGCAGTGGCCCTCGCCCGTCGGCATTCGTGGGCCCTGGTGTATACTCTAGTGCCCAAGGGGACATCGGCGGCGTCACGCGTTCAACGCCAGTAAGCCCACTATTTCTATTCTAATTCATTATGACACGGGACTCCCAGATGATCAATTGGTGACGTATACAGGTGAGCCGACGCTGTCGGATAATTAGGAGCAGCGCGCGCATGGACCACACGGATTTTTCACGGTTACAGTGAACTATAAGAGCGGTAGTGGGCCCATATCGCCCTGATTCACTCCTATTCGTGGTTCGATGCTTTGCCTAGTAGGTGCGCTTCCACCGGAAGTGGGACTAGAAAGTGCAGGTCCATGAAGCCTATCGTTAAAAAAAAAAGAAGCTTTAGAAGTGCTTCATATCTCTCGGGGATGTCAATTGCTTGGCTGAGTGTGGTGAATGCAGCAGACAAATGTAGCCCGCTTGCTGGCATTTCAATGAAAAAAAAGAGAGAAGAAAACAATGGAGCAATAGAAAAAAGTGTATTTAGGCAACACCAATAATGAAAAACAAAATAAGGAAAAAAAAGAGCTGGCCAGTAAGGTAAATGTGCAACTCGGGCTATAGACGAGAAAAGAAAATGAGGACCACGAGAGTGCCGGTCACCGGAATAAAAGGGGGATCGCATGGGGGAGGATGCGAAGCATCACGACATCAGAGAGGCTGACACAAACGAGGAGATATGGCGCGCAGCCAGCGGAACATAGCGGTACCCGGTCGGCTGGCGGGACGGTTCCGCACTAAGACTTTCAGTGCAGACTCCACCCCTTCTTCTCTCTTTCCTGTGCGCTTGCATAGTTGCCTACGCACTTCTAGGGAGCCCGTGTTATGGAGCTGCCGGTCGTATACTCTCGCACACGATTTTTTTTTTTTTTTATTCCGGCGCTGTGCCCAAGGAGGGAGACGGCAACGTAGAAATAAAAGCAGCGGATGCTCAGACACCGGGTCGGCCGCAGCTAAAGCACACAGACCTGCGCAAACCTTCGAGCTAGCCACCCTCGGGACTTGCATGGAGGCCCGCATCCACCGCTAACCGGCCTTCAGAAGCGAGGAAGGATTAATGGAGTACTGGACGCGCGCCCTCACGTGCCCCGTTTACTTCAATTAATTACGTCCCCGTGGGCAGACCAAGTAAACCGCCCGATGCGTTTTTCTGCGGAAACACCATCCAGCACATTCGAGCTTGCGAAAGGGAGGATGGGGGGACTCAATTTTAGGGTGTCTTTAAGCTTGAGAATGAATAAGAAAGAAACTTGATCGGCTGTCTTGGTTGCGGCAAAGCTTGCTTTTGCTTGCAGTTCCCAAAAAATGCCGTGAAGTGCGTTCTGTTTTCTCTTTTCCCTTTTTTTATGTATCTCGCGACGGAGTTGTCTAAGGTAGGTCTGCCGGAATAGCATCTAAACGCGTCCGTAATGACATGCAATCAATAAATACAAAAAACTTATGGTCTTTCTTCATCGCCGCTTTGTTAAGCTATAAAAAATTACTAAAACCGTAAATTTTTGCAGAGAGCTCCAAAGCAGCTGTTCTTCGATGTGTCCCTCTTTTTTTTTTATTTGCTTGCTTCAGTTCTTGTTAACCGTTCACATTATATTTTGGCTTCCGAGACCTCGCGAGAACAAGTTAGGATATATAAAATAAAAGAGATAGATAGATTATACGCAGAAGGTGCGGAGGTTAACAGGAAGATAAGTAACCAGTCTTCTACCCTGGAATGGAGAAAGATATGGGATAGATATAAAAAAGTGAGAAATGGGAGAACAAAGAAAGAGAGGGAGGGGACACACACACAAAAAAAAGCTAGGATACAGACCAAGACAAAGCGTGAAAGAGCTGAACAAAGGAGCGCCGTCATGTACCCTCATTTTAACTTCCGACGCTACAAAAAAAAATAATTTGAAAAACCTGTAAGAAGAGCGCAGTATCGTAAATTATCGTTATGGCGTTCATCGATCAGCTGAACCTATTACATAAATATACAGTAACGATGTGAAAAGAACCATCCTCCAAAAAGAAAATGGGATAGCAGTAACAGGGAACGGCTGCGCGAAAACACAAAGAAGCAAAAAATGGCCTATCCGAAACACGAGGAAAGCGGGGCGCTGCCGCAATTTAACGTGCCGCCTGTCTACTTCCAATGACGCGTGAAAATGGCAGCGAGGAGGAAAGGTGAAGAAGAGGGGGTGAAGGGGTACCGAGAGAGGAGTCCGTCACTGCTCAAAGGAGACGTACGCCGAGGAACGAAACGCCAAACAAAACTGCAACTTCGAAAAACAACTTCAGCTCGTGACCATTGAGCGTTACTCCCCCACCCCCCTGTAATCGAATGCTGATAAAAGGACCCCGCCGCCCGCAAGCAAGGGCAGCCCCTGTGTGAAGACGAGGCTTCGTAATGAATGTGCCGTTCGAAGAAAGCGGGACAGATGGGTTCGGTCCCTTTGTGCTGCGGGAAGCTTTAAAAAATAAAAATCGAGAAATGTAAGAGTTGAAGCGCGCCGAATTGAACTAATTAGGTTTGCTCCTATTGTGCGCGCAGTATAGTGCCAGAAGCGCGAGCAAACCGCATCGTCAGAATTCTACCGCACCCGTTCGTCACGATTACTTCGCTCGAAGATGGCACCACTTTGCGGCTAGTTTCTGCGCTCGGTGCCTCCATCCGTGCGCGTAAGAGGAACGCCTGAAATAAATGGTGGACTACGGAATCATTTGTATCAGATTGAATGAAGACAACGTTGATGTTATAGCAGCGGAAAGCCAACAGTAGTCAACCTTTATAATAATGTCTGGAGTGTTGCGTGTCAAAACCACGATATGAATATGCGGCAGGCCGTAGTGAAGTGCTCCGGAAATTTCGGCAGTCTGGTTTTCTATAACGTGCACTGGCATCGCACAGTACACGGGCCTCTAGCATTTCGCCTCCATCAAAATGCGACCATCGCTGCCGGAATCGATAGTAATTGTCGGGGTTTTGCGTACTAAAGCCCCGATATGGTTATGAGGGACGTCCTAATGGAAGGCTCCTGAAAGTTGACCATCTGGCGTTCTTTAACGTACACCTAAATCTAACTACATGGGTGCTGCTGGGATTGAACCCACGACTCTAGGGTCAGCAGCCGTGCACCGTAACCACTGTACCACCGAGGAGGACAACAGTAGTCATCCTTAGCCATCAGTTGACTAATACTATCCAAGACAAGTCAACAATTTGCCCACGTGAGCGTGTGTTGGTAGTGTGCAGGTAAATACGGTAATATAGTATTTCACCGCCATTCGCGTCAGTTTGCTTCTGTAGACATCATCTTCTGACGCATAATATGACCCGAAGCCCATTATGAGCAGCTCCGTTAGCACCAGACACGAATCACAATTTCGTTTCCCAGTCAAGTCTGGGTGCCATAGGAACCGGATGACTTGACCTTTCGGGTACAATGGGCATCCAGCTTCCCAAGTAAGGCAACTAGCGACCGATACAAATCGTTGCTTCGTCAAACCGCATAACGCAGAAAAGAAAGAAAACTAAGTCTTTCAACGACAGCGGTTGACGATCCGAGGCAACACACCACTGGTTCAGCTGCCAACTTAATGATTTAACCATCGAGTGGTTGCCTAAGTTTTTCCCGTGACCGAATAGTTTTCTCATTTGTTGCGCAAAGTTCGCGTGGCGCAACGTAAGAGAATTGTATCGTGAAAGGAGCTGTCGATTTTAAAACGACAGATGAGTTCATTGTAGTAAAAAACAGTCTGCGATTTTGGCATTCAAAACGCTGAGAACTGTGTTGCGAGCAAAGCAGAAACAAACAAATAAGATGAATAAGAAGAACAGCGGTGTCACCAGCGTAGGCATTGACGAAGAGGCCAGCGCTGACGTACGCACAACGACGACCATAACGATGCGGAAGCGACCATGATCGCTGACGTACCGGGTGTGTATGTACTGTTCTAGTCTTGACGCCACTGGAGAGGAGAGAGCGTTCCTGCCGGGATTATCACACGTGACTATACCACAAGCTGTCTGAAGCTGTTGTCTGGGGTATTCTGACTGGGCATCTTGACTGCGTCTGTCTTCTTCAAGTTTAGGTTTTCAGGTCATAACGCGAAAAAGAGTAAGATACTGCGTAAATAGGAGATGTTCATTGTAAGTCATCCAGTGGTATTCAAGTAAGGAATTTGTACCTCGCATTCAGGAATGGATACTGAATGTAACGCTAACGTGCCTGTAACGTTCAGTTGCGCATTATTACCTGTCTAATCATTATGTGGAGGAAGTAAAACTACTTGCCTTAACCTTCCCCGTGTCCACTGTATACAGTATCTATCTATCTATCTATCTATCTATCTATCTATCTATCTATCTATCTATCTATCTATCTATCTATCTATCTATCTATCTATCTATCTATCTATCTATCTATCTATCTATCTATCTATCTATCTATCTATCTATCTATCTATCTATCTATCTATCTATCTCTCTCTCTCTCTCTCTCTCTCTATATATATATATATATATATATATATATATATATATATATATATATATATATATGTGTGTGTGTGTGTGTGTGTGTGTGTGTGTGTGTGTGTGTGTGTGTGTATGCGCGCACTACAATCGCGTGCCTCAACCTCGACAATTCGGTTTATAGTTGACACCCACGAAACTCACAAATTGAATCGAGCATACTTTCCGTCTATATTAGTAAAAAGAATAGTTGTCAGTTTGGCCAAGCAGTGAATTGAAAACAGGCTGATTAAACCTTATTTAACAATGCTGCGGTGTTATTAGCCAACCATCACTCAGTTTTTTCTGTATTAGTTGTCTGGCTGTCTTGAAAGCTTTTCGTACAAGTACATGCAACCTTATTGATTGCATCTTCACTTTCAGCCAACTTAATTATAACCATCCAGAAGCAAATCGACGTAATTAGATTGGTCTATGCTATTATCTTACAATGGTTGCTTCTAGGATACCAGTACTTCTCAGGCTTACGTGTTTTCTATGTTATGTGCTATGGACTATGTACTATGCACCAGCTTGAAGCGCTTCTCTATGTTATGTACTACGGTCGCATCTGCTGTTCGCAGTAGGAAGGCTGGAATATTCATTTTTTTTTTGTTTTAAATCTGGGTTGTTCCAGAACTTCCTTTTTATGAAATAAGTTTTTTGGCGCTTCTCTGTTGAATCGATCGTGTAGGAAACGAACCGGTGCCAGGTTTCTCTAACGAACTTATCTCGTTTCTATACTGAACTATTATCTGCAGAACTTTGAAAGCCTTCGCAGCGGCAGCCTCTATCTCCCGCTGTATACTATACAGAACGGGACGTTCATTTCCAGGGTGCATGTCGGAGTACCCCTAATTTTGTTTCTTTCTGGGTCGTCATAAGTGGCCCGGGTTCCCGGACAGTCTCTGCGTGATAGGTGTATGCTGAACTGGTCATTAAACGTAGATTGCTCTCCCCTTTTTAATGCACTCGCGAAAGTCCATTTCGCGAAAATTACCGGTGCGCTTCCACTTCGAAGAATGGAGCCGATAAGTCTGGTTCCAATAGGGGGGGGGGGTAAGGAGAGGGTCGCTTCCACTCTGATGTATCATTACCACCGTTATGTACGGTTCCGGGTATAAGCGACCGTAGCGATGCTTTTGCTGTGTGCGTTATGGAACGAAAGCAATAGGAAATAGAAAATAGCAAAAAAAAGAGATGGCCTTGCAGGATAGTTCGCTTACTTCGGGGATAGTATAATAAATAAAAATGTGATTGACGCAAGATTCTGCTGAGTAGAGTGGAAGCGCCGGTGCTAGACCTTGTTTTTTAGGGATAGTGTATTTCCCCGCGCATCTTCTGCACTGCTTCTTTCGACGTTTTGCTCTGCCAGTTAGGGCTTATGCTTACTTTATTGAGCCTTTACTTGAAGAAGAAAGAAAGCACCAAGTGAAGGATCTACCCATTAATTTGGTCGCAGCCGAGTCACCACGTTAGCAACGCTCGTTCCGGAGATAAGGGCGACACGAAAATGAGACAAACGACGCGTGTATTACGCTGTTTTATTTGTTATTGTTTTATATGATCAGGATGTTCGTTGCTGCGTGTCAGGTGACGTGTCCAGTAAAACACCTCGTTTGTTAGAGAGTCTGTTAAATACGGACACTTTTATTTATTTTAATATTTTTTGGCACTGCCGGCTCAACTCAGCGACGTCAATCTAGCACGCTGCGAAATTCATAAATTAAGCACGACCAGCGTTATAGAATAAGCCGGAAGAGATTGATGCTGCGGTGCCGTGCGCGAGCGGCGAGCCGTTTTCTTTTGTTTTGCTTCGTGCTCAATGCATGTTCTTTACTGTGACTTGCATTTTTGTAACTAGCTTTTATGGAGAATATATTGCGAGCTGACTCTTTCTAAGTCGAAGTGGCTTAAATATATTCTGAATGTGCTTCTATAGTTACTTCTCTCAGGTTAAATTTTAGTGCTCATTTAGCTTAGGAAGTAGGTAACATAGAGAGAGAGAGAGAGGTTCCGGTTGGCTACCGCTACGCCCACAGATGGGAAAATAGAATAAAAAGAGAAGAGAATGAGGCTCACGGGGAACGTATGCTTTTGCGCAGACAGCACCATATAGCGCTTGCACTAGGCAGTCGTTTTCAAACACCACAAATGTGCTTTCGTTGCTTTCTCACCAATTGATATTACTGCTTTCAAGATGACATTCCACTATTCTCTCTAGATACGCTTATCAGACGATTGTCTGTTCGCCTGAGCGCATTCGACATTGCTCGTCCTAGCCCGTCAAATCGACAGTCGCAACGTAGGCGGCCTACGTTCGTCTCGAAGCCGCAGGCATCAGATGAAGGACTGCCAGACATTCTGTTTAGTGCAGAATAAGCTCTGCGAGAGCGATTGCCAAGCATAAGATTCATAAGTGGTGCTTCACGTCGGTGCAGCACCGGCGCAGGTCCGAGTTCCGGCGAGGAGTTTAGTCCGTGCAGTCTGACGTATACGTTTTATGTGCGTTGTTGCACTCGATTAACGTGAATATATGGGTGCCAGTTGGCAAAGCCGGCTCGCGGTGTGTCGTTCGAAATAGCGCCTTTTCCTCACCCCATTCATAAATATGCATAGAGATTCTTACAATTACCTAGAGGGAACTCTGGCGCTGCGATCGTTCAGCCACCATGGGAATGATGGGTAGTGCACGGATTTGCCTAATCTTCGTGCTTACGGCTTCAAACACAATTGTGGCTTTGTTTAATGCTGTGTTTTGGCGTTCGTTTCGGATAAAAGAATGGACCGTCGTGAACTTCGTGACCAGATTTAAGTTTGTGAGCCTAAAAAGGTTAATGTGGTGAAGTGGAACTGCTGACCTTTGCTGAACTTCGTCTTGCGACAAAGCGGATGCAGGCGACGCGCAGCCAAACGGAGCCGAAAGAACGAAGTTTAAACAAATCCATGTACTACCCATCATTCCCGTGCTGGTTGAAGCGCCATACGTTGCAGCTCCCATAGACACTAGAGCCAGAGTTCCCTCTAGTGTATATATAGGAAAGTCTATGTAAATATGGTAGTACGTTTCAATGTGCTTCTGTATTTATGCATGTATCATAGTATATTTTAATAAAACCACTCGTGCTATCTATTTGCTGTCTGGTACATGCATATACATTTTCGTTTAGGTGCGCCAGCATGATATAAAATTCACAAAACATATGCCCATTTGTGAAACGTTCAAATAGTATGTGGCCGCGGGCGCATAGATACATTATTATTATAGGATTCCTGCTTTGGCAAGACGGCGTTAGACGCTTTCATTTATCATGCCACTGTCGCCAACTGCTGCTACTATGAAGCGAGAAAAAATTTAGATGTCATTACCCGTGCCAGCGACCTATGCGTCATCGTTCATCTAATCGTAAGGCGCCAAACTTTTCCAAACTCAAGTTTACCTATGTTCACACTTGCTGTTCAGATATGGTGAATACTTTCATGTCGTCCACTCGGAAGGCGCCGGGCATTAGAAACCCTTCAATTTTCTAAATGAGTTAAGGGATCATGCTGAATGTACATCGCGCATACCTTCAACTCTCCTTCCACCGTTCGCTAGCATACGCGTTCTGGCACTTCTGTAACTGTATGAAGTTTCAGCGCAAGGTGTCTAAGCTGTAATACAGCCAGGACATCTTGTACTGCATTTCTTTTTTAATGCATTTAACCGGAACAAAAACCTGGAAGATGAGATAGTTGGAAAACCAGGATACGGGCTAATGTAACCGTAGAAGTAAGTTTTAAGCGATTGGCGGGTATACATGCACGTGTTGAGATGGCAGCTGGCAGAAAGGAAAAGGGAAAAGTAAAGACACTCGCATGTTAATGCCTTTCACTACGCCTGTCGCGTAAAAAGAAATGACGTCGCTCATGCTCCTTCCAATTTCCTTCCGGTTAAAGCCACGGAGCATAAAATAATGAGATGTGTTTGGAAGAGTGCACGCCACGGACAAGATATTTCGCTTTCGTGTTCCGCCGGCGCCGTCATCGATCACGCTATTAATATTTGTGCGGAAACAAAGCGGCGAGGAGAGCGTTTTATTATTTTATTCCTTTTTCCAAGCCGCGTGCTATGAAAATGCACCGCATGGCAAAGAAGAACGCTGTCGAAATGTCGTAGCGTAGGCGGCGTCACGTTCTTAAGGCCAGACAGCAGCTGCGTAGATCGCAGCAGTCAAAACGGCAAAGCGACACATCTTCCGACAGCTATGTCGTCTCCATCTCAGTTTCACAAGCTACCGATCGAGACTGCGGCGTGGCGAATAGAATCTCGGTGGTCTTTCGTCGTGTGGCTGAACACACGTGAAAGCTAACAGAAATACACGCCTCCACAGGAATCTTGGGAGTGTCGAGCTGATATTGTTGACTTAGTTACCACATCGTAGGTGGATAAAAGCATTTCTGAGTGCTATAAAGGGACAGTGTTCTTTTTTTATCTCATGCGTTTCTCATATGCCGTGTAACTATCAGACAATCGTTCTGTAGGGCACCGTGGACACTGCAAAAAGGCAAGAGAAACTAGTTACCATGAAGTCTATTGTCAAATGATGATCCCTTTTTAGTGTTCTATATTGTTTCTTCTCACCCACTTGCACTTCCTGCACAGCCGGCCACTAGAACACTCGGAGATTTCCACTTGAAGATGTCAGATGAAATAGTTCATCTTCTGAACAGGAAATTTCGAGTATAGTTTAAGAGTCACTGCATGCAGATGTTCGCGTTCGCATCGCGTACAAGAAAAAACAGGGAAAGCAAGTACCACCAGCCCGGAAAGCTGGTGAGGTCTACGAATGTGGCTGTGTCCATACTGTTACCTTCGCAAAACACTCACTTTCACGAAATTTGCTCCATGGCCCAGCGGGTTGACTTAGAGGGTATGCTGCGGCACGGCCGACCACGCGCATGCGGGTTCAATTACCAGCCAGGGCGGTCGGAAAATATTCAGGCCAGCGGGCGCCTGCTGGCAGTCTGGTTCCCTCTGACTCCCTGGACTTGTCTTAACGGGTTTTTTTTTTTTTTGGAATTGTATAAGAGCTTTTATGCCTCCTTACGAGCAAGTTTTAACGGCGTACTCTTTTCAATTCCTTATGCAAGGTCATTTATTATTACAAGTTGTTACCTCTGAAGACAAATTATGTATTAAGGCAAAAGCCTTATATGCCTCACTAAACGCGAAATCTGACCGTCGGCGTCTCGGCTACTGCGGCATCGGGAGCGTGTGATGCAAAAAAATCAGCATCACGTGATGACGTCGTCATGACGTCTCGGATCACAAAATTTTGTGACGTCACGTGACGCAACGCCACATAATGACGTTGTAGCGCCTTCCTTTGTGCTCGAACAAAACCGGGGAGCGCGCGACCTCCAGACAAGAAATAAATTTTTTTCCCTTTCTTTCTCTCTCTGTTTCTCGCTTGCTTCCTCTTTTTCTCTATTTTTATACGTGGCTTTGCCTGCGTTACGCCAAGCGACGACAGAAAACGGCAGCACACGACAGCATACGACAACCCGGGCCCCAAAAGTACTCCGCACCTAATATCATCATCAAGGCGCTCGAAGAACAAGAGGAAGAAAATTTCTCCTTGGCACGAGCGCGCGCTCAATGTGCTACAGATGGCTATGCTATTCGTGGTTTCGCCTGCGTTACGCCAAGCTACGACAGCATACGATGACAGCATACGACAGCGTAAGAAGGCCGCGACCCGGCCTGTCGTACTCTGTTCTTCCTCATTTTAAGTGCTCCACACTTAAAATGAGGAAGAAGTTCGGAAGTGGTAATTCTTCTGACATTCAGGTTTATAATTGTGAGTGTGGCCAATCCCCCTCGTGGGTATGAGCCAGTGTCCTGAAGGCGACGAACAAACAAAGGTGTGAACTATATTAGAAGCTTAATTGGGGGAATAAGGCGTAAAGATCAGGCGATCATATTTTGCTCCCTTGCGTGGAACCTAAGTACATGTAGCCTAAAGATTGTTGAGCTGCTGGAACAGCACAGGCGGAGCGTGAGTGGTGGTTTTGAATCCTCCACCCGAAATTGTTAACACATTTTGTTGACATATATACACGCACAAACGCACGTGAAAACATGCCATCCACCCCGTCCCCATTCCCCCTCCGTTGACCGAAATAAAATTCCGGCTAAGCCCCACATCCACAGCAGCGGAGTGCTACATAATGCCGCCCCATTATGTAGGAAAGCGTCTTAGTATACAACGGAATTTCCGTTGGTGATGAATTTAAAGAGGCACATTTCCAGCGTTCTAATGCCCTAAAGATGACAGCGTCGAGCTGTCGTGAACAGAAAGAGACCCAACTTTACCTGATCGAGTGAGATCCCAGCGGTGTCGTAAAGGGATGAATTCTTCAACACTGCGGACAGCTATAGGTGGTCGCACAGCAAAACACAAACACGGGCGCACGCACGCGCAAGCACGGACACAATCAAAAGCCGCTCTGTCCTACCCGTGGCTGTATGAAGACATCCAGGGCGAAAAACTGCAGGCTTATGGAATCACAGGCACGATCTCCAAGCACTTCCGGCTGCACGGCGCACACCTGATGTCTTCTTCTCGAAGGGAAGAACGAAGACCTCGAAGAAAAGGCTTCTTTGCTTGGCGTGCTTAGTGAGCCAACACGAACAAGCTAAACGGTTTGTGACGGGCACTGCTGTTCTTTTCTCGGTACAGCGGCCGATCCCTAATACAAAAATGCGCGCTCGCTGCTTCAGAAATGAGTCGTGTTGACTCGACGACGACGTCTGTCCCCAGTGTCCCGGCCGCGTGAAAGAACAAGTGCACTCGCAAAGACACGAGGCACGCAGCTGAGTTTCAGCCGCCCGTCGAATAAGCGGAGGAAGAGAAAAAGAAGGCGACAGCCAACCACGGAGATTTGCAAACACCGCGCTCTTTGCGAACGACGCTTCCCCTCCTCTCCTCGTCCGCTTCTCTTCTTCGTCTCTCGACGTTGTCATTTGCAGCTGCGTCGGTAAATCTTTGAGAAATTTGGACCCTTCTTCTCGTACAATGCCGCCCTTCCCTCTATTTGGTATCCTGGCGTTTGTGTCTTTGCACTCTCGCTCCTCATGGCCGTCCTTGTTTTCTCTGTGCGCTGTTTTCTTTTTCTGTTTTCGTTGTTGACGTCGGGATCGGCGGGACACACATCGAGACGCTGTAGATGATGTACATTGCACAGTGAACCTTCTTTTTTTTTTCTTTCGTGAGACGCGTTCTCTGCGCGCGTTTATTTCAAGCTGGAGCTGCCATGCTTGTTAGCGCTTTTTTCCAGACGAAGGCACGCTAACCTGTTTTCTGCGATTCGGCGACTACATTATTCTGGAGCGAATTTCGGTGGCAGGATCATTACGTGTCTATCAGTTAAATGATGTCATTTCTTGAGCTCTTGGACGTTGTTGTTGTTGTTGTTGCTCTTCTTAAATTAGGTCTATGCTTTGACAAATGGTGATCCTAGGAATGAATCGTTGTGTTGTACTTACAACTCCAAGTTTACGTCACCGTTAACTACCTCGTGGTTGAAAAAAGTTTGTTCGGTAACGCAAATGGCGGAGACTGATTGCCGAGAGATGACGCCATAACCTTGTTTAGATAGCATTTATAAAGCGAATGAAAGTATGAACTGGTCAGCTGTTGTATTAAGCAAGATACTATGAAGGAACTGATGCAGAAAAAAAACAAACAAATAAAATCGATAGATCTACAACTGTTCCAGGATTATATGAATAAAGATCTGTGTTAAGAAATAAGAATAAGTTAAAAAATAGATAACTAGCATCATAGACTGCGGTAGATGCAATAACAGGTGATTATAAAAAACTGTATGTAACTATTTGTCGCCGCTCCTATAAAAAGGGGGGTCACCAGAGATCATCATTGCCGTTAGCATCATTTTCAAAACAAGGGGTACATGCATAGAGAGATAATTACGTCCGTTACGTTCTCTTTGTGGCCATCACAACATCCGTTGGCAGGTATTCGACGCAATAGACTTACGTAAGTGTACGCGTACTGATTTATCTGTGTGAAAGAACGTGAACAGATGTTTAGGTTGTGCATATGTGGTTCCTCTGCGTTGACTCGGCGACATGGGCCCCTGCCGCCGACACGAATATCACAAGTTAATTTTCTCTGTCGCGGCAGCCGTATACCAATATAGGCGGAATGCAATAAAGGTCGCGCACCGTGTACTCACTCGATATTACGAAACCTCTCAGGGGTCGGAATGAAACCAGGCCCCACTACTAGCGGTGCATCTTGTGGCCTTCGCAGTTCTTTATCACATGTTCAATCACTGCTGCGTTATAACGTGGTTGCATAGGCATGCGCAGGACTCTCCTTTAGCGGGGAGGGGGGCGAAATTTCATCACAGCGCCCCCCCCCCCTCATTGGTCGATCTTGAAAGAAAACAAGACCCGCAGTGGATGCAAAAATGAAAATGAAGCAATGACGAGCTTCTCACAGTGGCCTGTCATTGGTACCCGGCTTTCCAGGGTTTAAGGTGGTGAGTAAACACTTCTTGGAATGCAACATCAGTGATCCTCGGCCGCATTATCGTGAAAAAGCATGCGTGCCCATAACCCTGCGCATTAAGCAGTGACAGGACATGTCCGACTGAGGGAAGGTAAGGGAAGATTGGCGCCCCCCTTTTGAATGATTAGGGGAGGCGGATTCCACACCCCCGCCCCCTCCGCCGTGCGCACGCCTATGCGGGCTTGTACTGTGCGGTTCTATGGTATAAAATTGCGCCAATGCGTAATGTAGCTACGCATATATTTGTCATGAAGCGCGGATGTGTGACCAGCGGAACATAAATAATTCATAAAATCATTTGTACTACCGTTGGCGTAAATAAGTGAACATGCATTATGAAGCATTTATCGAACATAAATGCGTCGTGTATTTGCTGTCTTAAATTTTCTTGAGTTGCTTTTGAACTTATATGCTGGCTGAAGAAAGCGGTTGGCTTTTCATTCTTGCCCTTTAAGAAAAGCTTGTACCTTATAAGGTCATTCTTGTTCCCTATTAATGACTGTTTTCTTTCTCGCATGCCTTTTAATTATGCGCTACCGATAGTTAATTGACTAGCGCTATGCATGTTACCAGCATGACATAGCACCGTTGACGGGGGCACTAAGCACTTGGTTTTTTAACATGCAAACCCAGAAAGAAAGATGATGGATATTGTGCAAAGGTAAGAGGCTTAACTAAAGCGTGGGAACTTTCCTTCTTAAAAGCTACGGATATCTGCCAAAGATGCACGGCCAATAATTATAGGTTAGAGTTGCATCCGCAGTTATTTTCCCAAGGTTACGTTGACTAAATGATGTTGATTATACTGAGTTTACTGTTATTGAGGGAGATTCGGATAGTAGGAAGTCTTGCTGCTGCGTATAGAATTTTGCAGGGGGCATTGCGTATGGCTGGTGCGCCCGTCATGTATTTGTTGCGTGTGTTTGTTCACCGACTTCGACGAGTCATCGAGTATGTTTCTCCGTAATACTGGCAGCACGAAAGTTCGATTAGATGCAGTCATTGTTCTCGACGAATAAGCAAGTTTATGCTTAGGAAAAATGAGTGACGCCATCAAGTTTGTGGCAGGTGCTGTCTACCGACGACGCAGCACGAATGTAAGGATACACTTTCAAAAACTCTTATTACAGTTAATAAGGTGCTCGCGTACGTAACGAACTATGGGCGAAGTAACATGCAGAACTGGTTTTCCTAAGTACATTATTGGCCAGCTTTAAGTGGAGTTAAATAGTAATTGAGAAAAAGCGTTAATAAAAGTGGACTGAAAGACGGCTTTTGTGACAGCTGACTCGCACCTGTTCTAACGCAGACATTAGAAACTAGTTGGGGACAGATACCGCAATGTTTCACGTTCTCATTGCCGCCCTCGCATGGAAGTTATGCTTAGATGTCGCGAGGACGATTATATGCACTTTTAATCAAGCGTGAATTTCAAATTTCAATATAAATTTAGGTAATTTGTTACCTCAACTTAAACGGAATGCGAATTATATGTACTGACTGAAGCGTTTGCTCTAATTCAAGACTACAAAGCATCCTGATTCGTTATTGTGTGTAACCCTTCATAGAGAACAATAAATTCCTTACCTAAGCTCACGGCATCACAGGCAGACAAGATGCAATGCCCAGCAGATATGTTGACCGATTCGGAAAGGCCCTCAGGGTGCAACTGCAAAGAAAGAAAGCAAACAGTGTCGGCCGCAGTACCACTGTGAGGATAGATGAAAACATCGCTATCATTGTAGTCACTCGCCGTGTGTAAGGGCGCTTAAACACTAAAAAACTGTCCACCGCTTTCAGCTGATTGCTATGAATTTTAGGAAGTTAAGTTACATTTATTCCCGGAGAGCGCTATGACGAATGATAGCAGGTATAAGAAGTCTCGACCGTCTAATGGTGCATTCGGGTGGTCGTTTTCAAGAACTCCAAACTGCTCCGACCTCACAGAAACGTTCGGTTGGAGCACCGAATTTCGCGCTCAGCTAGCGGGTGACCCACGTATATACTTCCCCTGAGCCAGATGATTAGAAGCCTGAAACGTTATGGACAACGCACACATGCAAATGTTACCTCTTTTTATTATTGAAATAGAAAATAAATGAGGGAGTTGTTGTCACCATTGCTTGGGGACGGCTACCCCTTTCCACTTAGTTGTTAAGATAATAAAATAACTCGTTCACTTTGTGGTGACCATTTCGCCAGAACATTTCGTTTACCAAGTAGGGTATTGCGCTAGAAGCGCCTACTGCATGAGAACAATACTCGGACGAAATTTTCACCAATTCTGTAGCAAAAAGTGACTTGTCTAATTGGACTGTGAGCACGAATTCCGCGACTAATTCTGGCAATAACGAAAAATGCGAAAAATGATTATTGTTTATTTGTTTTCTTTTTAATTTTCTTTCGGATCAGCTCCGCCATATTCGACAAGAAAAAGTATGGGGCAAAGCAGATGTTGCATGCTTCTGTGGGCAAGCTAAGGGTGGAGAAATAAATGTTGGAACGAGCGGCAAATACTTCAGACAGAGTCGGAAGTGATCTTTCTTAAACGGCCGGGGTAAGGGTGCCTGCGAAATAAATACCAAAGCCGCTTTAACTGACAAAAACGTACCGAACAGAGCACCCGGAAATAGGAACAAAGAATGTCACCTGTCAGGCGAATGTGCGTGTCAATTTGCGCCGCCCTATTTGTACAGTGACGAACCTGTTTAACTTGACGCGTCGAGCTCTTAATACCTCAAGATTTGGAGGAATGCCTTGTCGTACGTAAGAAGACCTTAAATGTTCAGTTCAAGCGAAAAAAAAAATTCACAGCATATCCACGGGTGAATGATGAAGAGCTTGGGCGAAGCTCCTGAAGCAATCATGGTTACACCGTGAAATCTTCAGTGGTTTCGCCCAGCATTAATCAAAGCGATAGCCCAGTACATCATCAAAGATGTGACAAACACTGTATTTATTTATAGAAGAAATTTTATTAATCGTAAGTGGTAGCTAGACGTGGCTTCCGTTCCCCCTTCATTATAACGGCTTTATGGTCGGTGAAGTGATGGATCGGTGATGGGTCGTAGTGGGATGTTTGCAAAGACGAAGTAGTGGGCAGTTTGCAAAGGATCGGTGATGGGTCGTAGTGGGATGTTTGCAAAGACGAAGTAGTGGGCAGTTTGCAAAGGTGGTTACGTCGGACAACGGAGACGAGACAAGGTTAGACTAAGAGGAGCTTCGCCCCTAAAAATTAAACAGTATATAAATACAAACACGTCTGAAATGATATGTGGGTCACCAGTTCCACGTAAACATGGCGTCAATATTCCGTAAAAAAGGAAACTATGAGGAGGACTATTAAAAGTCAGATTCCCCTAGAGCTGAGAACACTGTCACCGTCTCGCCAGACTTGTCTAATGTATATACTGTCATGCATAGAACCTTAGAGTTACGATTGAAGTACGAAATTTTAAACTGCCACAGAGAAAGCGATTACGTGTGGGCGCAAAATGAAAACAAAAATCCACTGACAGAACGTGACTAACGCCGTGATTTCGCAACACTGCGTGGACCTCTCTAACTGACACTATTATTTATTTATTTATTTTACACTGAAGTAAGAGACGGTGCACGCCTAGAAGACAGAAAAGAAAGAGAAAAACCATGCCTCAATGTCAGTGGCAGTCTCAAAATGGAGTGCCTTCGGTTGAAGAGGTCGACATCTAGGGGCAGCCGGGCACGACAGGGGCAGGCAAGCGCAGAGTAATCTCTCCGTCTCTTTGCCTAGAACAGTGCAGTGACGGGAAGCCTAGACGCGTCGCAAGTCACGTCGTTCGGCAGCCGCGTTTGCGGAATGTTCATGTTGCTCTCATGTCCGCGTCCTGCTCGCGCGTTGAATACTGCAGCAAGCGTGCCGGTGTGCAGTGGTCATGTAAACAACGAGTAAAATGTGCGAATGCCTCTGTGAAGGCGTCTGGCGTTGCCTGCAGCTTTCTAAACGGTGCACAGTTTTAACGAAATCAGGCGGGGCGCGGCATCGCCGACGTAACGTGCGCGCCCCACGGCACATCCTATAGTATAAAGGCAAGTTATGAACGTGTATGCGCTATCTTTTCACGGCTGTGCATGACGCTTGCTGTATCTTCTTGCTTGCTAAAGAAGTGTAATGTCGTGGAAGCTGAGGCTAACGTGTTAGCCAATGGAAAGAGTGGACACGTAGCTGTGGCTTAATGCCCTCGGAGTACTGCTATTCGTAGTCGTAATCTTATCTTGCCCCCAAAGCGCCGGGACAAATCGTCTCATTGTACACTACCATTGTGTCTTAAGTAAAATAAAAAAAAAATAGATGGCTGCCAGATGATAAGATCTGCTCATTTCGTATGGTAATCTGAAGATGAGGGAGGGGTAGAGTAATTGCATACAGACATTCAAATAAGGGGCATAATAACTTGAACATTTTTATAGCGAACCAAATGCTATACAGCTTTGTTTTTATTATGTTCTATCAGTAAACTGAAGAATGCGTACGAGAAAACGTGTTATAAGTGTGAGCTGAACGTATAAGCAGCGTGTAGCACCGGCGACCTAGCAATGCTGTGGCTATGGAACTGCCTCAACCGATGTTTGTTCACGTTGTTAATTGTGTATATATGTGCTTGAAATACATTTTTCAAATTACTATGATACACGGCAAGTAAAGAGAGATAACCAATTTAATAGAAAAGCTACAAAGCCCAGCCACACGACCGTTGCCTTTGCTACATTATTTGGAGGTTTAAGGAAAATATAAAAGGTAGAAGAAAAATGAAAGTAACAGCGTGTGACTATATATACCATGTACTCAGCGGAAGACGCACACGAGGTCTAAAAATAGTCGCTCATGGCTAAGGGGCATTTTAGCTATGACACACGCACGGACCCGCAAGCGCACCCGAGAAACTAAGGTTAATTGCAAAACAGCCCCCCCAGCTTAAGAAATGTTCAAACGCACCTACTCGTTTTGTTTCTTCTTTCTTGTTTGTATTTTTTAGACTTTGTGTTGTTTTTGTGCAATTTCTGCGAGAAAATGAGCGTCGAACCTTTTTAACAACGCATTCGGACAGCCGGCTGTAATGTAGCCTACCTTCTCACATGTGCGTATCTATTACTCAGCAGCAGCAATAATAATTTTAGGGGTTTCATGTCCCAAAAGCACGATGTGATCATGAGGGGCGCCGTAGTTGAGGGCTCCGCAAGCTTCGACCACCTAGGGTTCTTTAACGGGCTCTTAAATCTAAGTACACGGGCCTCTAACATACGGCCTCCATGTAAATGCGGCCGCCGCGGCCGTGATTCCACCCCTCGACCTTCGGGACACCATACACAACAGGAAGAAACGGCGCTGTAGCGCAGGCCGTTCGGTTCACTTGGGCACTTACACTACACTGGCTGTCATTCTTTGCCGGACCGGCTTTCCTCAGGAGACTTCCGGGGCTCCCTTACGTGGCTACCTTCGAAGCGTTAAAAAGAAAAAGGAAACACGGAATGCAGTAGCTCCTTGCACTTTCCAAGAGCGCTCTGCCGGCGCAGAGCTGCCTTCTCGCGAGTCGGTGTCAAGTTTGGTGCGATCTACGCGTGGACGGGCCTGGCGTAGGAGACACGGGCAGTGAGACGTGTTTAGGAGGCCGGGGAGGCGCAGGTCTTGTGGTCGATATGGGTGGCAGGCGGAGCGTGACTGGCGAAGGCCCCGCGCTGACAGATTATCTTGAGGCAGCATCGGATGCACAGGCGTCAACGCCCCGGCCCGAGAGCAAAGGAAAAGAGAAGTAATAGTCGCCATTAAGGAAGGAGAAGGGTCGCTTTTTTTTTTTGCTTCCGGCACAAACGCGCGGCGGCTTTTCAAGCGCAGCGTGATCTTTCATTGCCGCCTGTGATGCTCCTTTGCGGGCGGCACCGCGGCCTAAAATATGACCAGCGATGCCGTATAATTTCTTCTAAAACGAGACATATCTAAAAGAGGACTTTAACTACGTTATTGCATTCCAGGTCGAGTGTAAGAAATTTTTCGAAATCGAGGACAGTCGCCCAGCTAAACAAATTAAAATAAGCACAGAAACAAAAAGCAAGAAGGGCAGATTAACAACTGTTAGAAAGACGATAGCCGGGAGGAAATTCTGAGGATCTTCTTGTGGAAAATCATGTGACTCACTGCTTTTCCTAATAGAAGGAGTGGGATCTCGGTCAAGATGCTGTACAGCAACTTTTCTCTGCCCTCCAAAATTTTTTTTTTGTTTTGTTCGTTGCGCTACCGAAAGATGCGTAACAAACATACAATAAATATTTATCGCAATATAATTGAAGCTCGATGTTAACAAGGAGGGTACGTACGGGACACCTATTCACTTAGTAGGTGGTTCACCACGTATTTACTGTGACGGTCGCGCATAATATCTCGAGATGTGTCCCCGTCTTCGATTATTGTGCTTGTTCACATTAGTCTATAATGGGTATAACTCGCGTCGCTGTTTCGTGATTCCCAGAAAGTTAGAAACCCTTGCGGCCTTATCAATGCCATTAGAGGACACTGTGATTACTCTTATTGTCTCTAGAGCATATATTGCCGCATAGGCGCATCAGGTTTTGTTTAAACGTAGACCGAGTGGACGCATTTCTAGCGGGAAGCATCCCGGGCGATTAGGAGAAACTGGAACAAGAATGGTGTAAGTTAAGGATGACTCTGATGGTCGCTGACAAACTTTGTGGAAACTGCAATGTTAAGAGCTAGTAAATTTAAAAAGAAAATGTAGCGAGAGGTAACAGACAAATGACAACTATGGGAAAAGTGCGTGCCAGGAGAAAAACACACAAATTCGCATCTTTGAAGTTTTACTTAAAAGGTAAAAGCAACGTATTGTAGCGATCACTTTCTCAGCGAGTCAGGGTCTTTTACTGACAGCCTATCAGAACTTCAGTAATGTTGTTTTGTTTCTATAGGCTAATATCTAGGGCTAGCTAGCCATTTCAGTTGCCAAAATTGTCATATTTCACTACTAACAAAGACGTAAACAAATAATTTTCTGGAACTTTAAGGTCGCTTATTGTAGTATGCATGTGCTAGTTATTAGGGTGTGTTCACTGTTATCTTGCTCAGATGTGAGGATTTATTTCCAAGATGAGTAGAGACATTATTGGGGACTTTATTAATTGCATTACGGACATTTTCTTTTGCGTTATGATTATATTGTTTGACATATGTGTGTATGTGTGTATTTCCATCTCCTGCTCTTTTTCTATTTAGCTGTTGTGTTGTATGCTCGATCCATTCTAGAGCTAAGGAGTAGCCGGCGCCTTATTTTGCGACAAGGTGTCCTGCACATCATATCAATACAACAAAAATTCATTGGCATTCCTGTAGCATCGGCTACAATACAGGAAAATGCAGCGGTAATCAAAAATGGGGGGGGGGGAGGGGGGGCAACTCAATCCAGAACCATGGGGAGCACATTATTCGCCACTCTTTTTATCATATTCCTTCCGCCACTTGTCCCCTGCAGCTTGCCGAATTTGTACGGAACACGCGCTTGTGTTTGCCGCCCGCTTGTTCCCTGCTTCATTTTTCGGGGTCCAGTGCTGAGTAGTGTGGTATGACGAATTTTAACGCGATAGCGTTAAAGAGCTCGTTTCGCAGAAATTCCGGTGTCGGAGTCGTTGGTTGTGAGCTAAAAATCATCATCTTGTCCGTGACCGAAAAATAGAGAAAGCTGTAAATAAAATAAATAATGAAAGTATTGGGTCCGAGTGAGAATCGAACCCAGGCTGTCTGCATGTCAAATAAGCGTTCTACCACACAGCCATGCCTCTGCTTGGAACTGCAGTGAAAGTAGCTTTCGTGCTTCACAAACATACGCTTCCTGCATACAGGTGTCACAGTGCGAGATGTAATATCGCAGTAATATTGCGTGGTACAAGCGTACATTGCCATTGGTCGTCTAACCATGTGAATATCATAACGACGTTGTGGTTTAAAGCCAGCCACCCATTTCAAAAGGCACACGCATTACTGCGCGTATTCCCTTAAGACCACGTAGTGGGCGCATCGCAAATTCGAAAAGGTTTCCCACGCATAATTGCTCCTGGTTTAAAGCATGCTACCCATTACCCAAGGCACACACCTTAGTGCGCGCATTGTTACACCCACGTAGGGTGCACTGACACTTCGAAAAAAATGTCACGCGCACAGACGTTCTCTCAAGCCACCGGGCTCTTGACACGCTTGTGGTGAATTCTGTGTCGTCCACAAGCGCCAACCACACTGCGGTGTCTTCTTCATCGGCGAGTTTTGGTGGGGCATCAGTGTCAAGTGTCGCACGACAACGAGTGCTGCCACGCAAGACGGAGGCAGAGAAGGCAGACACCAAAGCTCGGCGTGCTGCGGCTATGCGACCACTTTGTACTTTGTCAATTGCATTGTAGTAATGCACAATCTGAACTTCTCAAGTAACAACATACGTCAAGAAGTATGCACTAAGTGGTGCATACTTAGTGGTGATATCCCTCTCCTATAGGAGAGGGATATCGCTATCGCGTTCAACTCTTAAAGGGGTCATGAAGCACCCCTTGGGCTGATTGAAAAAACACATCCTGCGGAAAGCTGACACGGCTATGAACTGCTCTGCCAAATATTACAGTCGTGCGCGCCGCGTAATGGCCACAAGCGGAGCGCGAAGTTGCCGTTTCCCCAGGCGCCCTCTTTTCAAACAGAGGCCGGTCCTCACTCTCGTCGGTGGGCGGGGGCGTCTGTCCGCTGTACGTAGCAAGAGACATAGCATGCTTATTGGCCGATAGCCGACGTAAATCGAGAGCAGCGTTCGGATCAGATGCGCTTCTTGCCGCGGGATGCCGCCACTTGCCGGCGCCGCACTCCTCTGTACACGGTAGCCGCACTCGCGCAAGCGAATCACAGCGGGAGAGCGATCGCGTTTCATGACGCGCGCTGGCGTAACTTCTTTCCCCCATGCCATCCCTCCCTGTCTAGCTTCCAGTGCGCTCGCCGGCACGAGAAAAGAGAGAAAGCGCTGGGAGCGTGCGGCAAACCCCCGTAACTCCGCTGATTCTTGACGGATTCGAGAAATTTTTGCGGCAATCGATTCGGGAGGCAGTACACTCCGATACTGAGGCCATTAGATCATTACTTGGAAAAGTGGTTCATGACCCCTTTAAATGCGAATCTTAAGCGTTTCCCTAATTTTTGTGACACATACACGAGCTAGGGGTTTTTTGGAAATACGAAGACGCAATGTCCCAGCCATTTACAGTTTGGCTGTAATATCTGAAAACATCAGCAGCTCTTATTACCAGCATTTTGGCAAATGATTGTGCAATGTTTGCACAAATTATGTAGGATGCATGCAAGGAGTTATTCTAGCAAATTTCTCTCTCACAAAAGTCGCATTTAGCTTGAACCTTCTTGTATGCTCTGTGAAACACGTGTGGACCACCTGGGACCTCGGAAGTGTTTCCTTTCGTAAATCTTCTCTGCCATTGGCCGGTACCTTTCGCCAAGGTTATGTACAACGTCACGACAGTTACTGGCACCTGATCTGTCGAAATGTGGAAGCTTAAGATTTCTGTGAATAATACCTGGACTTTGTTTACTCTCTCCGTACATGCGATGAAACTGTGTAGTCATTGCCTTATTTTTCCAAGTTCTTACAGTGTGCATTCCTCTAATCTGCTACCCTCCTTATATGCTGCTCAAACGTGAAAATATTATACAGCCCTGCAATAGTTCGCATCAAATAACTTTCTTTAATGCGGAGCGCATTAGCGGCATCTCTGTGATAGCACCGTTATCAACTGAACTGCTCTAAAGCAAAGCAAATTCTTTCTTTCAATTTTAGCCCTGCAGAGAATAGACAGTCCTGAATGAACCAACGTTCCTTTGTTTCCTTAGCTGCTTACTCGTTCGTAGCGAGTGATAAGCACGAAAGAAATAATGTTAGTCCCAATACTCCCAGCTCAGTGTTCTCTTTTTCTGAGCCAAAAGTTATATATTTTGCACAGAACCATTCTGAAAGAGTTGGTCGGTTAGGGTGTTTAACAGCTTTCTTTTTCCTTTTACGTGTAACTGTTCATCGTCTCAGAAACCAACATTCTACGTCGGAACTTTTCGCTCCGGTGGCTCTGTTCATATGTTTGACTTTTTTCTCTACAGCAAAGCGAGATGCTGGCCAAGTCAGTGCTATAAATATCAAGCGATACGCGAATCTATTGCTTCCTTCTTGCAGAATCGGCTCAATGAAAGTGCCCAGCGAACCATGTTAAATAGTTTCAGCTGTTTTGTTTTTTTATCCACTGCCAAACCGCTTTTCACTAACTTACATAACTTCTATAACTTGAGCACAGGTTGCGATGACCAAGCGGACATCAAGGAGTGTGATGTTTTTTATTATTCGTTCCAGATAGTAACCGTAAAACCAGAGGTCCCTTTCTTTTGTTTCTTTTTTTTTTGCAGGAAATTAGGGAACAGGATCCGGTGCAGATTTATCACAACTGCGCAGGCGACTCGAAACTGGTGAACCGGTCTTTCTTGGATATAAGAATTAAAATTTGATAAAAGATAACCCTTCAAACAAGCCCCCCTCAACCCCCCCCCCCCCCCACCCTTCGACTTACCCAACTGCTTTTTAACGCGATCCGCCAAGATCAAAAAGCAATTATATTTTTCAACGCTACAACATCTAAAAAATTTATAGAGTGTACAAATAAAAGCGCTCTTGGTCGAGAAGCGTGCTTCTAAAGTTCTCCACCGAAAGAACTAACCAGGACAAACTAAACAGGAAAAAAAGTGCTGCCATCAGAATTGTGGTGACCTGCTTTCAGTGCTGTAGGAATCCAGTCGGGTGGCTTTGAATCATCAGACGGACGATTCTTTTCGCCGCTCTGGTTGTTCTCAGGACTTCCACAACAACGCGGTCCATCCGATCCGATCCGATATATCGCACTTTGTTTTCGCTTCCATTACTCGCCTCCTCGACATACTTTTTTTTTCTTATTTGCCTGTAATAACAGAAGCGATCCATTCAACGTTTAGGCGCAGTGATGCAGAAAGAACAGGAAGAATTCCCGTGGGCTTCAGTGAAGCGAGAGATGCGGATTCCATATAGATCTGCCGATCGAATCGTCAAGATAAACGCAGTTATGAGACACAAGGTTCCTGCTTTACCTATACCCAACCGTCCCCATCCATTCGCCTCCCAGTAGTAAAACAAAAATAGGAAGTGAAGCTAGAATAGCTGTAAAACATAATTCTTCATCTCTGGTCCAGTAGGCTCGCGTATACAGACCACAGGATGGTTATTATCACGGGATATACCACATTGTTGTAGATAATATTTGGTCTCAGCGGAAGCAGACAAATGAGATGACCGTGCAAGCTTTCAGGGCACGCAAAAGAATGCGTGAGCCAATTTCAGCTGCACAGCTTTTACTGGAAGAAGAGCATTCCGTCGGCCGGTGCCTGGTAAATAGCAGTTTCTCATCGTTTCCTTTACAACACAGCAGGCCTCCAGCGCAAAAGGAAACTAACAATAACGAAAATATACTTTTCCACCACCTATAGTGCCATATGTGAATGTATGCGGTTTGTTTTGTCTTTGTGTTTATAAGAAAGCACATGTTAACAATTGAAAATGGAAATGACGGCAGTGTGCTATACCACACACCAGGGCAATCAATAGGTTTAGGCATTTCCTAATGTTCGTATGTTATACTGCCCTATTCTCATTTGCCACAAGTACACCGTATCAACGACTCGCAGCGAATAATGATAATGCATGCTTTCGCGCAGGGGAAGAATGCAGTAATTAACTCAAACTGGAGAGACCGCACACATGCGCAAATGCTTACACACGCATTCACAGAAGGACGCGCGCAAAAAACAGTGCGCTCGCCGGTTAATCTACGATATTACAGGCACAGTTAACACATGTTATCACATGGTGAAATTTCCACGTACCGTGAAAGCATTGTCCTGCGAAAACACTCACTACGCTTCTCTCTTCAGTTTACAAAGACGCATCGTTTGCAGACTGCGTTAGCTTTGCACAATACGCATTTCCGTGATAACGCTTCCATGAGGCAGGTTCTGTTCCGTAGACTTCCCTGAACACGACGGTGCCATTACCAAGTAAGACCATGCCGCATTTCTGTAGTAAGCAAGTGAGATGCGGGAGAGTATAGAGAACAAAAAAAAAAAAAAGATGCGCGAGTAAAGTGGTACGCGAATATATGCCGATCGGACGAAAGGATACCGACAGTACTGTACGTGCGTGTTTTGCAGACGTGAGTCAGCACTTTGCTTCGACGTCGGCACCGCCAGTCTCTGACAATGAGGACGCACGTCTGCCTTGGGCGCGAAGCTGTTCCAGACCGTCGAGTGGCTGCGAGTCGCCCGATGTCGGCGAAGCTGACAGCGCTGCCCTGAGAGAGCATCGTAAATTACCGGGAAGCATTAGTTATCCCGTCTCTGGCGGGCCACAGTGGGAATGGAGCGATTTTCGTTTGGCTTGCCAATGGTCGCCCGTGCTGAGTCAATGTGCCTTTGCCGCTGCCTGAAGCGGCGTGCGTCTTCGCGCCAGTAGACAGGCTCCCCTTATCGCGTATTTTTCCCATCAGAGAGATTACTTTTGCTTAAGCGGGCGCGCGTGCACTTGAGAGGGTGTAAAAAATGAGCAAAGGAAATGAGGCGCGTGAGAAGGGGTTGCCGTGTGGAAGCGCCTGCTTCCACGAGTTTTCGGCAGACAAGGAGAGTTTCTGGTGAACAGGTCACTGAGAAAAAAACGACCGTATTCGTAAACGGTGCAGATTAACGCAGTGCCATACACCGGCTCTATAACGGATATAAGTACATTCATTTGAAGAACTTTGTAAAATTCGGCACAAGTGAAACGGTAGCCAAGTAATTGATTGATTGATTGATTGATTGATTAATTGATTGATTGATTGATTGAAACATGGCCTTTCTTTTTCATTGCGCACAGTAAGAATAGATTCATACTCGCCAGCGTCAGAGCAACATGTGAGAGATTCCCAGAACATTTTCTTTTTTCTTTCCTTTTTTTTCGATAATGTATTAAACCGGTATGTCCACCAGCAATGCACAGATCACTGACTTTTCCTTCGTATTCGTGCGTTTTCGGGGAGTGTGCGTGTTTGTGTGGCGTTGATTTACCGGCAGTTCGCTGCAAACCGACAATCACGACAGTACTACTAAGCGTGCACAATGCACCACTTCAATGCCGCGCCTAGAAAACGCAAAAGATTTCACCGTTGATGCCTGCTGCAAGTTTTGTTCCTTCCTGTTCGTGACAGAGCGGTGCGGTCGGCATAGCTGAGCTTCCTAACGAGCCCCCGTTAAGCGCGACTAGAAGTTTTTTCTATAGTAAGCTTACAAAAAATAGAAATGAAAGAAGACCTAAACAAAGATATAAAACATGAAACTGGGCGGTGACCATTAGTGTCCAACGTGAGGCTGAGTTCCGGCAGGTTTCTTCTAAGGCTTCCGCTTATTGCAGTTTTGCGATGTTCAGCCATTGTGTGTCTTTTGTGCCTGAGAAGGACATGCTGGAGTCAGGTAGGTAGTGAGCAGATACCGTTTCTGAGAAAGACCGGGGGTTGTTAAGCAGGTGCTCCTTATTCGGGGGCGCAGCCGACGAGTTACAGGGGACTGAGTGCCGACTCTCGTGCGATTTAATGGCTTTCTACGAAATCTGCGGGCAATGCCTCTGTGCTTCCGGCTACGCAACTAGTGCTAGTGCCATGTTGATGCATCTCTAACCTGCCTTCTGAAACTATGAACGTCATTCTTTTCTTTTATTTTTTTATAATTTTTTGTATGAGAGTCTGGCACCATATGTGATGTGGTTTGTTTGTCCTAGCTTTGGTCACACGCTGCATTTCATGATTGCCCAGGTCGTGAGAGTTCGTAGGCTGTTTCGAATTTCGATCGCTGCTTCGATTCGCTTGTGACAATATAGCGGCAATCAGGACTACGAAAAATGGAACTCCTCTGTTGTTGTGAATTTGGTTCATTGATTTTCAGTTAAAGGTAAAGAGCAACGGAATGACATTGTCACGCTGGGGGGACCGCCTGGCTTCATCAAAGACTATGGAGGACGATTATATTGCAACTGCCCGAAGCAGGCTGTAAGGGCGCTCTGTGCAGAGTATCATCTCGTTAATGGACATCGGACCTGCAGTTCAACAGCTTCCACGAGAACCCGATAAACAAATTTTGTGAGAGAAAGCTCGGCCGGACCATCAGTAAAGTTGTTACCAACCAAAAAACCACAGGTGTAATGAAAAAAATGAGAATCAATGGTCAAAATGCTGTCTTCTGTACTTCTCCATGCGTTAATATCAAATTAAGCTAGCACAGCAGGTTATTGTAAAAACAAGCTAATGTGGGAATCGCATTTATTTATAGGGTGACCAAGAGTCCGTTTCTGCGGCCAACACCCATCAGAAAGAATGCTGGCCGATGCCTCATGCAATAAGGTCTCGTAAGAACAGTGAGATCACGCGCTCGCATAGCGAACAGGCTTTTAAAGGGGCCCTGCAACACCTTTCTTAGTCATATTGGAATAGTCTCATTATTGACGTATGACTCTTCACGAGTCATATGCCGCAAAAATTTTTCGAATCCGTCAAGTCTAAGTGGTGTTACCAAATTATAGAGATCACGTTCCGCAGCTTTCTCCCTCAACTCAACGCCGCGAGCGCGCGGAAAGCTAGGCAGCGAGTCGAGGGAGGCAGCGCAGAGCGCAGAGGAGCGAGGCTCCGCCCAAGAGCGCCGGCGGAGTTTTTTTCTTCATTTTTTTCTCTCTGACGTCTGGGCGCAACCACGTGGTCTGTGCCGCCACTTCGGGTCGGCTTGCGTCGTTCTCGTCGAGCGGAGCCGATATCGCCCGTGCTTGAAAACTGCGCGTCGGTTTGGTAATGTTGGGTGTGCACCTCGAACGCCGTAGTGTTTTCATCGCTCTGCCAATCATGGAAGCAAACCTGCGCGCTCGTTTGGAACGAATGACAGCTGAGATCGGTTTCGGCCCATGCTCCGATACACCGCCTCGTAAGACGGCACTGGCAGACGACCCCGAAGCGCCGCCATTACCGGACGCCAGCATTGTTATCGGAGACACGCTGCGCCCGTGCCTCGGTCGGTCGTGAGAACGTGCCGACGATGCAGTTCTCAGCTGACGAGGCAACACTCGAACGGCTGCCACTCTCAACGGCAACCGGCGATGGTCAAAAGCACAGAAATATTCACGTTTTCGGCACTGCGCATGGCGAAGAAAACGGAACCACGCAACTACGAGCAGACGAGCTGTCGGTGAGACCGGAAGTGCTAATATTAATGTTTGTTCGGTGTTTTTAACGCGATAACAGAATATAAACATACATATTATCTACTTATTGAACTCAATATTAACAACGAAAGTAATAATGAGGGTGTTATCGTGATTATAACATCAGCCAATGGTGGAACTGCCGACAATCGCGTCATATTTTGCGGACTAATACATCATTTGTCGAGAGAAGAGGGAGCGATTTTCAGCTGACTTTGAGAATTTATTGTAAATTCCAGGCCGTGCGCATCGCTGTAATATTTGGCTCGCGTGTTCTCGGGAGCCTCGACTACCGATCGGCAGCGCTTTTTGAGCATGCTCGAAAAGTGTTGCAGGGCCCCTTTAACCCAGCGGCTACCATTACAGGTGACGCCATAGAAGACAGCAGCCGCCCGCTCAACGACTGTGGACAGCACTGGTTCTCAGTGTGCATTCCTATAGAGTCGGTGTCGCGTTATCTTCTAACACATAACGTATGGCAGAAGTTCAGGAGAAGATTCAAGCTTGGGAAGATTGATCAACACAGGGTGTCATTGGAGTCAAAGTTTCGAAAAGCAGACTTGTTCAAGAATTTTTCAACGCATAACATAATTACACATAACGCACAACATAATGACACAGCTTATGGAGTAAAGCTAGCGGAATTTTTCTGCTAAGGGAAATACCCAAAATTGCCTATTAAGTTACGTGTTCGAAAGCACGTTTTGCTGAATTTAAAGAGTTGGTCCTAAATGTGCGTTAATACGGTATGGGCTGAAAAAGAATGGATGAGGAAGAAAGGTGAACTGGGTTGCTGGATGCCCCGGAAAAGTGAGAAAGAGGGACGGAGGGGCACCTGGGCTCTCCTCGAACACGCGCTTCCCCGAGCCCTTTTTTTCCCCGCCTGTTTTTAGATAACTCGTTTGCCGGGATTGGTTCGTGAACCGTGCCTTGTTCTGCTCAGTCTCTTCGCAAGGCTCGTTTCGACCGCAGGGTTCAGAGAAAAAAGTGACAATGCGAGAGACTCCAAACGAGTTCAGGTGATGGGTGGGCGTGAGCCAGAGAGAAGAATAGGAACACCATTTGGGCCAGTGATCAGCGTGGCGAGCTCTTGTTTTTATCCTTATCTCTATCTCTTTTGTCCCAACCGTCTTCCTTCTTATTTAGAAGACAGGCTTACAAGAATAGTCTTTTATTGTCTTCTTTTCCTGGTGGATTGACCTCAGGGCGCTAGTTACGTGATCTGCAATCCGCCCTCATTGTGTTCGTACGTCTTCGCGTTTACGATGTTACAAACGTTCACGTCATGTAATGAGGTGGGCTCGGTTCGATGGATACCTCCAGGTGATGCGATAGAAATAATGTTCTTTTTTTATTCTATTTTCACGTATCTGTATAGAGCTGTTTGAAGAACCTGAGTCCCCAGAAGAGGAGAAAGCTATACCACGACAAGATCGCGCCTCGGTTTTGTCATTTCTTAGATTTGTTAACGCACATATTGTTACAATATATAGCTCAAACGTGGCGTTTTATCATTCTTATTGACGATGCTCACTTGTTAAGAACGCCACCTTCAGTCAAGTTTTCTTGAGCCGTCAATACAGCTGTGCGCTAAATTTACCAATGCATGAAAAGATTAATAAGAATTACTAATGTCCCCCACTGCAGTATTTATGGAAGCGAAGACACTTTAGATCAGCTCCTACACTTCTACCAGTACTTGCACTCTATGTCTATCTATCTATCTATCTATCTATCTATCTATCTATCTATCTATCTATCTATCTATCTATCTATCTATCTATCTATCTATCTATCTATCTATCTATATCTATCTATCTATCTATCTATCTATCTATCTATCTATCTATCTATCTATCTATCTATCTATCTATCTATCTATCTATCTATCTATCTATCTATCTATCTATCTATCTATCTATCTATCTATCTATCTATCTATCTATCTATCTATCTATCTATCTATCTCTCTATCTATCTATCTATCTATCTATCTATCTATCTATCTATCTATCTATCTATCTATCTATCTATCTATCTATCTATCTATCTATCTATCTATCTATCTATCTATCTATCTATCAACAGCGGTAAACAACACTATAAATACGTTACTGTAGCGCTCGCTTATTGGAAAGTGTCAGTTGTTTCCACCCTCCAAGCGCGTTTGAAATATTCAATCTCGCGTCTTTAATAATTCACGATATTTACAATATCGTATGAAAACGTGCACATAGCCTTCTACGAGCTGTCGTTGTTGCTAATCTTTTGTTGTGTTTTTTCACACTCGAATACTTGCTCACTTCGAGCGTAACGGAAGAGATTACCTTTCAATTTACGCGCTAGGTTCTGAGGCACTCGAAAACAAACAATCAAGAAAGAGTGAAGCACGGGCGCACGTTCTCGAAAGCTTTGAACGTCGCAGATAAATCGGTGTCGCCGCATCGTCGTTCCCCAATTCTTAATTAATATTCTAAAGCATCCTGCAGTAGGGGGAAGTGGAAAACAAATGCCGCAATAACATAGAAACGCAGCTATAGGTGACGCTCCGAACACTTTCCACGTATGGTATGCGCTGTTAAAGCTCTTCTCAACCTCCCCAAAAAATGAGCGCTTCCCAGCTCCTAAACAAAACAGCTCTTCACTTTCGCGTTTATCGCTGGTTCGCAGAATTCATCCCTACCGACAACTCCGGATTCAGTTTTTTTTTCCTAGAATTTTTTTTTTTCACTTTTCCAGCCTCCCGCTAATTGAGATCGACAGAATCAGCCCCGCTCTCCGCGGCGCCACTACTTATTTGTTGGAGTATCAGAAGAGGGAGCTGAGTGTAAAACTTCCCGTAGGAACGAACCATATAAATGCTGATGTGGTGACGTAAACCTTGCCCTTTAAAGCGGGTATACCACTTAAATGGGGCATGTTCCCCGCGGTGACGCTTCACCTACGCGGATATTAGTCCGATCCGTCTATCGAGAGCTCTGTTTCACACAGCCGCGTACGGCACTGCTGTTGCGGCTGGTACACTGTTCTGTTTTTAGCGAACACTGCCATCTCTTTAACGCTGCTTCCCCCGCAGTTAAGTTCCAGTCACTGAGGAATCGCAAGAGCTTCCGGCATGCGTTCCATTCAAAGAACGCGCAGCGTGACATCGTTTTCAATACAGCACTCGCTAAATTGCTCTGCCCGTACACCTATTACACTACTACGACTAACGCTAATGGAAAAGTTATTCAGCAGCTCTCTTGCTGATCGTCACCACCTATACGTATCAGTGCTCGAACTCAACAGAGACGCACGGGTACTTGTAAGTAAAAAGAGCGAAAATGATACCAGGGCTGGAGTGAGGCGACAGTGCGACTATTTTGGTATCTCTAATTGTAATCAGAGCACGTTAAATGCACTTGTAGAATACATGGTAACATTGTCAATCTGGAGGACGTTCGGCTCACGCAACTAGAGGCGCAATGTAGACACACATTCCTGAAGACGATTGATAGAGTGCAGTCACAGAAGAGAAACAACACAAAGAGCATGACCACGGGCCCGTCTACCCGCCCACCGATCCACACAAGTACGGGAACATACAGGCCCGCACGCCACGTCCTCCAACCTTTAACAGCGAAGGTGTTGTAGCTCGTCGCAGTTTGTGTGGTGTCACAGAAAAAAAAAGCTCCACAAGTGGTTATGCGCCACAGGAATTGGGCAAGCCCCACTACCGGGTACAGCGGGCGCGAGTGTCAAACAAAAACGAATGCGTGAGGCAGAGAGACAGAAAGCGATACAAAGAAGGTGGAAGTTAAAAATAGAAAGAAATAAAGGGAATAGAGATATAAAAAGATAGATTGACCGAGTAAAACTTACAGAGAGATAGAAAAAAAAGCAGACACGAAAAAAAAAGAGAAGAAACAGAGAGCAAGACAGACGAGAAAGAAAGAGAAATAAAGAGAAAGAAGCAGAGGGAGAGAGAGAAAGAGATAGAAAGACAGACGGGCCAACCAACGTGCCCAAACAGCCGCATTGGAGAAAGACAGAAAAGGGCATAAAAAGAGAGAGAAAGAAATAGAAAGAAACGGACACGAAAAAGAGATAGAAAAAAAACAGAGACCAAGACAGAATAAGAAGGAAAAAGAGAAATAAAGAGAAAAAAATGAAGAGAAAGAAAGAAGCAGACAAAGAGAGAGGAAGAAAGGCAAGAAAGTGAAATAAAGATAGAAAGAGCGAGAAAGAGAAGGAATTGGAGAGAGAGGGAAAGAAAGAAATAGAAAGAAACAGATGCAAGAAAGAAGATACAAGAAGCAGAGAGTAAGAGAAAGAAAGAGAAGAAAGAAAGGAAAAATATAGGGAAACAAGGAAGGCTACCTAGCTGCGCTCTTCCTTCAGGCTCGGCACCACTAGTACGGCGCTGCCATAACTTTCTTTCTTCTTTCTTTTTTGTGGACGTTAAAGGTTAACAGAGATGCATATGACTCCTTGAGATAACGCCGCCAATATTGCATTTCGTGAATAACATCGCAGTGAAAATGCACCATTATCTCTACTGTGAGTGCGGCGTGTGACCACGCATGGAAAAAAACGCGTCTCGAGATACAGCGGGCTGGAAAACATCGGTAAGTACGAAAAAAAGCCGTAAACCTTAGCAATCTAAAAGTTAAAGAAAATTATTCGCAATAATTAAATTAAATTTCAGGGTTCTACTTGGAGAATCACGAGCGGACTATATGAGGCATGACGTTGTGGGCCACTTAGGATTAATTTTGACCTTCCGGGTTCCTTTACGCGCACGAGGGTTTCTGCATTTCCTGTTAATCGAAATGCAGCCTCCATCCTCTGCAATCAAACTCTCCTCCTCAAACTTGTTGCAGCAGCACAACTTAGAAGGAAAGCTACCACTGCGGGTGCTATTAGTCGCACATTTCGAAAGCTTACTTGGTGCAGTGCTTTGCTGTCGAAATTTGTAGAGTGGGCGCCTGATTACGCAGTTGATGCTTGACAGAAGATGAGGTCAAGAATCATTAGTGGGTGGGACTTATTCGCGCACCTCTTTAAAGCTGCGTCGCCTCCTGCCGCGACTAACATTGTTTCCTTGCTTTGGCGGCGTGTCAGTATAGGCGTGGTTGGGACACACCTTTATGAATGTACACACGCTGTGACAGCGGTCAGCTCGTTAGTCAACGAAGCGACAAGCCAGATGAGTGTGACGAATGACAGCAGGCTCGGTTGTTCAAACTGGGGAGTGGTTCCTCTTCTTATGTACAGCATTTCATTTCATTCTGCTACAGAGAAAAGCTGCAGGGTTGAACGCGTTAATGATGTGTAGGCGGTAGTGACGCGAAGTGAACTGTGGCGAACTTTAATGCTCGGGATGTGCTGGCCTTTGTCAGAACTCTGAGCACGTCCGTTTGCTTTGCAGTCGATCCCGTGCACTTCATATGAAACGCCTTTTGGGTGACAAGGCTGACAGCGTGCGTAGCAATGTTTTAAGTGATCATTAGTCATTCGCTCTAATGAGGACGACACTGCCTCTATAAGAGAACTAAAGAGCAATGATCTAAGTAAAATGGGCACGTGTGGTCACGAAAGTTCGAGTTGCGAAACGGCGAGTCTCTACTACTATCTTATATTAAACAAAAAATGGAACATTATTGTCTAAGCAGGTGGAGACGAAACAAAAACGGAACCATACAAAAGCGAACTCTCATTGACTCAAGTGGATCAGACGATGATGAGATGGCGGGTAAAAGCGTAACAATCAGTCCAGAACGGCACATAGCGACTGAGGACAGTGACTAATGACGTTGGCGCCGGCAGAAGGATTTCGTTTCCGACAATTCGTAAGTTGGTAATGTGACACACGTGGACTGCGATTGCTGTTTTCACAACGTGCGCCCCCGATCGACTGTTCTACTGTAGAACCCCGCACGATGACGGGCGCTCGGCGGTCGTCGAAGCCCGTCCTTATACTGGAGTCCGTGGTTGTCACGTAGACCTAACCCCCGTACACACATACGTGGCTTTGTCTACATTGCTTTTCGCAGTTTCGCGAGAGCTCCAATTCGCAGGCCGTGTTGTACTGCGTCTCGGCACTGCAGAGAGTCACGTACTTCCTAGTGATCGTCGCCGGTCTAACCACTGCCCCTTACACGAGGCTTTGCCATCCGATTTAGAGATATCGCTCACTGCTCATCAACCTTCTTTCGTGAGACGGCTCAAGCTGCGCCAGCAGGGGTCACGTTCCAGCATTCAGTGTGTACCTGCCAGAGATGCCTCCGCCTTGTCCAGATAAGCCGGACAGAAACTTCCTGCCCGTTTCGTCAACGGCTCTCAGTCGACACGCGCCTGAACACAGAAGCAAACCTGTTCACCCGCACGCGCCACGCTCACAATTACGTACTTACATACATGCACAAGTACAAGTAAAGTACATACAGATACAAATAACTACACAGTAAATTTGCTGGGTCAATACTAATCGGAAGATGATTTAATTAAGACGTCGAATATTCAAGCATGCACATTTCAATCGCTGGTACATTTCCGATTTTCGGCGTAACGCGCTTGCTTTAGCATGCACTTGCTTTCCATGGAAAACTTCAAATGGTGACTGACGTGCAGCGTCTACCTTTTGATGTATCATTTGCATATGCACAAATTATTCGAGGCATTTTATCATCTTGATTATTCTAATTTTCGTGAGTTAAGGGTGATTGTCGCTATTACCGCAAATACGTTATGATTTAGAAAAAGCGAAAAAAAGCGAAAAAAGAAGTTTCTTTTTTTGTGAGAGTCGAGAATCATGTTGCCGTCGCTTTTAAAAGAAGAAATCTTTACTTTAACAGGTAAAAACATACATTTACGTAGAGTTTAATTGCTAAAGTTTTGAAAGGTAATGTTAGCGTCTTTTATTCGCAGTTCTGTCTCCTGATTTTTTTCATGAGCTTTACCAAGATGGGGGCACCTAATCACCATTATTAGCTGAGCCTGTTCGGATGAAGTGAATGACTTAATTCAAGGCAGACAAGCTCGATGAAAATTGTCCATAAAAAGGCCCCCTTTAAGAAGATCCATTAGCGTCCTTAAAGCTGTCAATGAAGGTTGCGCCACCGACGATAGAGTCACGCGAAGTAAAGCAAAAAAGAAGAAAGAGGGGAAAAAAAGGTGGCATAAAGAATTTCCGCACCGTCCCCAACAGAGGAGCGCTTTCAATAGCCTTATTTTTTAACGCCTAAATTTTTAGAGCACCGCAACAGCTTCGTACAACGTAATGAAAGCTCAGGAAACCTTCCGCTCTCTGATGAGTTCATAAGCAAAAAGTCTGGTACGGGAGTTCAAAATATGGGTGGCCGAAACCTTGTGTTTAATGAAGAGTTCGCAGCCGGGCAAGTGAGCATAATCTCACGAAAGAGTAATACGTTCAAGTGAACTGAAAGGCCAGAGGCCTTTCTGCTACATCGCATTCGCACAGGGTCAGCGCTTACACCTGCATGGCTCTACAAAATAAGGCTTGCCGCGACGCCAATGTGTCCTACTTGTAGGACCTATGGTACTACTGAACATTATATGCTGAAATTCAGCGAACTCGGTGAAGATTACGAATGTTTCATGAAGCTCTCCGACGTTTAGGCTCGACACACGACAGAGGGAATGGCACGGTGTTTCCGCGTGGACACTGGACATGCAGGAAGGAGGTGTCGCGACTACTCTTCGAATTTTTTAAATGTTGCAGGCCCCGAATGTGACTGGCGACGAACTACTTTCGCACTTTTTAAGCGCAAACGTTTGTGAGTGGTGATGAGTGACGCTCATACTGGGGCGTGGTGCGATGATAGGGGGGCCCGGCACAGCACCGTACGCGGGATAGCCCATGAGCCACCGGCATATGCGTTGTTGCGTCGCGCGGTTGCACGTCTTCATCGCAGCATGCCGGCGCTTGGCTTTAAAAAAATGATCGTTTTCAACCTAACCTGAAGGAAGAGAGTGGGCGGGGTGACCTGCATGTCTCGCAAGGACAGATCTGCCTGCAATCTACAACATCCTCCTCCGCCTCCCGAAACTCGCCTTCTTTGGCGCAACGTAACTGTGGCTGGTGTTGCACGTGTATTTCATCCCGTCACTTCAAGCCCGAAATGTCCGCGCATTTTATTGCCACACGCCATTTTTTAACGCTGTACTTCCAATGCCACGCGTAATATTGCCAAAGGGACCAACCATTTACTCGTAGAAATTTAACTGCTTTGATACATTATTTTTAATAGTTCGTGGTCGAGGGGATAAATAAAAAAACGCAATGTCTTGTTGCGCCATTCATTCGTTTTCAACTGTGAAAATGTCTCTAATGTAAAACCAAAGAGTGCGCAAGCATATGCGCTCACATGCGACAATACGACGAACCAAGTATTGAGGCACTCGACTAGCACTTCCATGCTGTACACGCCGCGGATTGCGCATGACAGTTTTTCGTTGAGATGTCGTAAAAGAACGCAAAGAAAATTACAATTACATTGGCTCTGTGGGCACACGAGTCAGTAAAACTGACAGCTTTTATTACCCCGCGTAGAGTCACTCTGGCGCCTCCGATAGATGTCCTACCTGTTTTTCGTGTTTTTGTTTTTGTTTTTTTGGTCAGTGATGACAGTGGCAAAGCTTTCAAGTAGTTGCGAAATTTCTTCCAAGATTTCGCCGAAACATTTGAAAGAATTTGCCACATGTCAATCATAAAAGTGACGCAGACACGTCGTTCACTTCATGGTTTCCTCATCACTATGTACTTGTACTGTATACTTGTATACTATATATACTTGTACCCATGGGTACAAGTGTACCCATGGGGAAAAGTGTACTTGTACCCATGGGTACAAGTACACTTGTCGAAACGTTGGCTTCAGCGACACTCCCCGTTCAACGGGTTTTATAACGATAGCTCTACGCACAAGCACAAGCACACGCACAAGCACAAGCACAAGCACACGCACAAGCACAAGCCCAGAAAACACCTCGTTGCGAGAATATGACCTTCAAGCTTTGCCAAGGTCAGTGCCGGCGAAAAAGCTTCAGTGGAACACTAGCGCGGTGCGGTCGCGAAAAAGGACTGCGGCTCGAGGTGAGAGTTTCGTGCCTCCACCGCTAGGGACTCCTGGCTCCATCCATGTTCAGTGCGCGTTCACGCTAAGAGCGCCGACGGCGCCGAGCAGCATCTGTGTGTTGCGTTGTGGTCTAATACGTTGGCTCCCTTGTCGCGGCGTGCAGTCTAAGGGTGTAGAATTTTCGTCGAGCTACGAGAGAAGCAGCCTCTGTTTCGCAGTGACAGAAGTCACAATAGAGGAACGTGCTAAGTGTGCTAACAAAGCTTACTTTGCATCGGGAAAAAATAATAAAAATGGAAACTAGGAAAGCTAGGTCTTCGGACCAATGCGGTTTAAAGGAAATCGCTCTAACGAATACCGACGCTATCAGACTTTTTCCGGACTCGGGGGAAAAAGTACACCGAAAGTGATTTCCTCACCAATGCGAATTTTCTGCTTTTCTGCTCACCAGCGTGACGAGCATCTTCACTCCTTATTAATGCAGGTCTTACGCAAACCATTCCTTAGATGAGGCTCGCTTTAAATTTGTTAGTATGTGATCTCTCATGTACTCCGAATCTAATGTATTACGCATTCGGTAAGGAAGGGAAATTTTAGGATTTGCATTGAAACTGCACTCTACTGACTATACATACCGTCCTACGTTTTTCTATCTTTGCCTTGTCACTCTTACAACTTAAGGTTGCTACATAAATAATAGAGCTCAGGAGGCGCATATGTAGGTCTATCTGCAAGAGAAACAGAACAAAAAAGTATGCAGCCTACATTTAAGTGAAACAAACCAAACCCCAGCTGTGTCGTCGACCGGGGAGAAACGAAATTGGGCCAGCAGAAACAACGGTCCGCAGGCAGCCTGTCGTCAGACCATAATTAATCGTTGCAAATCGATCGTTCAGCGGACGACTGAGCAGTGGCAGGCAGTTATAAGACATGACGGGGAACGTCCTACTGAGCGTTCCCGGGCGGTGCCTGGCGTCCAGAAATCGTGATAAATAGAACGCGAACGTCGCGCGCAATCTCTCTGTGTGACAGCGCAAAACGACCATTTACCGTCTATACGCAAAGCTTCCGTTCCCCGTGTTGACCCCAGTTACTATAGATCAAACATCTGGAAGTGATTTCATCACGTTATAAACCACATGTCGACTATATTGCGGCGTGTGTAAAAAATGTACGCGGAACAACAACTTCCAGACATTAAAAGCTTATAATTCTGACGTTGCTTCCCTTGAGACGTGGATTGCAAATAATTGGTTTGGCCTTTTGAAGCACAAGCTTGATTACAGCAGAATAGGCGGACCTTGCATCCAATTTATTCGGCGTTTTCTGACTTGTAGCGTAAAAAAATGCCACGCAGATTTGATGCATGCGTTGGAATCTCATAGGTGAAGTGCAGCTTAGCGCCACGCAGTATATAATATACAACTAATTTCAATTTCTTTTACGTGCTACATGCAACTTCATACAGTTTTTACAGTATGTGTGCGTACCACCACAAAGTTCAACACTGTAACCTCGCACATCGGTTCAGTCTCATTACTGAATTGAACTTGGTTGCTCCCTGCTGTGAAGCTCGAGCTTTCCGGCATTCCGAGATATATTGCTCAGTTTCTGAGAGCGAGCCGCTTTGTTTAACGATTACGACATTCCCGTGTGCGTGTTTCTACTGATCTCCGTCACTCTCTCATTCTTTTCTTTCTCACTTTTCTATCTCCCCTTACGCCCTCCCCAGTGCAGAGTAGCAAACCGTAAATTTATCTTCTGATTAACATGCCTACCTTTCCCCATTGCATTTACCTCATTCTCTCTCTCAAAATGCACGCGAAATAAAAACGCCAGGGATGCGCTGTGTGAGGCGTCATCGCAGTGATGCAACTGTGACATATAGGCAATGTGGAGCACTTGTCGAGAAAATAATGCGCGCGCAGATGAGCGCGACGCATTCACTGCTATATATTTAAGAACTGTGCACCTTTCGTGGCATGCATGCGGCAAATAAGCACTCTTCATGAATGGCCCAGAATGAACCTTCGCCCAGTAAGACATAACAATTGGCTAAATCAAAGTTATTTTTTAACTCAACAGCGTTGAAGAACCCGTATCACATAAATTCGCAAGGAACTTAAATTTGTAGTCTAAACAGCGCTGAGTGCAGGACAGGTGGCTAAAGGGACACTAAAGGCAAACGTTAAGTCGACTTTGACTGGTGAAATAGCGTTCCAGAAACCTCATAGTGCTTCTTTATAGCCAAGTAAATGCTTATTTTGAATGAAAACCATGTTTTGGTGGTCCGCACAGCGTTAGCGTGCTTCAAATCGCGCGCCTGAAAAGGCCTCCCGACGTAGCATTTGCCTTGCCCAACGTTGTCCGCCTATACTGCCTGGCAGCCGACGCTGTGGTTTCTGCTCTGAAGGGCATATTACAAAACATCACAAGGACGCGGCATTTTATCGAAATTTCTGTTAGAGCGACTTTCATGCGCTTGCAAGGCACACGCAGTACGCGATAACGAACCTACCACTGATACGCGAGCGCGCGAGCGGAGCGCAACCCGGCGAAAGTGGAACTTTTGCGCAACCCGTGCCATTCTCCATTCCAACGTCGTTATTTTTTCCATGAATCATACAGAAACGCACAAGGAGCATTTTCTTAGGTCTTGCAATGTTCGGAATGTTCTTTTTTATTATAAATACTTTGAATACTAGGGATAACGTGTATTCGGGGCTCTTGACGTCATCGGGCTCGTTGCTAAACATCCCAGCGGTGGCGCATATTATATCCTACATTTACCTTAATTTATCGATTACTAGAGCCCTGCTACTGATATATGGACGTTTTAGACGTTCTCAAAACATTCACCTTTGACTATTACATGAATTCTTATTTGCCTTTAGTGTCCCTTTAAGAGCGGGCAACAATGTTCCTTGTTACGTGCTTCTTTTCCTTCGATATTATCATATTTCCGGCGTTGTTTCTTGCACATTCCATAAATGTACAAAAGCTTGCGTACGCTGAAGTATTATCGCGTACAAACCATTGTGTCTCGGACATGAATATCAGAATTTTTGTAAACTGCGAACCATCTGCCTGTGCTGCTATCGAAATGTTGAATTTGATACATGGTTTATAATTCACTCTAGTGTGATGTCAGTTCCAAAAGCTTTGACTTCAACAGTGACTTATGTTCAGCTACTGTAGTACGTGATACAGGACGCATTTTGAAAGACAGCATAGGTTCTTCTCCAATTGAGTTTCTACATGTTTGTGCCATTATTGAAGAAGGTGAATTGGCATTTCAATAACCGAATATTTCTTTGTCTAAAAACATTGCATACCAGACATTGTCATCACTCAAACCAAATATAAAAATTACCTTTAGTGCTGAATCACTTAACAGCGGCAAACAAAAGAAGGAAGCAATCGGGGGCTCTGTCTTTTCTTTAGCCATATGAAGCCATACGAAGTCAAGAAATAACGAAGCCACTGAAACCACGGGCGGCGTAATTTGCAGTTTTTAATTGAAGTCTACTAGTTATGTGACAAAAGAAAATGATTAATTAGAACAAATCAAGTGAAGGAAATGAAAGGGGATGAAAAAACATCTTGCCGCTTGCTGGGACTGAACCCGCAACCCTCGAATGTTTGCAGTGGCTAGAGTTTCGCATCGTTCAGGAACATATCTGAAGAATTGAAACGCCTAGCAATTCTAGTTGACTATACCAACCTTGATGACTATAACCTCGATGACTATAACATTTCGATGACTATAACAACCTTACAGTCATACTTCAGTCATAAATATGTTACGAAAGCTCCTCTCTACGCACCGCCAGATATGAATCGAACGCTTGCCGATCGAGCAGAGGCAGTCCCTTGGACACAGGGTCCCTCCTCGCATGTTTCTGGGTGCCTCACAGAATGCACGGTGGAGAGAGGCCTCTCTCGTGAGTGCCCTAGCAAGAACATCGTATTTTCTCTCATCTCATGAATGATTGACAATACGCGCTGACATTTATCATTTCTCTAGGTGGGTTCGTTTGGTGAGTGCTTATAGAAAAACTCTGCCACAAAAAAAACAGGCTTTGCAAAGTTACGAGTTCCTTCTCTTTGTTTCATGGCGTTTATTCTCGGACAACTGACCGTGTCTTACCTCCCCTCCCCCCCACCCGCCTCTCCGTTCCGTCTTCACACGCGTAATGCTAGCAATAGTCGGCCACCGATATAGTAGAAAGCAATTTGAGATAATTAAGTGTAAGTATAACGCATTTTTATCGTATGTAGTGCTAAATTGCCACTGACCGTATTTAATTAGTAGTATTGTATCATTACCGTAGTTTAAACCATCAAATAGGTCAGGTCCTTCTTTAAACTAGTGTATTTTATTGCGATAGCAATTATATGGACAGTCTCGGCTGGATTTTGCCGTCGCCGCCGTCATGCACAGTATATGTACAAGTATATATATATATATATATATATATATATATATATATATATATATATATATATATATAAGCCCCAACGAAAAATAATTCAGAAAAATGCTTCCGAAGCGCGGAATCGAACCAGGGACCTCTTGCTCCGCAGCGACTGGCGCTAACCACTACGCCACGAAACGCAGATCCTCCACGTAGCTAACGGCGAGCGTTATATACGCACCCATTACCGCTGGACGAACTCAGAGACGGCAGGCGCTTATAAGCGTTTCTTCATTACCAGCGAGATGGCACTAGGAGCGCGACGGGCGCATTTAAAACTCGTCGGCGAGCTCGCTCGCTTCTTATATTTGCGCAGGGAGAACCTTGCCCTTGCGCTGTCTGCTCGCGCGGTTTTCTCGTGGTGAGGGGCAGAGGGATGTTTCAAGCTTTCACCGTGATGTCCGCGCTCATGTTACGGAGCGTAGGAAAGTCACTCGAGCTCAAGGGACGCCGCTAAACGAACAAACAGATGATGAGCGCGAACTATCAAGTGTCACAGCTCGACACTTGAAGCACGCTAGTTTCCTTCGCTGCTTCGGCCGCCTTTGCAACAGGAGCGCTGTTCAAACTGAGAGTATCCATTGGCGAGCCTCACTTCGTATAGCATTAGTTTCTTGCTATCGCATTCATTGCTTCGCCCTTGCGGCGAAACTGTGATTTTTTTGTTCTCCTCTCTCGTTCACGCTCTCTTTTCGCAAAAAATCCTAGCAACTCAAAAAGCTGCAAAAAGATCTAGGAAAAGTAAATGTGAGAGATCCTAGCAGGCTAAAGTAGCGGTTGTATTTCCGCTGTTAAATCCAGCAAGTAAGCGTGAGGAGGTTGAAATCTAAGGTAGGGCGTGACGTCTCAAGCTTTCAAAATATTCCCGATTTCTTGACAGATGCGCTTTAAAACGTCACGGATGACCTTCAGCACGCCTATTTATAGAAGTTTCATTTATATACCCCATATCTCTACAAACTTGTGTTTTCGCGCACACTGTGGCGCGACCGCTTACGGTTTTCGTTAGATACCTTCTAAAACGGGTGGGCTCTGCTTACCAAACCATAAATGGTTTGGTAACCTCTGCCTTCTACTTTGACAGCTCTATGCTTTAAAAGTTAGGCCGCACTTAGAAGCAAGCTGGCACCAAAGTCGCACTCTGAAACGACTGTAAGGTGAGTCACATGAACTCTCCAAAAAACTAGTTCATAGCATACGCTATTAACTGCACACGCAACCGTGCTACAGAAGTATGTAAAACCTTTACCGAATTTAGCCCCTTCGCCCTGTATTAGTGCTTACAGCAACCAGCAATATGTTAACTGGTTAGCTGCAGAATGTCCTTTTTTATGTTTAGTCGGCAGCAGTTTGGGCACGTCTATATATAGTGATAAGCCCCGTTTAAGCGGCTCACATTTCCATTTTCCTCGTCCCTTAAATTAACAGTTGCTAGTGTATATCCCTCCTGCCACCCCCCCCCTTCCTTTCCTCTCTGGAACAGTGCATTCAGCGCTATTCCGTAAAAGGCTTCTAGTGTTTGGAATAGATTCGAAGACAACAGTGAAGAATATGCCATAGTATTCTATGCCTGTTTCTAGCGCACGCGCACGTCCTTTCGGGCACTATAAAAAGAAAGGTAGCTCTTGGAACAACGTCCCAAAGGTTTTCAGTCGAATATATGGGACAGTCACTCTTGAGTAGTCACGTGCGCTGGATATTAGGACATTTGCGACGCATTCAAAAACGAACCAAATAAAAGCATTAAAATGGGCATAAAGCGGACATTTAACCAACCGGGAAGAACACGCACTAGGAGAACAAAGCTTCGCCGAAAATTCAACATGGGCATAGTGTCGACAGCGTACGTTATTCGAACCTACGTGGCAACAAAACTTGACAGCTGTTACGGCAACTATTGATAAGGCGACCTTAAACGTCTTACGACGTGATTTCTTTCACTCAAGCATAGCTGATCTACTTCCACTAGCAATGCGCCAAGGCAGGGAACTTCGGAATGCCAGCATCTCATCCCACCTTACCTAAACCGCACTATTTTCTAAACTCTTTCCGAATCAAACCATGGCAGTGGAGATGGCAATTTCCTTTGCAAGCGTGCGTAACAAAGGGGAAATTTTGCGGACGATATTTACTGTCTCAAGCGACATTGGTTCTATAAGAGGGAGCCTAGTTTTGAGCATCAGAATAATTTTGACCATGCAACAAGGGTTCTTTAAACGTGATTCTTCATATAAGCAAATGGAACGTTCTTTAGATTACGGTGTTGCGTGAATGTTGTCATTGCCAGCTGAAGTCGAACTCGTGACGAGCAGCAGAGTTCCGCAACAGCAGAGATACCTAATTGCCTATAAGCGAAGAATAAATTGAAATATAGATAACTTCGCAAGATTAGAGTTGTCTTACCTGTGTCGACGACTCGTCGGGTTGAGACTACTGTCAGCCGGGCTGCACGCAGGGATTGGTTCGCACGGTGCCGGCGAAAGCGCTCCAAGAAAAGCCGCAGCTGCAACCTGTTAGATTCCGGAGCTCGAAGCCGGAGCACAAAAGGGTGGTGGTCGCGGTCGCTCTGGGTGTGGACCTCAAACGCGCCTACTGGAGACACCGAACCGTCCGAGAGTTTTTCTTTTTTTTTCTTTCTCGAAGTAGAAAGTTCGTGCAGCGCTAAGCAGGAGTGGCGGAGAAGCAGCGAGTAACTTTCGGCGCAGCCTGTTCGCGGGAACGGAGAGAGCGCGCGCGCTTCGGGCGCGCTCCCGAGACCCTTTCTTCGCTCCAGTCGGCCGCGCACTGGACAACTGCACGCCGCCGAGTGCGCTGCGATCTCGGGGAGAGCCCCGGGCGGCGACACCGGGGAGAGACTCGAGATCCAGCACCCCCCCCCCCCCCCCACACCACCTTCCAAGCTCGCGCGCAAGCGGCGCGCGCTGCTGTTCGCCGAGCGTTCCCAATGCAAGACGACGCCAGCGCCGCCGCTCACATCGTTGGTATCCTCCGCTCAGTCCCCCCTCTTTTCCCCTGCCCGCTCCTCCTCGAATCTCATTTTGAGTTTTATTTTCTCTCTCCTTTCGTCACGCTGCTCCCTCACTCCGGTCCCCAGTGGAATCCCATCTTTCCCTTCTTACCTTTCTTGTCGCCCTTGGTGCCGGGACACCGCGCCGTTTTCCCCCGCGCGTCTCCTTTGCCGCGAGCCTCTGGGATGTCAAGCCTTGGGTGAGGGAAATGCGGTTTTGCCTTCACACCTGTGCGGACGAAGAGCGATGATTGATGACTGGCGAAGTATAAAGTCTCAGTATAACACCTGAGCCTGTGAAGGCACCGTAGAGAAGGAAGTGGCATTGTGTTTTGCCCCGTCGAGTTCTTTTAAAGGGACACTAAAGGCAAATAACAATTTACGTCGGAGTGAAAGCTCAATGTATGACAACTTCTAAAACGACAATATTATCAACAGCAGTGTCCTACTTAGCGAGAAATTAAGCTAATTGTATCACATGATGAGCGCGGCGAGTGGGACATTCTCGAAGTGATCCCGATGACGTATGAGAGTCTGCTTACCATAAATCACTAGTAATCAAACTAGCAGCAATAAAAAAAAGAACCTTCCGTGCATCAAAACACGTAATAAAATGCCGTTTGTTCGTTTCCATTTGATTCATGGAAAAAAGAACCTCTGTGGCGTTGCTATGGGGAACGGCGCGCGTGGTTCAAAAGTTCCGTTTTCGCCGAACTGCGTTTCGCCCGGCACCTTGCTTCGCTCACGCGGTCGCGTCTCAGTGGTAGTTTCGGGATCGCGTACTGCCGCGGCGTACAGCCCAGCGTCGCGAGCCAATGTCTCGTTGTCAAGTTCACCGTCCACATCCACTGCGTCGATTGCGGCAAGCTTCGATGGCTTCGATGGCCGTTGCTGTTGTGGGTCCCGCTACTTTCACTCTGCTGCTACTAGTGTCGGCGGCCGCGCAGTAAAGGCGGGCAACGTTGGGCACGGCAGCAGTGACGTATGAAAGTCGGATTTCAGGCGGGTGATTTGAAGTGCGCTAACGCGATGGGGACCACTAAAACGTGATTTTATTTCAAAATAAGCACTTCCTTGGAATAAAAGTAGCACTACGAGGTTTCTGGACCGCTATTTCAACAATCAACGTCGACTTAATATTTGCCTTTAGTGTCCCTTTAAGTGCGACCTAATAAAAGCGCACGAGTGATTTTGCGCTTTGTGAACATAGTAATGCTGTCGTTGAGAACTCTGTACAAGTCTACCACACATACTTTTCAGTGGGGAAGGCAGGGGGGGGGGGGACAGGTGGAGTGATTGACGTTACTTCTGCAGCCTTTTTAGGGAACATGTTTCCGCGTCTACAGGTAAAGGAAGGGGGAGTGAAAAGGAAAGAACGAAAGTTCGAAGCAGCGTGAGTCGTCGTCCGCACGTCTACCACCTCTCACGGCCGAATGACGGAGCTTGACGCGGTACAACCACTGCGGTCAGACCCTGACTAAAAAAAAGTCGCAGTTTCGCAGCAACAACGAAGTAATGAGTGCGATAGCGACAAATTAAAATGTCACTCGAATAACGTCCGATGCTTGCAGCGCGCCGCGCAAACGCAAAGGCATCACGAAAGGAACACACAACAGAACTGTTTACATACATATACATATCCGGGACATGACGGCAAAAACCAGCCGAGAGTGTCCATATAATTGCTATCGCAATAAAAAGTTTAAAGATGCAGACGGAAGAGCTTGGCTGTGCAGCAGAGCTGAGAAAGAACATTAACCTATAACGCGACGGTGGAACTGTGGCTTTCCTTGCGTGATCCGTCGCCGTAAATCTTTTAAAAGTAACATGTTAATACTACGTGCGGACGAACTGAAACTTTGCTCGCTACGGTTTTTAGTTAATGCTGTTGGCCTATGCACGAGTCGAGGACAGTTCGCAGAAAACGTGTGGCCGTCGCCTATTACGCGCAGTGCATGAATAACGACTTCGAAGATAATGCACGCATTTTTTAGTATTCTTCACGAAGTCTTTCTAAAAATGTAGGAACGGCTGTTACCCACTTCTGTGGGCATATGCTCATGGTGAAGTCTTTAGATATGGTATTACCCGCTCTAATGGAGACCCGCCGCAGTCGTCTAGTGGTTATAGTGCTCGACTGGTGACTCGAAGGTCGTGAGAGCGAGTTGCGGCCGCGGCGGCCGCATATCCTTGGATGCAAAATACTAGAGGCCCGTACGCTTAGATTTAGGCGCACCATAAAGAGCCCCAGGTGGTCGAAATTTCCGGAGCGCTCCACTACTGTTTCTCTCATAACCATATCGTGGTTTGGGGACGTAAAACCCCCAAAATTATTGCATTATTCAAGGAAATCTAAAGTAATAAAGAAAACCACTCGGCTTATATATATATTTTTTTTTGCTAGCGAATGACAGAAAGATAAAAAGCGATTGATTTATTTTTAGAATTTCTGATCGCTTAAATTTTACTAGTTTTGGGGTGTAATACCCCAACAATTATGACTGTAAATTTTACTGAGGGAAACAAACTGAAGTTTTTGCGTTCTATTTCTAATATCATCATATGCGCATAAGCAAATAATACTTGCTTCGTATGACACGTGTTTTATCTAACGTTTCATTTGCAAAATGGGCTGACTGACAGGAAAGACTGGCGCTCAAAAAACAAGTTTGAGAAAACACGTACGGCACCTTTTCCATCTGTTCACGTTGATATATGCGCTTTTTAATTCGGTATTTCGAAGATGAGCCGTTCCGCGGATCCTTTTTTATAGCTTCACTTTGTCTTCCACTGACCGTGAGAAAGATGGTGCCAGCATAAAAAGCGCTGTAGCGCTTAACGTGTTTCATGACGCTCGTTTTGGTAAGCATATACGGTAAGCGTTTCGACCTTTGACTTTTCTGACTGGCGCCGTCGCAAAACACGGAACATGAAAACTGCGCTGCATTAACGCCGCGTTGCAGTAACCCACGCAGCGCAACGCAGCGCTGCAACTTCCTCATTTATTGAAGGAAAAAAAAAAGAGACTTATGGTATTAGCTGCCAAAACCGAGACATGATTACAAGGCACACTGTGGCGGTTCCTCGCGATTAATTTTGACGACCTGAGGTTCTCTAAAGTGCATTTAAAGCTTAGCACATCTGTGCTTTTGCGTTTCGTCCCATCAAAATGCGGCCGCCGTGGTTCAGAATGGAAAGCCGCGTAGTCGTAGCGAAATGCCTTAGACGCCAAGATACCACGATGGGCTGCTTATAGTTTGGATATTCTTGATTTTTTTAGCGTCACCATTTGGCACTTTTACCAGGCTGCTCAGTATCCGATGCGGTATGATCGCCCATAAAGTATGCGGTTGTTTCGGTATGGTATGTATGGCATGATGAACCTGATTCGGGTCCTGAAGATCAACCCTTAGGTTGACGCAGGCAGCTCCCGCGTAGGGGCATGACATTAAAGTGGAGTTGGGCGAAGCAAATGAAATTTAAATGTAAGAAATATCTATTCCCTGCCTGCACCACCTAAATATCGCAGCCAAAATCGGCAAATTAGATAAAAGAACAAAATGTACTAAAATTTCGATTGGAGGTGGTTTCCGCGTCGGGACAGTAAAGTTTAACCTTACCGTCGTATCGTGTGTCTTCTGGACGGCCTGTACTTGATCTCAAATAGCTCCACTGTGAAGGACTCTTTGCCACCACTCTTTTTCCTTTTCACAGTCTGTGAAAGCCACAGGACACCGCCAGAGCATATGGTCCAGAGCAATAAAGCCGTTACACTTCTCGCAATTGATTTGTAACTCTCCTTCTTGATATAGCTTGCTAATAAAGTTTGGGTTCGGGTGAGTGCTTCTCTGTCACAATCTTAGAGTCACCGCCTGAACTCTATTGAGCTTAGCGAGTGGCACTGGGAATTCCCTCCTGTTCATATAGTAATGCCTCGTCGCTTCAGTATATGTAACTGTTTCGGTTCCATTTTTTTAGACAGCGAAGCTGTTTAGACTGTCGGTACTTGCGTTCCGCCGCCGTAAACAAAAACTCCTCAGGTGGGTATTCGCCACAGAAATCGGGCAAGCCCCACTTCCGTGTACAGGACGTACGAGTGTCAAACCAAAACGAACACGGGAAAGAGAGAGAGAGAGAGAAAGAAGGAAGAAGATAAAAATAGAGAGAAATAAAGGGAATAACAGGAAAGAGCGGGGGGGGGGCGCTGCAGTAAACCCCCCCCCTCCCTCCTTTTCATGGAGAAACCCTCTGCACGCCAACTTGTGTTCCTCAACGTTTTCCCAAAGGCAGCTGAACAAAGTTCCTGCTCTGGTTTCCTTAATGCGACCTTTTCCGTTTAAGAATGTACATTTTACCTGGAGTACACTACATGACCAGTACAGGTTGACATGGCTTATAGCTTATGACCAGCGCTAATGAAGTAGTATGCGACAAGAATGGCGCATGCTAAAGTGGTATTATACCGTGCTCACATGAGATAGCTCTCGTGAAAGCCGCCATATCCGCGCTTTCACGGCTTCCATGACGGCGTGGCAACTTCGCACTGATCTCCGGAAGGAGGATCGAAAGCGACGCTCTGAAAAAGTTGGGAGCACCTCCAACTCGGTAGTGTTCCTCGCCAGCACTAACGTAACGTGCGCGAACGAGGTACTAGTCCCCAGAGAGTGCTTCGGGTGTGTACGTTGCCGGAGGACGCGTATAGCTCCGGTCTCGGTGACTTTTCTCTGCGGGAAGAGGAGTCATACTCTGGCGCAGCCACTTTTCGCACGCATCCAGAACAGCCCGGCATCGCGAAATGAGGAAAAAGGGAAGGACGTTCTCTCTTCGCCGAGTCGCAAATTAGATTACGCACGCCACGCTGCTTGCTCTTTCCGGGTCAAAACGCGAGGTCCCGCGCGGTCCTCGAAAGTCCCGCTGAGTGAGTCCCGCGCGTACACAGCTCAGCACGGCAGTGTATGCTTGCTCACGTGTCGTAAGTGGCCGCATGAGATTCAATCCCGAGCCACTAGAGCGCTCGTGTAGCAGCGATCTTGCCGTGAGGTAAGCGGCGCAAAGTGAGTTCCGGAAAAAAGCGCGTTTCGCCTTACATTGCTGTCATTTTCAAGGTATAGCAGCCGCGGGACGCCGCAGAAGCCTGCCATATAAGGCAGCCCCTCCTGGCGAGGAAACAAGAATAAATGGACGAAAATGGTGTGGACCGAGGCGGGATGTAGACGTTCCCCTTTCGCCGTTGTCGTCGCCACGCTGTGATGAAGACAAAAGAACATGCGCCCCATCAGAAGTCTGTCGGGTCGTGAAACTCGGTTAGCAGTGTAATGCGGGTTCGTGCGAAGATGTCGTCTTAGCCAACGCCGGACGCAGTGCTTTATTGCTTTGTACAAGCAGCCTTATCCATGATGCGTTCGGCGATTCTGTGGTGAGCATTGTTATTACAACTTGGCTTTTTTTTATCTGCATTGAATTATACGTCTTGAACGGGCAGTGCAAAAAACAAGCCGGCCATGTGTCTCCGTTTTTAGATGCGAAGTATCTTAAGGCGGAGCTCAATCCGGTGGTGGTGGTGGTTGGTGGTGGTGGTGTGCGGCGTGACCACCCTTACTGCGCATGCGCATACCCTCTCCACACACCTCCTCTCCACTCACTCTCTCTCCCCTCACCTCTCCACTTTCCCTCTCCCCTTCCCCTCTCCCCGCCCCTCCCCACTTTCCCTCCATTTTCCCTCTCCCCTTCCCCTCTCCGCTTTCCCTCTCCCCTCTCCCCTCCCCTTTTCCACTCTTCCTCTGAAACGCGGACTAGACATGCTGAAATTCTCTCCTGCGCAACGCCGCGATGAGCTCGAGCGCATGCGCGTCCCCTCCGCTTCTCTCACCTCTCCCACGCTGCCCCCCTCTCGCCCGCCTGTCGACCGCATTCCCCGCTCGCCCTGTGAGAATTAACGGCCAGGCTAGATGGGAGACACGACCAGACACGACGCGCGTAGCGTCCCTCTTCGCGTTCCACGACGCAAGGTCGGTAGCATGCCCAACGAACGCCAACGGAACGCGATCGTGCAAGTGCTCCGGCTTCGCATCGCCTCATGGTCCCTTTAGCGGGAGATGGTGTAATTTTTTGCTTTTTCTTTTTTTTAGTTACCCGTTCAAGATGTACGTACAGCCAGTCGCAACTCGCCCACGTGTTGATTCTTCTGCTGTTGGGAATCGTTTTACGATGTTCGGTAATCCTTCGGGTGGTTAATAGTACGCGAAACGTGTTTTTTTTTCACTGACCCTATAGTGAAATGAATGAAGCATTTCAAAAGCGTCTCTAATATTCTTTTCTTCCTTTCTTTGGCACCTCTAGCACTTCTTCTTTTTCTTTTGCAGCTATTTATAAGACTTCCCGCCTTAAGAACCTGCATCTTGCTTATGTTTCAGCCTTTCACCAGGAATTTCGCCTTTCAGCCTGCCCTATATTCAACAGATAAGCTTTCTTCGGGTTATTTGCGAGCGCCTCGCCTTCAGCTTTTAATTTTTGTTTGTTTGTTTGTTTGTTTGCAGCGCTGTTTAGCTCTCGTTTCTCACAAGCGTTCCTTCCTGCTGTTGCAAAACATCCTTTCAAGCTCGTCGTTCGTCGCCTTATGAAGTGAGTGCAGTGCCGGCAAGAGTGTCTTATGTAATCAAAAAATCCGTCGCCGCGCAATATTCTTTATTATTTACTGAAAACGGTAGGCGCTAAGCGTGCTGCTTCGCTAATTGAATGCCGCCCAATTAAGGATTCAAAGAGACTGCTTTCCGGCGACGCGTTGTTTTGAGATTACTTTTATTAGGTTTTGTGTCGCGGTGTATCGCATTTGCATTCCCTTAGTGTTTAAGTGGTGAGCTTGAAAGTGGAACGGGGGAGAAGGAGGAGGAGCGTTCGTTGTAGGCGGACCCAGCTTTGCAAAGATTGCTGCCCCCGAGCGCCACACATCAAACGCAGTACAGTAGGAGCTTCGTAGCCTTGCTTGCGCTTTATCCAAAGTATTTCGACACACACATTTCACCATTCACCGTAAAACGCGTCATCACGAAGGAACTTTAGGCAACAAGATTTTCCTTGCGCTTGAGTGGGACGCCAACTCGCGTTTCTGTCCACTTACGTAATATTCGCGGAACGTGAAACATTAATATAAGAGACAACGGGCTAAGAAAACGTATACCAGCGTATGGAACATCTGCAACTGTGCACTTTATTTCATCGAAAAATTTACTCAGACCATGGCAAAGCAGCGAGGTTTAGCAGTAACCCCTGTTTTGGGGTCGCACTCTAACAATCATTGATAGAACTTTTATTTTTAAATGTCCTCAATGGATCATCACGTAGTGTCAGAAACAATGTCCCATATATATGCGCTCAATACGATGTGACATGATCACACTCTCTCGCTTCGAAGATGTGAGAATTCATTGTACTCGTAGATAAAAATGAGCTTTTTTTTTTGCTATTTCCTTCCCACCAGTAAAATGCCTAAGAGCTTCAACCTTAACATTCAGCAGAGCAATAGTTCAAGTTTCCTGCTGCCTGTCTAAACTTTGTCGCGTATGGCAAAACAGCAAGCTTCTGTTAGCATGACATCTTGAAATAACCATGAATTTTAAAGTGGCGCTTTGTCGCGAACATAGTGAATGCTATACGCGTGAGTTTCGACATCTCAAAAACCTATGAGGTGCCGAGCAACAACACTGTGAGTCCACAGTGTGCCCTAGCTGTTTTCTTTCGCTGAAGGTTACCTATCGGCATAAACAATTAAATATACAAACCGAGACCGCCTTCGGCAATATGCATCAGTGTAGGACTCGATGGTTAGGCCCATTAAGCCAAGTTCAGTGGCCTAGCAGTATGAAGGCCCACGGATGGATGGATGGATGGATGGATGCTATGAGCGTCCCCTTTATAACGGGGCGGTGACATGTCTGCCACCAAGCTCGAAGAAAAAAAAAAAACCTTCCTTGTTTTATGTTGGCCTAATACCTTATCCACAGTGATTAAATCTATGTTATTATACCAAAAAAAATATAAATTCACGGTCCATCTCTCTGCCTCTTAAGGCAGAATCACCTTATTTTTCCCCAATATTTATTTTTGTACTTTATCTCTACCTTTCTGCCACCAATACTCCAACCGTCTCTTATTTATTTCTATCGCGGACGTATTCAGCTCTCCATTGTTGTCCCTAAAACCCAAGGCTTCCTGTAGACTCGTGCCCGCAAGTATACCAGGGTGAATATCGCCACATTCAATCAGTACATGTTCCATCGTTTCCTTAGTTCCCCCGCAGCATGTACATTGTTTTTTGTTAGCAACAACTAGTAGGTTTGGGCGAGTCGGTTCATGATGCGAAAACTAGAAGTTTTCACATTGTTCTTCTTCGTTGCTGAATCTCGCTTTATAACTACGCGTTCTAAGGCAGCCCGACCTTGCTTCAAACAGTAAAGCGCTTCCCCTTGAATTATCATAAAACCTTTCCCTCCTTATTTCGTTTTTTCCCTTTCGGTAGTTACTCAGAGCCGGCTTCTTTTCCATCGCTGTCATCCAATAAGTCCTCTCCGCCTCTCTGACCTTCCGCTTAGTTGCCATATCACCCGCACTGCTAGCCGTATATTTGCTGGTGAGCCTCCTAGTTCTTTTTCTCCACTGCGTGTCAACGCTTTTTCTATACAAATACCTGAAAACCTTCTCTGCCCATCTACTCTTCTTCATTTTCATCAGCCTCTCTTCGAATCTCATTTTGCTCTGAGCTTCCCTCACTTCAAAGCCTGCCCATCCCATATCTTCCTTTACAGCCTCATTTGTCGTCTTCCCGTGAGCGCCCAACGCGAGGCGGCCCAGCGTCCTTTGATTTACATCCATTCCTGATTGTACCTCTGACTTCATGCACACCACTGAGTTCCCAAATCTAAGCCCCGGGACCATCACACCCTTCCAGAGCCCTCGAAGTACCTCGTACCTATTGTATCCCCATAAAGCTCTGTGCTTCATAATTGCAGCATTCCTCTTTCCCTTTGCTACCGATACTTTCTCTTGTACCTCCATACATCTATCCCCCTCATTTACCCATACTCCGAGGTACTTGTACTCGCTTACCCTCGGTATTTTTTGGCCCTGTATGAAGGCCGCATGGTCTTCGTGATCATTGAATACCATCAATCCACATTTTGTTGCACTAAATCCTAGTCCTAGAGCCTCACATTCCCTTCCGCATATATCTGCCAGTCGCTGTATATCATCTTGACTGTCCGCAAATAAGACAATATCATCAGCATAAAATAGACCTGGAAGCTTCTGCTCAACCATCGTGCCGACCTGTTTGTGCGATAAATTAAATCCAATGTTGCTACCTTCTAGCGCTTTTTCCATCCTCACCATGTACAGCATGAATAACAGCGGGGACAAAGGACATCCCTGTCTCATCCCCTTGCTAATTTCAACGCTGTCCTTGCTACTTATTCCTTCCCATTCTATACAAACTGTATTTTCTCGGTATATTTCCCTCAAAAGCTGTATACAGTCGTCCCCTATGCCCACTTCTTTCAATATATCCCACAAAATTTCCTGATTAACGTTGTCATACGCCCCGGTGATATCTAGATAAGCTACGTATAAGGGCCTGTTTTCTATTTTCGATATTTCTATGCACTGGGTAAGAACAAACAGATTATCGTCTAACCGCCTGTCGATTCGAAATCCATTCTGAAGCTTTCCCAAAATATCATTTTGTTCTGTCCACGCTTCTATTTTTAATTTTACTGTCTGCATCGCCAACCTGTATAGCATCGATGTAATGGTTAGCGGTCTATACGAGCGAATGTTATCCTTTTCTGCCCTGCCTTCATGGATTAAGTTCATTCTACTTTTTCGCCAACTGTCTGGTATTTCCCTCTCTTGTAAGCACTTTTCTACGACTTTCAGCAGTGCTTCTTTGGTGTTATGTCCGAGTTCGTTAATGAGGCTGACGGGAACCCCATCTAAGCCCGGAGAGTGCGCTTAGGAATTTTTCCTTCGGTCTTTTCCCAGGTACAGCGCCGTCTGGTCCGGTTCAGGCCAACGCCAAGTAACAAAATACCCAAGAGTATACGCAACACGTGCCGAGTTGAATGCTGCCCACAAGACGAGCCGGCGACCCACAGCCACAGGTACCGACTCCGGCTAGTACGAACCACGCGTGCCGACGGCTACGAGAGGCGTTAAACAAGGAATCCAAGCACCGAATGTCCCTTGCGCGATTGCCGCAGGCCACGAAGTGAGGGCAGTAGCCAGCCATTGTACGGCGGCGGCGCGCCATAAAGCGTGGCCCGAATCGTGCACACGTTTGGGGTGTCGAAATCTCTTCGAAACGGCGGCGCAAAAACGCAGTGAGGCCGTTAATTCGGCGAAAACAATATATAGCGGCCTGTAAAAGGCGGTCAAACAACGAAGGGGGCCGCGCGTGCATACTGTTCTCGCGGGACGGGCATCGAGGGCCCGCCACTCCCACATCCCTTCCGAACTCGCTTAGCGCGCGGGCCGCTTATCAACGCGCGCGTGCCATAGCGGCGGCCAGCCGCGAACAGCAGAGCGGGTTCATGCGCGAACGCGTTCGCCCTGCACCGGCATCGTCGTGCGTGCCGTCGGCGCGGCTGCGGTCGAGAGAACGAGCGCGAACGGCGGCGAAGATTCTGGAGACAACGGCGCCCGGGGGCCGTCGCAACTTCCGGCTGGTTTGAGCCGTCATTAGGGCTGACCGACGCTGATTAAAACTTCCGGAAATCCGTCGTCGTCAAACGATGTCGTCGCTGCAGTTCGCGTTTCCCTTTCTTTGTGCCAGCGCTTGGCTGCCCACCGCGCGCGTGGCTTCCTACAAGACTTGTCTCCAAAGGGCAAGGGTTGGCTCGACTCATTGTGTGGTTGCGGAGTGCGCGCGCGGAAGGAACGCCTGTCAGCCTCAGCTGCGAGTATTAGCTCATCTGAGGGAGTAAAAGACTAATCTGAAGTTTATAGGGAGTTAGGAACTTCCCTTCTTTGAGAACATTATCGTTCACTTCACGTTAATAAAAATTCAATAACGATTAATAAAGATTAATAAAGAATTAATCATTCAATTCACGTAGCCACGACGACACTTCGCCAAGCAATATTGTTCTACGCTCCACATACCCAAGCCTTGCAATGCCTAGCCTAACCTAGCAACGACTTAGCCGAGCTTGTAGAAGCCGACAGAAGCTAGGTCGGCCACAAGCTCTGCTGTTAGTTCAGCGTTGCAGAGCTAGTGGAAGCTGCCCGCTTTTCTTCTTTTTTTGCGCTAGTTATGTTTTAAGTCAATTCCAACTAGCCACAACATAAGTTTTCCTGTAGCCTGTAGCAGCCTGCAGTAACCGTGGCGGTCACGGACAAAGAATCCCGTATACTTTTGACAGCGATTTCACTTCCATATATTTGTGGGTACGGTATTCGACATTCGAGTACGGAGCCTCTTTTTTTAGCTCCTCGCCCGTTTTAACGTCATTTTGTTAAGTGAACTTCTGTCGTGGCTGTCTCATGCTGACATCGCGCTTAGCTCCGATTTTATTTACCATTTGTGCGAAAGGCAACCAGATTTTGTTGACACGCTTGCAGCGACCTCTAGAAAGGGTGCAACGTATGTTGACCCCGGTAAACATTCATAGCGGAAAATGTACCAATCACACGAATATAAGCGAAACACGGAGATGGCGCCATCTCTAAACTAAGTATTAGTCGGAATGTGCGGGAACATATGCTTTTATTAGATGTCAGTTAAAACGTGCCAGAAATGGGAACATGTGGCATGTGGCTTGCACGCGTGCAAGCCACATGCCACAAAAACCGCTTGACGTCTATTCGTGTTGGTCTGCCAGGCGAGAGGCTGGCATTTGTTTCAAGTTTGCGGGGTGTCTTGTTTTTTGTTGAAGCTGAAGAAGTGGGACTAAGTTCACATAGATTGTTTGCTTGTAAGCGTTGTTTACTATTGCTCGATCGCCTTCGATAGCATTACAGCCAACATCATGATAGGCTAGTATGTGCTCTCATGCGAACAGTTTGAGCATAACAAAATGTATAAGAAAGTGGCATCTGCCCCAGGTTTCTATATCCAGGTACAATGAGGTCGAATGACTGGATGAGAGGATCAGGTATGACTTTATTTGCTTTCTTTCTAATCGAGTGCTCGCACAAAGAATCTCGCTGCAGCCACGGTTTCGAGAAGACAACTTCTCTTCGTCAGTTCAGTTAATTCTTTGGCGTCCGTGTGAGTAGCATACTAATCATGGTAAAATAATGGCATGGCAAGTAGGGTTTGCTTGCTCGCTCAAGAATTTCTTGCTGTTTCACAGATAAGCTAATTTTCCAATTTTCCAGCAAGAACCACTTATGGCAGACAAAGCATTACTTACCATATCTCGGCATTGCTAAATCGTCCAGGATTGACCGAATTCAATACACTCACTAAACGTTTCTTTAAGTCACTGTTAACTGAAAACAAAATTGAATATAGCTCACTGTTCACGCAGGTTTATTACCTGAAATCTGCTTATGTTTTCAATTTTGATTTCGCATTTGATTATCTCAATTCTCATTTATTTCCTTTGAATATACCGATATTTTTTGTGTAATGGGCGTTGATGGGATTGTACTCAGCGTATATAAGATAGTAACTTAAATCGCACATTGTCTTCAAATTTTACATGTATGTGTTATTGCTGCATGTCATTTGACACCACTGCCCTTTTATATTATGTTCTAAGATGGTAGTATTACACATCATTTTATTGTGCACATCATCTGTTCGCTGCAGCCAAATCTGTGAACGGAGCAGGAGACTCTGTCAGGCCTTGGTGTCTTTCGCTCTTGCCACCGTTTTTGTAATGTCACAGAAGAAAGAAGCTCTTTCTTTCTTTCTTTCTTTCTTTCTTTCTTTCTTTCTTTCTTTCTTTCTTTCTTTCTTTCTTTCTTTCTTTCTTTCTTTCTTTCTTTCTTTCTTTCTTTCTTTCTTCCTTTCTTTCTTTCTTTCTTTCTTTCTTTCTTTAGCAGATTACACGATGCATACCACAAATTACCAAGCGGAATAGTTTTAAACTAAAAAGCCATTTTTGCTGGAAGACCCACCTCAGATATCGTAATGAAGAGAAAAAGATAGTTTTGATAAAACTAATTATCGCTAATCCACGTGTAATGTGGTTAGAGCATGGCAATGTATCAAAGCTATAAGCCGCAGGAAAAGCGCCAAGAGGAACTTCCGCAGAAGGCTGGAGGTGACGAAGATGGGTAATGACGCATTGGACATCACAATGCAATACAGCAGAGTTAAGCACTGGACCTGTCTTCTTCGCGCTTTTGCTACCGTTCGTGCTGTTAATTTTCGCTTATCGCTGCATTAATGTCGACAGGAGCGAGTTAAGCAGCACTTTATCACCACCATCATGACAGCGTTGTTTAGTCATCTCGAAGTCCATGGTTCCTGTTCCACTGGCCTGCTGCTATTGCGATAGCACATTAGCGCAATGCATTTCCTGTTCCTGAACAAGCGGTAGAAGGAAAAAAAAGCGTTATCATTTCCCGTTTCGTGAAACACTACTGTCGGTTCTTGTTTTCCATACGTGCGAAACAAGGCATTATATCTTTTCCCCTGTTGCTTGGCTTCCGTGCAACAGACTGTTTAGTGATCTCAGCACCACGTCTCATGAGGGACTGCTGTCGCTCATTTTTCCATATGTATAGACAAAGCACGCGCGATCTTCGTCATCATTACTTATTGTTATTTTTACCAACTTACTCTTTTGTAAAAGCACAAATCAATCAATCAATCAATCAATCAATTTATTACTCGCACTCGTTAACATTTTTGATCTTCTGCGTGCCAGACTCGCTTTGAGCGAAGATGGCGAAGTGGGCGAACGTTTTGCATAAACGTGAATTATCTCATCATTGCTTGTAGGCACTTGAACGCGCTAGCCCTAGAATGGCTTGTAAGAGCAGATTCCAGTCAAACCTGATGTTTTGAAGGATTATTATTGAATGTCAGGACAACTATCACTCAAGGGTTAAAAATAAGCTTTGCCCTAGACGTTTTGTAAATGAACCAGCTGAAGACCGGCTCCTACAGAACGTGTTTCGCAGTTGTACATTCTCACAAACCTTGCACTGCAACGTTTATAAATATGGAAGCTTGCATCTTGCTGAACATCGTGGAATCGACTGCATTCCGTTGAATTCGTGCATTTTCGGCTTTACAGAAGTGTGCGGGACGAGATCGTATGTTTTTCTGCATTATAGGTTTGCCAGCCTTATCATTCTGCGCGGTTGTGGTAGCGACGTGATGACACCGTGTCCAGAGATCTTCTTTGGCATCAAAGTTTAAACTCATCAATATATTCTACATCCACTCTTCAGTACACGTGTGCGTACTCGCCTTGGACAGAAAATGCATTTGCCATCGCAAAAACCTTCGGTCAGATGCGTCAGCTTCAGGGCATAATAAAAATAAAAAAGTTTGAGAGCAATGGTGCTCATCGTATGGTAGCGAACATTTCGCGGTATAACGCAAGGCTGGCGCGACGCTCGGATGATCGCCTTAAGTGGCTGCTACTTTCAGCTGTTTATCTCGGTTTTCTGTAACATTCTACGCATCGCTGCCAAACGCGTTCGTTCTCGCGCTTTACCTTCAGCAAAACGGTGCAGCCTTGTTCGCAGCTTTGTCCAGCCAATAGGGAATGTCGCACTAGCGTATTTGTATGACAATTGGTCCTGTGTAACATTTGAATATCATATCAGGTCATCACCTAGGTTATGATCCTCAGTTTTTTTTTATAAAAGCCTGAATGTTTAGTGATTTACCAATGCCATTGGTTTTCGACGTCTGTCACTGCAGCAAAGAGCAACCCGTAACCTTTACTTGATCTCGTAGATTGTCGTTTCGCAGACCCATTACGTGAAAAAAGCCACGGCGTAGAATAGAACTGGCAAATCTTTTCTTAATAACTAATGAAACCACAACAGATGAGTCTGTGAGCAGTTACAAAATTTCAGTTGCTTCCTTAAACCCACCACGCCATTGCGACCTTCTGCAATATTCTCGAATGCTGTACTGTTTTCCGTTGAACAAATGCACGATCGTGGCCCCCACGCCTGTACGGAAATACCCTATTCTCGGTAATAACTACGGGCCACAAAACATTTCCTTTGCCGCCCTGTTATTGCCTTGTCGCAGGAGCATACGCGGGGACATTTGCGATGGCGATGTTCGCGAGTGCCGCTCTCGTGAAGTCTGACGACCTACACCTAAATGACGCTGCTCGCTACATTTTACGGAGCGTGAGCCGCACGCAGTTCTTACTCTTCGTGAACGCGTTTGCTTTTTATAATGCGTATAGCATTTCTTTAGCACAGCGGTACTGAAGGGGTAGCGCAACGAGCCTCGATTGTGACGTCGCAAACACACACACACACACACCGCACCCGCGCACACACCACGTGAGTGACGTCAGCTCAGCGCATATATACACATCATAAACAAATGTGAACGCAACTAACAATGCCAGCAATTTGTCGAAAAATCTGGTAAGTACCAGTGGCATAGCCGGGCGGAGGGGGGGCAAACCGGGCCCGTGCCCCCCCCCCCCCCGGAAAACATTTCCCGTGGGATACAGAACACAAAATGACACTCGACATCACTTGTCTGCCCAAACCCAATGCAGGATCAAGAAGGTGCTGCCCCCCCGCCCCCGAAAAAAATATCTCTCTACGCCGCAGGCAAGTACATTGAAAAGTCTTGTGGCTCTCAGATGGTGTGCTACCGTGACGCCAGAGTAATGCATCTTTGCGTCTTGCGTTTAGTAAATATGAATTAAATTGAATATTTATCCCCGAGCATAGAGTTCAAGGTGCCGTGGATTTGTAATAACCTTGTGTCACGTGGATAAGAAAACACAAGTGTTTTTATCTGTGCGATATAGTGATTTGTATAATGCTTTGGCCCTAATGCAGACTACCTTCCCGTGTTTTTTTAGTGTATATATATATATATATATATATATATATATAAAATATTATAGTGCTTTGCCGTACTACAAATATGTTTCACTGTACATCACTACAGCGCTACATCAACGATCTTGCTATTACAATTAAGCTTTCAATCATTGGAAGCTTTCCTTTTATTTGAACGACCTTTCAGTTGAACGAAAAGGTTGATGCAAACCTCAGAAAGAAAGGAACACTCAAATTGGGTTCCTCGAAGACATTAACTATAGCTTAGGTTCAGCTGAATACTCCACAGATGAAAAAAATCATGTGCTGTGGTTCTTACTAAATGAGGAATACGCCTTGTAAAAGCCCATGCTTTATTGCAAAGTCACGGAACCCTGACTTCGGCGAGAAAGAACAAAAACGTTAAAAGGGATTTGTAGGCGTTCGTTGACTCGATTTTACTAAGTGCGCCTCCATTAGGATCTACCGTCCGAAATGGGCCCCGGGATTGGTCTCGAATTCGCCAACGTGGACTGCAGAAGCGTATGCCCTGAAGCCATTACGGTCTTATTGGGCTTGCAAAGCTCTCAGACGTGGATTAGTTTCTTATAGTCCGTAGCGTCCAAACGCACGAACGCTCTCGGTGCTGCTTGCGTAATGGGATATTGGCCTGCTTGGATTGAATATCGTATCCAGGAGATCAGACTAAATGGCTAAATTCTTTAGTTCGAAAGCGCAACGATAGTAGCAATTTTGTTACTCTGAGAGCAGTAAGACCTGAGAGAAGGGAACATGAAGTTATTGCTTCTCGAAGGAGACCTCACATTTCGAATGGTACTATCTTCATGAAATACAAATGTGTGCTACCGTTAGGTCCACGGGAAGGAGTGGAAACGAGCCTGGCGCCATGTGCGCCCACGCGCTATACCGTGTAAGCACAAAGGGAGTGTCAGGAGCTCCATTATGCCTGGCTAGTTCCTTGCCCGATTTCTAATTCTATTTTAGAAAAGTTCCACATCTTCGGTGGAGCACATTCCCTTTGTCTTAGTTAAGCCACAGTTTCCATGTTCTTTAGAGGATGCCGGCAGGGATATGCTAATTTTCGAAAGTCTATGCTTAAGCATGGAGCGCCCCCCCCCCCCCTCGCCTTTTCCTGCCTTCCTCGTTTTTTTTAGTGCGCTTTGTTGTGAATCGTAGATATGTACGTGAACAAGCGATATATGCAAGACCCGAATTTGAGAACGTGCAAAAGACAACCTACGGATGGCTTATTTTAGATTAAAATACAGAGGCCATCCGATCGCCGCAGAAGAGCTTTGTTGCGAAAAGAAGCTCAAATCCAGCCTTGGATAGCGTTGCCTGCCCAGCAGCACGATGTGGAATTGTCGTGCTTTTTATGCTCTTTCTAATCCCTAGATTGTTACACAATAACACGACAGCGAGAAAATAGAGAGAGAAGGGAGGGAACAGCTGGTAGGACGAGGAGGGAGAGACAGATACAGGAAAAGTATTAAGGTCAACTTGGCAATTTTAGGTTTCATACCTTAAAATGTGGGTAAGGGAACAGGGCGGGGAGATATAAAGAGGCGAAGAGAATGCGCTCGAAACGGGCGACACAACAAGCCTCATAACAAAGGGGTAGAATAAGCCTGGGACTTTATTAGTGAAAGAGCTAAGCACAGGAACGATGTGACACGAACAACACGGGGTATTTTTCTCGGTCCGGAAATGCTTGAGGCCCGTGCGCTTATATTACGCTGCACGTTAAAGCGCCCCAGGTGGTCGAAATTTCCGAAGCTCTCCACTTCGGCGTGCCTCATAATTATATCGTGGTTTTTGGCAAGTAGTAAAACTCAAACAATTGTTATTTATCTCTCTCCCCTTCCACCCCTTTCGCGCACTACAAATCTTTATATAAATATTAAAACTGCCACTGAACTAAGAAACAGTCTTCCTTAAGCACTGCCGTACAAACCTATGACGGAAAACAGTTAATGCTGTTCGCCTGTGGTTTTGACTGCTACATGTAGTATCTGCATAGACATTCTTGAAAAGTATTACCGATCTCGGCATTTCTACTGGTTGAACCTATTCTTTACGTTAGCAGACGTGAAAAGTGGGAAAGCTTTCAAGGAGATAGTATTAATCAAAGCACAGGCCGTTGTACAAAACCACTTCGATAATATAATGGCAGTGAATATTTTTCAATTTATTATTAATAGTGTATTGTTACTCGGTACGGTTATGTGCCATTATTACAGTATATTCATGCATATAGATTTTTGACGCAGTAGATATAGTCGACGGAAGGAACTGATAAACATTGCAAAAGTCAAACAGTCCGAAAATTTGCTAAAAATGGCCTACTTTTCAACCCTGTATTCACAGTTAATAATGTAATAAAGAGTTGTTTTTCATTGCAGTGTTCCACCGCTGCTCGCGTTTATAACCCCAAAATGACAAGAGCATACAAGTGGCAGGCGCGTGTTTCTTATCAAGGAAATGCAGCTCTTCTAGTGACGATAAGTCACACGACACGTTTCTTGTTTCATATGCTCATCTTTTAACGGCCATATCCGCAGTAATCCCTTAGATCTGTGTGAAAGTATATTTGTCATTGCATTTGCATAAATTATACCATCTATAATGCAGCACGATTAATTCAGTTTAAGAAAACTTGGGCATTTTGCCTTTATCAAGATTTCTCAAGGGAATGACAGAATACACGGAAACGAGTTAACGCACCCGCTAGTTCTGTAATAACGGCTGAACAAAAGAGGGGCGCTGAGGAACACGTGCAATAAGAAGGACCGAGAAGGGGCTGGTTAGTATGTTTCAGACATTTATTGGAAGGAGAGCTCTTAGGCATTACACGCCAATCATTCAGTAACATGAGTGGCGCTTATCTCTGCTTGTTTTCCCCGGTCCTTCCTCTTTACAGGCCCTGTTTCTCTCACCACAGTGCGGTGTAGTATTTCGGAAACTCCTGTCTGTTTAACCTTCTAATTGTCATCTTTCCTTTTCTACTGACGTCGAGCGAACAAACTGAAACCACTCTAGATGTATATCTTACGAGTGTTCCTGAATCAGCGATTATACTTTGTTTTCTAGACGAAACTGTTGGTGCCCGGAGGTGGGTGGACACGTTATTCCAGGTCGCCGTCAGCAGCTTGTGGTCATCGCGTAGTCGCGTTTACAAACTGTATCATCTATAATCGGTTACAAACTGAGTAAAATATCTCAGCTCCGCCTACAGCCATCACTGTCACCCTCACAGAGAACCTGCATAAAGGCTCCAACCAATAGCACTTACTCATTTTCGGGACGTCAAGAACTTCTCGAGCGTTTCAGAATGTTAACTTTACCATAGAAACACACTTTTGATCCGCTGGTTTTATGTCAGAAACTTGAAGGCCCTGACAAATTTCGTCAGGAATTTTGTTCAACCAAACGTAATGTTTTAGATAGCAACGACGAACCTTTCTCTTAATATAAGTAGTATTTGCATTAGCCGAGTACTTACGGTACGAGCGGAAGCCAGCTAGCACGACTATCTTTCACAGGTTAAGGGACACTAAAGAGGAACAATGAATCCGCCTAGATCGATAAATTATGTTCTGAGAACTCTAATGTCGTTAATTTTGCCATCATGTGTCCATTAATAGAGGAGAAAATCAAGTTCAATGTTTCATTTTTAAATTTCACGCCGAAATCTCCCCGCGGACGTCACTTATTTCAAAGCGTATTTATCGTATTTTGGCGCCATTGGCTCAACAAAATTACTCCAGACTTGGTATGTTAAGTCTATGACGCCCTCAGAGGACAATGTACTTCATTTTTACCGATTGGGAACTACGTAGACCCTAGTAGGTGCCGTCAAAACATGTGACGTCACGGCGGATGGTGCGGAAACTTCAAGATGGCGTTGCAGCCTAACATTTTGTTCTTGCGCGTTTTCTTGCTTACTGAGCGTCTTCTCGCAGCAAGAGTGGTGTTTTTGGTATCGTGAAAGAGTACTTCACTAATACGACAAAAATCGTTTTGCACAAAATTGCGCAAAATCTGTCTCCTACATTGACTTATAAGGGGGGAGGGGGCACTGCAATGAACCTTCGCCCCCCTTACGGGGAACCCTGCGCTCGCCTATGTAGCCCAGTGAAATAAACAAGGCTGAGAAAGATGTATTACATTGACCCACTTATTTAACTGAACATACTGAAAAAGATTGGCTGATGTCTCGAAACGCTTTTAAATTCGCGTCTTCAACGTGGCAGTAGATCCAATGCACCCTCACAGTAACATGAATACATTGAATTTCCTTCGCAGCTTTGCTTTGTATGCATTGCTCTGATGCGCACAACATGATGTGTCTTCATATGCCTTTTCCGCCCATATTCTGTATTGGGTCATTATGTGCACGATGTGGAGTATAATTTCTCGCCAAACATGTTAGCAGGCCCACCTTAACTGGCCTATAACCGGAAGTGAAGTGGAATTGGAAGTAAATCAAAAGAACGGCAGCGGAAGCCACAAGTTAATTAACAGGCATCTCACGTAAATGGAAGAAACCTCGCATGTTCTTAAACTGAGTTTTTTTTTAAATTGAGTTTATTGACAACAACGTTGCGAGGATTACCAGGCAAAAAAGCTGCATTGAGCAGCTTGAGGGGAACCTGGCCGCCTCATGCACTAGGCAGCTTCACAGTGGTCACACAGAAACACACGGCATACATATTGCATGAACTAACTAAAACAGTGAAAACAGCAAACATCCATGGTCAAAATAAATAAACAAGTTTATTGCGGAAACATTTGAAAAAGAAAGGGGAAGAAATAGGCGAAGTGATGAAGACAGAGAAAAGGAAAAAATCCACAGCATATCGACAGGGTGAATGATGATGAGTGGGGCGAAGCTCCGGAGGGAATCATCGGTAAATCGTGAATACTCCGAGTAATTCGCCCAGTGTATGATCAAGTAAACACGTGAGAAACACCGTGTATATATTAAACATCAAACTTTTATTGTACTGTTGGTTTACGTGGTCCCTTCATTACAACGGTCCCCCTAGCGTACGTCGCCGCACTAAATCGAACGATTGCCTTCTGCCAATGACACGCGCCATATGTGAATGTTCCGTGAATTCTGCCCAGTACATCATCAACGACGTGAGATCGGGCGCGTTTATACTAAAGGGTCGAGGCGAGAGAGGAGGGGGGGGGATTAGAGCACGCATCTGCAACGCAGCGAGCGCCTCCGCGCCATCTGGGGATATTTCTGAGAACTAGAGGTGGCTACGACAGCGCCATTAGTGAACACTCCAAGAACTAGAGGTGGCTACATACTACTACTACATACTACAGAGGTGGGAAAGACCCACACCCTAAGGAGCTTCGCCCCTAAAACAAATGAACCCATGGCATCACAAGCAATCACATAAATACGTCGCGTAGCTTTTTTAGCGACAGAGTAGATACATTGAGATCATTTTCTTTGTATGATTGATTTAGAACAGTAGGTAAACGAAATTGTAGCATTTGGTCACCTTATTTAGTTCTGTTTTTGTTAACAATCTAAGATTCTAAATAACGAAATTTATGAAAAGAATTATGCTGCTGTAAGGATGCCAGTTGTGTTAAAGCGTTATCATTCTTATTATTTTCTTTTCTATGACATACAGCATTATGCGAAAGATATGGCACCCTGCGAGACAAGGCGTATTGCTCTTTTTTGTAATACCATCAGCTTGTGAATGTTTTCAGCTGAAGTCGTCCCCCAGACTAGAATTCCGTATTGAACTAGGGAAAGAGGCACTGAATTATATAAAGTCATATTAATGGATGTAGGATTAGTGGATTAGTGATTCACTTGGCAATTCCGCGACATAGTTTCAGAGAAATAGTTAGTTAGTTAATTCGGTTTTTATGGCGCAAAAGCAGCTAAGGCTATGTTGCGCCAGTCTCGAGGTATTTATTAATGGGCAGTGATATGATGCAGTTTTATAGCTTACTCAAAAATCACCTTCTTTAAGAAAGTTTAGCACGTCTGACAACGGTACTAGAGGATGATCTCCTAGAAGCACAGTTGGATGTAGAGGTATGTGTTGTTTGTATAATTTGCTGAAGTATTTTTGTCTCTGCGTTTCAACGTCGGGGCATGCGATTAGGATGTGTGTGAGTGTTAACGGTTGTTGGCATTTTTCACATGTTGGTTGTTCTTCTTTTGTGAGTAGAAAGTTGTGTGTCAGGTGTGTGTGCCCAATTCGGAGTCTGCACAAAATGACCTCAACAAAGCGTTCTTGGTGGCGACAGGTCTTCCATTCTCCAAGTAGAGGCTTTATTAGATGGAGCTTGTTATTTGTGCATGAGTCCCACTGTTGCTGCCATTTTCCTAACAGTGCTCGACGAATTGTTGTTTGGCTGTCTTTCAGCGGGATTTTTATTTTTGTAAGTGCTTTGTGTACTGCGAGAGAGGCGTATTTATCTGCTTTTTCGTTGCCCGGTACACCAACATGGCTTGGCACCCAGCAGAAACGGATAGAAACTTCTTCGCTATTTAAAAACACCATGTTTAAAATGTCGCCAAGTAATGGCTCACACTCGGACTTAACATGCAGGGCTTTCAGTGCACTTAACGAATCGGTGTATATGATTGCTTTCTTGTATTTACCAGCGATGATTTTCCGGACTGCTTCATATAAGCCGTAAACTTCAACAGTGAAAATGGAAATACACTGAGGTACTCTCACACTTAGGGCACTTTCCCCAGTCACGATCCCAATACCCACATGGTTTTTTGTTTTTGAGCCATCTGTGTAATATTCGGCGTAATCCCTATATTTATCCTGAAGAGCACGAAATTCTTGGATTTGGTGTTCTGATGGGGTGTCTCTTTTCTTTAGATGGCTTAATGACAGATCGCAGAGCTGCGTCAAGTCGAACCATGGCGGTAGTCTTGGTGGTTTTTTCGCGACATTTAGTGCCTCTTCAGGGATGGCATACCTGTGACAACACTCTTCGAAACGTAGGATAAGTGGCTTAATTGAGTTTGGTTTGTTTAGGTAGTGTAGGCGTGACTTGCACTTTGTGGCAATGTCGTAGCAGATGTGTTGAGGGGATGACCTTATTCTTAAAACATAGGACATGGTTAGTAATGCTCGTCGATCACACAAAGGAGGCTCGTTGCAGTCTACGTACAGACTTTGCACGGGCGATGTTCTGTAAGCGCCATTTGATAAACGCAGACCAAGATTGTGCACAGGGTCTAGACGACTTATGTATGAATCTCGTGCTGAGCCATAAACAACGCAGCCGTAATCTAAGATGCTACGCACAACGGAACGGTAAATACGCAGCAGACATAGACGATCGGAGCCCCAGTGCTTATGGGATAATACTTTGAGGAGGTTGAGTGCTTTGTTTGCATTGGTTTTCAGTGTGTTTATGTGTGCCAGAAAGTTAAGTTTTCGGTCAAATGTAATTCCTAGAAATTTATATTCTTGTTTTACCTGCATTTCGATGTTGTTTAGTTTGAGAACTGGGTCAGGGAATACTCCTCTTTTTTGTGTAAAAAGGACAGCGGTAGTTTTTTGTGTCGAAAAGCGAAAACCATTTTGGTCGGCCCATTTCGTGAGCTTATTGATTGTCATTTGAAGCTGTCTCTCACAGGATGAAAGACTGGAGGCACGACAGGCGATTTGAATATCGTCGACGTATACGGAGTGCATTATTGTGGGTGGTATGCCCTTGTTGATTGAATTCATTTTCACTATGAAAAGAGAGGTGCTGAGGATACAACCTTGCGGTACACCATTTTCCTGGGTGAATGTTCGTGATAACACTGTGCCCAAACGTACTTGGAATGTTCGATTTGTCAAGAAATCGGCCAGGCAATTAAGCATTTTCTCACGAATTCCCAAACTTGCGAGGTCAAGTAAGATTCCGTGTCTCCACGTTGTATCATAAGCCTTTTCTAAATCGAAAAATACCGCCATACAGTGCTGCTTATACAGAAATGCCTCTCGTACGTGATGTTCCAGTCGGACAAGGTGGTCAGTGGTCGAGCAATCCTTCCTGTACCCACACTGATGCATGTCTATTAAGTTTCTGGAGTGGAGTATGAATGTCAGTCTGATATTTATGATGCTTTCATATGTTTTTGCCAGGCAGCTTGTTAGGGCAATCGGTCTGTAGCTGCTGGGAGATGTGGGGGATTTTCCGGATTTTAGAAACGGCACGACTATTGCATTTTTGCACTGTTCTGGCATTATTCCAGATTCCCAAATTCTATTGAAGAATTTCAGATGGGCCTCTGTCGATGCCGGAGATAGGTGTGCCAACATTGCATAGTGAATACGATCAGGGCCTACTGCCGTTTGTTTACCATTAAGGAGGACGCTGTTTAATTCCTTTAATGTTATTGGGCAATTATAAGCTTCATTTGAGTTATCTGTAATTGGCAGTCTCTGTTTCTCCGCAGTCTGTTTGTATTTCAGAAACGTGTCGGAGTAATTCGCTGAGCTAGAAACGTTGTAAAAGTGTACACCTAGAATGTCTGCTTGTTCTTGTAATGTTGTTTGTGTGCCCGGGCTCGTAAGTATGGGTATAGTGTACGGTGTGTAATGTCCCCTGAACTTTCTTACCTTGTCCCACAATATTCTGGATGTGACTGAACTATTGATCCCAGATATATAGTTTTGCCAGGATGATTTCTCTGCCTGCCTACGGATGTATCGCGCCTTGGCTTTGGCCTGTTTAAAACTTACGAGGTTTGTGTAAGTAGGGTACCTTCTCAGGACACCCCAGGCCCTATTCTGAAGTTTCTTTGCATCGGTACATTCCGGAGTCCACCAGGTCTTTAACTTCTTCCGTACTTTATTTGACGACTGTGGTATGGATTTTTCAGCGGCTGCAACAAGAATTGCGGTGAACTTGTCATTTATCTCATTGATATTAAGGTTTGATGAAAAGACCTGTTCCAGATCCACATTTTCTTTGAACCGAGGCCAGTCCGCGCGTTGTACTAGCCAGCGACGTGGTTTAGTAGGAATGGTGGGTAGGTTTGATGTTAGGTTGATGATCGCAGGTAAATGATCGCTTCCATAAGAAGTGTCAAGAACTTCCCAGTTAAAATCGGTAAAAAGAGACGGTGAACAAAACGCTAAATCCAGGCAACTGAATTTTTGAGAGCTGGGTGAACAATAGGTCGGTGAGCTTGTGTTTAAAAGACAAATGTTGTTTGATAGAATAAAATCTCAATGATTTGCCCCCTCTTGTCTGTTTTTTCGCTGCGCCATAGAGTACAATGAGCATTAAAATCTCCGGCTAAACCAAAAGGCTTTGGCAGTTGTGCTGTGAGGCCGTGCAGTTCAAGGGCAGTGATATGTTGATGAGGAGGAACATACAGTGAACAGATGGAGATGGTTTTGTGCGCTAAAACAGTGACAGCCACAGCCTCCAGAGAGGTGTTTAATTTAATGTATCGGGTAGGGGTGCCGCCTTGTACAACTATGGCGACTCCTCCCGATAGGCGGCTAGAGTGTTCGCGGTCTTTCCGGACAACAGTGAATCCTTTAAGGAAGTGGGTGTTTTTCGCACCTAGATTTGTTTCTTGTAGACATATAGCGACTGGTGAAAACTTGTTGATGATGTCCTTGATGTCACTAAAATTGTGTATCAGCCCTCTACAGTTCCAGTGCACAATAAAAACCATGATAGAATAAAATTAAGCAAATATACACGTATAGATTGTTCGGTTGATTAAACGAATGATGGGTGACATTATATACAAATTCAACAGGTGGTGTTGTCCTAAGTTACAGAGCCCTTTCCGGGCCCTGTAATGCGGGCTTTCTCTTTTTTCGCACGCTCCAAAGAGCTGCGCCGTTCCTTTGGCGTCTGAGACGCCGGGGGAGTGTTAGTTGTATCCATCACCTCTTCCGAGGTAGTGGGTAGTGCCCGCTCAGCAGGCACGTTCGTGGCAGCTTCTGGCCTAACTGCGCTTGCAGTGGCCTTGGGTCCGGCAGGCTCGCGAGTCTGCTGGCCCTCTTTGGGAGGTGGCGGAGCGGCACAGGCTACTCCAGCCGGGGGCGCTGATGGAGCGACCGCAGTCACACTCCGTGCGACTTTTGCGGGCGCCGGAAGACGGGGCGCGGCGCCCCGGTGCGTCACATCGGCGAAGGAAGGACTTGACTGATCATGGAGGGAAAACCGTTTACGTGCCTCTTGGAAGGACAGATTGAATTTGACTTTGAGCTCTAGGATTTGTTTTTCTTTTTTCCACGAGGGGCACGATCGCGAGTAAGCAGGATGGTCTCCTTCACAGTTTGCACAACGGGATGCTGAAGTGCAAGTTTCCGATGAGTGCTCGTTGGAAGAACATTTTGCGCAAGTAGCTCGTCCTCTGCAGCTTTGCGATCCATGTCCAAAGCGCTGGCATTTGAAACATCGACGGGGATTTGGTACGTAAGGTCTGACACGGAGCTTACAGTAGCCGGTTTCGATGGATTCAGGTAGTTCGCTTGTTCCGAAGGTGATAATAACGCGTTTCGTTGGGATTTCTTTGTCGTCTCGCCGTATTACTATTCTTTGGACCTTGACTACGTTCTGGTCCTGCCAGCCTTCCAATAATTCACTTTCAGAGAGTTCGAGAAGGTCATCGTCAGAGATGACCCCGCGCACTGTATTCATGGACTTGTGTGGGCCTACTGAAACTGGGACGTCCCCAAATGCTACTAGCTTGGATAGGTTGTCATATTGAAGCTTATCGCGAACTTCCAGAAGGAGGTCGTCGCTTCCCATCTTAGTTACATTATAGCCTGGGCCTATTGCTTCCGTCAGAGTTTTCGACACTAGAAAGGGTGAGATTGCTCGGACTGTCTTGTTTTCTTTCTGGCTATGCACAATATGGTACTTGGGGAAGGACTGCTTTGGTTTGGATAGTGTGAAAGATTCTTCGGTGCGCCACCTTTTCAGCCGGCGATCAGGTAGTGCGGGAAAAAAGTTGGCCATACGGATAGTGCAAAGTTCGGCGGCGATGGTGGCCACCCACCACCGAGCCCAACAAGGGGACGCTACAAGGTAGAATACTTGAAGTCGCCAGCCATGCATCGCCGCTATAACCATATATAACCACCCAAGGTTGGGTAACTACACAAGGTTAACCCTTGCCGCCAGGAAGATCGGAAGTAAATAGAAGGGAGGAGTTGACAGGAAAGATATAAAGTGAGAGGGAAAGACGAAGATGAGGGGAGAGAGAGACAGGAAGAGGCGACTGCCGATTTCCCCTGGGTGGGTCAGCCCAGGGGTGCCGTCTACGTGAAGCCGAGGCCAAAGGGATGTGTTGCCTCTGCCGGGGGGCCTTAAAGGTCCAATCACCCGGCGTCGGCTCAATCCCCAGGATCCCCTTTTCCCCGGACACGGCAAAGCCACGCACGGCTAGGCGTGGGAGGAGGTCGAACCCCCCCCCCCCCTTTAACTCGGGTCCGTGGTGTCGTTACACACCAAAGGCCTGCTTGCGCAGACGCCCCTGCGGGGTCAGAGAAATATACGCCAAGCGATTTGAAAGACGGTAGTATTTCTATTTCAGTATTGTTTAATTTAATGGGGGTTAGTTGAAACTGTTTGTTACGTGGATGAAACATCACTGCCTTTGTTTTTTCTACATTAATCTTAAGATAATTACTTGTCGCTCACTTGTGTATACTTGCAGGAGTTTTAGTGGCTCGATATGACATTTCAGAACCTAAGTCACCATCAAAAAACAGGCTTGTATCATCTGCGCAGATTACGCACTTAGCAGATGGATCAACATTGACTATGTCATTGATGTATAATATGAAGAGATACGGACCGAATATGCTCCCCTGTGTGAGGTCAAAGGCCTTGGAAAGATCGACAAAAATTTCAAGCACGATTTTCTTTTCTTCAAATTTTTGTAATATAAACTCCTTTTGGGTTATTAGGGCTAATTCAGTTGACCTGTTCTTACGAAAACCGGCCTGTGCAGGACTTACGATATTAGAGTGGTCAGTAAACGAACAAAACCATGCTAAAATCACCTTCTCTAAATCTTTCGAAAAAACAGGCAACACTGATACACGGTGGTGATTTAAAAGAACATTCTTGTCGCCTTTGCCGTCTGCATGCTACGAGGGAAAACGCCTGTTTACAAACACAGATTAAAAGTGTACTCTAGGCGAGATGCATAATAAAGTTCGTTGTCTGTTTGTCTAGGCAAGATGCAATTATGTGTATGACGAATTTTACCGGCGCTGTTTGAATACCAAATACATCAGTGGCTCTGCTGTTACATGAATGACAAGAATGAAGAAATAATTTTTTTGCGTTGTAACACCCCTTAAGAATATTGACTGCTTATTAGGTGAGTTCATGTACGAAAGGTCGATACCGTCATATGCCTGACCAAGGGACAAAAAGATCGTTATATGTATCAGCACGATGAACCCCTTTTAGTTCATTGCCGTCTTTTAGGACTGCGGTAGTTTTTTCAAGCGCAGTTCTAGTTATCGAAGGAAGTGTGCTCCAAATTTTATCTCTTACATGATGTCATTTCCGCGACGGAAGTGACATCAAGCATTGCTGACTGTCGTTTCCAAATGACATCACAGCTGTTTTGACGGAGTTGAGGGATTAAAAAATGCTCAGAACTGGACAATGACACAAGGTCGAGAAAGGTTGCGCCTTTGAGCATTTGATAATGCCCCAGCATCGGGAACTAATTCGTCTGGCGGCAAGCTTTCATGATAGAGACGGGAATAGAAAACTTTCATGATTAAAAGAAGATCCATTTTATTTCGTTCCACGAGCAACGCGATGACGTTACCCTTAGCCTAGTCTTAATTGTGTCTCAATTCGGGGTATATCTTTTCTGCCGCCCATTGCAGATGCGTATATCTGTATAGTGACAACCGTCCAATAAAGGCTATTGGTACGAAATCCCAGGCTCGAATCTCGTTGGCACCGAATTCTGCGCCAGGTGGCATTTCATAACGAAGGACTATAGTACTACATACAAGGGGCAAAACAAACATCCTCGCATGGCCTCGGCGTTGGCGAAAGGGCTGGTGTAAGGCTTTTGCTACAAATATTAGCGCTATTTCTATTTGGTTAACATTCATGTCTTATTTTACTCCTAGATAAATGCATGTTGGAAATCTTTGCGGGATAATGAAAGTTGGGAGAAAGCACAATTTTAATGTACGACATTACGTCTGCAGTGGTCGCGCCGAATCACTCCTGTAACACGTTTGTGTAGCACGTGTCTCTGCCGTAGAAACTGTGCATTAACTTTGTATGATTAGCCCAGTGGAAAATTACCCGCACACTACTTCTTGTTCTAGCGGTGCTACAACTATCCAAGCATCTATCGATGCTCGTTGGAGCTGCAAGACGTGCTGCTGGCAGGCACTGTTGCTTACGTAAGGAGTAAGCGACAGGTGAGCCCAGAGACAGGGCTCACCTGTCGTTAATCCTTTGCCCGGTGCAATGTGCTCATGTCTTCGTTCCTTTCTTTCCTTTTTTCGGCCGTCTCTTCTGTCCTTCTCTCGCGCAGTATGCGAGGAGCCACGCCTCCATTCGTGAGTATGATCTTTACATTTTTCGAAAGCCTTTCATGGTGCTTTGGTAGCGTTTTATCTTCTTGGGTTTCACGAAGCGTAGCTCGTGTGCTGTGATCTCACGTTGCCTCCAGTGTAATTTTTCATCTTTACTTTTTTCGTTTATTCTATCTATTAGTCGTGTAGTTTTTATGTTTACTTTTTTTTTTCATTTCTTCTATCTAATAGTCCTCTTTTTTTTCCCTACGCAAGTTTACGGCAGCCTAGCGGTCACGTCCATTGTTAATCGTCCTGCCTTTTCTCCCGCGGTTCTATCTCCCTCTCACCCTGATATCAGGCGGCCTGAAACAATTTAGTTATTGCTTGCGGTAACACTAACTAAACCCGGACAAAGGAGAAAAGGCAGAAAAAACATGGCACTGACGCCTCTGCGTTCCTTCCTCCTTTATGAGTGGTTAGATTATTTCGGGCTGTTCGCCACAACATGGATGAACAGGTAACCCAGCAAACCATCCTCTTGATACTTTGTCTCTCAAAGAGCCGTGAATGTATGCACGCGCAGCACTCTGAGCGTCACGGCAAAATACCTGGAAATTGAGTCCTAAAAATGACAACAGCACGAAACACTCACACGCACTCTCTCGTGCAGTTTGCGCCAATTTCTACTGGTTGGATAGAGTATACTGCGATAACCATGACCATCAAGCCCAGCGTGTAAGCCGTTATCATGCATATTTCAGCTTGACTTGAGCGCAGGGAAGAGTGTACTATTGATTTTTTCGTTACTTCATTGGCAAGCTCTGCATTGTCATGCACGTTCGAGCGCCGCATTTACCATTATTTTTCACCCGCCACGGTGGTCTAGGGGTTGTGGTGCTCGAATGTTAACCCGCAGCTTCCGGGATCGAATCCCGGCTGCGGCGGCCGCATTTCCGCTGTAGACGAAAATGCTTGATGTCCGTGTACTTAAATTTAGGTGCACGTTGGAGAACCACAGGTAGTCGAAATTTCCGGAACCCTCCACTACGGCGTCTCATAATCATGTCGTGGTTGTGGGACGTCAATAACACCAACGATTATTATTACGGTTATTTGTCACGACTTGGGCATTCTATTGATCGGTAGTGGGACAACGGCTATGCTGTAGAAGCTGTGGAACATAATGAACGCAAGTCTTTCGAGACTTCATTGAATATTTGAGGGTGTAGTTGACCATCAGACAGACTATAATGCTCCCTCCCTCCACCGCTTTTGTGTGTGTTCTATGTAAGTGCGTGTGTGTTTACGCCTGCTTCTTCTCTTCGCTTTTCTTTCTCTCTTTCCTTCCTTTTCCCCTTCCCATTAGTGTAGAATAGCAAACCAGATGTGGTTTCCGTTAACCTCCCTGCTTTTCTCTCGTGTATCTATCTCATTCTCTCTCTCTTCTATTACAATACGCAGTGTGTAGCGACGAACGGAACTTTTATAAAACCCAAATTGTCGTTACTTTATTCAGTCGTCACTAATGCTCAAAAGCAAGCTATGTTCAATGCACTACCATTCTGGGCAATGACAGCCCTCCAACTTATTGTATACTTATCCTCGGTACGTTTACATGTTTGGCAAGCTAAATGCCCGTCCACAGCGGCTGCGTTTTCCTTAGACTAAATAGATGAAAACCCGGGTACTTCAATTAAGTGCACCTTAAATAATCCCAGGTGGACAAAATTATGTCATGATAAGAAAAATAATTTGGAGGCACCAGCTATACGGAGTGCCTCAAATCATATTGTGGTTTAGGCACGTAAAACCTCGGAATTTAACCGAGTTACAGGACTGTCTAGGAATCCTAGAGAACCCTCTAAAGCAGGGTTCTCAAATCATCTCGGCTAGCGGGCCGCAGTCACGAAATTTAGTCTCCCTATAGGCCGGGGTGGTGAAGCTGGTTGGAGCTTAAGGCGGGGGGGGGGGGGTCCGTTTGAACACGATGTCAGCCTGACATTTCCATTTGAAAGAACGCCATTCGAACTATCTCATATCTCCTACACGGGTCATTTCTGAAGGGTTTTTGACGTCAAGTTTCGAGAAATACATTAATACTGATCTCCAGAACGACTGAAATCTGGATGCCGGTTCAGATCAAGCTTTTGTTGCACGGTTACCTTTTAATACGCAGTGACCGGATGTGGCGCCTCTCAAAAATTGCTTGACACCAGTTCCCTCTGTGTAGCTCACAAACATACTTATTAAGAAAGAAAAAAAACATGAGACGAAGACAGTCATATGCGAGCCGGGCCTTTAGCGCAAGGTCCGCGGGCCGCGTGTTTGAGACCCCTGCTCTAAAGCGACTCCAGTCAGTTAGACTCCCAGACTCAGTGCTCATAAGTGTGTCTAGCTACGGGATGCTAGCTACTGACCAACGTAGAGTGGTCTAAATAGGTTCACGTTATGCTCTCTCATTAGATTATCTTTGTGACCTTCACCTACCTTTGACTATACCACGTGCGTGAAAGCAGTGGTTGGGGTTTGGCCTCTATACGTTAGGCGAATTCATTGTTCATCGTAGTCTAGTTAACCTGCCTACCTTTCCTACATTCATTCTCTCTCTCTCTCTCTTGTTCATCGTATATCATGACATACCGTGCTGCCCGAGTGAGCGGGCGTGCCAGTATTTGGGTACTACTGTTATTTTTATGATCATACGCAAAACGTAGCCGCTTATAGTAGCACAAAGAGCAATCATTAAAAGGGGGCGTGTTCGTTAGCCTACATTCCTGCTGGGAACACGCCGCCCACCGTGCTATTGCGCGAGGGCCCCACCGCACAGGGAATCACTGTAAACACGACTTTCCACGCCCTGGAAATGTTCACTGCGCGGCAGGATATGAATGATTCGTCGCGGAAAAGGTAAACGTGCGTTGGGACGATGTTCATTACGCTTGCCTATACGTGCAATAGCTAGCAATCTAATCGTGAACAAAAGCAGGAAGTGGCAGTGTCGATTGTGCAAGCGGCAACCATGCACGTTTCTCCGAAATGTGTTTAAGTAATGCGATATGCTTCTCACTGCGAGGCTCATCATAGACTTATAGAAGACGCGTAGCGGAGAAACGTCAGTGGTTATTGATGGGACGATGGGGAATGCTTTAATTTGTAAGTCTTTATACTTATTTATACACGAATAAATACATTCATGCATGCGACCTGTAAGTGTGGAGATTTTATTGTAATTATTAAATTGAGTGAGTGAGTGAGTGAGTGAGTGAGTGAGTGAGTGAGTGAGTGAGTGAGTGAGTGAGTGAGTGAGTGAGTGAGTGAGTGAGTGAGTGAGTGAGTGAGTGAGTGAGTGAGTGAGTGAGTGAGTGAGTGAGTGAGTGAGTGAGTGAGTGAGTGAGTGAGTGAGTGAGTGAGTGAGTGAGTGAGTGAGTGAGTGAGTGAGTGAGTGAGTGAGTCTGTCGTGAAGTTTTAAAGCAACAAAAACACTAGATGGAAATATCCGTAGTAGGCGGCTCCGTAAAAAAACCTTATAATCAGCGATTGTAATTAACGCTTAATAAACGCGTTAAGTCCTAAAGCCGATTATGCGAGTGCTCTGTTATCCCAGCCCCATCGGAACGGGGCTGCCATGTGTGCGCACCACCTTACGCCCAGTAGCAGAACGTCACAGTCGGTGCGCAACCTCGAGGGGTATGTAGTTTTCTAATGTACATGAACAATTTCGTGTAATCACGCGATATCTTGTTGCGTGCATTCAAAGTGGGTTCTTTCCCTGGCCTTTATTATGGTAACGGACCGGAAGTGAAGAGCTGATATGCAGGACCCACAGCGACGTGCCTTCACGAGGTAAGAAAGCGTGGTTCCGCAAGCCGTTGACCTCAATGCATAACGCATATTAAATTGCAGGTAATTTTAGTACGATGAATCGCGGAAAGTATTTGTCGGGGTTTTTATCATGGCTACGTTTTTAAAGTCAAGCTGTGTTGTCTTATAAGTGGACGCGGAACAATGGAAGTGCGAGCAATTCCGCTGTGTCAGACAGAGAAGTAGAGAGGAGATGAAAATCTGGGTTTAAATTCGACTATAACGTTTGCTTCGCTACCAGATTCAGTTGAAGACTATTTTCATATACCTGCCCAATCTGGATTTGTTGATTAGACCAACCTTTCTCGTTATGCCCGTACTGCACGCAAAGAACAAAAATGCTTATGAAAAATGCTTATGAACAAAAATTTTTAAAAAAGGAAACACGTGAGCGCGTGGCAGATAGCCTCGTGCTCCCCATGGGGCGCGGCGCAGTGGCGAAGTGTGGTGTCATTCACCACTACTGCCTACACTCCCGTCACGAACGTGTCTTTATTTTACGCTTTCTTCTTGATATATATGTTTTGTTGGGGCATTTCAGCGAACATTGATTGCTTCCCATAAGGATTGTTGCTATCACAGCTTCGGAAGCATTCGGGAGAAACGGAAAGAAAATCAAATTTTGGCCCAGATCAGACTTGCACAACAAAATAAAGTGATAAAAAAGAATAAAAATTGCAAGAAGGAGTGCAGGCAGTACACGGAACGGCACCGCGCTGTCCTATTATTTTTCACATTTCGCCACAGCGCCGGCCACATGTGCGGTACGAGGCTATTCGCCACGCGCTCGAGTGTGCCTTTTCATAAAAATGACGGCTGTACATATTGTTAGACGTAATATGCAAGATATTCATCTCCTAGCAAGCTGTGCTCCGTGACCGTTTCGCCGCAACATTTCCTCAAGTGTCTTTCACATACATGGGCCGTCATATACAGCCTGCAGGCTATGGAATGTCACCCGGTATTACTGTTCTTTTATTTTATGTATACCCTGGAGCCAGTCCTTGCAAGTTTTCATTAACATCATGCATTGCAGTGTACTTCATCAATGACACTCGCAGTCGAACCCTACTCTGTAGCTAGTGGCGCAGCCAGAATTTTTTTTTTTTTTTTTTGAGAGGGGGGGGGGATGAACCATCCTTTATGTTCGTTCGTACGTGCATTTGTACGTGTGCGTGTATATACAAACATGCAACACTGAATAAACTTTCACGGGAGACGGGGGTTTGAACCCCCCCCCCTCGCAGACGCACACACACACACACACAATAGTGTAGTGTTCACAGCTTAAAAACGGTCTGGGTATGCGCGATATGAACGCTGTTATGCGTGCGAGCGTAATAATCGTCCTCTCATTCTTTGTTGCTTTTTCTATTCTTTTCCTTCCCTGGCCCCTCCCCCCTTGTAGCAAACCGGGTGCAACCTGGTTAACCTCCTTGCCTTTCCTTTGCCTTACTCTCTCTCTCTCTTCTATTTCTCCCTTTGTGGGTAATTGGTGGAAAGCAACGACATCTCCTAAGCTGAAACGATTGACGATGTGGCTGTCCATTCATTATTTGGGACAAGAAGCAGAAACCTATTGCACTAAGAGCAGCGAGAGAGAGAGAGAGAGAGATAGCTAAAGGCAAGATAGCTCGAAACGGGCCCCTTGCGGCCCCTCCTGGGTATTCCCTGAGCGGTCGGCATAGCTCTGGGAAGCGTGGGGAAGGAGCGTTCCTTCATTTCGAAGAATAAATGTACGACGAGGCCGGCCGAGGCTTAGGCGCCTAATTGCGGGATTCCGTTGTCTTAACTTTTCCGTGTCGCATATATTATACGGTGCCACCGACGGACGGGCTACCCAGGCTGAGTGGCACGATTAGTGTTTCGGTGCCCACGCGACTTAATGATTCGGTGGGCGCTGCATCATTTAAAAGCCGTACAAAGTGTTCTTGAGGAACGTAATATATTTCTCGAGTTTCTTTTATGCCTAATTTTGAATTGGCCCCAAAGATTGGAACCGACGAGACAGCGTTGTTCTTATATTATTATTGATTATTCGGATTTTTTTTTCTTGTACATCGCTGAATATCATCATCATCATCATCAGCCTGTCTACGCCCACTGCAGGGCAAAGGCCTCTCCCATGTTCCGCCAATCAACCCGGTCCTGTGCTTTCTGTTGCCACGTTATACTTGCAAACTTCTTAATCTCATCTACCCACCTAATTTTCTGCCTTCCCCTCAGGCGTTTGCCCTCTCTTGGAATCCAGTCAGTTACCCTTAATGACCACCGGTTATCCTGCCGACGTGCTACGTGGCCGGCCCACATCCATTTCTTCTTCTTAATTTCAACTATGATATCCTTAACCCCCGTTTGTTCCCTGACCCACTCTGCTCTCTTCCTGTCTCTTAAGGTTACACCTATCATTTTCCTTTCCATCGCTCGCTGCGTCGTCCTCAATTTAAGTTGAACCCTCTTTGTAAGTCTCCAGGTTTCTGCTCCGTAGGTAAGTACCGGTAAGATGCAGCTGTTATATACCTTCCTCTTGAGAGATAGTGGTAGACTACTATTCATGATTTGATAATGCTTGCCAAATGAACCCCATCCCATCCTTATTCTTCTAGTTATTTCACTCTCATGGTTCGGCTCCGCGGTTACTACCTGTCCTAAGTAGACGTACTTATAGTTTATCCGATTTTTCCGTTTATCCGTTTATATAGTTTATCCGATTTTTGAGCGCAACTTCACAAGTCCCGTTCCGCAGCCTCTTATTGTTTCCTTTCTTGTCTGCGGTTAGCCCAGATGTATAGTTAGCAAAGCATGAACTAACTAGAGCGCTCGCAGGTGCCTACTTACACTGTTAGAAGAGGAAGTGCCTTAGGTACTGATACAAATTTTCAGCCACATCGCGCTTTTATGTGAGTCACAAGTACAATATTCTGTAAGTGAAGGTGCCTGCTCCATCCCCTCAATGGGACAGCCGGAAAAAGCGAAAATCTGATAAGGTCACGAAGTGCTAACATGCCTCTTGAAATAATGCACATTGTTTTTTCATGCGTGCAAGTTTGCTTACAGATTTAGGGTGTTGTTGAAAGGGTCGACCCTTGTTTTACACTTTCCACTGCGCCTATTTGGTGCTGGCTTTACATACATTTTGTTCACTCGATGCACTGTCTCTCAAAGAAGGATCTACCTTTGTGCTGGCTACATTACCACCGCGTTTCGTGCTCATAAGTTCTGGCAATAGCCGGCAACTCGTTAATTGCGTTAGATGTTCATTTTTACAAAGTTGCATTGTTACAAAGGTACATTGTTACATCACCTCGATGCTACAGTGTTAAAGCGCTGCGTCGATGTGCATTCTCTGCCCATCTTTGCCAAGTCTGTGTGAGAATATAAGTGCTAGTAAATGCAAGAAATAACGCTAAACAAAATTATCTTTGCATTCGGCGTGAATAACTGGAGCTATGTGGTCGCGTTCTCATAATTAGAGGCAGATTCGCATCATGCCCCTACCACGCCGCGTAGAAGATAAATATTTGAGGGTAGCAGTCCTTAACAGCGCTGATATTACGCTTAGTGCACACAAATATGATAATTTCAATAAATAAATAAATAAATAAATAAATAAATCAACCCAATAAATAAATAAATAAATAAATAAATTTACCGTGCACAAGGGCAGCGCGTTGATATTGTTTTAAACATAATAGGTGGCGTATACGCCATAAACATATTTGCTTCCTGGAGGATTCTGCTGACAATCTTCTAAACCACCATTTTTTTTAAATGCCGAGCATTTCTTAGTCGCACCTGCGGCGTCGGCGCCGTCCACAGCCCCACTGCGCATGCTCGGCTCGTCTCGTGCCGGCAGCAGGCCTGAAACTGAAAAAATCCGGCAGATCCCACGCACTGTGGGAATCGATGTAATGCGAAGCAGCCAGCAAAGAGCTGCATACATAGACTTGTTTGTCTTTGAGTCAAATGAAATCATTCATGCCATGGCATCTAGTTCACCATATATCGTATGTTTCCCATGCACGCATCCATGCACAATCTGGTATATACCATGCCAATGAAACGTGTATTCTCGTATATAAAATGCATGCCCTGTCAATTATGTTCATCACGCACTCGTGTCATGCCGAACCAATTTTAGTATATACCCACTTAACAAAACGGCCGGAAGCGCAGAATGACAGTGTCATGTAAGTCTTACCGTACATTACATGCATAACATGATTCGCGTGTTAAGACCTGTCATTTATGGTCGTCATACAGTCACATCGCGCAATACTAATTTTGGCGCACATCAAACGAGCGAAATTGCCGCGAGTGCACCATGAGTATGGCATGTAAATCATGCTGTAAATGATATACATATTTTTCAAGTTACCACCTGTCATTTATGTTTGTCGTACAGTCACGTCGCGCAATACCAGTTTTGGTGTATATCAAGCTAGCGAAACGGCCGCGAGCGCATCGTGAGTGTGGCATGCAAATAATGTCGTACATGACTTACATGTCATGATTTTCATGTTACCGCTTTTCATTTGTGTTCGCAATACAGTCGCGTTGTGCACTACAAATTTTGGTGTATATCAAGATAGCGAAACGGCCACGAATGCACCATCAGCGTGGCATGTAAATCATGTAGTACATGACTTGCATGTCATGATTTTCATGTTACCACCTCTCATTTACGTTTCTCATACAGTCGTGTCGCGCAATACCAGTTTTGGTGTTTATCAAGCCAGCGAAACGGCCTCGAATGCACCAGGAGCGTGGCATGTAAATCATGACATACATGACATGCATATCATGGTTTTTATTTTACCACCTCTTATTCATGTTCTTCATACAGTCACATCTCATAACACCAATTTTGGTTTATATCAATCTAGCGAAATTGCCGCGAGTGCGCCATGAGCGTGGCATGTAAAGCGTGTCGTACATGACACGTATGTCACGATTTTCATGTTACCACGTGTCAGTTGTGTTCGTCATACAGACATGTCTCGTCATACCAGTTTTCGTATATATCCTTTCATTTAAATGGCCGCGAGAACCCCGAGACCATGTCGTGTAAATCATGCTGCTCATAACATGAATGTCATGATTTGCACGTTAGGACCTGTCATTATGTTCGTCATGAACTCTTGTCACGCCGTACCAATTTTGGTATATATGAAATTAACGAAACAGCCGCAAGAGACCCAAGGCCGTGGAATGCAAATCATGCTAGTCATGACATGCATGTCATGATTTTCATGTTATGACCTGTCAATTACGTTCGCAATGAGGCCATCTTATGCCACACCAATTTTGGTATGCATCCGATTAACGAAACGGCCCGGAGAGCTCAAAGTCGTAGGCGGATAGATAGATAGATAGATAGATAGATAGATAGATAGATAGATAGATAGATAGATAGATAGATAGATAGATAGATAGATAGATAGATAGATAGATAGATAGATAGATAGATAGATAGATAGATAGATAGATAGATAGATAGATAGATAGATAGATAGATAGATAGATAGATAGATAGATAGATAGATAGATAGATAGATAGATAGATAGATAGATAGATAGATAGATAGATACGCTCGAACTCACAGAATCGGAAACAGCGCGAGCACACGGGACTAGAAAGACAGACAGGACTTTGCGCTGAGTTGACACCCTCCTAAAGTCGCAGAAGTTCGCTAAGAAATGCTTCGCATTTAAAAGAATCGTGCCGGTGATATTCCCGTTCCAACTCACACTGTGAAGTCAAAATTACTCGTCATTCTTCAGTGAGGGAAAGCATCCTTAGTTCAGTGAACCGATAGGAAATCGGTGCAAGAAACAGGAAATTAAAGGGGCCTTGCAATGCGTCTCGTCAGAGCCTGCTTCTTGTTCTTTGCTTTTCTTTCAACTCATCACTCCAGGCTCACTGGCACGGACAATGTGTGCGTGCGTATGCTTGCAGAGGGTGGGAACGTATTACATCTGCGTTTTACGACTGTAGGATTCCATTTCACACGTTCCCATTTTTATTATATCTCATTGCGGCGCTGGCACCGCACATGTAAGCCCACGTATGCGCGCGTGTACGCGCACGTGTACGCCCAACTCAACGAGCAGAGTAATTTCTCTGCTGTTCTTTCCCTTCCTCTGCTTCCTCCTCATCACGGCACACATCCGTGCTGATAAGCTCACGCTGACGGCGTGCTTGCCGTCCATTCTACTGGATGCGAGCACTAGCAAATTTTTTGCATGTAGCGGGATACCGCAGCAATGAATGTAAATGAATTCGGTGAGAGTTTTCCTCAATATGAGCGTTTGTTCTAATCGCGGTTGCCAGCTTTTAACACGAAATTGTTTTATGCCGGGGTCCACCACGGCTGCACTGGCACATTTTCGTCACGAATATGACGTTGTAAAATACAAAGACTAACACTTGGCAAAAAAAAAGACTATAAGAAAAAGTTCCCTCACCGGGAGTCGAACTTGGACCCCTCGATCCCCACCGCGCAGCGCGAAACGACTCCGCCAAAGACGGCACGCTCTTCGTCCTACTAACGGCTTGCTATTTATATGCACCATTTGCCGGTGGCGGTACTCGGAGATCGGTTGTATATCAGCTTGTTTTAGTTATCACTAGCGAGATTGCGCGTATGGCTCGAAGGGCGCGCTTTAAAGGCTGTCGCCCCACGCGTTGAGATTAGCGTGCGCCCGTATACATTGCGTGGTCGCTCGTGCGCGCGCACTTATCTTGTACGTCTTGCACTCTCACCGCAAGTTTGCGTTGAAGTTACAGAGAACACGAAGGTCACTTCGCTCACTGCAGCGGCCGCTTTTGCGAAAGGAGCGCGCTGCTCACAAAGAAATAAGTTACAACTGTGACCGTTCCCGCTCATCCTGTGTATACTTGTGCGTTCGTTTCGTGCGTGCTCCTCTGCATTTGACCAGCGTGCTTTAACTGTCCAGCTGTGAGAGTTGTTAGTTCGCGCTCATCCTGTGTATGCTCGTTCCGTGCGTTCTTTCTGCTTGAGCAGCGCGTTGGAAGTTTCGAGGTGCTTGCCGTTCTTCGCGTGACATTACAACTTGTTGCTATCATTCCTTCGCCCCGAGGGCGGAGGAATGATCACAAGCACTCAAAAGAATGCACCACAAACGCTCAACTACGTCTGTGAAGCACGTTTTACTTTCGTGTGATACCGATTCCTATGACAGAGGAATCAGCCATGTTTTTCCATTATATTTTATCGACAACTGTGAAACATAAAGTGATACGAAGATACAATGCCAAAATAGATTTAGAATAGATCCGACAGAAATACTATGTTTTTCTACATCTTTCTGTCGGTAAGGAACCACACCGCATGAAATGGCAGAAAATACGTGAAAACTTTTATTTACAGATCACAGTTTTCCCACCATCCGCGAGATTAGCGAGAAGCAGCTTTGCTCTCCAACTAAACAATCCCAATTTGATGACAAGGTCGTCCTGAAGATGCGAAAACTTCCTCATAAGCACGAGGTAAATAATCTTCGCAGGAACAGGGCACAACAGTTGCTGTCTTAACCGTGGTATCCATGTCCGTAGCCGTGTCCGTAACCATATCCACCATAACCACCGTAACCACCGTGACCATAACCACCATAGCCGTAACCGTAGGACGGGTGCTGGATATGGGTCGAGTACACAAACACGCGGCCTACAGGGTGGTACCCGTAGCCACCACCGTGTCCTCCATAGCCGCCGTAGCCGCCGCCATATCCTCCTCCGTATCCGCCGTAACCACCGTATCCGCCGTAGAACCCTGCCGACACCACGCTAGCAAGGATGGCGATGCAAACCAGTGGGATCTGTGTAAGAGAGGGAATAAAAACCATATCAAGTGAGAGAAATCGAAGCAAGTATCGGGTAGGCAATGAAGCAGTGAATTAAACTGTACACTTCTTTACTAGAAACCAACAATTTTCTTGTTGCCTATTGTAGAGCGGACCCTTTAAAAAGAGTGTGCCGTTTTTCTTGCGATCTCCTTGCAGAATATTGGTACTTCAGCCAAAGTCTTACAGTCCTATGCGAAAACGTTACAAAACGTAAGGTGCCCTTGAAGTACCACTAAAATAAGCGCACCTGGGTGCCCACGTCGATAATATTATTTCAGAGGGCCGCTGAACCACGTATTCATTGAACACCAGCCGCTGTTCGTCATGGCATATTTGCAGCTAACATCAGTGAGTCAGAAAGTGATAGAAATATTTAAACATGTCTGGACCTGCACTACTATTGTTTCGGTCACTGATCTTTTGATGTCATTGAATGGCGGGTCTTTGGCACGTAAAGGACGTACGCAGTTCTAGCTCTCACCTTCATTGGCACGCCGAGTTCAATGTCAGAATTCGAGAAGTGTATTCCGGAAATAAGTACGAGTTTCAAAAACTAATTGACGGTAGTCTAAATTTATTAGTCAAATTTTACGATCATACATTAGGGTAAACTCGACTGCAAGTTTAAGAACAAGTTGATAAGTCTTCATTGGTCAAACAAATACGCATACAGTAATAGGTGTACTTACACATATCGCAAAGCCAGGGTTCTCAGCGAAATACACAATGAACATTCGATATCACCGCAAAGGGTCCGTCATCGACTGTGCATCGCAGAACAAAATATTATAACCGCACAAACAAAATTTTGTAATTTTAAAAATTCAGTGTATTGAAGTCGAGTTTCGGACGAAATCTCGTCTGTTCGGGATGAAACACTGGTGAAAAGATTGGAGGACGCTGACCAAACTGAAAAATATTTGCTGACGGTGCGGCTCCCACTCGAGAGCCTTGTTCACAATGAAGCTTTATTGTTAACAAGGTTCTCGTGTGGGAGGCGCACCATCAGTAAATATTTTTCATCTTGGTCGACGTTCTCCAATGTTTTCGCCAGTTCAATGTACTGTCACATTAAGTAAAGCTAATAAGCAGCGGTGATTAAGGGGCCGACGTAGGAGGAGAATTTGAGGTCTGTAATGGTTTGGGCATGTGCGACAGTCTTTTATCAACCGCTAGTGATACAAAAAGCGTGTTTGAACGAAAATCAATCTCAGTTCGAACAATGATTAATTCGATGACATGTCTTTGTTGGCCCATCTAATTTCCTGCAGCGGAGGAAGACTTGCACGTAGATTAATGACTGAACAAGGCGCTCGCCGTTCGACTTACCATGGACTTCATGCTTTCGGGTTAAGATTTGGGGCTCTCGAGAACAAGCGCTTGGGGCACGTTTGCAGTGACGTGGTTGCCGGTACTGCACGCCATATCCGGAGTGGAGCGTGCTTTTAAATCATCGGTCAGACCGTTGGGAGCCCCGTAGAGGCTGACCGTGCAAGGCGGGGTGAGGGCGTAAAGAAAACAAACTACTAAAAGAAAAAGGGGGTCATAACGGAACTCGCGCAATGCGAAAGTCGAGAGGGAAAAGTGCGAGGCGCGTGCCGCCGCGGAAACAATGGCTGGAGTAAAACCGGGCGCCGATTGCCCCCCAAGCAGGACCACACCTGTTCTCCGCAAGTATTTCACGATTGTTATCGACCCTGGACGCTATTGGTACACTTATGATGTCGCTTGAGGCGGCCTTCGTAACCCCGAAACAAAAATGAAAAGACGAGGAAAAATGTTCTGCCTGCAATGTGCAGTCACGGTTACTTATCAGCCGTTCAAGTGAAACGTTTAGGTTATTCTTTTTTTGTTGATATATCTTCTTTTTTGTGTGTGTGTGTGGAAGGGAGGGGGGGGGGTTGTGCGGGGATTGTGACAAGGAGGAATGCGTAATCGCATGGCGTTTGCTCTTTTTTTTTCTTTTTCCATCGAAACCAAAATGCTTCCGTTATTTCTTGTTTCCTGTCCGCTAAGAGAAAGCCCTTGCTAAGCAGCGTGAGCCGTCATTAACGAGCGCTGTGTGAAGTTGGCCAGCGTTGTTTAATGAGCAAGCAAGCATACTTATCCCTCATTTCTGTGAAGTTGTACAGGTGTGCGAAACTCTGGGATTAAAAGTGGACTCCGTCGTGATTACGTGAGCGGGGAAATGGGAATTTGAAACGTTGCGAGGCGTAAGCCGCGTGGCTAATACTCTATGCCTGCAGCTACAGACACTGCAAGAACGCACGGTTTTTCAGTATACAGAGAAATTAATCCTTCACGGGCGCATGTCTGTGTAGCGAGTGAAGGCTTGATTAGCGCGTGAAGAACAAAATACGGGGTGATGCAAGGACGCGATGGTATTGCAGAAACGAATGAGCCTTCATCTGTTCCAAAGCATATCTCAGATTCACACCCGGTCATGAATGACCTTACCAAGCTGGTTACCAAGCTGGTTACCAAGCTGGTTACCAAGCTGGTTACCAAGATGGTCGCGTAGTCCCGGGCAATCTTCTCAATGCGTGAGCCTACTCTCATCATGGAGCACGTGAGGTACCGAGTCGAATTTCAGTAAAATGTGGGAATATATATGGTGACCGGAACAGTGTTATACGTCGCTATACAGGGGGCTCAAGAGGACGTTTTCTTGAGGGAATTTAAGTAGAGTGTATGAAGCTTTTTTGCGATTTTTTTGTGTGTTCCTTCTATTTGAAGTTGGCGCGTTGCCGGGCAGTTACTTTTCATATGGCCACGCACAACCATTTGCCAACGTAATCGGGAGCTTTTGCCGCCATCGTTGTCGTCGTCGTCGTCATAGTTTGTTGTCTACTAAGTGCGAGTGATTGTGGCATCTTGAGTTTGTGAGCACCAGTGAGAACTATTCAATAAAGGTTTTTTAGGCCGACCTAGACGCTTCCCTGTGGCCTGAAGAATATCATGTAACCACCTAACGTACGGACAACCCCATTTTTTCTTATCTTCTACTGTGGCTAGCTTGAAACAATATATTTCACATTGTTCTCTTATCACCAAAAGGAGCTTGATGTGGGCGAGTTGGTGAAGCATACTGGTAAATTTAACGTTGCGCAACGTACACGAGGTCTAGAAAGGAACACTTAAACAGACAAGCGCAAACTATGAACTGACGTTTATTTCAGGAAACACTGATACTTATACATGTAAAAACCACACGTCACATCATCACATGCTCAGGCTCTATCGCGACATAAAGGTAATCTCTTTTTCTTAGAGTGCTACTGACGCGCAACTGATGCAATAGTCTCCGGCACGCGCAATGTAAAACGCTTCGAGGATCTCCCTCTCTAATCTATCACTGGATCGTGCTAAGAATTTTGTCTGATTCAAAATTGGTCGGCAGTTGCAGCGTTTACAGTGCTCCGACATATGGCCTCCCGCGTTGTTATTTACAGTCCAGTTGTGCTCACGTGCCCTCTCGTTGTAGCAGCGTCCCGTTTGACCTATATATATATATGTCATTGGACAAATCTTGGACAATTTACATGGGGCACTGAAAACAAGATTCACATTGTGCCTTTGCGCAACACTCTTCAAATTGTGCGAAACCCTATGCCAATATGGAATTACATGCACCCTCTTTTTTTCTGCTATTTTTTTCTGTGATAACCGCCTGCCTTTCCTTTTTGAACTTTTGAAGAAGCTTCTCGCAAACGCTGGAAATTAAAAATGAAGGAAAACCCGCTTGGGTCAGCCTGGTTACCTGATTCTGGAAACTTAATTCTACTCTGTGTGCGCATGACTTACTTAGTGCTTCCTTTAAGCACGCCATTGCGACACCCCTCTTCACTAACTTAGAATGGGGACTGTCATATGAAATCAGCCGCTTCGTCGCCCGTGGCCTGTACTCCCAGCACACATGCGTGTTCATCAAAGTTAGCTTCAAGTCTAGGAAGCGAATGCTATCATCACTAGGCCGCTCGCACGTGAATTTTAGCGCCTGCGATGTGCTTCTGAAGGTATTTACTATTGCTTCTACTGTACGCTCTAGCACTGGACCTGCCACTTCATTAACAACGACGAGATAGTCATCCACATACCTGAGAACGGTAACCGGGTTAGACTGGACAAGAGACCTGTATCTCAGTACCTTTGACAAACGTGTGAACAGCTCTCTTGTCCAGTCTAACCCGGTTACCGTTCTCAGGTATGTGGATGACTACCTCGTCGTTGTTAATGAAGTGGCAGGTCCAGTGCTAGAGCGTACAGTAGAAGCAATAGTAAATACCTTCAGAAGCACATCGCAGGCGCTAAAATTCACGTGCGAGCGGCCTAGTGATGATAGCATTCGCTTCCGAGACTTGAAGCTAACTTTGATGAACACGCATGTGCGCTGGGAGTACAGGCCACGGGCGATGAAGCGGCTGATTTCATATGACAGTCCCCATTCTAAGTTAGTGAAGAGGGGTGTCGCAGTGACGTGCTTAAAGGAAGCACTAAGTAAGTCATGCGCACACAGAGTAGAATTAAGTTTCCAGAATCAGGTAACCAGGCTGACCCAAGCGGGTTTTCCTTCATTTTTAATTTCCAGCGTTTGCGATAAGCTTCTTCAAAAGTTCAAAAAGGAAAGGCAGGCGGTTATCACAGAAAAAAATAGCAGAAAAAAAGAGGGTGCATGTAATTCCATATTGGCATAGGGTTTCGCACAATTTGAAGAGTGTTGCGCAAAGGCACAATGTGAATCTTGTTTTCAGTGCCCCATGTAAATTGTCCAACATTTGTCCAATGATAAACAAAGTGAGACCGGATCCCTGCACTAAGAAACACGCGAGACAGTACACCCAATGCAAGAGAGATGTAGTCTATGAGGTGCCGCGGACATGCAACAAAGTATATATAGGTCAAACGGGACGCTGCTACAACGAGAGGGCACGTGAGCACAAGTGGACTGTAAATAACAACGCGGGAGGCCATATGTCGGAGCACTGTAAACGCTGCAACTGCCGACCAATTTTGAATCAGACAAAATTCTTAGCACGATCCAGTGATAGATTAGAGAGGGAGATCCTCGAAGCGTTTTACATTGCGCGTGCCGGAGACTATTGCATCAGTTGCGCGTCAGTAGCACTCTAAGAAAAAGAGATTACCTTTATGTCGCGATAGAGCCTGAGCATGTGATGATGTGACGTGTGGTTTTTACATGTATAAGTATCAGTGTTTCCTGAAATAAACGTCAGTTCATAGTTTGCGCTTGTCTGTTTAAGTGTTCCTTTCTAGTCCTCGTGTACGTTGCGCAACGTTAAATTTACCAGTCTCTTATCACTGGTCCTTTTCAGTGTGAAGGCAGTTCATGTATTGAATAAGGGGCACAAAAAGTTGCTGATTATTATTTCCTTTGCTGGAGGGTTCTCGCGCTGCTTCGTTTGGCTCCAATTAGTAAGGCGAAAGCCTTAGATGCCTGATCAAACGCGAAAACTGACCGTGGGCGTCGGCATCAACGGCGTCAACACAAACGATGCAATAAATCATCATCATGCTGTAACGTCATACCGTGTCGTCACAGGCCAGCGAAATTTTTGACGTCACGAAGACATCATCACACCACATCGTCGCTTGGTCAATGTGGGGCCGATCACGGAGGCAGTGCAAAACCACGTTGAGCGCGGAAAGCTTTAAGGCGGTATAAATACAATAGACGAAGAAGAAAAAGAAGATTGCTTTCGCTTTCCTGCCGTCTTAGGCAGTTGCCTAAGGGACCGTGCGACTTTTCCTCTGAACTTACTTATGCGATTATATGCACCCTTTTTCATATAAACAGCAGAGCTGTTTAATCTCGCCGTTAGTACGTCCACCTTTCGCAAAAACTCGGCCCGGCTTCGGCGGGTATGTGCTACTGAAAGCGGATATGTGCCGAGCAGCTCTTAGCATAGAACGGTGACATTAACGTGGCTGACCGAGTCCCGTCAAAGGGTAATACGCCCCCAAACGTAGTAGTGAAGTTCACATCCAGAACAGTTCGAGACAAATTACTGCAGGAAGCTAGGAAAAAACGACTGAACACTGCCATGCTAGGTTTTCAGAATAGCGACCCAGTCTACATAAACGAACACTTGTGCCCCGAAAGAAAAATCCTCCTAGGAAAAGCCATCCAACAAAAGCGAGAAAAGGGATGGAAATTTGCGTGGGTCTCTGACGGAAAAATACTTCTTCGGAAATCTGAGAATTCGAGAGTAGTGCATCTAACAAGTGAAGAAGATTTATCGCTAATAGTATGAGTGTTCTTTTTTTTTTCATAACTTATACCATATTCCTTAACAATGGCTTATACAATAAAAGAAGTTGACAATCATTGTAGAGCAAAATCTACATCAGTTTTTCATTGCAACATCCGAAGTATTAATAAAAATGGGGACTTGCTTTCTGCTTTCCTGTCGCGGCATGCGCATTCGTTCAATGTTATTGCAACAACTGAAAAGGTGAAACATTCAATTTTCCAGGTTACAGAACAGAATCAAATGCGCGCGACTCACGTTCACGTGGGGGTGGCGTTGCATTGTTTGTAAAAGATAACATATCCTATTGCAAAATTGAAACGGCCACATATAGTTGCAATGACATTGAATCCCTTTTCATTCGCCTTGAATATGACGTCATTATTGGTGCACTTTATCGCCCCCCGAGCAGTAGTATCACAGGCTTTCTTGATAAACTGGAATCAATTTTCTGCGTTTTGTCGGGGCACCAAAATAAACCAGTGATTATAGTAGGCGACATGAACATAAACACATATATTATGAAAGACAGTGACTATAGCTATTTGTTGCAGTCCTACAACTACCGTAACTTAATTACGTCACCAACGCGTATAACTGAGGTATCGACGTCCTTAATTTACCATGCACTGACAAATCTGGACACGGGGGTCACCGGAGGCGTCTACCTGGAGCCAATCTCTAATAATAATAATAATAATAATAATAATAATAATAATAATAATAATAATAATAATAATAATAATAATAATAATAATAATAATAATAATAATAATAATAATAATAATAATAATAATAATATGTGCTGTCTTTCTCTCTTTCCTCTGTTTCCTCTCCACCTTTCAATCTCCCCCATCCTGTTGCCATTTGTAGGCTAGCAAACCGGTCGTCCTAAACTGGTTAACCTCACTAGGTTACGCAGTTGCGCTGGTTGGCTCGTGATTGCCAGTAGAAAAACTGCGCAAAAAAAAAACGGGATGAAGGAAGGACACAGATCACAGCGCTTACTAACTACCAAATGTGTTTTATTCTTGCAGTCAGCATACATATGTATTTACAGACGCATCTGTACGCAGCGACGGCCAAGGTGGCTCTGCAGCTTTCTATTGCCCTTCGACTAACATCAGACGGGTGTTTCGCATACCGCATCCATCTTCATCAACAACTGCGGAACTATCAGCGATTGATGTTGCTCTGAAATACGTTCAAGAAGAATTAGGAGCACCAAAGGTTGTCATACTCACAGACTCTCGTGTTGCCCTTAGCAGACTGTTGAGAAAAGACTGCGACGGTCCAATTACATGCAGCATTGTAAAATCTGCCACAAACATTATTTCTAGTGGGGTGTCCCTCATTTGCCAGTGGATACCTTTGCATGTGGGTATTGCTGGGAATGAAGAGGCCGATCACGTTGCTTCAAGTTGTGCCCACAACGAGTGCGACTGCCAAGAAATTTCATGCCTGATAGACAACGCTCGTCTGTTGATCCGCCGACATCTTTTAAAGCAGCACCCTGACCAACGTGTCGCAAGCCGCGGGTTGTTCCCTCCCCGTATTCGTGGTCGTGGATTGCCTCGTTGTGACAGAGCCCGCTTATATAAGCTAAGAGTTGGCTCTGTATTAGTGCGTGAGCGCTTATACCGACAAGGTCGTGTAGACAGTCCATCATGTACGTCGTGTGACTCCTGTGAGACACTAGAACACATAATTTTTGAGTGTCCCGCATTTGTTATGCAGCGAGCACTGCTCATCAAGGAATATGGACTTATTGGTCTCAAGTGTACGAACCTTGATGATTGCCTGTTCCCGAGGGGTTGTGCTGCTCGGCGCGACCAGGCCCATCGAGCCCTACTTACTTTCTTAAAAAACACCGATTTGGCCTCGCGCGTATAGACAATTTTCCTTGTGACCACTTATTCGTGTTTACGTCTGTGTTATTTGTTTTTTTTTTCTTACCTATTTTCTTTCCTTTTTCTTTCCCCCCTATCTTCCTTTCCCCAATGTTTCCCCTTTCCCAAATGAGCAGGCAGGCGTTGTGCCCCATTAGGTGGCAGTTGTCAGCCTGTTCCCTCCCTATTTCCTCTGTGTCTTCGTGTTTTCTATGTATTCAAACCGAATAATAATAATAATACATATACTCCACCACTAACTCGATGAAACACAAAAAATATATATACAGAAAAAGTGAAGGCTTAGCCTGCGCAGAGGCAATAAAAAATGTTTAATGGGAGATAACACCTTCGAAAGGAGGGAAATCGACGGGAGGCTTCCACATGCCTCGCCGCTGTTGTGGATATAAGCTTCAGAAATGAGACGCGCGCGTTCGTCGTGGTATTTTGACTTGAAAGTCGAACTTGTTTTAAAGTTTGGTCGGAAGGTTTAATGGCTGGCAGGCGTAAGGTTACTGTTTACTACCAGAAATAAGCTTGGTAGCCTGTTCCCGAAGGTAAATCGAGGGATCGAGAATAAAAGATGTAATAAGAAGCATAGGCAGAAGTTTGTTTAATGTTATGGCGTTTGACCAACATAATAACGCCCGCAAGAAAGATTCCTCTTTCTTGCGGGCGTTATTATGTTGGTCAAACGGGGCGGTGCGCTGATAATCACATGCGCGAGCATTCGAACAGGGTTCAAAAACAAGCTAGTGATAGTTAGTTCTCTCTTCATTGTAATGATTGCGGTTGCCAGTCATCTTTTAAAGATTCGACTTTCCTGTCAAAATACCATGACGAACGCGCGCATTTCATTTCTGAAGCTTATCATATCCACAATAGCCTCCCCACGATTTCCTTCCATCCGAACGAGTTAGCATTTATATCCCATTGAACATTTTTATTGCCTATAGGTTGGTTCAGTCTGCACTTTTTCTGTACATATATTTTTGTCTCTTTTGTTGAGGTAGTGGGGAAGTATATTTATGCTGACTGGAAGAATAAACGCATTTGGTTGTTAGTAAGCTCCGAAGTCTGTGTCCTTTCTTCGTCCCGTCTTTTTAGCGCTGTTTTTCTACTGGTGAACTTCCCTTCTGTACTATTTCTTCTTCATATATCGCCACAAGCGTAAATTCTTAGGCGAGTTGCTAAACTGTGTTCAATCGCAATTGTGAACATATACTAGGTTGAGTAATGAGCACGACATTGCCAAACATGCTTAGTTTCACGACTGTGACATTGCATGTCAAGGAGCAAGCCGTTCAATACTCTCCATATATTCTTATTCCCGGAAATATTGCCTACTTTTGTAGTCACCAGAATTTGTTTTTGCGTTATTATCGCCTTCTTAATAACATCCTCAATTTTCGTGCTTCTTTGAGAGTATTATCTCGGTAACTTTAGCAGCTTCGATGCGTTAAGCGTTCGCCTAGACGCCTCGTTGTCTTAATCAGCTCAACTTTCCTTTCTTTGTCGGCAAGCGGCGTCGCCGCCGAGCTCGTAATTAAGTTCACCCTCTTCAAACAGTTTCTAACGCCGCTAAGCTCCTCGGCGACGGCGGCAACAAAGTTTGCTTTTGCACTCTTGTTGTCGTATACACCGATTAGCTGCTTTGTCCTTTGATCTTCTTTGCCTCCATTTACACGGTGACGTTTGTTAGAAGGCACTCCGATACCAATTCTCAAAATGTCTTGCATGAGTATGCGTTTATGCACACATTAAAGCTAGATATACTTAGCCGGTATTGAACAAAAATAACATAATAGAAAGTACTAGTAAATCTGCTTAAGAGACCGAGAGAGAAGATAGGTCGTAGGCCTGTGTAGGTGCATAGACTTTTATATGCTGGCAGGTCGGACGCTAATTTAGGCCATTAGTGCACACCACGAACAGTATAAAATTGATTATGATCGTTCAATTTTCCGTAGAACATTTTCTCTAGAACACGAGTTTTATCACTCTCTTGATTGGGAACGTACTTCCACGACGCTCATTAATAAGAGAACATGCACTCAGATAATTATGAAATTGAAATATTCCATTGGCAGTTTGGCCGAACGCAGTGAGCGGTGTGCACTCCCCCTATTTTGACTGTGTTTTTTTTTTTCTTAGGAACGTTGGAGGCGAAGCAAATGATTAATTGCGACTAGTCATAGCATACGTTGTAAATAGCGTTGAAACTCTGTATAATTGACGCTATCAGTCTGCGAATGTGGATTGCGCTAGATCTTAGTCTTCTCGTAGCTCTATTTAGTGGAGTCGCCGAGGGCGTGGAGAACTGCACTTGGCCAAGCTTTCCCGAAAGTCTGGACACAGCGAGTTTCGGAGGCTCACTCGAGTCGCGGCTGTGTTAGTCTGAGAGCTCCGGGCCTGGATTGGCCTCTGGCCTCAGTCTGACTCACTATAGTACCGGACCTGCCATTCGCCACTCCACAAACGAGTAGGCTGTAAAAACTGAAGCCTTATGAATAGTTTACATCGGATGCACCTGGCGGTTTCTATAAAAGCAGGGGCAGATAAGCCACGCCACAGCAGTGATAGTTGATATATCACTGCTGTGGCGTGGTGAATCTTGGTGAAGCTCTGTGATCTGTGGCCAAATGGTACAGGGGTCACCCTTCCCTATTCAGTGCAAGCACCACATTCTTTTTTTTTTCTTTTCGTCTTAACAACACTGGAGAGAAGGAAAGAAGAGGAAATTTTGAGGGCTCGTTTTTTCTTTGTTATGCACAATATTAATGAGCACTCACAGACAATAATGCCAAGGAAAGTATAGGGGATGTTATTAGTAGTAAACGTAATGTAAGTGTGAAGAAAGAAAAGTGGACGAAAAGATAACTTGCTTCGGGCAGGGACCGAACCTGCGACCTACGAATAACGCATCCGATTCTCTACCAACTGAGCTATCGCGGCGGCCGTCCCCCCGTCCACATTATGGGGTATATATGTGCATTTAAACGTGGGGGCGTCAGTCAGCGCTGCCAGTAGCCATGGCGGCGAGTGTGGAACACTCTTCTTTTGCCTCTTGGCGTTACCTGTTGACTTTTGCCTGTTGGTGTTTGCCTGTTGCCTGTTAACACTGGAGAGGACTGACAGTAGTTATAAGACGAGAGACGGACGACAGGAAGGGTTAGAAACGAGATAACAGGGTGAATGAGGCATCGGCATCTTCTCTCTACAAGCGAAAGTGCATTTGGCAAAAGATAGCGGCAGCTAATGAGCAAAGAAATAACAAAATGACGTCGACATATTTATTTATTTATTTATTTATTTATTTATTTATTTATTTATCAGATACTGCCGGCTGCCTTTTGGGAGCCATGGCAGGAGTGGGTACATTGTTAATAGTTACACATTATATCGTTCCAGTCGACAAACGGAAAAAAAATAATAAAATACACATCAAAACATATGACCAACAATAAAAACACATGTGGCCGAATGTGAAATAAAGATGCGAGCATGAAAAAATTCGGTCGATCCCACGTACTACGGAAATCGATGTGATGCGAATCATGCGACGGGATGGTGACTGTGGCGTAATTTTTTACATTGAGCCAAAAGTTACGAAGTGACGCTAAAGATAGGCGCAAATAGTATACGCACACACATGTGTTGAAGTGTGGCACATGTATTATATGTATAGCCACTTGTTTACAGTTGCGTTACGATGCCAACAGCAACATAGGTGTTACCAGCACCAGTCGCGGTAAGCCGATATATAGTGCTTGTACTTGTCAGTTATCATGGAGAACGTGCGCACGTTTAATGAACCCGTGTGCATGTGTGGAAGGGGTTCTTAGCAATTCTCACGTAGATGGCGGCGAGCGCAATGTCTTTGTTAATGTGATCCATATGCGCAACGCAGACCTCACAGATTCTGATGGCTTCTCTGTGTGTGTTCGATGTCTGGCGGCCGGCGAAGTGGGATGCGGCCTACGTTGAAGTTGCGCATCGCCGTGTTCTCATATGTGCCCACGCCGTCCCACCTGCAATGAATCCGCTTGCTGTGGACGCCTGATTGCAGTGGGCTAATCGCTCCATATTTCGGAAAGTGCTAACACGCCAATTTCTGTGAGCAGAGCGTGTTTTTTTTGTTTTTGTTTTTGTTTTTTTTTTTTTTGAGGTCGTACACGTGCGCGGACTGTATACGTTAAGTGCGGCGAACGTGGGGTTATTGTTGTGGTTGTGGCACCTGTCGTGTTCCAGGGCTTCCGGGTATGAAGACGCCGACAGTATTCAAACATGCTTTATTCGCATGCCAGCAACATAGCGATAACCAAGAGTGCCGAAGGAAAAGTGCCCCCGCCCCACCGCGCGCCAAGCGCTTTTATTCACATCGTGGGCGAGGGTGTTGCGATCATGTCCAGAAATTTTGGACATTGCCCCTCCAGCTTTTTCTGGAGCTTCACTGCAGTACTCCACCTTAACTGAATGGGTGGTGTTTTAAAAACACTATATCTAGACATATCAGCCGAATTTCAAGAAGTTTCAAGTAACATCGATTAGAGAGGGCTAACTTTGAATAACATGCGCAGAAACGAAACTTGGTCGTTATGCCGTTTTTGAGTTACAGCGAAATCTTGTGAGACCATGCGGTGAAGCCACATTCCAGGGGTTTCTGGTTCAACAGTTTCCAAGAGAGCGCAAACTGCATTGAAATGTGGGAAGGTGGAACTGTAAAACGATTGAAAACGGTTCGCGTTGGTATTGCAATGGCAAAACATGTGTTTGTCACTTTGTCTCGATGTGAACATAGAGACAAAGTGGATTAAGGAGGATTAAGGTGTGGGGCAGTGTGGAGAAGTTCATCAATGACAACTGGAGTGAATCGCCGTGGCTTAAGGCAGATTAAGGTGCAGAATGATGCGTAGACTCGTATAGAGAAGATGGATCAAGGGTGATTAAGGTATGGAGCAGTATGAGGTAGTACATCAAACTTAATTGAAGTGAACCACAGTGGCCTAAGGTGGATCAATGCATGGATTAATGCGTAAAGTTGTATAAAGCGAATGGATTAAGGTGAATTAAGGTGTGAGGCAGCATGACATAACCCCAAATGTTATTTGAAGTGTAAGAGAGTGTCTTAAGGCCGATTAAAGTGTGAAGGGGTATAGGTATGATGGATTAAGGTAGATTGGGGGTGCGGATTAAGGTGAAGAGTAATACAAAAGCTGGATTAAGGCGGATTAAGGTCTAGATTACTACAAAAAAGCTGGATTAATGTGAGAACGATATGGAGTGCTATAGAAATGTTATTTAATGTGAGTCAGAGTAGATTAAGGTGGATTAAAGTGTGAAAGGGTATAGAGATGATGGATTAAGGTGGATTGGGAACGGATTAAGGCGTAGATTAATAAGAAAGGTGGATTAAGGCGGATTAAGGCGTGGAATATTACAAAAAAGCTGGATTAACGTGCGATAAGATACGGAGTACTACATCAATGGTATTGAAGTGAGTCAGAGCGGATTAACGTGGATTAAAGTGTGAAGGGGTATAGCGATGATGGATTAAGTTTGATTGGGGCACGGATTAACGCGTAGATTAATACAGAAAAGGTGGATTAAGGTGCGATACGATATGGAGTACTACATCAATGGTATTTGAAGAGAGTTAGAGCGGATTAAGGTGGATCAAGTGTGAATGGGTATAGAGATGATGGATTAAGGTTAATTGGGGTGCGGATTAAGATGTAGATTAATAAAAAAAGGTGTATTTAGGCGGATTAAGGTGTAGATTATTACAAAAATGCTGGATTAAGGTGCGATATGATATGGAGTACTATAGCAATGTGTTTTTATGTGAGTCAGAGTGGATTAAGGTGGATTAAAGTGTGAAGGGGCACAGGGTGTGTCCAGATATAAGATCGAACATGAGGTCACGGTCACCATTCCCGATTTTGATAAAGCTTGCTGTATGTCTAGGCATTACACCCAGAACAATGGTTTCGAAGTTAGTCTTGCGAAAAAAAATTTGTTCGCCTGAATAAAAAATATACAAATTTTGGCCGAAAAAAACACTTTTCCGGCAATTTAGCTATTTCTGAATTTTGAGCGCAGCTAGCGAAAGAACGGTGCACTTCTTGGTCGCAATATTTATTCCCCTTAAAGAACAAGTGAAATACAATCTTATGAGTCTATTGTTTTCTTGGCTTGTCGAACTACTTTTGAAGAAAAAAATTACAAACTTGGCAAATCGCACAAAATACCTGTGTTTGAGGAATATATTGCTGCAAACAAGTTAAAGTGAGAATAATAAAAATCGGTACATAAGAACTTTCCTACTTTCGCTCTCTTTTAAAATAATTTTCGCGGTTTTATCGCGCTCCATTTTACTCGATAACTGGGCTGAAACGTTAGTGATTTACCAAAAACGCCGAACTGTAAAATTAGTTTTCTCAAGAAAGCCATTTTTAATTTTTTTTAAATCCCTCTGATTGAAGTCAAGGACATCATCTATCATTCTGCATAAATAACGTTGCAATATTTTGGTTGCTAACAAGTTATAATGCGTGAAATGTGAACAAGTCAGCCTAGCGGCCGCGTCGTTCGTTATGTGCTGAAACTCCGATATAAGTTGCTGAAAATACTTGTACGTGATATAATCTCAAATCAGCAGCTCCACACCAACAAATGCGCAGCCAGGTGTCATGGTTCAGTAAGCTTTGTCTTGAAATCAGCCGCTTGATAAACCCGCAGCAGCAGCCGCTCGATGCTGCGGGCGCCAAGGATTTTTTTTAAACCTCCTTGGCGGGCGCTCACATTACATGAGTGCCGCTTCGACTGCGGATGAGCTCCGCTTGGGTGCTAAACTATGCTCAGAGGGCGAACGAGAGAAGGAATGCAGCATCACTGTGAAAGTGAAAGGCTTTTAAGTACCAACAAAAGCCATATTATACAATGAAAGCTCTGCCGGTACTTTTGCAGTGAGCGCTTCCAGTAGAGCGCTCATGTGTTGCTTTCTCTCTTCTGATGGCCTAAAGATAATTAGGTTCACTCTATCAGCAATATATGACACAAAAGGAAGCCATTGACATCTAAAGAAATGTCTCATACGTGCTTCCGATGGTCGAACAACTCAAATTGCTGTTGTTCTTTATCTCGTGCCAGGACACTTGCGTCAGACGGCTATGAAAATAAGTGAGTGCAAGTCCTTTGCTTCATTAAAGCGCCGCTTTTACAATATTGTATTGTTGTATGTCCACAGATATAATATTCAACGCAAGCCGAGAGTTTATCACGATATTTTGTCGCTGCGGGCATAACAGGAGGGAGAAAAAATACATGCGTGCTGTATTGAAGGCGTGCACTGTGACATCGCCGGCGGAGCTTTCATTGTATAATATGGCTTTTGTTGGTACTTAAGAGCCTTTAACTTTCACAGTGATGCTGCATTCCTTCTCTCGTTCGCCATCTGAGCGTAGTTTAGCACCCAAGCGGAGCTCACCCGCAGTCGAAGCGGCACTCATGTAATGTGAGCGCCCGCAGCATCGAGCAGCTGCTGCTGTGGGTTTGTCAAGCGGCTGATTGCAAGACAAAGCTTACTGAACCATGACACCTGGCTATGCATTTGTTGGTGTGGAGCTGCTGATTTGTGATTATGTCACGTACAAGTATTTTGAACAACTTATATCCGAGTTTCAGCACATAACGAACGATGCGGCCATTTGGCTGACTTGTTCATATTTGACGCATTATAGCTTGTTAGCAACCAAAATAATGCAACGTTTTTTTACACAGAATGATAGATGACGTCCTTGACTTCAATCAGACAGATTTTTCAAAAATTAAAAACGTCCTCTTTGTGAAAACTATTTTCATAGTTTAGCGTTTTCAGTCGATCACTTACGCTTCAGCCCGGTTATCGAGTAAAATCGAGCACGATAAAACCACGAAAGTTAATTTAAAAGAGAGCAAAAGTATCAAAGATCATATGTAACCATTTTTATTATCCTCACTTTAACTTGTTTGCAGCAATATATTCCTCAAACACAGGTATTTTGTGCGATTTGCCAAGTTCGTGATTTTTTTCTTCAAAAGTGCTTCGACAAGCATAGAAAACAATAGACTCATAAGATTGTATTTCACTTGTTCCTTGAGGGGAATAAATATTGCGACCAAGAAGTTCACCGGTTTTTCGCTAGGTGCGCTCAAAATTCAGAAATAGCGGAATTGACAGAAAACTGTTATTTGTGGCCAAAATTTATATATTTTTTCAGGCGAACAAATTTTGTTTTCGCAAAAATAACTTCGAAAGCATTGTTCTGGGTGTAATGCCTAGACCTACAGCAAGTTTTATCAAAATCTGGAATGGTGACCGGGACCTCGTTTTCGATCCTACCTGGACAATACCCTGTACTACAGCCTTCACACTTTAATCCACTTTAATCCACTCTGGCTCACATAAAATAACATTGCTATAGTACTCCATATCATATCGCACCTTAATCCAGCGTTTGTGTAACAATCTGCAGCTTAATCCGCCTAAATACACTTTTTTGTATTAATCTACATCTTAATCCGCACCCCAATCAACCTTAATCCATTATCTCTATACCCCTTACCACTTTAATTCACCTTAATCCTCTCTGACTCACTTCAAATACCATTGATGTAGTACTCCATATCGTATCGCACCTTAATCCACCTTTTTTGTATTAATCTACACCTTAATCCGTGCCCCAATCCACCTTAATCCATCATCTCTATAGCTCCTCATACTTTAATCCACCTTAATCCACTGTGACTCACTTTAAATAACATTGCTATAGTAGTCCATATCATATCGAACCTTAATCCAGCATTTTGTAATAATCTACACCTTAATCCGCCTAAATACACCATTTTGTATTAATCTACATCTTAATCCGTACCCCAATAAACCTTAATCCATCATCTCTATACCCCTTCACACTTTAATCCACCTTAATCCGCTCTGACTCACTTCAAATACCATTGATGTAGTACTCCATATCCTATCGCACCTTAATCCACCTTTTCTGTATTAATCTACACGTTAATCCGTGCCCCAATCAAACTTAATCCATCATCTCTATACCCCTTCACAATTTAATCCACCTTAATCCGCTCTGACTCCAAATACCATTGATGTAGTACTCCGTATAGTATCGCGCTTTAATCCAGCTTTTTTGTAATATTCCACGCCTGAAGCCACCTTTTCTGTATTAATCTACGCCTTAATCCGTTCCCAATCCACCTTAATCCATCATCTCTATACCCCTTCACACTTTAATCCACCTTAATCCACTCTGAGTCACTTCAAATAATTTTGCTATAGTACTCCACATCGTGTCGCAACTTAATCCGCCTTTTTAATCTAATCTACACCTTAATCCGTACCTCAATCCACCTTAATCCGTCATCTCTTTACCCCTTCACACTTTAATCCACCTTAATCTACTCTGACTCACATTAAATAACATTTATATAGTACTCCATATCGTTCTTACATTAATCTAGCTTTTTTGTAGTAATCTAGACCTTAATCCGCCTTAATCCAGCTCTTGTATTAATCTACACCTTAATCCGCACCACCAATCCACCTTAATCCGTCATCTCTATACCCCTTCACACTTTAATTCGCCTTAAGACACTCTGTTACACTTCAAATAACATTTGGGGTGTATATCATGCGGCTTCACACCTTAATTCACCTTAATCCATTCACTTTATACAACTTTACGCATTAATCCGTGCATTGATCCACCTTAGGCCACTGTGGTCCACTACAATTAAGTTTGATGTACTACCTCATACTGCTCCATACCTTAATCCACCTTGATCCATCCTCTCTATACCACTCTACGGATCATTCTGCACCTTAATCTGCCTTAAGCAACGGCGATTCACTCCAATTGTCATTGATGAACTTCTCCACACTGCCCCACACCTTAATCCTCCTTAATCCACTTTGTCTCTATGTGCACATCGAGACAAAGTGACAAACACATGTTTTGCCATTGCAATACCAGCGCGAACCGTTTTCAATCGTTTTACAGTTCCACCTTCGCACATTTCAATGCAGTTTGCGCTCTCTTGGAAACTGTTGAACCAGAAACCCCTGGAATGTGGCTTCACCGCATGGTCTCACAAGATTGCGCTGTAACTCAAAAACGGCATAACGACCAAGTTTCGTTTCTGCGCATGTTATTCAAAGTTAGCCCTCTCTAATCGATGTTTCTTGAAACTTCTTGAAATTCGGCTGATATATTTAGATATAGTGTTTTAAAACTCCACCCATTCAGTTACGGTGGTGTACTGCAGTGAAGCTCCAGAAAAAGCTGAAGGGGCAATGTCCAAAATTTCTGGGTATGATGGGCCGCGTGACAGAGTATCGCACAAGCACACGTGTACAGATATGCGACAGCACCGAATGAAGGTGGTAGCCCGGTCAAAGGCAATGTCTAGAGTCGTGTCTGCTAGCCGGGTAATGTCGTCGACAGACTGTGTCAATAGAGCCGGCGACATGTCGGAACCTGAAGTCACCTTTTGCGTTGGTGAGGTATAGGCCGTCGGGGCTGGTAGCCCTGGAAAGTGCTACGTAGACCGACTTCAGTGGATGGCAGTTATAGTATCCGAATGCTACCTGGGCGTCTGTGGCCCTTTGTGACTTATATATAGCTGTGGCGTTTGCTTGTGCAAGGGGAAGCTGTGCCGTCTTACACGAGATATTTTTCTAACGTATGTCGTGGTTGTGGTGGTTCACAGTCCCACGGGCATTCATTTGAATTGTATTGATTGTGTGCAGCAGTCACGTGCATCGTCCTAGCTGGGACGCCAATGCCTACCGTGGACGTTGGGAATTCAAGCCACAGTCGCAAGAGGTTGCCTTGTTCGTCACGATCGATGTACCATAAGGTGCCCATGGTTGCATTAACGAGGCCGTCGCTTACGTCGATGTTGGCCGCAATCGTGTACGGCTTGCTGATGCTCATCTAAATTGAGGCCGGCAGGCTACTCATATCACTTGCGTTCATTTTGGCCACCTTGGTCAGGGCATCCCTGTTTACATGCTCGTTCTTACAGCCAGTTAGTTATCGCATGCGGGATGACATACGTTGTCCGCAGCGTCGAGACAACGTGCGTTATAGCGGTCGACGTCCGCATTGCTGTAGTATAGCCGTATGCCATCAGGGCACTTAGCAGCAGCTTCTTCACGTGTCACAAAGCAGCTCTCAATCAATCTGACGTTATCCTCGGTCAGCATGAGGTCACCGCCCAGCCGCATATGAACAGAAGAAAACACTCGTCATTCTGGCACACCATGTGGACGAGTGGATGGCAGACGAGCGTCTTCCAGGCGTGTTCTGTCTTCAGCTCCTTCACTTGCCTTGCGTTTCAGTGTATGTTCACCGTTAATGCGTTGAGACTGTGAATCATTTGTGGCACATACCTACATAACATGAACTGTGGTATGCGGGTATGTGCCACACGTGACTGAGGGAAAAGGATTCATGACGTACGTGACAGGTGTTTTGCGTTATTCATGTCATGACCAGTGAAATGTGATCGTCCATATAGTGATCCCCTGCTATGCGAATTTTGGTATATTACAATTTATGGAGACAGACGAGCAGGAGAGCGCCCGTACGTAGACAGACAGACAGACCAGACAGACAGACAGACAGACAGACAGACAGACAGACAGACAGACAGACAGACAGACAGACAGACAGATAGATAGAGATAGATAGATAGATAGATAGATAGATAGATAGATAGATATAGTAGATAGATAGATAGATAGATAGATAGATATAGATAGATAGATAGATAGATAGATAGATAGATAGATAGATAGATAGATAGATAGATAGATAGATAGATATAGATAGATAGATAGATAGATAGATAGATAGATAGATAGATAGATAGAAGCGGCCAAAGTGCCTGAGGTTCGCTAAGAAATGCTTCGCATTTAAAACAAATCGTTATAATAGTGCTGATACGAGTAGAAAGTATTTGAACGCTGGAAGACTTAAATGTTGCAAAAAGAACAATTCCAAATTGTGCTCGGTACTGTGCTCGACACGTTACGCGTTGAAAAGAAAGTGGACTGACTCCTGATTTACTGAATACTTCACGACTCAGAACGGGCTGAACTGTCGATTAAAGAATTTATATCACTGATATGTAGCCGAATAAAGACTTAAAGAACTAATATCCGCATGACAATGTGTAATGGCACTTGGGCGAGTGCTTTCCACGTCATAAATGTCTATTAATGAAGCTTACAGAGCTCTTGCGACACTGTAGTATGGAATTCTGAAAGCAATACACCAAAGAAGTGCAGATACTAACTTTACCGGTGACGATGTTCTTTTCTTTTTCTTTTTGTGTTTTTCTCTTGGATAATAAAATGCTTACAGGGAATCACACACACGACAGGAATAAACGAGTGACGTTCCCAGTAATTAATATTACGTAACATTAATCAGAGAGCTTGACATTGCAATATTCCTGCCGTCAAAGGCGAATGACCTTTCAGCCAAACAATAAGGTGTACGGGACGTCGCAGAAGTCACGCGAACCACGAAAGCTTCGATGACAGCAGCCTCACTGATGTCGTTGTGGAATATTGGTAAGAAAATCGTGCCTGCGCATCCCGGCATCCCCGCTTTTTTTAAAACGCGTCATCATCATCATCATCATCGTCATCATCATCCTGACTACGCCCACTGCAGGACAAAGGCCTCTCGTATGTTTCGCCAATCAAAACCCAGTCCTTGCTTGCTGCGGTCACGTTATCTCCGCAAACTCCTTTATCTTATCTGCCCACCTAATTTTTCGCCTCCCTGCGCGCGCTTATCTTCTCATGGAATTCAGTATGTTACTCTTAATGACCAGTGTTTATCTTGCCTACTCGATACATGCCCTGCACATGCCCGTCTCTTTTTCTTGATTTCGACTAAGATGTTCTTAACACCCGTTTGTTCTCTAAAAGAGAGAGAAAAAAAAGCAATTGTTTGTGAATTAGTAAGCTACAATTTCACAATACTGAACACACCACTCTTACCTCTAGAAGACGCTTGGAAAGCGCGAAAATGTGCGAAAAGGAAATATGGGTGGCGACGCCACCTTGAAATTCCCGTAGCAAAAGCCATGACGTCGTAAATTCTGACGGCGTCTACTGGGTCATACGTAGTTTCCAATCGGTGAAATAAAGTGCATCGCTCACTGAAAGTGCCACAGATTTAACATACCAATTTCAGCAAATCAAATGTTGAGCCAATGTCGCCTCAATACGGAAAATACATTTTGAAATCCGTGACGTCACGCGCAGAGGTTTCGGCACGAAATTTAAAAATGAAAGTTTGACCTTGATTTTCTCGTCTATTAATGAACATATCGGGATAAATTAACGAGATTAGAGTTCTGAGAGTACATTTATCAATCTAAACTGATTCATTGTTTCGCTTTATTGTCCATTTAAGGTTACACCTATCATTTTCCTTTCCATGGCTCGCTGCGTCGACCACGGAAAGGAAAATGATAGTGTAAACGCGTGTGCAGTTTGTGCAAATGTCGCTTGCAGCGGCATCTTTGACGGCGCGCTCCTTTCGTGACGACGTTTGAATATCTAATGACGTTCCGCAAAGACGTTTTAACAAGTCCATAGGAGCCTAGCCAGGAAATCAGGTAAAATTGTGTAAGATTTACGCGACTATATAATAAAACTTTGGATCCGGCGAAATTGCTTTCGCATTAGCTTATTTTCAGGGGTACTCAGCCGAAAAAAAGCGCCAGGGTCATTTCGGTGTTAATAAGTACAGATAACACAGTCTAAGGAGTGAACCGATTCAAAGCGTAGCTACAAGGTATGTATACGTCTTCTTTACTTCGACATTTCAGCACTAGGCCATGTCCCAGTGCAGATTTCTACCGTTCGGTCTTCCCGAATACACACGTACGGAGGAACATTTTGCCGATTTTCTTCTTGTTGATTTTGTCTACGTCCGCTTAATTGAGACACTCTTATTTATCATGGAGTTTAAAGGACCCCTGACAGCAAAATTTTTGTTCGCGACTTTTTGCTGTAATTTGTAGCTTTGTGTCTGGTAATCTCTAAATTAAATCGTAAATGCTCTAGCGTATCGTAAAACTAATTCTGGCGTAGTTAATTGTGACCATTTTAGCATCACTTCAAAACGCCCGCCTAAAAACCACAATAAACGGGCGCGCCCATGCGGGGGAGCGTCAAAGACCACGTGCACTCAAGCTGTGGTGACGTTGAAAGCGCTACCTCGAGAGAAGCCCGGCAACAGAGCGAGAGGGGTGCGGAACAGGAGGCCCTCGCCGGGTGCCAGTCGTCGTATTGTGCACGTGCGCCCTGCAAACATTCTGTGACGTCCACAATACTTGCTTTACTCGTGGAACGTCGCACAGGGCCTCTGTCTATAACGTCATACCAGCATGTCGCAAGGTGCAGCCAACTCAAGTGAGCACTCACGGTTACTTTAAAAACCAAATTAAGATATCTTAAAGGCAACTTTCATCACTAATAATCGGTCAGATGGCCCCTGTATACAGGAAACTCAAACAACACAAGATCTCGGGGTTTCAATTTTGGTGTCTGGGGTCCTTCAAGCTACTATCATGTCGTTTTCTTTCACCAATATTATCAAACAAAATGAGTCAGGAAAGTCTCTTTTTTATTCTTCATGTATATACACAGATCACATTTCATTTTTGGCGCATTTTCTGGCTGAGGAAGGATGTCTTGCCAAGTGAAGCGTGACTCCGCATATAACAGTTCACCGAAGACAACGGCGACGCCATCTTTTGCGAAGCACAGCTCGGGGATCGAGTGGCAAGACATTCGGTCCCTACCCATAGGGTGTGCCGGTGGTTTCTTCAGCCGTGATATCCATGGCCGTGACCGTAGCCGTGTCCGTAGCCCTGACCAAGCCCATGCCCGTAGCCTCCGTATCCGCCATAGCCTCCATAGCCGCCGCGGCCACCGTATCCACCATATCCACCGTATCCACCGTAGCCTCCATACGATGCTGGGTGCTGAATGTGCGTGGAGTAGGAGAAAGCCCGACCAGCTGGATAGCCGCCGTAGCCACCTCCGTATCCTCCGTAGCCACCTCCGTACCCTCCGTAGCCGCCTCCGTAGCCGCCTCCGTAGCCACCGTAGCCACCTCCGTATCCGCCGTACCCACCGTAACCGCCGTAGCCACCACCAAGGAAGCCAGCCGACGCAACAGCAGCCATAAAGGCCAGGGAGACCAATGTAATCGGATTGAGGAAAAAGAAAAAAAAATGTCGAAGTCAGCATGGCACGTGAACGACCACACCGTAAAACCCTACTTTCTTGCTCACCCTTCTGCAGGCGCTCCTGCGCGGTTGGTAAGCTGTCTTGATCTTATAGAATGCTGGACTCCGCTTAGAAATACGACCATGCAAATCTGTTGCATCACTGGCCGAGCACGAAAACATCGCTGAGGTATCAATTTTATTCTAGTTTAATATTCCGAGAGAACAGCTTATAACAAGCACATGTTTTGTTTTCAATCCCAGCAAAGATATTGATTTTGAAGTTGGCGTTCGTATTCGTTTCAGCAGCATTTAATACCACAGACACAAGTTGGCGTCCACGTAGTTCGCTGTAATGATTCTGAATAGAGTTTTCAAGGTTCATCAGGCTCTTCCTCAGATGCTTCCTCAGGTGCCCCTCTTTAAGGGGGCCCATTCAAATCACTGAAGAAAAGTGGTGGCTCCGATTTACAGAGCTCGGACCTACTTCCTCTGGTCCGGGCCGTCCAGAGGGCCCACGATACGGTGGTAAGGCTTGGCTTACCCGTCCCCACGTGGACAGGCCCGACATGCTGCCTTAGGGCAGCTTGGCTATCTCTCAGGGCTGTTGTCAATAAGTTCACCATATCCGTATTCGTATCAGTCTTCCGTCCAACAAAATCTTGTTGCACGCTAGCAAGGAGAAACGAAACTTTGTAGGTATTGCTTGTTCTGATGGCTTGGTGGGATATTACATAATTAATGCGTAAACGAAAAGCAACGCAAGCCTGTCACAGTTAGGTAGCGAAGTACAACAGGTTCTTGATGCTCATTTAGGAGAGGGCCACCGAGTTTAAATCCGCCACAGATATGTTCCTAAACACGAGGCCAAGTTCACCGCTATTATATCTAATGTCACACCGCACGAACGAAACTATCCCTGTTTTTCTGAACAGCCCCTCTAAATCCTCTTCTTCACTTATCTTAACAAATTGTGTATTTCAGTATTTTACTTGTCATTCAGCTTTTCTTTCCAAACGTTTGCTTACACTTCACACAGAACATTTTCCTCTTTGTTAAGCACCTAAAATACGTAAACTCAATACCAGTGGGAAATTCTGTTGACTAGAATGTCTCTGTCAAGGGCCCTTCAAAGTTAACCCACTTCTGGTCTTTCATCAGCTTGATGCTATCAGTCTCCAAGAATGCAAACTAGGCAATTTAACTGTCACGTGGATCCTCGACTTACCATCGACTTCATTTTTTCGTTGCTTGACAGAGAGCTGTTCGGTGCGGAGCTCGACGGCCAAAGCACGGTTCACACTGCTCGCCATGTTGGTGCGGTGCGCGCTTTTAAGGCGACTCCCCGGCCAGCCTCTTCGTGCGTGGCTGTACACGCGTAAACAAAGTACGAAAGAAAAAGAGGTCACAACGCAACTTGTATGAGTGAAAGGTACGGAGCGGAGGAAAAGAGGGGGGGGGGGGGCTGCTCTTCACGGAAACAATGGCACACCGCAACAGGGCGCCGATCGACCCCCCCCCCTGCCCCCCGTCCCAGACCCTGCAAAGCTGACCACACCTATAAGCTGTGTCTTGCTGTTCACTGCGCTCTCACTTGTCTCCTTCCCAGGAGTGGTATTGACGGTCGGCGGCCTTCGGAGCACGCAAATTGGGCGCGCACGAGAGGGCCGGACTTTGTGTTGCTCTTTGTACGGTATCGTGCATTCGAGATCGAGCAACTGTCACCGCTCCCTCTCCCCACCAGAGGCCGTCAATAAGACCCGTCATTCGGCAGAAAAAAAAAAAGTACGATTCCGGGTTTAGCTCACGCTCCGCTTCCACTAGGCGTAAGATAGCACATGACTTGGGCAGTCTTTCTTACCGCAACCTCGTCCTTAACGCATGATCCAGTTTACATACGCAACACATCTTCATTACAGCCCTTAAACCTACACAAGTCCTCAATACGGTGCTTTAGAACCTCTGATGCTCTGATAGCGATTATAGACATCACGAAAATGACCAGACGCACACTTGCGCAACTAACGCTTATTACCGCACTCTTTATTACGAAACATTCATACTGAATGTCTTGATTCTGCTTTACTGTGTTCATTAGCACAAGGAATATCCGTCCTGTAGGCGCGAATAAAACGAGGTCAGGAATCTAATATATTCAAGAACTTGTGAATATGAATAAATTATTTCTACAGAAGTTCGTGTTTATGGTCGTAGCAATGATGACATTTAGATTTTCATGTTTTATACGAGCTCATATTACTGCTTTGTAAATGAAATTACAAGAACTATGTGGCTAAAATCTTTATAACTTCTTTTGGCTTTGTTAACGCGTGTCTCCTTCTATTGTCCCTTATTGAATATACAGATAAAGGTGCATCATTTTTGTTCGTTTTATTGCGGCGTCATTCTGTGATGACATCGCAAGCTTTCCGTCAAATGAACTGGAGTTACATATCTTCATCAGTCTGCGTATTAGATGTTGCGGATTAAAAACATAAATTCATATACCACATATCTAGAAGGCGTGTGAAATAAGCTGATAAATCAACGGCTTTTTTTTTTCATGTATATATATATCACGAATTTTGCACTGACGCTGCTTCTTACGTAGGAGCAATACAAGCTTTAGCCGCAACCGCGGTCACATTTCAATCATTGCCCGCCCGTGCTTTGAAATACGAAAATGTCGGGCTGAAAATTAAAAATTGTCCTGCTTAACAGCAGGCTTTCCCCGTGCTGATGTGCGCTTGCGAGTCGTGTTCGTTGAAGAAATATGAAAGAAATAAAGCTAGATACGTTTAAGCTATGGTGCTGGCAAATGCTCTATAGAATCGCATAGGCTGCCCAACGAACCAATCATCATTCATAAAAGAGATGAATCCCAATTATGATTCGGAGCAGATAAACTAGTACTCACACGGTGCGCTGCGTCTTGTTCCTCAAGAAACTAATCTTCGAACATATAAGCCATTATTCGTCCCATCCTCGAATGTCGTTGTATTGTGTGAGATCCTGATATTTTAATACCACAGTGTCTAAACTGTGGTAAATAAAAAAAACTAGAATCAGTGAAAAAACAAGAGCGTGTTTGTTAGATATAACGAGCATTTTTCGCCGTCTCATTTTCTTCCCAAGCTTGGTCTCATTGCTCTTGCAACGCGTCGCCGTCTTGGTTGCCTAAAATTTCGTTACATGTAAATCAACTCGCCTCGTCCCCCTTCTCTAGATAAATATTCTTACTTTCTCCGAGCCTCCATCGACAAGGAGTCATCATGTCCTAAATGTCAGCTTTTTTTGTCACCCGCACTGACTATTTAAATACAGATTTTTCCTGACAACCATCGAAGCCTGCAACTCAGTACCGGAAACTATTCTTCTCTAACGCCCACAGAATTTATGCAAACTTCCTTGTAAATAATCCTATGTTTGTTGATCCCACTCCTGCGATAGCCCCATTAAGGCTGCAGTTTGTATAAAATAAAAATAAATCAGTGCAATGAAATGAAATGAAATGAAATGAAAAAATAAAATGAAATTTTGGATTCTTCATGGAGGGCTGCAGGTTGAATAGGGTGAAAATTAATCGTTAAGAAAAAAAAACTTGGAGGACGCTTGAGCTTCGCCTTCAAGAGTAGAACGCGATAGCCTAATAGGGCCCGGTGCGCATCGCCTTCTCAATTGCTAGCCTGCTTCGGTTCCCGGTGCATGCCTCAACCGTGCCGTAAGGAAGCGAACGACTGTGCGGGTAACATTGGCCGTTTCAAACTGTCCTAGAGTGTCTACTGCAAGCACAGTTGTTAATGCCCACTACGTCCAAGTCTTCCTTTTGCTAATCAGCGAAGGGCCCAGTA